>NC_090444.1:157834515-158459515 GCF_031143425.1 Pleurodeles waltl | reverse complement strand
ACTGAGTTACAGAAGATACAGTAATTTGTTAACAGACACGTGATTTTTAGTACGTGATAACAATGGAATTAGAACCCAGATTTGCAGGCTTCCAGTATAAACAAGGACATTTAAATAGTCGTTTTCTTGAATTAGGAAACATGATTCAGGAGACTAGGCAATTAATATGCTAGAAGGGACAGAAAATTATTCCTTCCAACATTCAGCAGAATACATTTTTAAGGGAAAAAGAAGTAGAATATATAGGGCCTCATTTACAAAAATCTGACGCATCTGCTTAGATATGTCAGATTTATTTTGCTGCCGTGCGTCCCTCTAACAACGCCATGGTTGCGCTGTATTTGCAATTCAGAGCTCCATGGCTCACATTTTCACAGATACATCAGAAATTCTGATGCATCTCTGGCACTAGCATAAAAAAATGATGCTACTCTGGACAGGAGTTAAAATTATGACGCAGTGAACGCGCAGAATGACACAGTGAAATGTTGCAAATTTCACTGCACCAGTTCTACATGGCTTTTTACATGGAAACACCTACCTTACATACATTATGCCTCGCACAGCTATAATGTGATGCAAGCCTTTACAACCCACCGCAATGGTCCCATTGCACCAATTTGTAAATGCGACGCACTGTAGAGGACTTCTTAGTCTGCATCAAAACAAATGACACAACAGTGGAGCAAGGGGCTTTTAAGTAAACCCCCTATAATCTTTTGCCCAATAAAGGCCTGATAGTGAATATTAGCTTTTAAAGAAGAACACTATGAAGTATGAACAGGCTAAGTGATGGCTGTGCCACCAGAGGTGCCATGCTCCCTGCCTGCAGTTTTCTTTTAATGATTGTTCACAAGTGTGTTAGTTTAAGTGCTTCAAATAAAGTGAACTAGGACTAGAACTCCCAAAATGCGTTAGGTTGATCTTTAAAAATGCAGAAAAGGAGTGCTGCGTACTTGGTGAAATGGGGTCATCAACCTTATTATTGAATGCTGTAAGCACAATATTCCTACCATCCTTCCTTCCAATCATCACTCATGAGGTGTTCCCACCTTGCGATAGAAGAAACATACTAGAAAGGACAAACAAACACGTCCAACCTACCGGGTGCTATAAAAGCTTAGCTTTTCCAGCACATTTCCTTTTTTTTTCTCCAGTCTCAGACTGAGATGAGGACTTGGGAGCTGCGGGGACCTTGTGTGGTTGGATCCACAGCCTTTACTTGCTCTCCTGTACCAGGCACAGTGGGGGTTTAGGGCTGCCCATGCAGGATGCTTTAATGCTATCGATGTCACGCGGGACTCTTTTATTGGGATACCTCCTATAGGATTCTCGGGTATTGTCCATACCTTATTCATTCACTCAACATTAAATGAAAAACAATAATGATCTGACAAAAAAACAAATACATTTCAGCAAATAAGTACATGGCACATTCTTAGGTTTGGTTTTTGGTTTTATATAAAATTAGTTGCAGTATATAGAATGTGATAATAGTGCTGACAACGCAGTGCTCAATAGAGAGAACATATGTATATACAAACAAACACATGGACACTGTGCAAAGCCCCCGGTTGTAGCATTAGTCACTATCATGGAGATAAGTATCTATGCGTATACAAACTCTCTCCATATGTATCAGTAAAACAATCAACCAGAGGAAATAACATCGGCATTTCTACCTGTTAGTAATCTGTCGGGTCTCATCGGGACAGCTGTCCTCTGCCTAATGCACCTTTGTTAAGAGAGAAGGAAAAATCTAAGACCATGTGCCTGCTTTATGCGTCAATCACCTTCCAATCTAAACTGTAATTAGTTCTCTAGTCCCCATGCTAGGACACAATTTCACCATCTTTAAATTCCGGTAGCTACAAAGGAGATAAGTTCCTAATTACTAGAAGACTCTTATAGTTATGGACCACCTCCGTGTATCACCTGTTGTGCTGTGAACTATATTTTAGAGGTGACCCCCCCCCGCTGTAATCAAATGCATCCAATATAGTTGTGTCAGCTGTAATTCTTTGCCTGCCAATACCACTTGCTAAGACAATGTGCTGGGAGTCGGCTAGGTAATATTCAATGACCCAACATGGACTGTGTGACATAAATGCAAAGTAATCTAACTGCACAACCGTTTCTAATGAGTACTAACCCTCTGTGTCAACAAAAAGTCCACCTAGAACTAAAATCCGTGTCATGTATCATCATGTCCTATAAACACATTCCAACTTACAATATACTGAGTATCGTAAGAGCAACAGTAGGGGAAGTGCTTGACTTCAGAGGAGACAGATATACTATTCCCACTCCAGTCTAATGAACAGTAGGGACATTTTGGACTTCATAGGAAATACATATATAATTGGAATTCAAACTAATTTTATAGAAAACATTTACATACCAAACACCAATAATTTATTAACCATATTTTATATAAAAAAGCATACAATTAAAAAATGTAATATTTTAAAATAGTTTAAAAAAAATACAAAATACTATTTTAAATTTTAAAAATTACATTTTACACATATTAATATAAAAAAGTAACACTAAATAAATATATAAATCAAATTAAACTCATACTTTAAAAAATAAACAAACAAAATATACATAATTAATTATTAATAAAAGTACTTAGGATTAACAATTCATTTGAAAAAAATGTATTTTTTTTAATTTCCCATCTTATTCCCCTACAAACCCAACATTCTGCTATGAAATATAAATTACTAACAGCAGCACAAAAAATTAAATATACATTATAATTTACAATTTAAACCTAAGTAAACGAAATAAAAATTAAGTAAACAATTAAAAACAAGCAATAAAATATTCAATTCACCATAAAAATAGTTAACATATAAATTAACACATAACATGTACATTAACTTAACAGTAATTTAATTAACCTCCCACCCTGTTCCCCTACAAACACAACCCTCTATTAAAACATAAATTACTAAGATAAATCTAAAATTTAAAGTAAAATAACAAATAACAAATAACATAAGAATTAAACAATTTATATAATTAATACTCAATTCAATATTTAATTAACAATAAAAGATAATTAACGTTAAAACTAAATTAATTTTATTTATGTTAAAATAACTTCCCACCCAGTTCCCATAAGAATGCAACAACCCACTAATACATTATAAATTGATAATTATATGAAAAATACACATTTGAAATTACAAACTATATTAAAAAAATAATATAAATTATACTAAAAATTCCAGCAGATAAAATAAATATACTAACTAATATATATCAAGTTACTACAATAAAAAATCATTGCAACTATATCAGAGTAAACAACATTAAATACAACAATTTTCTAAAAAATGATATTATATACCAAAAACCAATATTCATCACTTAGATATTCTGTGCCACGTTATTGTGGTAGTCAGAATATTTTTGACACAATATTCATGTCACATGATATTTTTAATCCAATGTTTTGGTCATTAACCATTCAATGTTCTAGAGCAGTCTGCCACCTGGCGTCTAAGCTCATGGTATTGATTGAACATGGCTGTGTGTGCCGTGACCTTTGAGTTTATGATGTAAACAGAATGTACTGTGTTTGTTTACGTATGTGGGTGTGGACCTAAGAAGCACAAAACAGAATCAGTGCACTTATACTCTGCGTAGAAAAAACATATCTTTTGGCTTAGATAATGCATTGAGAATCCTTCTTATATGCATTTGTGCACTTAACCTACATGTTTCAAATGCATTGCCTCATACATGTGGAACAGAGCCATTTTGCTTTTACATTAGCTCAAGTTTTCCTCAGAAAGTATTCTCACATACATTTTGTAGAATCACTGTTATTTTCTACATTCTGGTCTGATGTTTAACATTTCTTTCTTAAATTGTACTGTAGGAGCTTCTTAGTGTGAAATGTAGATTTTCCTAGTAATTTATGAAGGAACGTCTTAATTTTATTAAAGACACGGAGGCAAGTGTTATGCTTTAGTCTTTTCTTTATTTTTAATAGCAGCCGCAGTCAAGAACAAAACTACTGATCCCATAAGGCTAACAAAAGCGTCCAATGATGATCAAAAGGTAGTTCTAAGTAATGCACCAATCACTAACAATGCATACTAATAATACCTATCTTGACTGGGAACAGTCCTCTTTTCTTGTGCGAGCTTAAACCGTAGCAAACAAAGGAATAATGAAACTACAAATACAGATAGCTAGGCATAGTGCTAAAAGTTCTTGAAAAAGGCAAATCAGTCTTTGAGCAAACTCTGGAAGGGTGTTTTGATTGAACGGTTGGAAGATCGTGGAGGCAGATGTGGCAAAGAACGAAGTGGCCAAAGAGACGAAGGCAGGATCCTTAGGAAGACGACTGTTGTCCCGATGTAGATGCGGAAAGGGAGGGAGACAAAATTACAGTGTTAATTTTTGTAGCAGCGGGATAATACTCGCCTCCGTGTCTTTAATAAAATGAAGACTTTAGTTCATAAATTACTAGGAAAATCTACATTTTATGGCAAGACCGGAGGCTCCTATTATGCTATTTTAAAGCGTATTAATCACATTAAAAGAGGCGTGTTCAATCAGTTTACAATAGAAAACCTTAAAAACATTGTCATTGGACCAGTCAGCCGACCTGAGAATATCCTCCAAGCGGGAACCGGCCCAAAAAGCTTTGGACGCCATGGCCCCCCTAGCCGAATGGGCCCCAAGGGCGGAGACATCAATGCCAGCTAAAGACATAACCCAATGGACCCAACATGCTAAGTTTGGAGAGGACACAGGTTTGAAAGGTTTCCTGAAAGATATCAGGAGCTGGGTAGAGGAGGAATTCCTCAGACCAGCTGTCTGTTGTTCATAAACTTTTAAACATTGACCTACACAAAGTTTAGGGTGATCTGGAAAAAAGGGGTAAAAAACTGAAGAAAGATTAGTTTTTGTACGTCTAAACACATTAAACAAAACACCAGAAGGTGTAAACTGAAGAGCTGTAATTTCCAAAGCTCTAACATCAGATAAACGTTTGAAAGACACTAGACATAAAAGAATGGTCAGTTTAGCGGAAAGCTGTTTCAACGATAACAAGGTATTGTCCGGCCATGATACAAACAATTTTAGCACAGTATTAACATCCCATAACGAACTATATTTCAGTTTCGGAGGATTTGAAAATTTTACTCCCTTTAAAAGGCGACACACAAAGGGGTGTCCTCCAATAGGTTTTCCCTGGAAAAAAGCATGTGATGAAGAAATAGCCGACCTATACAGGTTAATCGTACGGAAGGATTTACCTTTGCAAGCTTCTGCTGCCAGAAAATGAATAATCATTGTTATATTTGCTGTAAAGGGATCAACCTGTTTTCCCACACACCAGCTATGCCAGAGAGCCCAAGATGATCTTTATGCTTTCCTTGTTCCTGGAGCTCTTGCCAAGTCCAAGAAATTTGAAGCCTCTGTCGAAATAGAAGCGGCAAGCTGGGATTCCCTGAGATTTTCCAGGCTGAGAGAGTGAGAGCATTCTGGAGAATTAGATTGTGGCATAGACCTTGAGGATTGGTTAAAAGGTCCGGGATCGGGGGAAGAAAGAATGGAGGTTCTATTGATAGTTCCAGGAGAGATGGAAACCACACCTGGGAGTGCCAGAAGGGAACTATGAGTACTATTGAGGCCTGCTGGCGTCTGACCTGAGCCAGGACCCTTGAAATCAAAATGAAGGGAGGAAAGGCGTAATTGAGGGAAGATGACCAGTCTTGAGAGAAAGCCTTGAATGCTAGAGCTAGTGGATCTGGATGCCAGCTGAAGAATTTCGGGAGTTGTGCATTGAGACGTGATGCAAAGAGATCTATGTCTAAGGGACCCCATTTGTGGAGAATGTCATTGAAGATCTGCACATTGAGCATCCAGTCGCTGGAGTCCTGGAAATGGCGAGAGTACCAATTCGCTACAACATTGAGGTTGCCCAGTAGATACTCTGCTTGAACTGAGATCCTGTTTTGGAGACAAAATTCCCAGAACCCTTTTGCCAATTCCGCTAAAGGCTTGGATTTTGTGCCTCCCAAGCGATTGATGTAACGGACCGCGGAAATGTTGTCCATTCTGAGGCGAACAGAACAGGAAACTTTGGCGGTCATTACAACCTCAGCAGTCTTTTTACAAGATCGCTGAGGAACCGCCGTGCAGAAGACCGCCAGTGGTGGCGGTTTGCCGCTCGGCCTATTATGACCGTTGGCAGCTCTCCGTCCTTTTACGGACGGAGAGCCGCCAACAGCCATACTGGCGGGAGGCGGGGAAGTGGAGGTTGCTCCACCTCCACTGCCACACCAACAGAACACCGCCCAGCGAATCACATCCTGTGATTCGCCGTGGCGGTGTTCTGTTGGCGGTGTGGTGTCGGCGGAGCTGCCCCCATGGCTCCCGTCCCCTCCCGGAGGATCGACGGAACAGGTAAGTCGATCGTCCGTTAGAGGAGGGGGGTGGGGGGTGTTGTGTGTTGTGTGGGTGCATGGGGGTGTGCGTCTGTGTATATAGAGGGGGTGTGTGAGTGCGTGTATGCTTGTGGGGGTGTTGCGTGTTTTGGGAATGAGTGCGTGTATGTCTGTGGATATGTCTGTATGGATGTGTGCGTGTATGTTTATATGTGGGTGTGCGTGTCTGACTGTGTGTGTGGATGTAGGCATGTATGTCGGTGTGTGTGCGTGTGTGTGTTGGTGGTGCCTGCGTGCGTGTCGTGTGTGTGTGAGTTTCTGTGATGTTGGGGGTCAGGGTGGGGAGGGGGTTCTGCCACCTTTGGGGGGTGGCAGGGGTGGTGGGGGGTGTTGGGGAGGGAGTCGGGTGGGGGTGGGGGAGACCCCTATCAGTGCCAGGGAAGGCATTCCCTGGCACTGATAGTGCTTACCGCCATGGATTTCATAGCGGTTCCAACCGCAGGAAATCCACGGCAGTAAGCCGGGTCAAAATACCTCTGGCGGTATAGTGACGGCCGCCGGGCTGGAGACCCAGGTCTCCAGCCCAGCGGGCGGAACGGAGAACCAGCGGATGACCATGGCGGAAACCGCCATGGTCATAATCCAAAAAGAAAGACCAGCAGCCTGTTGGCGGTCTTACCGCCGCTTCTCCGCCTTCCGCCAGGGTCATAATGACACCCTTTGTCTCTTGCAAGGCTTCTGATTGCAAAGGAGCCGGCAAGCATCTCTAAACAGTTTATGTGCAGTTTTGACACCTCTTGAGACCATGAGCCTCCAGTCGAGATTGTACCACAACGGGCCCCCCAGCCCAGAAGACTTGCATCTGATTCTAATACAAGATCTGGGGCTGATGGGAAGATAGTCCTGACGTTCCAGGTGTCTAAATGGTCTATCCACCATTGAAGTTCCACTCGAGAGTCCTGGTCTAGCGCTATGGAATCTGAATAAGCTAACCCTCTTTGGAGATGACGGATTTTTAGTCTCTGCAAGGCTCGGTAGTGGAGAGGACCTGGGAAAATAGCTTGAATTGAAGAAGAGAGGAGTCCTACGACTCTTGCGAGGGATCGAAGGGAAAGTCGAGAATTGCGAAGAATGAAGAGGATTTCCGACTTGATAGTTTTTATCTTTGAAGAAGGAAGAAGAAGAGAAGCCGAAACTGAATCCACCAGGAAACCTAGAAACTCAATCTTTTGGATCGGCTCTAAGGAAGATTTTTCGTAGTTTATGATAAAGCCTACATCTGAAAGTAGCGTGCAAGTAAAGTGCACCTGAGCAAGAAGAGAGGAGCGATTTTGATTCTTGATCAGAATATCGTCCAGGTAGATGATTAATCTGACGCCTCGAGCCCTGAGAAAGGCTGCTACCGGTCTCATTAGCTTTGTGAAACACCACGGAGCGGAAGACAGACCAAAAGGAAGAGAAGTTAAACGGAAAGTCTGACCGGCCCATTGGAATTGAAGGAATTTTTGGGAGTCCGGGTGTATAGGTACGGTGAGGTATGCGTCTTGTAGGTCTAACCTTACCATCCAATCTCCTTGGAGTAAGGTATCCCTGAGATGTAGGATGGTTTCCATCTTGAAGTGTCGATAAAGAACAAACTGATTGAATTGTCTTAGGTTGATAACCGGTCGCATCTTCTTGTTCTTTTTCTGGACCAGAAAAACTGAGCTGACAGACCCTGAAGGGTCCAGAGAACAAGGGATTATCGCTTGTTTCTGTAGAAGAGCTTGAATTTCTGAGGAAATTAGGTTCATCATTTGGAGAGAGAAATGAGGAGGAGGAGGTAAAACAGTTTGAAAAGGCTCTGAAAATAGTTCTAGAACATATCCCTGAACAGTATTTAAAACCCAAGGATCTGATGTGAGTTCTTTCCATTTTGACAGGCATGTTGAAATACGACCCCCTAGAATATGAGAAACAATTGTTTGACTTACCGGCTTGTGAAGAGAACCTGTGCTTCTGGTTCCCCTTTTTCCTGAAGCCCCTCCTCCTTTGGGGGTAGAATTGTGGCCTGTAGTCTTGAGCTGTTGTGTTGCCGTAGTAGCAACGGGAACCTTGATTGGGAAACATCCTTTTTTACGACTTTTTTTTTCCGAAGGTCGTGGTTAACGAAAGCGCAACAACGCTTTTTTTAACCACGACTTCGGTTTTTTGTGCCTTAACTACGTATGTTCTGAACAACGAACATGCGTGGTTAAGGTACAAAGAAGGGACTTGGCGAAGGTAAGTGTGGGTTTAGGTTTTGGGGAGGGGGTGGGGGGTCAGGGGGTTTTAGGTTTTGGGGTGGGGTGGGGCGTTTTTGGTTTTGGGGAGTGGGTGGGGGGTCAGGGGGTTTTAGGTTTTGGGGTGGGGTTGGGGGGGTGGGACGTTTTAGGTTTTGGGGAGTGGGTGGGGGGTCAGGGGGTTTTAGGTTTTAGGGTGGGGTTGGGGGGGTTGAGGCGTTTTAGGTTTTGGGGAGTGGGTGGGGGTCAGGGGGTTTTAGGTTTTAGGGTGGGGTTGGGGGGGTGGGGCGTTTTTGGTTTTGGGGAGTGGGTGGGGGTCAGGGGGTTTTAGGTTTTGGGGTGGGTTTTGGGGGGTGGGGCGTTTTTGGTTTTGGGGAGTGGGTGGGGGTCAGGGGGTTTTAGGTTTTGGGGTGGGGTTGGGGGGGTGGGGTGAGGGATGTAGGGTGAATGGTGCCTATTGCTAATGATTTTATCAGGAATGCCTTTACAACGAAATATCGTTGTTAAGGCATTCGTGGTAAAATCATTAGTAGTAGCAACGAGGTCGGTGTTCCGACCTCGTTGTTAAGGCAGTAGTTTTTTTTGCAGTTGTTGTTTCGTCGTACAGTCCCTTGATTTGCATAGGTACGGCTGGCAAAGCGGTTCCTGCCTCTGCCGGCCCTGGCAAAAACATGTGCCAAAAACATATTTGTTAAAGATTGCTGCGCTTTGTCGAGGGACGGAAAAGTTGGCACATATTTACTCAACTCCTTAATAAAGGAGTCACCAAAAAGCATACCCTCTGCTTTGACCCAGGGGTCTTCACCTGCCAGGTTGACCAGCTTCGGATCTAGTTTGAGAAGGAGGCCCTTCCTACGCTCGTGCGTGATGGAGGAGTTGGCATTCCCTAGTAAGCAAATGGCCCATTGGGCCCACAAGGAGAGTTCAGCTGGGTTGACCGAAGCTTGTTCCAAGCGAGCAGTTTCTGCCAAGTCAAATATACGTGTTAGGGGACCCACCACGTCTAACAGTTTATCTTGGCAAGAAGACCAAGCTTTATCAACCCCCTTCCGTGGGTCCTTGCCATATTTAGTAAAAAAGGTAATAAAAGAGGTGTCAATAGACGGAGTTGCAGTAATCTTAGAGGAAAGGGCGGGACGAGGACATTCAGATCTGAGTTTCGCACGCACCTGTTTATCTAAGGGGGTACGCAACCTGGCCGTCACATACTCTACAACATGGTCCGTAGGGAACCACTCCGTCGAATTAGGATGCTGGATGTTAGCCGGATCGAACATAGGCACCCCTTCAGCATCAAGAATTGTGCAAGAACCAGCAAAGTCTTGTGACCCAATTTTAGCTTTTTTGGGAGGAGGAGAGGAGATGACATCTCCAACGTCCCTGTCGGAAGTATCCGAATCCGAGTTAGGGTCTTGCACTTCGTCATCGGTGTCCATAATATTTTATATAGAAATTGGTGAAGTAATGTGTTTGGTTTTAACCATGCATTTTTTAGACGTTTTATTCAATAACCCCTCCTTTATCGGAGGCCTTTGAGGAACCACATCCTCTGCCGCATGTGAACTTTTGTCACTTGCCAATAGCGTAGCTTTAATGTTTTTAGAAGGCTTGTGACACTTTCTGCCTTCCCCCGAAGATTGGGCCAGCATGGTTTTTGACACCAGATTGACTACAGAATTTTCTAAATTCTTTGATAATTTCTGCCACGAAACTGCCATAGCCTATTCCACTGAGGACTGAATAAAGTCATTCAGATTTTCTTTGAGGACGTCTTCCTCCTCCTCCTGAGACAGCATTGGGTGGTTAGAGCTGTCCATGGTGCTAGAGAAATGAGCAAAAGGGATTAGAAACAATTGCTTAAAGAAAGGGTTAAAAATTCTCACCTAAGTGAGAGTGAGGAGAAAGCCCCGCCTCTGGGCGGATCAGACAAGCTGCCAGAAAAACCAAAACCTCCACAGAACGCGGAGTCCGGCGCTGGCAGGAGGTAGAGAAAAAGGAATAAGCCTGTGCAAGCGGTAAGTAAATAAAGTTACTGAAGCGTGACAGTAAACGTGCTGGGAACCGGGAGAGGCTGTCTCTAATGAGGCGTGACGGAAAGATCTCTGCTGAAAAAGCAGCCGCAGAAAACAGATGAAACCGCTCTAAACAGGACACGCCCAGCGAAGCGTGTGAGGCGGTTATGGAATTCTCCTCAGCGGGAGGTCGAGATAACGGCGTGCGCTGAGGGAAACCAGCTAGCGATAACGGCAGCAATCGACACGCGCTTCAAATAAAGGAAATAACATGCGGCTACAAGCCGACTCTGGCACAGCAAACTAATACAAAAGGCATATAACGCACGAATAGATAACCTTTAACTAACACATATATGTAAAAGGCAAACAAGTATAAAGTAGTCAATGAATATAAGGAGAAGTTGTACTTATCTTGACTGCGAGCAGCAAGAAAAGAGGGCTGTTCCCAGTCAAGATAGGTATTATTAGTATGGATTGTTAGTGATTGGTGCATTACTTAGAACTACCTTTTGATCCTCATTGGCCGCTTTGATTAGCCTTATGGGATCAGTAGTTTTGTTCTTGACTGCGGCTGCTATTAAAAATAAAGAAAAGACTAAAGCACCATAGGAGCCTCCGGTCTTGCCATAAAATTAAAGTTATCAGAAGAATTACTGTTCCCCCAGGACTCATTGTTTTGGTCCATTACTTTTTTATTACAAATCGGAGGTTTCAGGTAGGACAGTTCAATTGTAGCAACTGAGGGGCACCAGTGCTGCAACTACCACAATGCATTAGACTGTGAAATTAAAACCCAGTGGCATCCTCGGTAACTGGAAACATCAGGTAACCAGGTATTGTATGGAATAGAAAAGTTAAAACAAATCGTTCTACGTTTTAAAGAAAAAATGTCACTTTGTACATATATGTACAGGTCCCTTATCAATTCATGTATCTGTGTTCAATCTGCTGCTGTCAAATAAATAACACAGAAAATGTTGCGAAGGCAAGAATGACTTCGATTGCATCCTAAAAAGCCAAAACAGCAAGTATAACAGAGAGACCAGCATTAGTGGAAACACATGTTTAACTTGGACATTTCTGACTATGAAACAAATTCTGGAACATGACACTTCATGTCACATAGGAGATACTTCTATAGTCTGTGACAGAAGTAAACTTTCCTTCCAAAAGTTTATAAAAGTATAAAGGTAATGCATTCAGCCAGCTGGTTTTATAACTTTTAACTGTATAACTCAAGCAGCACATTCACAGAGACCAGACCAAGGCATAACAAGAGGATAACACATTAGCTATCAGGGAGACAGTACTCATGGTAAAAAGATGTATGTGCTTATTATAAGCAATCTGTTTTACTCAGGACTGTTAAACAACACAGCTCTTGTATCAGAGAAGCTCTTCCGGCCACAATTAATGCGTGTGACTTAGCCCAAGACAGCAGCAGCGAGACTGCTGCATGCAAAGTCAGTGGATAAGGAAAGGGGCATAAATTTCACCAGAACAAAGCTTTAAGCATAGGTGCTCCAAGTGGGTGTGCAGGGTTGCTGCAGGACCCCAAAATAACCATGTGGAAGTTCAGAAGGTGAATAAGCAATAAGGATCTCTTTCATTGTTGTTTTTCTATCTTGTCAGGTCAGATACCAGGCCTTTTTTAGGGTCGAGCCTGCGTTGCATGCGCTCGCGCATGCGTATCGCAGCGAGACGCTATTGTATTTAGAAAAGGGCTCGGAGCCCTGACAACTTCACGTCAGTGTTTTTGATTGGTTTGTGGGCTTGCCTAATAAAATCTGCTTGCTTTCATTAGTCGGAGGCACGCATACGTCATGCCTTTTCTGGTGGCTAGCCCTCCTTGAGTGCAGCGACCAAGTACAGAAAACATGCGAGGCTCGCTGTTTTCCATCGGGCTCGTGGACTTCTTTTTCTCTCATTTACGAGCGCGATCTCGCTTGGCAGAAGTCGAACGCTTTACATAGTTAATTTCACTTTTTCAGGTTGTGTACACAAATGCACTTTTGCCCAATAGGTGAAAAGTCGGGTTAGGAGTTTACAACGCGATCAGCTCTAACATGAGCAAACGCGAGACCCGTTGCATTGTAAATGCTTGTTTCTAATTGCTACTCACTCTTTTAAAATGGAGATTGGCGTTTTCTTTCTCTGAATGCAGAGTGAAAGGATTTTGCAAAGTGAGCTACGTGACAATTTGACTGTGGTACAGGAAGTGTCAAAGGAAAGCTGTTGGATGTCATTTAGTTTCTAACACACAACACATTTGAAATACTTGTGAATGAGCTGTACAAATATTTCAAAACATATCTGCACCTAAGAACACAAATGAAGAACTTTCTTTCATAACTCCGAAGTGTGATGGAAACAAAGTTTGTAAAAGGATCAAAACAAAGCAAGATACTTTACGTGGTGATGCTAAAATGATAAATAGTCACTGAAACCTGATTTCCACACATTATCATTTGTGCTCTTTATAGCTGTGTCAGTAAAACTGCATGTCTGTACACATTTAGTAGTTAATTCAATAGAAAATGTGCTGTCTCTAAATGACAGTGTGCTACCACCCTATGCTTTAATAATATATTTACAAGGTGTGCTCTAAAATCTACCACAAGCTACATAGCACACCCTTACCATTCTTCTGAGGAATGGACGGGGTCCATTTGCTGTACTTGTTCTTCGTGTGATGCTTGGATGTTTCACGATCCCCAGGACTTCAGTGATGCACCCCTCACTCTGAAAATTGTTCCATCACTATTGGGTTTAGGAGGCAGCTTACACTCTTGCTATCTACTGGGCCCGATTGCGAATGACTGGTAATGGAGGATTTCTCCTTTAACTTAGCTAACCCCTTATTATGCCTGCAGACAAACATGAAAAAACACTGCATAGCCCACTCAGGAAATTAACTTCATATGACCACACCAGGATGCAATCATCAAAACTGTCACAAAAGTGGGGAAAACAAGATGCAAATCGTAAAAAGAAAACAAAAAAAACGAGAACGCTATTGGAAAAGGCATGAAGTATTATCCTACAGGAAATGCAAAATAAATGTGAAATGAAGTAATGCCCTCCTCGAGACTGACTGGGAATTAAGGTATGGTCTGTGGTCAGCTCAGATTGAACATAGTTAGATTAAAGGTAGTGGTTGGTCCTGCTAAAAATGTTTACTTATGCGCTCAGAAATCTTTCCCTGTACAGTGCTTTGCTGATTCTGCCAACTCCACCACAAGCCCATTTAATTTCAGTCAAAATTCAATTTCAGGTAGGATTGTTGATGCTTTTGAAATGCACTTCAGCTGTGCTTGGCAGAAAATATTCCATATCTTATAACCATCCTAGGTTATGACACAAGGAATTTAACTACACTCCAAGATGTGCTCCTCAGGTTAGCGAGGCACTGTAAATTTGGGTTGGATAGTGTTTTCCAATCAAAGATTGCACAAATAATTGCAGATTACATTTTAGATACCACAATATGTCATGACATAGAGACTGCTAAGAAACATGCAACCTAAAATTACAAGTGTGGTCTGAACATCTGATAAAGGGGATGTACATCGCTAAACTAACACATTTCTGTAATTTACAATCAGTGAATTGCATACTGGTGTATGGAAAAATGCATATTACATACTGGTATATGGAAAAACACCTAGGGATTTTGTGTGATTGAATAAATATTGCAGCATACTGTAGTAGTGCCAGAAGCCAAGAAACAGTTTTAGAAGTTGAAATAACCTGACTTTATTAGTTATATTTAGTAGTTTATTAGTAGATAAGGAAGTGTGCTGCAAAAAGAGGAAGTAACGAAGAGAAATACAGACACATCTCCTTATTACGCCTCACTGGGCAAGGCAGAGCATTTTGACACATTCCCAGGTTTACTAGCTGTAGTAAATCTGGGAATAGGCTCCCAATGGGTTGGTAATGTGAAGCAGATGTGTTTTTGATGCTTTGCTGGGAAGAATGAGCCTAACTTTATGAGATGAGTTATTTGGTTTGTAATCCGAAATCAGCTAGTATCTGCTCTTAGGAGCTAATTTTTCGACACATCCATGGTTATGTATTGATGTAAACTCTGCATTCAAGCCTGAAGACATAATGTAAAAAGTGGATATATATATATATTTTTTTTAAATGCTCAATATTTTATTGCATTTCATAAATGGGCAAACCCTAATTGTGGTACCTGACTAAGTAAATGCTACCCTGAGTACGTTAAGTCCAGCAAATACGAGTGAGCTTTTCGTAGGAACGTATTCTGCACCAAGTTAGTTTACAATATAAATTCAGATTATTAAATTGTGGCAGAATTCATGTCTATGGAACACTGATCATCTGACAACATAAATCAAAATCAAGACTATACGGAAAGTATAAAATCGTTATACTCTGTAAATTCTGTATTACCTAAGGAATTAAGTGATACAAGCCTGTCCTGTCCTGACAGGGTAGCCTGTACAATTAATTGAACATTATATTTTTGCAGATTTTCAGCACCTTTTTTCACAGAACATGATCATTCCCTCAAGTTGTCTTCTAACAGGAATGTAGCCTGAGAGCAGGAGTACCAAACATATTTGATTTTTGTCAATGGGTTCGTGGGACCCACAGGTGACAAACTGGGTGCAGTGCATTCTGGGAAGTTGGAAAGCATCAGAAGGCAAAATCCTAAATTGGGGTGTCTGTGTTTGTTCACGTCATCACCCATTGGCCATGTGGAAACTTACCACAAGCACACATTTTGAACATCTAAGGTTTCTATTGTTTGGGAGCAGACATCCTTTGCCCTCATTGGCTGTGCAGGGGAATGAGCTGATCGAGACGTTTGTCAGATGTTTAGTAACTGTTTCCAAAACAAGGCAATTCCCTCCAGATTCCCTCTCACAGCAACATATCCCTATCAAAGCTAGACAAACATCTGTTACGTTGGGTCTCTTAAACACGAGGGTACCCGACATGTATAAGGCTACTGTTGGCTATGGATGTCCTTAGCTGATACACTGAGTGCAGTGCATTTGGTACATTTTGAAAGCAAGTGAAAATGTAATGCTGATTATGGTACCTGTCTTTTGGTCACAGATATCACCCCTGTTATGGAAAACTGCCACACCCCTATATTTTGAAGATCTAAACATCAAAAGGTTTGTGTTGCTTAATCCTAGACTTGTCTCACCCGATTGGCTGGTCAGGAAAATGCACTGAACATGACATTTGTCGTGTTTTTAGCAATGTTTCCCAAAACATGCTGATTCCCTCCACTCTCTCTCACACAGAAACACATCCTTAACAAGGTGTGACCCATAACTGTATTCTGATGGGTCTTCTTAAGATTTGAGTGTGAGGCATTTCAGAGGTTTTTGTTGTTTTGGGGTCTCCACAAGCATTAGACTAGATGCAGCACATTCAGGAAATTTAGAAAGCAAATGAAAGGGTAATGCTCATTTTAAGTACTATCTTTTGGTCACAGCTATCGCCCCTGGACAGTATACAAACCTATCACAACAATACATTTTCAACATTTACACATCCTAAAGTTTCTGTTGCTGCGTGTGAGACACCCCTCGCTCTAATTTCCTAACTCCGAAAACATTTTGAACATGATTTATTTCAGATTTCCAGCGATCCCACCCCACCCCACCCCCAAAATTGTAGTTTTCTTTAGTCAGTAAACCTCCCCTGAAATTCCCCTGAATCTGTATTCTCCTGGATTCACTGCATCTGCATGTGAGGGTATCAGACATGTTTTCGTTTTCAAAGATTTTGAGTAGGGACCTAAACACTAGATAATATGTAATGTTTTGATAGGGAGATCTTCCATAGCTAATGTCTGCACATTGAAACAATTTTAACTCTATATTGACTTCACACAGTCACAATTTTGGCCTTTTCCTGTCTGTTGCAAGCATCCCACCCATACACGTGAGGTACTGTTTCTATTGGTAGAAGTGTGGAAACGGGTAGTTGGGATTCTGATGTTCCCCACAAATTCCTAAACTTTCCATTGAAGAAATGTTTGTAAAATCTGTTTTTTGAACCAGAGTTTGACTTGCCTGGTAAGTAAATACTGGTGATATCCATACAAGTCACATCTTATCTGGCACTCATATTAACTAAACATGCCATAACAATGAGATGGAAGTCTTCATTTCCACCCTCGGTAGCCACATGGAAACAAAAGATGGAATATTGGACGGATGCAGAGAATGAGGCACTCCTCAGAGATTACAAGAGAGGGCTGCATAAGCAATAGATAAAGGCATAATGGAATGGACTACTTCAAACTGTGGAGGAGCATGGGAAAGATGATGAGTGGCGACCTTGACCCTTCCGGCCTCATGACTGGGTCCCTTTGGTAACTTGTGGGTGAAGGATGTTCTGAGGTTTGTGATCCAGGCCTCTGGTGCAAAGAACCTTCACTGAACCCTACACTGAGCTGTCCTAGATGAAAGATTGAATTACCCAAAACAGTCTCATATAATCATAGAGGGAATGGTGCGCGGCTAGAAGAACCCATCAAAAGCAAACTGTATTCCTGCCATTTAAAGCATTCACCAATAAATAAAACTATTGTCCTGTAGGAAAAAGCAAAGTTGGATACTCTTTCAGACGGGAGGGGGAAGGGAGCGTCTCACGTGGGAGAAGGTTCTGTTACTCCTGTCTGGACCATACTGGTTTGGATCAGAATGAAAATTAATTCATCTGGCTGTACTCTAAATGAAGCCAGCATAGTGTCTATTTCAAATTACCCAAAGGTATATAGTGCAGATGTCAAAATTGTACACTAACTTTTTGTAATGTAACATGACCAGACGCTATGGTTTGATATACCTGTTTGTCAATTATATATATAGAAAATAATAGAAACAAGTTAAAAAATCCATACACGCCTCATCAACCAGGACTTCCATGGATGTCTAGTTTTCATGAATATCTGGGGTTGCCTTGTTCCCTAGGTCCCAGGAACCCCATTCCCAAATACAGCAGCTCCCCACATCCTAAAAATCAAGTAAGGTCCAAGTTCCTTTCCTACGATTTTCATAGTTGTGTTCTTGGGACTTTCTTGCCCTAAGCAGAGGCCCATCCATGATTGAGGGGTCCTGTCTTAATTGATGTTGGCATGCACAATAGAATCATATTTGTTTACAAATTGAATGTATCTCGTTTTCTGGCTTCCTATCAGTGTCCTCAAAAAATTGAAAAAAACTTTCTGAGAATCACCTGGCATTAGGAGAATTACATAATTTAGGGTGCTGCAGATGTTTCCGATTCCTAAACTCAGGATCTCAGGTCCATTTCAGGAATACATAGCTTTCATTCACTCCTAATTTCAATTCCTGAGATTTTTCATTATCAAGTGATACTTTATTGGCATTAAATAAAACAAATTGAAAAGCATGTCTCTATGGCTGAGACTGGGTAATATGGGCTTTTGAACACACTAAAAACCTAATCCAGTCTATGACTGACAGTCTGATGGCCATAATGCTGTGTTATTTTTGTGACTCTTCCTTCTCTGCATGTGAAGGACTTGTGATGCATTTCTTTTTTTCTTCACTTACCCTTACCATTGTTTTCATTCATCAGTTACTTTCTCCTGGAAATCCTTGAGAAAGCTACCCAAAAGACCCCTTATTGAATTTAGATGCTGCTGTGCAACCTTTTGCTTGCCAAAAGCTCTGAAGGATTTCCCACATTTTCCTCCAAGCCCCAAACATATTCAAGTAGGTATAAAGCACATACATTGGAAAGTGGGTGAGAGGAAGGAGCTGGTCTGCTCTTTTCACTATTTCTCTCACTTCTTCTCTCCCCTCGTTTACAAAAAGTGCATCAGATAAGGAGGCATGGCTGAGAGGTGCAGAGGCTATGATAGCTGCACTTAGCCTCTTTGTAGCCGTGCCTACTGACTCGGACTTTGGAAGGTACTGCAAAAGACGAGGGAATCCCTCTGAAATCCCTCATACAGGTATGTGACATCAGATAGGAAGGGACGCCCTAAACATGCTCCTTCCTAGTACCAAATAACAAAAGCAAAATGTGATTTAGTAACAAGTTACCAAGTCACATTTTGCCTTTTGTACATGGCAAAATGCATTTTAGCGGTCGCAAACGCCCGGACACAGACAAGAGAGGGCAGGGGAAAGGGCTTCACAATAGACCACCTAGGGCAGGCAGGAGCATAGATGGTAGAAGGGAGCGGCAGCAAAATGTACCATGGAGGACAGGAGGAAGGGGCTAGGCACCTAACCCTGGGCCATACATGGCCACCACCTCTCTGGAGTACTTTCTACTGACAATTAGTAAGGGCTACCTCATTGAATAAATGTATAGTGCACATTTTGCTCTACCATTGTGTGAAGGACCTCAAGGGAATGCCTCCAGTGAGCATGTCTGGTGTAATTTTGGAGTGACCATTCCTCAAGCATCTTCCTAATAAAATACCTGCTAACATGAATCCTCGTATAGAGAAGACAATGAGACTAAAATGAGTAGAATCTCCACCAAACAAGGGTACTTCCTCTTAATTACATGAAGTAAGTGCTTTTTTGGTGGAGATGTGCTCCTATTCCTTTGCATCCGAAACGCTCAGGGGTCATTTTGGTAAGCTCTCCATCAAGCTGGAAAAAGGCGGGAAGACTGATGCATACCACTAATGTATAAGGGATGGGGCCAAAAGGACTGAGCTTCTAGGTCATTTTTGCGCATTTAAATACTGGTGGTAAATAAAGGGATGAAGGATGAACTCTGCTCTCACCAGCAGAGGACAGGAAAGATCCCTCTCATCACAGTCATGACAGATTTTGGTAAACCGGAGGTGGGGGGCTTCAATTCCCCCTTGGTCTCATTGCTCCCGCATGCAGAAAGCAATTGTTTCATCTGTTTTCCTGCCTGCTTCACAGCAGGCAGGAAATGAGATAAAAAGCCCGCTCCCAGTGAGTGGAAACAGTTTTCCTGTTCCCAGCCGCTATGGGCATACTTCCATTTTGCTCTCGCTAGCAAGAGCTTTGATAACTCCAGCCAAGCAACACTAAACCTTCTATGTCCTAAAGGTGGACACCTCAGGACGTAGGGAGATGACCCTGGGGGTGTGGCGGTCCCCAGGGCCATTAATGGCTCCTAGAGGAAGGGGCTGTGTTGCCCCCCTCCTTTCTTTAGGACAGGGCCAGCCCCAGAGAGGTGGTGGTTCACGGGGCTGAAACCTGTTAAAAATTGGCCAGGCCTCTGGAAGGTCGTGGTCCCCAGGCCGAATATGGTAGCATTTGTGGATTAGTGCGTGTTACAAAATAGAAGGGGAATATCCCAGTTGCAGAATGCTGTGAATTGCTGTATGCAAACTGTACAAAAGGTAGCAATGACTCCTACTCTTTAGGAGTTGAGGTTAAAAGACACTGCAGTGTCTGTTGCAGTACCTGATTTACTCGCTCTGTCTACCCATCAGTTTGTGGAAGATAATCGGATGAGAATCGAGCATCAATGTCCAATGTGCAAAGACTGCGACCAAACCAGGAAATGAACTGTGGGCCTCTTTGGAAATAATGGCAGAGGGCAGGCCATGAACCTCAGGATATGCTGCATAAACAGGGTGGAAAGAGTTTTGGCAATGGGTCTTTGTTTTAAGGCAACGAAGTGTGCCATCTTAGAAAACAGGTCAACAACTTCGAAAAGTATTGTAACTTTTGGAATTATGCAATTCTGTGATAAAATCCATACTTACAGTATGCCAGTGATCTTGGGGTCCGGGCAAGATTCTTAAGAGACCCACAGGGGCGGTGTGAAAGGTCTTGTTCTGATGGTACAGGTCTGGATATAATCGCGCACATCCTTGGACAGTGTTGGCCACCAAAAGCATTGCTGATAATTAGCTAAGGTTTTGTGAATTCTAGGATGACCATCTAGAGGAGTGTCCTGACACCAAGTTAGTGATTCTTGCCTTAATTCTTTAGTGGGAATAACTAAAATGGTGTCATGATCAAGGAAGATTATCTTTATTAGTTAGCCAAGAATGTAAGTCCTCCTAACTCATGCTTTGCCTAATCCTGTTAAAAAATGACTCTTGTTCGCACAGACCTACTATGTTTTAAGGGTGTTATGATTTTCTGTGGTGCCTGTTCCTAAGAAGTCTGATGCGAGAGATCCCACCTGGATAGCAGGTCTGCCTTAGTCTATTGTGTGCCTGGAAGGTAAAGATGAAACTGTATTCACTGAAAAACAACAACCACCTTACTTGTCTAGGGTTCAATGCTTTTAATGATCACAAGAACTGGAGATTCTTATGATCGTTACTGGTATCTTGAGCCCACAACAGGTATTTTCACCATTCCTGGAAACATAATTTAATTGCTAATAGTTCTTGTATAATTCTGTTCAGCTGGCAACAACTTCTTAGAAAAGAATGCTATTGGATGCATGTGTCTTGTGGTGCTGTTGTGTTGTGACAGAATACCACCTACAGCAACCAAAGAGGCATCTGCCTCTACAAAGTATGGTAGAATTGAGTGTGAAAGGTACATTTGTTCAGTTTAACAAAAAGGTAATGTTCTCTGAGTCTTTGCAGCACCTTACTAACATGTGCTGCAAGCTCTGTCATGTTTTGGGAATAAATGAGGATGTCATTGATGTACACTACTACGCAAACGTCCAGTAGATCTTGCAAAACCTCATTTATAAAATACTGGAATGCTGGGGGAGCATTACATAACCCAACTGGCATGACTGTATACTCAAATAGCCCACATTTGGTTTGCAGGCTGTTTTTCATTTGTCGCCTTCTTTTCCATGGATGAGGCCTTTCAAATTTAATTTGGTGTACACTGTGGACTTCTGGACCTGTAGCAAGACTGGAATCAGGGGCAATGGATATCTGTTTTTAAACGAAACCTTATTCAAGGCCCTATCGTGTGTGCACACCCTTAGCTCACCATTCTTCTTCGGTATGAAAAAGAGTGATGAAGAGGCAGGGGAGGTGGAATGATGGAGGGATCATAGGGCAAATAACTCATCCAAAATAATGTTCAGGTACTTTGTCTCAGGTTCTGAAAGAGCATAAATCCGACTGCAAGGAAATCAAAATCAACAAATAATGAAGGGGTTGTGAACCTGATGCCAGGGGACCCCCAATCTAGCACCAAAGGTGGGTGTGTCTATGAGATCAAAGGTCAACATCTCAGTGCGCCCATTCTCACATACTAGGGTAATAGGAACAGTTTCATAAGTAATCTTTCTTGAAGAAAGCTCTGAGCCATCTACAGCTATAACTGGTTCAGGTTCTCTTTTCTTAACATGTGGTATATGCAAGGAACTAGCCAATGTTAAATCTAACAAGTTCCCTGTAGCCCCAGATTATAAGAGCATAGGTAATACCTTATGCTATTGAGGTGAAAGTATTAAAGTGACTACTATAGTAAAATGTTGTGGAATTTTCTGTGAGGTGTTTGCCAAAAACTGAGAGGTCTGCGCTAGGACCTTACCCAACTGGTTAAACTTTAGGTCAGCCGGGATCTCTAGTTTTCCTGCATTGAACCAGACATTACAGCAACATTCTTTCAAATCTATTTTTGTTTGACAATACTCTCAAGAGCGAAGTATCCTGCCTTACCTCAATACAAACGTTAATTTCAACTTTTTCTTCAATCTTTTTTCTCTGTAGTCAAAGGACCACATAAGGCCCCTATCTGCATAGGTGGCTCATTATCCTGATTCTTGGTCTCTATTTCTTTTCACTCTGGTCGTTGTTCCCCTCGAGTGCGTTCTGCCTTATGCTCAGACAACCTATGGTCTAACCGGACAACTAAATCAATAAACTCAGAACAGTCTAATGGGAGATTCACAATGTGTGCTAAAGAGTCTTTTGATTTATCTCTTGGACCTCTGAAAAAGAGGGAGGCTCACTTCTCTTCTAGACATAGGGTTTCGGTAACTAGTCTACCAATCATCATAATATAAGTCAGAAGATCCTTACTACCCTGACATAAATTCAATCACTCATTATCAATAGCCTGAACAAAGATGTGTTTAGCAAAGAGACAATGCATCGTCTCTTTAAAGTTTTCAAAATGCAAGACTGGGCTACTATTTTGAATGAGTGGAATAGCCCAGTTAGCAGCTGTGCACCGAATATAGGATATTATAAAATCTATCTTAGCTGTGTCTAAGGAAAGGCTCCAGGTTCTACCATGAATTGCAACTGGCACTGACTTCAAATCGCATCAAATTTATGATTAGCCCTTAAAAAACCTCCCCGACAGGGCCAACCGCATGGTGATGGGAGTGGTTACTGTGACATGCACGCACTTTGAAGGGAGGACATACTGGTGGAATCTTTAGTTTCGCCAAAGTGTGCGGGTTGTAGAACGGGCTGCATGTCTTTAGGTACAACCCTACCCCCTACGTCAGCTAACCTGGGTTAACGACTGAAGCAATATATTAAGCAACAGTGCATGATGGTACAATTCAATGGTTCACAGTGGAAACATAACTATCCTAAACAGACATGTGATACCTACAGTTGCCAAATAGACTATACTTGCATACCAACAGAACAGGAGGGTCAATGATTCAGGCTTCCTGGGAAGGAAATCATGGAGTGCTCGAGACCGGAAGGCGCCATAAGGAAAGCATGACTTGGAATACTGGGGGCAGGGAGGCGCCACAAGGGAAGGGTGACTTGAGACAGGTGAGTAAAACCCACCTCACATAGGGCACAAGATGGTCATGGCAAGGCCTAAGGAGTCAGGGTATTCCTATCCTACCCCTTTTCTTTATTTCTTACTTTACTTTTGGGACTTGGCTGAGTCTGAGTCCCAAAATGGCTGCCAATACTTCCTGGCTGAAGTGTTGGCAGCCAATCAAATGCCAGCATGAGACCATCTGGTCCACGGAGGATCAGCTTCCCTAGATATCTGTATTTCATTTTCCTTTAATAACTACAAAACTACCAAACACATTCACACCTAATCACAAAAAGGGCTCTTTCTGGAGTAAGAGCTAACTTTCTGGCAAATTTGGTCTAATTCTGTCCATCAGTTCGGGCTGTAATCATGGCTAGAATCCCTATTGGAATTAACATGGAAAATGCACTTTTTTACCCCACCCTTGGTGGTTATAGGGGGTAGGCTGCAGGGCCTGAACCTGGGCCAGGCCCTGCAGACAATCGCTGCTGCGCACAGACGAAGGCTGTGCGTGGCACGGGGTTGGATGGTAATCGAGGGTTGGTCTCAGGGCCTGGCCGTTCGGCTATGTGCAGCGGAGGTTGGATTAACGTAAAGTAATTAAAGTTACTTAGGGCCAGATGTAGGAAAATCCTGCATTGCGACTCGCAAATTGCGAGTCTGAGCTACTCGCAATTTGCGAGTCGCAATGAAGGATGGTGTTCCTGACACCATCTGCGAGTCGCAAGGGGGTCAACTCATTAATATTAATGAGGTGGGTCGCAATTTGCGACCCCCTTGCGAGTCGCAGCACTCAAAGGGATGGTGGCCTGCTGGAGACAGCAGACCACCATGTCTGTGACTGCTTTTAAATAAAGCAGTTTTTTTTTTGTAATGCAGCCTGTTTTCCTTAAAGCAAAACGAGATGCATTACAAAATGAAAAAATGAAACGTGTCAGTTTCATTTTTTCAGAGCAGGCAGTGGAATTTTTTTTCAAGGCCATTCACAAAGGGGAAGGGGTCCCATGCGGACCCCTTCCCTTTTGCGAATGGGTTACCACCAGTGTGACACTGGTGGTAACTGCGATTGCTTTGTGACCACGTTCGCGGTCACAAGCGGTCACAAAGCAATCCTGCATTGCGCTGCGACTCGCAAATAGGAAGGGGAACACCCCTCCCTATTTGCGACTCGCAGTCCCATTTTGCGAGTCGGTAACCAGGTTACCGATTCGCAAAATGGAAATGGGCATCACGATGTGGGTTTTGCGCGTCGCAAACAGCGATTTTCGCTGTTTGCGACGCGTAAAACCCTTCCTACATCTGGCCCTTAAGGTTAAAAAAATATAGAAATTCACTGAAAAAAACAAAGGTTACAGGGACATTATAGTTATGAAATAGAATTTAAAAAAACATAGAAATTCACTTAAAAAAACAAAGGTTACAGGGACTTTATAGTTAGGTTCCCAATTTACACGCATAAAATCGTAGAAATTCAGCAGTTAGAGTTATGGTTATCTCAAGTAACTATAACTTGTGCCCTAAGGTAACTATAGCTCCCGCCCCTGCCACGCACTGCTAATTACTCCAGATATTACAGCACTCATGATATCTTTTACAACATCATTAAAAAACACAAAATTTGTGACCCCCTTTTTTTCAGCCCCTAATTGACAGATCACCCCAAAACTTTCCATGCGCAATAAGAATCACCGTAGCACTTTAAAAAAAAAATCTTTAAGATTCATCAAACTGTGCCAAAGATATAGTTAAGTCAAAAATGCTTTTTCTATGGAAGCATGGTTATATATATATATGTATATAGCACGCACACACACACCTTATTAGGGCATCCTAACAGCTTAACAGCACCTTTTCAGGACAAGTATAACAAGTATATATGTCATAAGGGCAGCATTAGAATTAAGGAATCCCTCAACAAGTGTTAAGTATAGTAAACTATTGCTCAGGAAGGGCAGTTGGTAGCTCAGGTATCAAAAATAATATTCAAAGAAGATAGGCACATTGGCTAGACTAGTCATCTAGCCAATACAGCATCAATTCTCTGCCAGGTGGCAGACTGGCTTGGTGCACTGTAGTGTAGTGGGGACAGGGTGAGGGAGTTGAGAAGTTTCAACTGCCCTGGTAGAGCTGCAGCGGCCACTACCTCAATGACAGTTGCCAGAAAACGGGAGCGATACTGAGTAGTCATAACACCAAAGAGGTCTTTCTGTGACTGAAGTTATAGTTAGACTAATAAAAGAGTGGGTCTGTCAGAGGTGGGAGACATATGTAATAGTGAACTGCACATACCAGTCCTAATGGCAAAGTGTGTGGTGTACACCATATTTTATTATATTAATGATTAATGCTAACTTATTTAATGTGTTGCAGAATGCTTCTGTAGCATTTTTTTAATTTGAAGGCGACAGGTGTATGGGCTGAGATACAATGTAATTGCATCGCAAACCACGTAGCCAGTAATGCAGAGCTTGCCATAATCTTTGTCCAAGAGGGAGGATCTTCCTCAACATTCGCAGGTGAAAGATCAGCTATGGACAACTGCAGTAACCTAAGTAACAGTGGATAGATCAGAGCCACATTGTACTCCAGGTTACACAAGGTTTTCACTGGAGGTAGCCAACAGCAATAGAAGTCCAGTCAGACATCAGCCCACCCAGCAACCACCAACACCTGGGATCTGTCTGAGTTCAACTTGAGCTAGAGGCTGTCCATCCATTCACAAGCATGTTTAATACCTAACTGGAACCGTGTTGATGATGACAGGTCTCACCCAAATTAATAATAGCTGTTTATCCTGAGTATCAATCAGAAATGAAAACCTTCTGATTGGATGATTCTCACCAGATGCCCAATGTAGATGTTGAAGACATAAGATGAAAGGGCGGATCTTTGCAGAAACCCACAGTCCAAGAAGATTGGGAAGCCACTAATTGAGTTAGAATTACTGATTGAAAGTAGTGGAAGCAAAGGGATTTGAACCAGGAGGGCACAAATCCAGTAATCCCTGTGGTTCCTTTCTGCTCCAATAGGATGGTAACATCAGTGTCACTAACATTTTGTCAGTGTATCGGCACCATCAGCATCATAATCTATCTTACAATTGTCCAGGGCTGCTAAGAGGAATAACTCAGTGCTAGGGCCTTGGGAAAGAAACCTGTTGGTGGCAGCTCTAGCATACTAGAGGGTTCAAGAAATTACACAGCTGTTTTACTATGTGTCCCTCAAGTAACTTGATAGCTACTGAATCTCCTTGTATAAATCTATGTATTCTGTACTTAATGGGTCCCCAGATTTCCTGAATGCAAGAGGTGTGTGTATGTAGTGGTTGGGTATGTGAAAGGTGGCCTATGTTGGAGTCCTCCCATATAAATGAAGCCCTTAGGATTGCAGGGCGCTCATGTTGTTTAGTGGTAGGAAGAGACGCTTCTTCATTTTCCCTACAGGTCTCCATGTATCACTCTCCGTCATTCCCCCTGCAGAAAACATTGTAAAGGTAAGTGTAAGTGTCAACCATAGAATCACATAAACGTAAATGCAGAAAGGAGGACTCTGTGTTCATCCTTCCAAGACCAAACCAGTCCCAGAAGACCAGCATGTGAACTGAGAGGTTCAATAACAGAACAAAAGCCTGTGGCCAAGGGTATGACCAAATCCAAACACCTAAACAAAAGCGATGGATCACCTGCCCATTTTGAACATCCCATAAGAAAGCCTATGGCAGCTCCTGATTGCCCAGAGGATTGCCTAGTTCCAATCTATAAATTACAGTGGCCTATATAGAATTCCTGCTATTACCAAGAAAACCAGTGACAGTACCGCTTTGCTAATTAGTTGCCATGGCACTGTGGCACTTTTGTAGGTCCACTGATAATAGGACGGAAAACAAACCTGGGATAAGGGTCAGTCTCCTAAAGTTTTTATTTAGTTTTGTAGCTTCATCTTCTTAGCTTCTGTTCCTAGTGAAATTTGAGATGGTCTGACCTGGATTGTGGGATATAATCGTGTCAGCGTCTTCTCCTCACTGTTCGTCTTCTTCCCCTTTTTCAGGCAGTGAGAGTTCTTGTCTGGATTCCCTTGGAGAGAAAAAAGTAAGCCACAGGTAATTCTCTGTATGAAGTATACATTAACTACCCCTGCTGTCTTCCTACTCCTCCTAATCTGCTGTTCTTCTTTCCCTTTTCTTCCTCGGTGTCAGTAGTATCTCTCCAGTTCTGGGTTAATTTAGTGGTGCCTCTTTTCTCTTTCTTGACACCTGTATTCTCTCCTGCTCTGGTTCTCTGACCCTTTTGCTAGCTCTAAGTATTTTCTTTAATCATTCTGGGAATTAGTTCCCCCAGATGGTATTTTCTCATTTGGAAGTCATAGCATTGAAGAAAAAAAAATCCTGGTACTTGTGAGAAAGAGTTAAACCCCATGTACTATGGGGTCTCTTTTTTTGACAAAGAAATTGGCAGCAATTTCCCTAAAAAAGTTTATGGCTTTGGCTTTCTCGGTCCAGCTCGTCACCCTCGTGCCCGAGCACTTACCACGGTAAGCCACACTCCTCCAGGAGCGTGACTCAGGTCAGGACCTCTCTATGGGAATCCTTCCTCAGGAGACTTGTAGTATGTTGCTGCTTATATTAGAGAATGTAGAATGTAGGCACTTATAACTGTGAATGTGGTTCTTAGGCCAGGTGACAATTGGTATGGGCAGTTGCTCCTGATTCCTGATGGGTGAAGTGTCCTAAATAAATACTCCAGTGCTTCTTACCTCAATCATGTCTCAGCATGAGTATTTGCTCATTACACTTTTACAACAATTACAGGATTGCTTTTAAAGAGTGGGAGTACATCAACATCAGGGAGGTATTTGATTGTCTTAACCAATACTCAGTGAAAGGTAAAGAATTGGAAGGACCATCAGAGAGCAGCGACACAACAACATCTCAAGCAGCATTCCTACTGTGGAGAATAGTTTCTTGGGAAGATTTGCTGCCAAAGGTAAAGGAGAGGAGCATGGAGTTTCAGAATGGGCCGCACTGTGTGGTGTCAGTGTAGTCCAGTTGCGTTGCGATTGTGCCCTTATTACACGAAAAAAGACAGTTGGCTGCAGGGAGCTCTGAGACGTAACAAGGTTTGGCTGAGGGAAAGGGTGTTTCACTATAGAAAAATACATACTGGTTTCTATATGCAACCATAGAGACAACGCAGTCCCTGACAAGGAAACATGGGAGATTGGCAGTAGAAAGCATGCAAGACAGCGTGCATGCCACCATTTTGTGTGGTCAGGCTCTGCCCTATAAACAGAAGCGCAAATGAGGTGAGGATTAAACACAATTCACATGTGCACATCGTCTGTCACTGTAACAGGCAAACCTTTTGGGGCAAGTTGGCGCATATTAGGTGTGCATTATGGATGTGGCAGGAAAGTATTCAAGTGAGCACATAGCTAGTGTGTATGTGGCCTAATACCTTGGAGGAAATTGTCTGTCATGGAGATAGGCACACCGCTGGAAGGCTGGCGGATCAGCATGCAAGTAAGTCGGCGTGCAGACGAATCGCCATGCAAGTAAGCCGGCATGCAGGTATAGAATTGGTGTTCCTGATTGAAGCTGCTGACTGCTGAATTAATTTCTCACGGTGACAGGCATACCTTAGCATCCAAATGTGACTGACGCAATGACAGCCATTTTGGACTAAGTGAACAGGATGAGTCTGTCGAGGAATTTGTAACAAGTCTCAGGAAACTGGCATAAAACTGCAAATTTGGGGGGGGGGCCAGCAGAAGAAACGATAAGAGACCAATTTGTATTGAGGTGCAGAAGTGATAAAATCAGAGAGGAACTTTGGCTGAAGGATGAGCCACCTTTGGAAGAGGTAGTTCTAGTGACAAAAAGGGTCAAACACATGATGAAATGTGTGTCAGAATTGGGGATTGAATAGGGTAAAGAGTCTGTACTACCAGATAAGGTTGAAGAGATTGTGTGTGAAGTGAAAAGCAAACTTGGTGTGGTGAAAGTGGATCGGATGAAATTTGTGGGTGAATGCTATCAATGTGGTAGGAGTGGCCATAGGGTCAATGCAAAATATTGTCCAGCTTTAAATGTTATGTGTTAAAACAGTCACACATGAAGCTGTGTTTCAAGTTATAGAGGGAACATCCCAGTGGAACTGTGATGACTGTTTGGATCAATATAAAAATGAAATTTTATTCCTGATCACATTTAACCATTATTTCAAAGAAGACTTATACACAATGGTTTGAGAATCAAAACAAGTAGCAGGCAATGGACATAAGTCCAGGGGGTTATGGATGACAACCCATAAGTATGTGTGGGTTTTTCAATGTGTGTATTGAGTTGAAAGATCTTTTCTTGAGAAAATGTACGTCTCAAAGAAAGGAGATGATTTAATTGGATGGCCTCATCAATGCTTACTAGGTTTCACATTCAAACCTAATGCTGATCCCCAGGTGCAAATACAAGAGATGGCGTCAAACCCAGTACATTTTGTGACAAAATATCCTCATTTGTTCAGGGGAGGCTTAGGTTGTTTGAAGGGATACAAACATCAGATAAGATTGAAGAAAGGGGTTGTACTTGTAGCAGCCATTGTGGCTAAATTCCTGTGTCAGTTCAAGAGAAGGTAGATCAAGAATTACAAAAATTAATTGACTATCATAACATCGCTATGGAGTGGTTAACACTCATAGTTGTGGCTAAAAAAAGAAATTGACATATCAGACTTTGTGTAAATTTAAGAGCATTAAATAAGGAAGTCATTGTTGACAAATTTCTCCTTCCAAATATGGATGATACTATGTCAAAATTGGCTGGTGCAAAGTACTTTACAATGCTGGATCTTACCTCAGCATATCATCGATTGGAATTGGTTGAAACTTCACATCCTTCATTACTCCCATGGACGCATTCAAATTTATGCAGATGCCATTTGTGCTGGTATCAGCAGCATTCATCTTTCAGAGAGTGATGGCATTGATACTTAAGGAAGTTAAGGGTGTGAAATGCTACCAGAACAACTTGTTGATATGTGGTAACAATATTACTGAACACAATTCAGGGTTAGACAGGTATTACAGAAGTTTCTTGATGCTAGTTTGACCTTAATACAAGAGAAATGTAGATTCTTGGTGAAGTAGGTAAATTACTTAGGTGATTTAATTTCTGGTGAGGGAGGGGCATATAAAAGAAGTTGTGGAACACTATTGTAAATATGGCAGTTCTATCTTCAAATGAAAAGGTTATCTCTTTTCTTGGAATGTTGGAATATTATTGCAAATTCATCAACAAATGTAGCTGATAAATCTGCATACTTGAGAGGTCTGCTGGTAATAAATAAAGAGTTTGGGTGAAGGAATTTGTCAATTTAAAAGATGAATTATGAAAGGTGCTCAAGTTACAAGCATGTATTCCAGGAAAGGAAACATGTATTGTCACTGATGCGAGTTCAAAGGGGCTTGGTGCAATTTTGAAACAAAAGAAAGATGGGAAAGAATGGCTGATTGTGTGTGCCTCAAGGTGTTTATATGGTGTAGAAATTAAGGCCCATATTTACACTTTTTGACGCAAACCAGTGCTGGCGCTGGTTTACGTCAAAAACTTCACCGCCGGCTAACGTCACTCCAACGCACCAGGCGGGCACCTTATTTATGGATTGACATTAGCCGGCACTGCGGGCTGGTCAGAGTAAAAATAAATGACTCTAACCAGGCAGCGCCGGCGTAGGGGAAAATGGGGATTGTGTGTCAAAAAATGGTGCAAGTCAGGTTAGAGTAAAAAATCATGGCACTAACCGGACTTGCGCCATTTTTTGACGCACAACCCCCATGGAAATGACTCCTGTCTTAGCAAAGACAGGAGTCATGCCCCCCTGCCCAATGGCCATGCCCAAGGGACTTCTGTCCCCTGGGCATGGCCATTGGGCACAGTGGCATGTAGGGGGGCCCAAGTTAGGCCCCCCCTATGCCACTAAAAAGAAAATTAAAAAAATACTTACCTCAACTTACCTGTACTTACCTGGGATGGGTCCCCCATCCATGGGTGTCCTCCAGGTGTGGGTGTGGGTGGCAGGGGATGTCCCTGGGGGAAGGGAAGGGCACCTGTGGACTGCTTCCTTGGTCAGAAACCATGAGCCCACAGGTCCCTTAACGCCTGCCCTCACCAAGGCTTTAAAAAATGGCTCACATCAGGCTGGGCACCGTTTTTTAAGGCCCACCCCCTCCTGTGCGTCAAAATGACTTTGGAGTATAAATAAGGCACACAGGTCTTAAAGTCCTTTTTTGGACGGGAACGCTTAACTTGCATGTCATTAAAGCAAGGCGGTTTCCCACATCCAGAAAATGACGCACACAGAGGAATTTTGACATTCGCAGGGTCGGGCGTCATAGTATAAATATGGTGCAAGGTTTTCGCCGAATGTGCTTCAAACGTTTTGACGCACATTCGGCGCAAACAGAGTATAAATATGTCCCTAACTATTCTGTAATCGAAAGAGAGGCCTTGGCCACTTGTTGGTCTTTGAACAAATTTCTTAATTTGGTTTGGGGAATGAGATTTAAAGTATGCACAGATCATAAGTCTTACAATAAAGTTTCCAGAAGAAAGGTTTGGATTTCCTATCATTCACAATCAGAAGAAGTGTATTAGCTTTACAGGACTTTGAGTTTGAAGGGGAACATTTATCTGGTGTCAACAATTTATCAGCAGATTGTTTATCTAAATTGGTGTCTGCACAAATGCATGAAAAACAACTAGAGCAACATTTGGAGGAGAATATTGATGTGTGTGAAATCACCTTTGGTGTTTTGACAAAAGAGGTTTAGAAGGAATAGTTTGGGAAGAATGATGATTTGACTGAGATCATGCAAGCAATTCATTGTCAATTAAAGGGACTGACAAGATCTTGGTTTTCCATACAAGATGAATTAACAGTTGACAGAGGTTTGCTGTTGAGGGGGACAAGATTTGTTTCACCTTTTGAGCTTAATGAAAGGTTTAATATCAGATGCACATCAGGGTCATCTAGGAAAGATCAAGGGTAAATTTCTGGTGACTGGGAATAGTTTTGAGTACGGACCATGAGGTAAGAGATTGTGTTGAATGTCAGAGTAGTGCCAATGGTATATCATCGACTAACAGATCATCCATGGCAGGAAGCTGCTATAGATATTGTAGGCCCGTTAATAGGGGAACAAAGCACACCTTATTTAATAGTGTTAATTGATCTATACTCCAGATGGGTTGCGGTCACATGTGCACAAGTGATAACATCAAATATTGTCATCAAATTTCTAAGGAGGTATTTAAGAGGGAACGTTTTTCTGTGTCACTTCTTTTGGACAATGGTCATCAATTTTTGTCAAAAACGATGGAGGACGTTCTTGTTGAATTGTGCATCAAAAGTGTTCAATTAACCATCCAGAAACAAATGGAGCTATGGAGAGATTCAATCTAGTAATTAAAGAAAACATAGTTATCTAGGGTGAATACTTTAAATTGGAAAGATGAGTTACAAAAGTGTACAAGGGCACATCGCATGACACCACATACGTCGACAGGAAAGTCTCATTTTGAGTTATTTAAAGGTAGAGCTCCCAACACTGTCTTGTCTCCAGGTTGGATGGAATGGGGCAAAGGGATAAAATAAAATGGTATGGGTAAGTGGAAAGATGGAGAACTGAGCTTGCAGAAGAAAATAGTTTTTTGACAAAAGGAGAGCAGTAAACTAATACTGCAGTATAAGTAGGAGATTGGGTAAGAATTAAAGCTCCTGTAGGACGTATGCAGTAGTCACAACTCACAGGACCAACTAGAGGGGTCAGGTGTTTCAACAATGCTGTTAAAACTGAAGATGGCACAGTGTGGAATAAAAGTCATATTGTAGTGTTAAAAAATGGATACTGAAGTTGAAAAAGTGATATATGACACTGTAAAAGCACAAGATGAGGATTTAAATCGGAGTAGAAATACTTTGACAAAAGAAAAGGTGCCAGGAAGGAAAGGTACTTGCAAATGTAAATATCCATCATATCTTAAAGAGTATGTTTGAGGTATGTAGGTATTTGTGGGATTACAGTTCATGGATTTACTATTTATGAAACTTTGAGATGGAATTGTAGGAAGCTAATCTAGGTTTAGTAATTTTCTTAAAGTTACACTGTGTACTGTATTATAACTAGATTTTATAGACAAAATGTTATTGTATCACATTTGAATTTGTGTTTTCATCCTTGTGCTTCTATTATTTGAAGCTCATTTAAAAAAAAATTGTTAAAGGATGGAGAAATGTGGTATGCTGCTGCTTATTTTACATAGTGTTAGATTAGGGAATGTAGAATATCGAATTCTAGAACAAGAAACTTAAAAGGGTGAATATGGTTCTTGAGCCAGGTGGCAGTTGCTATGGGCAGTTGCTCCTGGTTCCTGATGGGTGAAGTGCCCTAAATAAATATTCTACTACTTCTTACCTCAGTTGTGTTTCAGCATGTGTATTTCCTCATTACAGACCTCCTATCTATTGCTCAAGTTCCTGCTGGTCGATTCCGGTACAATGATGTGGGGTAGGTCCTTATTCTCAGCCGGTCCTTGGTGTCCCAAACCCCTTCACCAAAGTCTCCTCTTCCGCTTCCTGTACTTTGTGTATTTTGTCATACCTCTCTGTTAACCATTTTGATTAGCTTTGCAGGTGTTAATTTCATTCTGGCCCACCGAGTAATAGCCAGTAAGTCCCCCTCTGATAGCTCCACTCCCTGTAACCCTTCTACCATTTCACAAGCACCAACAAGAAAATTCACTTTTTTATGATTGATTAACTCTAAAATCTTGTAAAGTGCCTTTCATTTGAGTACTCAGTTGGCCTAATGCTTATTGTCACTGTTTCCTGTTTCTGTATACTGGCTGATCCCTTTGCCTTTTTTTCAGAAGAAGTCTCTATAAATATGCACAGATTGAGATCATGGGTAAGATAACATAATTGTTTTCCATGTTGCAGTAAGGAATATACTTCCAGACTAAGGAAAATACTTTGCAACTGCTGCAGTCTGAAGCAAGCATTGACACAGCCTATAGGTCTCACCTTTGGGACCTTTTAAGTGTTCAGCCATGCAGCAGATTTTGTGGTAGCCGTTGATTACGTTGGATAAGGTCAATCTCAAGCCAAACTACATCTTTTAAAATTGCCTAAATTAGAGATGGGTTGAGGAGTTTAAATGAAACCCTGAAAGATGCACGGGGAACGATTAGGTACGCCCACATTGGTTGATATGTCAGCGACTAGCCTGTACCCTTTAGCCCGGTTCTGAGGTGCCCAAGATGACAACCCCTGGTTAAGGCTTGTGGCATCCCAGCGGTCAGCCACGAGGAGTGTGCTCAAGGGTACAGAGGTGGAGCAAGAGGAAAGGCTCTATAGCTTCAGCACCTCACGTTCAAGCTGGACAGTCAATAGAAGAAAAGAGCAGTTGCATGATGCTCTTACCTTTGGGTTCAAGACAGTGGATTACCTTTAGCTCACTGCGCCACATGCACCTATATGGACAATGGGACGTCCAAGCTATTAACAGCATTTGCCAAATACTAAAGAGACTTAGGCACACCTGCCAATTCCTTCTAAGGAGACCCGTGGCCTGAAGACACCCTTTCATGATGCCATGTGGGATTTAGCAGAGGTGGAGCTTAGAACAAGCAGCATGCGCATACAGTGAGGTCCGGCTCACCGTCAAAAATGAAAAGGAAAACCAGGCACTGTGTAGTAGATAGATAAAACTAAGTTAGGCATGCTCCTGAAATAGAAGTGTCGCAGCCATGAAGCGGGCACTGTACTGAAAAAACAAAAGTAGCGCAGCCTCCAAAATCACACGCTACCGCAATACATACAGCCCTATTGACATAAATGGAAGTCGGAGCAACGGACAAACTTGATCGCTCATATCCAGTGCTTTTGGACAAAGAAAAAATGAGTCCCTTTTACAGTTACTACAATGGGACTAGTGGAAGGCTACATGTACTACGGCAGTGCTCCATAGGAGTGAACAACCAATGAAAAGGAGGGACAAAGAAAATAAATTAACCACTCAGAAGCAAGGATTTTTAAAGGACACTGAAATAGACAAATTAAAAGCAATGGGTGGATTTGAAGCCCACAAAGTATATACAACAGGTTACTAAGCGATGGCGCAAGCACTGTCTAGGTTCAACCTAAAAAAATGACAACACTGCAAAACTCACCACAGTGCTGGAATTTGGGCTACACTATTCTCAGTGTGAAAATTTGAAATGCAAGCTACTTTTCTGTGCACCTACATCACAGCAAGGTGGAAAATTTTAACAACCTATTCCTAAATTTGCTAATAACCTTTTCAGGACACGGATCTAAAGAAAAATATAAGTAAACGACTTTTAGACAGCCGCCTTCCCTCGACCGAAGAAGGCAATATGTCAGCCTTTCAGAGGCACATGCCTATGGCTCTCCCTGATGGGTGGCTAACTCAAGCCTAGCCCAACAAGCCTTTCTTCTTCACCGACCTTTTGAAAACTCTCCAATTTTCTCTCTAGACTAGTTATCCATTACAATTTTGTGAGATTTCCTTACAGGGAAGCCAGCATCTGCTCACCAGGCCGTGTCTCTTGTATTAAGATGTCATCAGCTGCTACAAACCTGCTTCAGTCAGCAAACCAGACAACAAACATAATTTTTTTCCTAAAGAAAAAAGTCACCTTTGTGACAGGTCACCAGCTCCTAATCTGCGGCCGACGCATATCTCCGAAGTTGTTACACATGAGGGCGAGCAGCGGTACCACATCTCAGCCTCCCCAGCTTGGTCACCATGCAGGCCTGTACATGAAGACTGCATGGCAGTTGTGGTGTTTTTTATAACAAGCGGGCACTAATTCAAAAAATTTGTGCTGCACAGTCTGTGTTAGCGCCATCAATCTCGGCGTCACTGAGAAGATCGAGATATCTGAAAAATAAAGTGTGCATGCATGCCACTGGCTCCCCACCAACCCTCGCAATCGTGACAGGAGCAGTTAGACACACCCTCAGTGAGCCACTGCAGGAGGCTGATTTGGCATAACACAATGCAGCATAACAGCTCTAGTGACCCATGATAACCTACTGGCTTGCAGGTTAGGTGGAGCTGAGGACACAGAGAATACACATACAGTGAGGTCTGGCTCACTTTTGAAAATAGAAAAGAAAACCAGGTACCGTGTAGTAGATAGATAAAACTAAGTTAGATACGCGGCTGCAACATGAAGCGCGGAGGCAGTGAAGCAGTCGCTGTGCTGAAAAAATAAAAGCTGTGCAGCCTCCAAAATCATACACGGTACCACAATAATTGCAGCCCTATTTTCATAAAAGGAAGTCGGAGCAACAGAAACACTTCAGCACTCTTGTCCAGTGCTGTTGAACAAAGGAAAACGTAGTCCCTTTTACAGTTACTATAATGGGACAAGTGGAAGGATACAAGTTCTGCTGCGGTGCTCCATTAGAGTGAACAACAGATGAAAAGGAGGGACAAAGAAGACAAATTAACCACTTAGAAGCAAAGATTTTAAAAATATGCTGAAATTGATAAATGAAAAGCAAATATTGGACTTGAAGCCCACAAAGTATATACAACGGGTCGCTAAGCAACAGCGCAGCACCTGCTAGGCTCGACCTAAAAAATGAGATAGATTTCCAGATATGTGTAAAGAATCTATCTTCCTTATCTTAGACGAGCATCTGAATGCATCTGCTCAGTCCACTGCAGTAAGCATTGTTCAATGACAAGATCAACCAGTTACTCAGTCCAGTGCAGAAAGCACTGCTCAATGCAACAGCTGCTCTGCTTGACAAACATTGTGACTGAGGAGCCTATTTACTACTATTTCACACAATGAAATACAGAAAGGCAACTTGATGCATAGCGTTGCATGAAAGGGAGAGCAGAAATGCACCATATCTACTTAGATATTGCACACTTCTGCTCTCTCCCATCGCTAGTTCACTATGTGCTACCTAGTACCAACAAAGGCACTCATGCTGCAAGAGTGCCTGCATTACAGAGAGGATTGTTTGTGTGCAGGAAGGGATATCTTTCTGCACAAAAACAATTCTTTGAGGCATAGTCCTCTTTCCATGCATGCTGCAGAATGCATCACACATAGAAAGAGAAAGTAAAAAGGAAAAATAAAGACATTTCTTATTGCACCTCACTGGAGAAGACATATAATTTTGACGCATTCCCAGGTTTACTAGCTGTAGCATATCTGGGAATGCACCAAAGTCCAGGTATGGAAGTATGGGAAAGCTCATGCTCCACCCATGGAAAGCCTTCCAGCTTGCAATCTAACATATTGCAGTACAAGCACAAAAATGTAAAACAGACAATCCATTCAGTTTATCATTTATGTAACATGAATTCGCAGCTGGGACTACTGAGAGGTATGTTGCCACTATGCTCTGTTGTCATCAGACCATCTGAGTACCCTGCCCATCACAATCTTTTTTTCATCAATGATTATTCATTCAGGATGATAACATATTTGCAAGGGTCATCACACATAAACAAAGAGTTCATAATAGTGTTATCCATGCTCACATTGGTTCATCTTTGCACACTCATCTTGTTTAATTTGGTGCTTTGTGATGCAGAGGGTGTTGGAAATGGCCTTCTCTAAAGGGTCACCCCCCAAACGTTTTTCATTCCCCCTCCTATTTTGCTGTATTTTTGCTTGTTGGCCTCTGTGCACTTTACCACTTTTAACCAGTGCTAAAGTGCTTGTGCTCTCTCCCTGAAACATGATTTGATTGGCATGTACCTCACTGGAATACTTAATATACATATAAGTCCCTTGTAGAGTGGTATACCATATACCCAGGGCTTGTAAATTAATTGCTACCAATGGGCCTGCAGCAGTTATTGTGCCACCCACTTAGGTAGCACTTTACAACATGTCCCCAGCCTGCCATTGCAACCTGAATATGCTGCCCCACTGTCATGCCAACCTGACATTTAAAACCCCTTGCCAAACCTTAAACACACCTTTTATTACATGTAAGTCACCCCTAAGGTAGGCCTTAGTTAGCCCATAGGGCAGGGTGCTGTGTAATTAAAAGGGTAAGATATGTACTTTTAAAGTTTACATGTTTTAGTAGTGAAAAACTCCCATATTCGTTTTTTCATTACTATGAGGCCTACCTCTCCCATTGGATAACATTGTGGATTCCTTATTACATTGAATACGTTGTAATTCCAAAACCAGAGGAGGTAGCTATACTATGGTTGAAACTTGTAATGATAAACTGTCTTTAATGGTAAAGTCCGATTTATCATTACAAGTTTGAAAATGCCAATTACTAATTTGTTATTTTCCTGCCCTTTGCCTGCCTTTGGTCACATGATTGGGTGTAAAAGACAGTTGAGTCTTCATAAATTCACCCCAGACAGCCACACAGTAGTGGGATTGGCAGGGCATGAATGGTCTTTCAACTGGCAGGATTGGGGAGGAGCTGAGCACAGCCCCACTTACACTTGAGTTCTGCCACCACACAATAAGCTTAACAACCCTGTATTGACAGTGCAGCCAGCTAGTCGGAAGCAGGAAACTCCTGGAACTTCAAATAACCCTTCTTGACCCGTTTCCCTCTTTCTGGGAGTAAGGCACCAGAGTATAAATATAGGGCTCTCCAACACACTCTTCAGTTCACAACTGGACCTGTGGAAGAACTCTCAGAGGACTGCCTGCAGATGTGACCTGCTGTGCACTATGCTAGACTGCTGCTGTACCTGCTTTGTCAAAGGACTGCTTTGATGCCTGGAGCCTGTCTTAAACCTTCAGATGCCAGCCCTACTGTGGACCCCCACATCTTTACCTGCCCCCAGGACTTACAGAAGTGGCACCAAGGGCTAGTTTGCTGCCCTCCTATTCAGAGCCACAGAACATAGCAGGCTCCCACAATCTTGAACATGTACCTGGACCCAGCCTGAGTGAGTCCTGTACCTCCAAGTGGTCTCCACCGCTCCTGTAACCTTGGTAGTGGTGTTAAATGTGGCTAAACTGGCTTAATTATGCATTTAGTGAACAGTGTGTTCTGCCACAATTGTGGCGGAAAACCATGTCTACTAAATTGACGCTCCTCACACTCCTTTTAGAATCAGGCAATCATCTTGTTTCCTGCAACTGAGCGCTTGCTGGTAGAAACCATAGAACAACAGCTCCACAGACGTTGGACTATCAGTCTAAGTACCTCACACAGTCTGCAGTGGCTCCTCCGAAGGTACAGCAATCTCTGCCAGGCAGGCAGACATTTCTCAATATGATGAGCTGTTGCTTGCCAGAGCAGTGAAATATATGCCTCCATTGCTGAAGTGGAACAGAGAACAACTGGGCAAACTCTAAATGACCCCTCTAGTGCTGCTTGTCTCGTATGACAGTAAATCCTTTAAAATCCTTGACCAGAACCTCTTAGTTATCTCTATGGAATGCTGTCTAAGAGGTGTTATATCATTGTTGGCTGTCCACTTCAACAGGATAGTGTCCCACTGTGAGGTCACGGCCCAGCTGAACAATTCTGATCTCCAGTGTTTAATGTTATGCAGGTTAATGGATTTTTCTTTCCTAGCTATCTGTCGTTTGACAAGCCCAAGTGTGGAATTGTTAAATTTTACAAGCCAACATCTTTTTTGGTTTGGTCAGCAGGCCCAGCATACAAGTTGCAGGGATTTGCCTGCTGGTTAATACCTTAATCTCACCTAACACATCATCCTAGTATGTTTTCAGAATTAGGCAGCCCCACATCATATGCAGCAGACATGCTAGTACAAAGTCACACTTCAGACATTTATCTGTTAATATTCCAGCATATCCTTTTTAGCCGATGCCCTTCCAAAGTCAGTTACACTTTCAATGAGGCCAATAGTGACTGATGGTGTGCTGCACTTTTGCAAATTCTATTACCAATTACCCCTACCCCTGAGTCTGACCTTAGCCGCATCACAAGTGGATCAATGGTTAAGTTGAATAGTAGTGGTTTAATGGAACCCATCTCTCTGGTTCCTTTGCCTCACTTAAATGATCCGGAGAAGGACCCATTCAATGCTACTCATGCCGGGGTTGCCATTACAATAGTTTGGAATGTCTCTCCCATGCCAAACATTAAAATTACCTTTATTAGACAGGGTCAGCTCATCCTGTTGAAAGTTGTGTCTAAGTCACATTAGTACTTCTAGTTTCTTTTTGTTTTTCCACAAGATGAATAAGACTCTGGATGTTGTCAAAGGGTGTCTCCACTCAACAACCCAAGTTTGGTCTTCCTGAATAAGTGAGTGCATTGTTTGGGCCAGCCTTTTTTATTCAGCTTAGAGCATTTCCATACCATATATAGAAAATCCGTCTCCACCATGCTACAAGTAGGGCAATTTCTAAAGCTGGGACTAAATGCTTTACGTGGTTTAGCAGGAGTTAGATCATTTTGATAGGGGTCATTCTAATAGCAACACAAATGAATTCTGGATTGAGTGCTGACACATTTCAAACACTCACCCCCACTCACAGATCTGGGTTTGATCCATCATTCTTTTGCTCATCATGCCACCCCAGTTTGGACCCAGCCATATGCAAATAATTCTTGACCCTATTTCCCAAGGGAACAGTCTAGCCCGAACTGCCATCCAGGTCCTCACTGAGCTGGAAACAAACATCTTGGGACCAGTTTGAGGCTATCATCCTTCATTAACCAGGATAGCTTGAATCCAGTTGCACAGTGAGCACGGGGCCCACGTCTGGTCATACCCTTCCCACTGAGGGCAACTTTAGCAACACAAAAGGGCAATGGTTGGAGTGCTGAAACTTTTAAAACACTCACTCCCACTCACAGATCTTGGTTTAATCCATTGTTGTTTTGCTCACCATGCCACCCCAGTTTGGACCCAGCCATATGCAAATCAGTCTTGACCTTATTCCTGTTGAAGCAGATATGCAAATTAAGAAAATTATTAATGATGTTTATGTGCTTAATAATGAAAAATGTGTCGAGAAATTAATCGTAGAGAAAATAATGTGCACGTTTGAAAATGTGCCCTTAGGGTATGACCGCCATATATACACGAGATTGTACTAATATAACTGAAACTGTAAGAAATAATGAAAAATATATGAGAAAAATGTAGTAATATGTCACATTGAAATGTATAACCTATGTTTTACTTCAATTTGTAATGTTAACTTAGCCAAACTTAAGGCCTAGTCTTCCTAGGCCTCGCACACAGAGAGCAGAAACAATAACCGCGCTTGCAAGAAGCTGCAACAATTTTGATACCTGAAGAGCCGGATGATGAGGACACCGTATAGCAGACCAATCCACATCTTGTGAACGGACTGATATTAAAATTGGTAGATTTGGTAAACAAATATTATAGGTTAAAGTCATATCTACTGACTGACCAATTAGGAATTAGGAATTAGGGGGAAGGACTGAGAGACCCTAATAAAAAGTCATGACAAGGGGCTAAAACTTCAGATGCAAGGGGAGAATTGATGACGTCAGGAGACGCTGTCTGAGGTTCTGTTGTTGGGCTCATACTCTGTGAGTCTGGGAGTCTGATACGTGGCTGACTAATTGATGACCTGAAGACGAAGACTGACTTGTTGCTGATCCATCCTGGATAGGTAGCTATGAAAATGTGACTGACAACTTGTGCCTTTTCTTCTAGGTACCAACTGCACTGATTATAGAATTCTCACTTAGATAGTGTAGGAAGTTGGCTCTGTATGTGCTATTTCAAAGTAAGGAATAGCATGCACAGAGTCCAAGGGTTCCCCTTAGAGGTAAAATAGTGGTAAAAAGAGATAATACTAATGCTCTATTTTGTGGTAGTGTGGTCGAGCAGTAGGCTTATCCAAGGAGTAGTGTTAAGCATTTGTTGTACATACACATAGACAATAAATGAGGTACACACACTCAGAGACAAATCCAGCCAATAGGTTTTTATATAGAAAAATATCTTTTCTTAGTTTATTTTAAGAACCACAGGTTCAAATTCTACATGTAATAGTTCATTCGAAAGGTATTGCAGGTAAGTACTTTAGGAACTTCAAATCATCAAAATTGCATGTATACTTTTCAAGTTATTCACAAATAGCTGTTTTAAAAGTGGACACTTAGTGCAATTTTCACAGTTCCTAGGGGAGGTAAGTATTTGTTAGGTTAACCAGGTAAGTAAGACACTTACAGGGTTCAGTTCTTGGTCCAAGGTAGCCCACCGTTGGGGGTTCAGAGCAACCCCAAAGTCACCACACCAGCAGCTCAGGGCCGGTCAGGTGCAGAGTTCAAAGTGGTGCCCAAAACACATAGGCTAGAATGGAGAGAAGGGGGTGCCCCGGTTCCGGTCTGCTTGCAGGTAAGTACCCGCGTCTTCGGAGGGCAGACCAGGGGGGTTTTGTAGGGCACCGGGGGGGACACAAGTCCACACAGAAATTTCACCCTCAGCAGCGCGGGGGCGGCCGGGTGCAGTGTAGAAACAAGCGTCGGGTTTGTAATGGAAGTCAATGGGAGATCTAGGGATCTCTTTAGCGCTGCAGGCAGGCAAGGGGGGGGTTCCTCGGGGAAACCTCCACTTGGTCAAGGGAGAGGGACTCCTGGGGGTCACTCCTCCAGTGAAAGTCCGGTCCTTCAGGTCCTGGGGGCTGCGGGTGCAGGGTCTCTCCCAGGTGTCGGGACTTTGGTTTCAAAGAGTCGCGGTCAGGGGAAGCCTCGGGATTCCCTCTGCAGGCGGCGCTGTGGGGGCTCAGGGGGGACAGGTTTTTGTACTCACAGTCTTAGAGTAGTCCTGGGGTCCCTCCTGAGGTGTTGGATCGCCACCAGCCGAGTCGGGGTCGCCGGGTGCAGTGTTGCAAGTCTCACGCCTTTTGCGGGGAGCTTGCAGGGTTCTTTAAAGCTGCTGGAAACAAAGTTGCAGCCTTTCTTGGAGCAGGTCCGCTGTCCTCGGGAGTTTCTTGTCTTTTCGAAGCAGGGGCAGTCCTCAGAGGATGTCGAGGTCGCTGGTCCCTTTGGAAGGCGTCGCTGGAGCAGGATCTTTGGAAGGCAGGAGACAGGCCGGTGAGTTTCTGGAGCCAAGGCAGTTGTCGTCTTCTGGTCTTCCTCTGCAGGGGTTTTTCAGCTAGGCAGTCCTTCTTCTTGTAGTTGCAGGAATCTAATTTTCTAGGGTTCAGGGTAGCCCTTAAATACTAAATTTAAGGGCGTGTTTAGGTCTGGGGGGTTAGTAGCCAATGGCTACTAGCCCTGAGGGTGGGTACACCCTCTTTGTGCCTCCTCCCAAGGGGAGGGGGTCACAATCCTAACCCTATTGGGGGAATCCTCCATCTGCAAGATGGAGGATTTCTAAAAGTTAGAGTCACTTCAGCTCAGGACACCTTAGGGGCTGTCCTGACTGGCCAGTGACTCCTCCTTGTTGCTTTCTTTGTTCCCTCCAGCCTTGCCGCCAAAAGTGGGGGCCGTGGCCGGAGGGGGCGGGCAACTCCACTAAGCTGGAGTGCCCTGCTGGGCTGTGACAAAGGGGTGAGCCTTTGAGGCTCACCGCCAGGTGTCACAGCTCCTGCCTGGGGGAGGTGTTAGCATCTCCACCAAGTGCAGGCTTTGTTACTGGCCTCAGAGTGAAAAAGGCACTCTCCCCATGGGGCCAGCAACATGTCTCTAGTGTGGCAGGCTGCTGGAACCAGTCAGCCTACACAGCTAGTTGGTTAAGTTTCAGGGGGCACCTCTAAGGTGCCCTCTGTGGTGTATTTTACAATAAAATGTACACTGGCATCAGTGTGCATTTATTGTGCTGAGAAGTTTGATACCAAACTTCCCAGTTTTCAGTGTAGCCATTATGGTGCTGTGGAGTTCGTGTTTGACAAACTCCCAGACCATATACTCTTATGGCTACCCTGCACTTACAATGTCTAAGGTTTTGTTTAGACACTGTAGGGGCACAGTGCTCATGCACTGGTACCCTCACCTATGGTATAGTGCACCCTGCCTTAGGGCTGTAAGGCCTGCTAGAGGGGTGTCTTACCTATACTGCATAGGCAGTGAGAGGCTGGCATGGCACCCTGAGGGGAGTGCCATGTCGACTTACTCATTTTGTTCTCACTTAGCACACACAGGCTTGTAAGCAGTGTGTCTGTGCTGAGTGAGGGGTCTCTAGGGTGGCATAAGACATGCTGCAGCCCTTAGAGACCTTCCTTGGCATCAGGGCCCTTGGTCCTAGAAGTACCAGTTACAAGGGACTTATCTGAATGCCAGGGTGTGCCAATTGTGGATACAATGGTACATTTTAGGTGAAGGAACACTGGTGCTGGGGCCTGGTTAGCAGGGTCCCAGCACACTTCTCAGTCAAGTCAGCATCAGTATCAGGCAAAAAGTGGGGGGTAACTGCAACAGGGAGCCATTTCTTTACAGATAGATTTTTTTTCTCCAAATTAATGTTTTTCTCTAAAATGTATTTGCATGAAGGCCCACATGCTGATGCTAATCTTGGTTAGGTAGGCTGTTAAGGGAGACGTTGACAGTGAGACTTGACTGACGAGCTATTTGCTGAACTCTGCTATTAATGCTGGTATTCTTGGATTATGTAGATGCATTTACGCATATGGTTTTCTTCAAGTTATGGTATGATGTTTTTCATTAACGAACTAATAATTGAGTGGATTGAATAAAGATTGAACTAACGGATTATTTAGAATTGTAATCAATATGGAAATAAAAATTGTTTAACTCATTACTGAGTTGGGGTTATTCATGAGTAGATGGTTTTGAGCTGTTTTTCTATAGAATGTTTCTTGATTATTGATGTTAGTTATTGATTCAGTCGTCACTGCATGACTAGGACACTGGACCAGAAACAAGCATCCTGGGACCGGTTTTAGGGTATCGCTCTTTATCAGCCAGGCTAGCTTGAATCCAGTGGCACAGTGAGCACGGGACCCACAGCTGGGCATACCCTTCCCACGTAAGGCAACTTTAGCAACATAAAAGGATGATGGATGGAGTAATATTCCAAATTTGGTATTTCTGGATATTGTTAACAGATAAGTCATCACCTTTCCCCAGTCATCATTGCCTAACTCTATCAATTCCTATTGCCTATTTGTCTCTTCAGTTTATGACTGACCTACTTGTGGACTTCAGTTGTAAACTGTAAAGAATCAAAACTGTCTTCTTTCAGGTGCTGTAAGCTAAAATCACCTGTAAGACACCACTGATGTCTGGTTTGGGTACACCTGTTTTCCAAGTTATCATGACTGCTGGTGTAAGTACCTCATATAAGAAGAACTATCCTACTGATTCATCATAATCACTTTTTTGAATGTAGATGGATCCCTGAGTAATCCAAATCCACATCTGTCCTATTAGGAAGTAGCATTTTGGTAGAACAAAATCTTTCTCTTCACCCCTCCTTTTATGTTTTTCTTGTATTCTTTGGTGGGCATCATGAAATGGACTGTCGCCCAATTCTCTATTCATTCACAACTGAAGGTTGGGTTGCAGAACCAATCTGTCAGTCTATGGGCGGGTCTCCTGTACCATAGGCCTTAGGTACAAGAAGAGTATTGGGAAACAGCTCCAATATGCCCCTCCCACTTTGGAATGTTACACACAATGCGTACTCCTTGTAATCCCTATGGCAACCCAGCATGACCACTCAGAGCCAGGCAACCAAGTGTCCTGGCAGGTTGGCCAACTTCATCTTGGTATCAGCATGTTTTTTGTAGAACGTCCTTCCATCTCATGGCAACTCACAACCTCTCCTCCGGTGGTCCCTTGAATGTCAGGAGACTTCAATAAAAGCCAGGTAAGCCTAATCCCTGCCCGATAACTGTCCAGGGTTTCCAGAGATAGGGCTGCACCTAAATTCCACAGAGTATGACTACTCGTATATGGTTATTAAGCTGTGGATGTTAAATCATTGTTGTAAACCATTGTGAAGTGTAGAACAATAATATAAAGCAATGAAATTGTTTCTTTAAAAAAAAGTGTGACTACTCTGGAGCCCAGCAAGCCCCATCCACTGGATGGAAAGATTTATACAGACACTCAACAAGACCTTAAGATCAGCGTGTATATACAGGATGTAGAAAATCTGATATTCATAATTATCTGTAGACATAGAAACACTCTGCATTGTACCACTTGATGGATTCGAGCATCTCTAAAATTTAGCAGGGCCATCCAAGCCACATTCCTGGCAGCTCCTGCCACATAAGCCAAATAAGACAAGTGAAAGACAATAATGCCTTCTGCTGAGAACAGAAGGGCTATGCCTACAGGAAGAAAATATAATGCTGGTCAACGATGAACACCCTGGGGCAATTCCAGACTTCCTTCGAGAGTGACCCTTGGCGTGTCATGTAAATAAGTGGCATCATGGTCACTGCAAGTAGGGAATGTGCAGTTATCATTGGAAAAGTATCAATGCTCAAAGACTAAGAGGATCTAACAATAGGGAGACCCCTCAATCATTACCACACGATTGACCTAGAGTGGGAGAAGAGCCCCAGAAAGGGAAGGGAATGGCAAATGCAGTCCCAGCATTTCCTTTAATGACTGGCCAAGGTGCACAGATGGAGGAGAATGGAACAACTGTGAACAGTGGTAGATCCCCACAGATCAAAAGTCGCCACTACATCCTGAGACCACATCCCTAGTTATCCCGGAGCCTGAAGGACTATGGGCCTGATTCAGCTCTCAGCAGAGGGAAATACTCTGTCACAAACATGAAGGATATCCAGTCTGCCATATTATGATCGATTTATATCCTATGGGGATCGTAATCGGCCAGACGTGATATCCGTTACGTTTGTGATGGAGTATGCTCTTTGCTGAGATCTAAATCAGGGCCTATATCTGGTGAACTATTCAAGCTGACTTCCTATCTAGTTCCGCATTGACTATGGTTAAAATCCAAGTTACTGAGGGATGTAGTGTATGACCCCACACCCACGTCACACACATATTCCAATCACCCCAAATGGCAGGTGTGGTATAAAAGGATAAATAAGAAGGAACTTGAGAGCATGTGCTCAGTTACAACCAAGTAACCAAGAATCTGATAACCGATATGCAGGTGCATGCCCCTACAAATTGGTAGGCATGATATCATACGGGGGCACCCACCACAAGATGCATTACCAGAGAGGCAAAGAGAAAGAATGCATGGCTATGAGGGGACGAAAGAATGGCCAATCATGAAATGGGATGCACTTGTGACGCATGCAGAGAGGTGGCGAGGTGGGAACTAGGAAGAAAAGAGGGAGGAACAGAAAATACAGTGATTTAGGGATGCAAGAGAAAAATGTGAAAGGTGAGTGGGGATTTCAGTACTAACACCATATTCATTTCAGATACATATTTAAAAACACTGCCAGTGACCTTCTTGACACTGTTTATATTGTACACAAAATGGTGTCATCATCACGATTGGACATAAACCCAAACAACACTAAACACTAAGAACAGCCTTACGTATCACAAAGAACGCAAAATATCAATCATTTTGTTTTCCTATTTAGACCATAGTCCTGACAATAACATGCATGTTGGACTTGGAAGATCTGGCAAGTCACAGAAAGATGGAGGGAGGGAAATGGTGCTATCATACACACGGCATATCTGACATCTTGTCCCTGGTAGCTGCCTCACCTGAATGTGTTGATGGACTTGAGTAAGGCTAACATTCATCTCGATTGATGTCTTGCTTATAGTACACTGTCCCTGAGAATGCTTCAAGTGAGGTTTATTAAGGGACATCTGGAGAGGTGAACAACAAAACATGTTTTTAATATTAAAAGCCTAGTGTGACCTCGTAGAGTGAGTCCAAGTTCAAGTTTTCTGGGCTAGGATCTCAGAGAGAAAGATTAATGTTGCTAGTTCATTCTGCAAAACAATTGTTGAGTTCCATGTTATAGCTAATGCAAACCACCTTCAAACTAGACACATTTCATTTCATTAGAACCTGCTGTCAGAAAGCATGAGCTCACCCCCACTGCAGCACTAGATCAGTGTCAGCCTTGCCTGAATGTCTGTTGCATACATACCAGTGTTTGAAAATCCATATGTGAGAAATTTACAGAGGAACATCAGGGAAATGTATTTCCCTTCCCTTCAAATTAGAAGTTTTTTCAGGCGAAAAGCTAAAACAAGCTCACTTTTGGCTTCAAAATCAGGAGTCTCACCCTGAAGCAGATACTATACCCAGGTTAAATATGACTACTTTAGAAGCCATGATCAATACATGATATTAAAATCGATGCAAATTCAGCAGTGTAAGTATGGCTACAAGAATCAGCCCACCCGCCCTGTTTAGACTGGATGAACTAATGTCCTTTGGTTTTTTTGGCCTGTCACCAGCAGGTAAAACCTGGTGGTCATGAACAGAAACACAAATCAATGGACCACTACACCCTGGGAATATACATATACTCCCAGGGTGTCGGCGGCATTTTGTTTTGTTTTTCAGAAGCAAATTTCCGCCTTGGTTTGTTTTTGAAAACCAAAAATGTTTGGTGCACAGGAGCCTCAAAGACGACAGCCATGTACCAAACCTTCAGTGCCTTCACACAAGCATCCGTGGCAGTGGCTCTTGTGAAGGCATAATGATCACTGATGGATCGGCATTGAACTTTTAGGATGGTAAGCGGGAGTCTGGCTAGACTAGTAGAGGAGATAATATCCACCACTCTAAAGGATGGTGGGCCACCCACCTTGCTCTTAATCCGGCCCTAAGTCTTTGGAAGAACTGGAGTCTTGCAAATAGCCTGCTTTACCTGTTTGTTGTCGATAGACCTATTGCGGTAAAGTCCGGTATCATTGCTAGGCTTCTTTTCAATCTCATCTGTTTGCTTCTTATACGCTGTCTTCTTCCGCATCTTGAGTTTGATCTTATCATGGTCTTATCTTCCTCAGCTCAGATTCGGTTCTCCTCAATGACTTCCCTGTGTGCTGCTTCCCTCTTCACATACCTGCCCTCCTGCGCTCTTTGTGTTGCTCTGCCACTCCCCAGATTGTCATTGCTTCTGACACCTTATCCATCCCACTATTTTTTTAATACGCACTCCCCAGGCTCCTCTATTGTTCTCCCGACCCTCCCTCTCTTTTTTTAGCCTGGTACATATAATTTGCTACACTGATGCTTCTTTCATTAAATGTTCTTTTACGCAGTCTTGGAGGGGAGAAAGGTCTGCATTATGGAGTGAAACCCAAAGAGGGTTTCTGTGGTCAGAGGGTCCTCTTTTGAAAAGTGTCTATTGTCATCTCACTGGGTACATAGAAGATTAACAGTAATAGCGGAAAAATTATAATATCAGCTGCTATTCTACTTGAAAGGGAGTGTGGCCTACCAGCTTTTCCTGTTTTAAATTTGTCTGCCATTCCCCACAGCCAGGTCCTTTGCCCATCCATAAATGTAACATGTCTGAACTTGTCTACATAAGAGGAAGAACTGAAGTGTGTGTGATACATTTAGCCATGGCCACACTGACTTCCTATTTGTATGTTACAGAATCCAAACATTACCTACGATGGAGGGTCAGGGAGAACTTAGACAGCTGGCCTGAGCTGGAGGTCTCTTTCAGATATTCCAGGGATCTTTGTAGTGGACTCGACTAGCAAGTGTATAGGAGAGGAGAAGTTGGTCCCTTAGAAGCTCTGGAAGGTCTACTCCCTACAGGTTAGCAAGTACATGAGTAGGGTAGGCCACATACCTTTTGAGCTCTTGTTTTAGGCTTCACCTGACAGGAGACTCCCAGCACCTTAATGCTGACACTCTGGCCGGACCAGACTGCATGAAAACAGCAAACATGCAGAACTGCCCATTACTGGTCCTAGATCTGAACAGGGGCGGCTCACCAGCAGCAGCAGCTGCAAAACGTTTGTAGTAAAAACATAATAAACTCTGTTTAATATGTTTTTACTATAAAAGTGGGCGGGCCATGAGCGTGACGGGGACAGAGTGGGAGTGCACAGCACTCTCCCTGAGTATACATGTATGTTTGATCGGCCATCTCAGGGCGTTCCTTCGAATCCTACCGCTGCTTTCAGGCTGCCAACAGCATGAAAGCAGTGGTATGATTGGACGCAGGGCAGGCTGGGAGCCGATGCCTGCCACAACGGAGCAGAGTAGAGCGGATGGAGCGGCGTGGAAAAAAGGCAAGTTTATTTTTGGGGGGGACGTTCTCCCCTCACCCTCCCTGCCACACGCTGCCCCTTTTCCCTCCTGCGAGCCACACCTGGATCTCAACTGCAGGAATACACAATGTCTGTCTGCACCTTGAGTATAAAAATGGGGCAGAGATATCCAGTCAATGTGTGAAGATTTTCTGGCCAAAAGCATGGAGTCTTACATTGATGACCAGATGAATACTTAGAGGCACCAGGGTTGGGGTAATGACTGCCAACTACTCTTTCCAGGTTCAGGACAAACAGCATGGGGAAATTCAACAAGTTTGCAGGAGGGGTTGCCTGCACCTTACTTCAAGGACATGGCTCACCAACTGCTTAGGAGGAATACTGAAGGTGCAAATCTGCAGTACACATTGAAAGAGGAAAATACCTTATGGGTTTGGTTTTGTGTAAGAAGTGCCCCTTCCTGTACAAAAACAAACCTTCTGACAACCCAGGCACCCTTGCACCATGGAGCAAGAGTGCCTGCATTGGCGCTAGGCAGCACATTGTATGTTGGCACTGGGGAAAGAGAGGAATATGCTATATAATGTTAAATATGGCACATTCCTGCCCTTTCCCTGTCACGCAGTGTAGCACAGCAAGGTGGCTTGCAGCGCGACTATTTGATAAATATACTCCTGAATCTTTAGTCCATTCTGTGTTCTTTTGTAAGGTCATTCAAAGCCTTCCTGAATGGGCAATACAGCCGACACATGTTTCGTCTGAGCGACTTTTTCAAGGCTGTAAAATATTTACACATATAAAAAGGGTTCAAATTGGCCATAACCAAACAATACTAACAGAAGTTCCACAGTGTCCCTGAAGTAGTGGAAGAGTAAAAGTAGGAAAACAAAATTCTGTTCTGAAATTGTGCTCAATGAAAGATTTAAAAAGAAGAAACCATCTCCAGATTGAACCATGCTGGGGTTCTTTGAATCCATTGGCTACATTATATTGCTGTTGTGAATTCAAATTAACTCATTGTATACATGGGTTCCCAAGCCCAATTGCAAGAGAAAGAGACCACTTCCCTGCTGTAGGAAAGTACCATCTTGCCTGGCATGTTACCCCCATATTTCACTGTATATATGTTGTTTTAGTCTATGTGTCACTGGGACATATAAGTATGTGCCCTGTATGTGTTCCCTGTGTGATGCCTAACTGTCTCACTGAGGCTCTGCTAACCAGAACCTCAGTGGTTATGCTCTCTCTGCTTTCCAAATTTGTCACTAACAGGCTAGTGACGAAATTTACCAATTCACATTGGCATACTGGTACACCCATATAATTCCCTAGTATATGGTACTGAGGTATTGGGGTTCCAGGAGATCCCTATGGACTGCAGCATTTCTTTTGCCACCCATAGGGAGCTCTGACAATTCTTACACAGGCCTGCCAGTGCAGCCTGCGTGAAATAATGTCCACGTTATTTCACAGCCATTTACCACTGCACTTGAGTAACTTATAAGTCACCTATATGTCTAACCTTCACCTGGTGGAGGTAGGGTGCAAAGTTACTTAGTGTGTGGGCACCCTGGCACTAGCAAAGGTGCCCCCACATCGTTCAGGGCAAATTGCCCGGACTTTGTGAGTGCAGGGACACAATTACACGCGTGCACTATACATAGGTCACTACCTATGTATAGCGTCACAATGGTAACTCCGAACATGGCCATGTAACATGTCTAAGATCATGGAATTCTGGCATTGGGGGGACAATTCCATGATCCCACGGGTCTCTAGCATAGTACCCGGGTACTGCCAAACTGCCTTTCCGGGGTCTCCACTGCAGCTGCTGCTGCTGCCAACCCCACAGACAGGTTTCTGTCCTCCTGGGGTCCAGGTAGCCCTGGCCCAGGAAGGCAGAACAAAGGATTTCCTCTGAGAGAGAAGGTGTAAAACCCTCTCCCTTTGGAAATAGGTGTCAGGGCTGGGGAGGAGTAGCCTCCCCCAGCCTCTGGAAATTCTTTGATGGGCACAGATGGTGCCCATCTCTGCATAAGCCAGTCTACACCGGTTCAGGGATCCCCCAGCCCTGCTCTGGCACGAAACTGGACAAAGGAAAGGGGAGTGACCACTCCCCTGACCGGCACCTCCCAGGGGAGGTGCCCAGAGCTCCTCCAGTGTGTCCCAAACCTCTGCCATCTTGGATTTAGAGGTGCTGGGGGCACACTGGACTGCTCTGAGTGGCCAGTGCCAGCAGGTGACGTCAGAGGCTCCTTCTGATAGGCTCTTACCTCTCTTGGTAGCCAATCCTCCTTCCTAGGTAGCCAAACCTCCTTTTCTGGCTATTTAGGGTCTCTGCTTTGGGGAATTCTTTAGATAACGAATGCAAGAGATCACCAGAGTTCCTCTGCATCTCCCTCTTCACCTTCTGCCAAAGGATCGACCGCTGACTGCTCAGGACGCCTGCAAAACCGCAACAAAGTAGCAAGACGACTACTAGCAACCTTGTATCGCCTCATCCTGCCGGCTTTCTCGACTGTTTCCAGGTGGTGCATGCTGTGGGGGTAGCCTGCCTCCTCCCTGCACCAGAAGCTCTGAAGAAATCTCCCGTGGGTCAACGGAATCTTCCCCCTGCAACCGCAGGCACCAAAAGACTGCATCACTGGTCCTCTGGGTCCCCTCTCAGCATGACGAGCGTGGTCCCTGGAACTCAGCAACTCTGTCCAAGTGACTCCCACAGTCCAGTGACTCTTCAGTCCAAGTTTGGTGGAGGTAAGTCCTTGCCTCCCCACGCTAGACTGCATTGCTGGGTATCGCATGATTTGCAGCTGCTCCGGCTTCTGTGCACTTTTCCAGGATTTCCTTCATGCACAGCCAAGCCTGGGTCCCCGACACTCTAACCTGTAGTGCACAACCTTCTGAGTTGTCCTCCGGCGTCGTGGGACTCCCTTTTGTGACTTCGCGTGGACTCCTGTTCGCTCTTCTTCCAAGTGCCTGTTCAGGTACTTCTGCAGGTGCTGCCTGCTTCTGTGAGGGCTCCCTGAGTTGCTGGGTGCCCCCTCTGTCTCCTCCTCTAAGTGGCGACATCCTGGTCCTTCCTGGGCCACAGCAGCACCCAAAAACCTCTACCGCAACCCTTGCAGCTAGCAAAGCTTGTTTGCGGTCTTTCTGCATGGGAATACCTCTGCAAGCTTCATCGCAATGTGGGACATCCAACCTCTAAAGGAGAAGTTCCTAGTCCTCTTCTTTCTTGTAGAACTCCAAGCTTCTTCCAACAGGTGGCAGCTTCCTTGCACCCTCAGCTGGCATTTCCTGGGCTCCTGCCCACTCTCGACACTGTCGCGACTATTGGTCTTGGTCCCCTTGTCTTACAGGTACTCAGGTCCGGAAATCCACCGTTGTTGCATTGCTGGTGTTTGTTCTTCCTGCAGAATCCCCCTATCACGACTTCTGTGCTCTCTGGGGGTAGTAGGTGCACTTTACACCTACCTTTCAGGGTCTTGGGGTGGGCTATTTTTCTAACCCTCACTGTTTTCTTACAGTCCCAGCGACCCTCTACAAGCTCACATAGATTTGGGGTCCATTCGTGGTTTGCATTCCACTTTTGGAGTATATGGTTTGTGTTGCCCCTATACCTATGTGCTCCTATTGCAATCTATTGTAATTCTACACTGTTTGCATTACTTTTCTTGCCATTACTTACCTAAGTTTGGTTGTGTACATATATCGTGTGTATATAACGTATCCTCATACTGAGGGTACTCACTGAGATACTTTTGGCATATTGTCACAAAAATAATGTACCTTTATTTTTAGTAACTCTGTGTATTGTGTTTTCTTATGATATTGTGCATATGACCCCAGTGGTATAGTAGGAGCTTTACATGTCTCCTAGTTCAGCCTAAACTGCTTTGCCATAGCTACCTTCTATCAGTCTAAGCTGCTAGAAACACCTCTTCTACACTAATAAGGGATAACTGGACCTGGCACAAGGTGTAAGTACCATTGGTACCCACTACAAGCCAGGCCAGCCTCCTACACCTGCATGATTTAGTAAACAGTTTAAGGAGCCACAGGGAAGGGCATTACAAGAAGATTGTACAGTCAAGTGCACTGTGCTAGCCCTGGACTCAAATTCCCTATAGTAAGATGTAGTGATTTGATCCCAAGATTGTGCATGTGTGCCGATGCTCTTCCATGCAATAGAGTGAGACACAAACTGGGGCTATGAAAATGCAGGTTTTGGCAAGAGTAACTGCATTCATCTTCCCAAGCTGTAGAGGACTGACAGTTCTGACAACGAAGAGATTATAGTTGCAGGGCAGGCCTTTTTAACTGCTAGGAAGAGTAGCCTACCAATCTTTCCCATGTTTAGGTCTCACTTGCAGACGTACCCATGCTCTGTTGCTTGGCGACATCTAGTGTCCCTAAAAAAAATAATCTAAAAAGTGGCTTTTAGCCCCCCCATTACTTACAATTGCTTGGCTTTTTCTTTGCTCTCATTTCCTTATTTCTCATTGGTCAGTACGTGTAGGCGCCACTTTCTCTTCATGCATTTAGCCTTATGATGAAGCATGGACCGAATACTGATTAATGTCTTTATTGGTGTTCTTCGGCTGCTAGCGCTTGTCATGAAGTATTTGTTTTTATCCCATCGTCAATGTTCTTGTTGTCAGCTGTTGCTTGTTCCACTCTCAACCCGTGCTTATTTTTCTTGACCCGCCCCATCCCACATGGTTTGTCCCTTTCCCACACTCCCAGTTTCAGCTCTTTGTTGCTTGCCCCCCACGTCTTTTACTACCTGCACCCCCATCCAATGTTAATTGTTGTTTACCCTGGTGATTTTTTTTTGTTCGCTAAAAAACATGAACAAAGCCAATAGATTTTGCAAAGGTAAGACCCATTAGCTGTGCCAATGTTTTTTTGCTCCATGCTGTTCACAACTCAATTGCAGTAGATGACTTAAATAAATGTATAGTTCTGTTCTACAGCATGTCTACAATTATGGTTGCAATACAACATAAAGTGTGCCAAAAATTAAAGCTGAGCCAGCTTGTGATTACAGAGGCATAAGCATCTGGTTCATTATCCTGAGAAGGTGAGACAAGTGAGGCCGCCTCCAGTACAGCATCCATTTTAGGACATCCTCATTCCTCACTCCTCATCCCTACTTCTCATCTCTGCCTCTCATCCATCATCCCTACTTCTCATCCATCATCCCTGATTCTACTTCATCATCCCTACTTCTCATCCATCATCCCTACTTCTCATACATCAAAAATCATCCCTATTCTAATCCATCATCCCTGCTTCTCTTTCATCATCCCTATTTATCATCCATCATCCCTGCTTCTCATCCATCATCCCTGCTTCTCATCCATCATCCCTACTTCTCTTCCATCATCCCTACTTCTCTTCCATCATCCCTACTTCTCATCCATCATCCCTACTTCTCATCCATCATCCCTGCTTCTCATCCATCATCCCTACTTCTCTTCCATCATCCCTGCTTCTCATCCATCATCCATCATCCCTACTTCTCATCCATCATCCCTACTTCTTATCCATCATCCCTGTTTCTCTTTCATCATCCCTACTTCTCATCCATCATCCCTACTTCTCATCCATCATCCCTACTTCTCATCCATCATCCCCGCTTCTCTTCCATTATCCCTGCTTCTCATCCATTGTCCCTGCTTCTCATCCATCATCCTTACTTCTCATCCCTCTTCCCTGCTTCTCATCCCTACTTCTCTTCCATCATCCCTACTTCTCTTCCAGCAACCCCACTTCTTATCCCTCATCCCTGCTTCTCATCCCTACTTCTCAACCATCTTCCATCATTCCTACTCCTCATGCCTCACCCATCATCCCTACTCCTCATCCATCATCCCTACTCCTCATTCCGCATCCCTCAGTCATACCAACACATTTTCAGTTTTGTGAAACACACCTTCACACTGATTGGTTGGAAACAGCCAATCAGAGTAATGAGAGAGAGCTGCATTCTATTTAACAGAAAAATAGCCTTCTCATTGCACATGGTGGATGAAGAGGGAGAAGATGAAATTCAATTGTGTGTTTGTTTCCAGTGAATTCAAGGCTGCACAATATTTCCTTTTATTTAACTAAGTGTTTTTTTCTGTTTACACAGGCCTCTGCAAAAAGCTCTGCTTGTTTGGGAAATACAAGGAGCCCCAGCTTGGGCCATAAATCAACTCTTGGAGAAAGGGTTATAGAGGTCATCTACAGTTCAACTGAAAACCTTTCTGGTTTCAGTTTCATTTGTAGAAAGAAAATGTTTAAAATCAACTGTGGTGACAGTGCAATCCAATTCATCCAAACTTTTTCTGGTTTCATTTTTATCTGTAACAAATAAAATGTTTAAATCTGAGGCTGTTTTTATCTCTGAGAGCTGTTTTGTTCTTATCTGAAACCAGAACAATTTTCAATGAACTGTATAACCCTTTCTCCAAGAGCTGATTTATGGCCTGTCCTCTGTCTTCACCCAGCACATGCAATTAGAAGGCTGTTTTTGAATGAAATAGAATGCAGGCCTCTCTCGTAACTCTGATTGGCTGTTGCCAGCCAATCAGTGTGAAGGTGTGTTTCGCAAAACTGAAAATGTGTTGGTATGACTGAGGGATGAGGAGTAGGGATGATGGATGAGGAGTAGGGATTAAAGCTGAGGCATGAGAAGTAGGAATGATGGAAGATGGATGAGAAGTAGGGATGAGAAGCAGGGATGAGGGATGAGAAGTATGAATGATGGAAGAGAAGTACGGATGAGAAGCAGAAATGAGGGATGAGAAGCAGGGATGATGGAAGAGAAGCAGGGATGATGAATGAGAAGAAGGGATGATGGCTGAGAAGCAGGCATGATGGATGAGAAGTAGGGATGATGGATAAGAATCAGGGATGAGACGCAGGGATGAGAAGTAGGGATGATGGAAGACAAGTAGGGATGATGGATGAGAAGTAGGGATGATGGATGAGAAGTAGGGATGATGGATGAGAAGTAGGGATGATGTATGATGGATGAGAAGTAGGGATGATGGATGAGAAGTAGGGATGATGGAAGAGAAGCAGGGATGATGGATGAGAAGTAGGGATGGTGTATGATATATGAGAAGTAGGGATGATGGATGAGAAGCAGGGATGAGATGCAGGGATGAGAAGTAGGGATGATAGAAGAGAAGTAGGGATGATGGATGAGACGCAGGGATGATGGATGAGAAGTATGGTGATGGATGAGAAGTAGGGATGATATATGATGGATGAGAAATAGGGATGATGGATGAGAAGTAGGAATGATAGAAGAGAAGCAGGGATGATGGATGAGAAGTAGGGATGATGTTTGATGGATGAGAAGTAGGGATGATGGATGAGAAGTAGGGATGATGAATGAGAAGTAGGGATGAGGAGTGAGGAATGAGGATGTCCTAAAATGGATGCTGTAGTACAGGGCCATATTTAATGTTCTGTGACCGGAATAGCAGGAGCCATTCTCAGGCACAAGGAGTACAAGTCAATTTACACTTGGTAATATTTGAGTGCACAAGAGAACAAGGGGAAGGCCCGCTGGTGTGTAAATTTAGACTTAGTTGAGTTTCACAAACTGTGGTATGTGCTGGAACTACCGTAAGCTCGGCATGGTGTCTTTCCTTCACTGACCCTACTAATTCTTAATTTGCTTGGAAGGCCCGATAAACTGAGAATTTTCCTTTTCTTGTTGCGTTTCACTACTGACTTAAATTGTGTGTTACAATACAATCTCCCACCTCAGGGAAATACATTTCGGAGACCCAGGCAAAATTACATTTTGATTTTCAGGTGTTCACCTTTCTCCTACCAACAGTGTTTTCAAAGTAATTTTTTGCAGTTTGTCGCTCCCTTGTGCTTATTTACGATATAAGGCGGGTAGCTGCCTGCAGTGCTCTCAGTAGTAGCTACGCGTACCCCCGGATTTACTGACGTAAATCTCAGAGAAGGAAAACTTTGTGAACTGGGTCCTAAGTCAGCAAAGGAAGGGATTTTAAGAGAGTCAAACCGAAGGACTATGCCCAGGGGCGTAGCTTCGGGTGTTTGGCGGGGGGAGTTGTTAATAAATGTATTTTCTGCAGAATAGTTGGGTACAGGTGCTTTCAGTCAAGTATGGTGAGGTGTCTGTCGGATTTCACCTTGAATTTTTGCATGCACACACTGACAAAAAACACACACACACTTTCTCTCACCTCTGTTTTGAAAGCCCTAAAAATGTTGATTATTATACAAAATATTATGTTCACTCATTTAGTACTCCTCCCAATCTGCATTCCTCTCCCTTTCCAGTGCCTTAGAAGCCCCTCTCATGTGCCTTGCTTGTCATGTAATTTATTTTAACATTATGTGCCAGTGTGATTGATCTGAAGCTCACCCCCCCCAATCTTACTGACCAAGCTATGCCTCTAACTAAGCCCGCTGGTTTTCAAGTTGTCAACCTGTTTCCCTGGTGCTGGTGCCTTTCATTTGCCAACATGAATATAGAGAAAAGAGGATAAAACCAACAAAAAAAATATTATGCAGCAATTTTTTTAATTTGAAAGCTTCAAAAACGCCACTATCAATATGATCGCAATAGGGAATCAAAGACACATGGCTTCTATAAACAGGAGCTTGGAGCCCACTAAAACATACCACACCACTTTCATTATTTATTCATAAAAAAAACATCTCTTTAGAAAGTATTTTGTTATAGAAGTCAGTAGCCCTTTTTGCCTTGAAATATGTGAGAAATTGGGATGTTGATTGACTAGGGTGTGAGCCATGGTCAAGCAACAGCCACGATCCCTTGCTGGGTGGACCACAAAAAGTCACTAAATTAACCTGTCCTAAACCCTGGGTAGCTTGGCACAAAGAGCAGTCAAGTTTAACTTTGAGGCAATGTATACAGTATTTATGAGGCACACAAGCAGTAATGAAGTGAAAACTGAACACAAGAAAAATCTCAAACCAAAGAAAAATAAAGTAAACTTGAATAAATTATTTGACAACAAAACAACAAAAATCCAATCTGTATAACTGGAGTATTTAATTTTTCAAGTTTGTAATAACAATGAGTGCCTAAAAGGTCAAAGCACTAACCAAAAACATCTAGGGCCAGATGTATCAAATGATTTTGCACTCGCAAACAGCAAAATCGGCCGTTTGCGAGTGCAAAATCGTGGTCTGCAATGCATCAAAGGTATTTGCAGATCACAAAAAAAAAAAAAAAACATTTGCAATTTTCTTCATTGCAACCTGGATTTTGCGCATCGAAATTTGCGTTTCGCAAATTCCAGGTCGCAAGGCAATTCAGCAAAAAATAGCAATTTGCGATTTTTCGCAGAATGGTATTTTGCACATGCAAAATACCATTGTCTGCCACCAGGTGGTAACCTGGTGCAAAATTAAAAAATGTAGTAAAACTGCATTTTTTAATTTGCCATGTAAAGCACACATGCCCTTTTGGCATGTGTGTACTTTACATGGAAAAAACAAAAACTTTGGGGGTGCAGGAGAGGGGGCCTTAGGCCCCCAGCACCCTGGCCTTTTGCATTTCCCAAATTGCGATTTCTGTTTCAGAAATCGCAATTTAGGAAATGCAAAAAATTCGCAACAGGCCCATAGCTGCGAATGGGGCCAGTATCGCAATTTGCGATTCGGTAATTGCATTTGTGATTTTTAAGAAATCGCAATTACCGAATCGCAAATGTGATACATGGCCCTTTGCGAGTCGGTAATTGCGATTTCTCAAAAATCGCAATTACCGAATCGCAATGGGCCAGTTTCATACATCTGGCCCCAAGTCATCTAGTCATGCAAGACTGGGTCAAAGTAAAAAAATATGTCTGACAGCGATGGGGCGCAGTTCGCATCCAACAAGTAGGTAGGGCATGGTCATCGCTTACCTTTTGGCTTAAAAGAAACTCTGAAAAAGAGTGTCTGAGAAGGTAAAGTTCAGCAGGGCAAGGCTGCAGGAGGTGTCCAAAATTGGCAAATTGGGCTTCGGCCTCTAAGAGTGCCTCTGACAGTTTGCCTCTGTTCTCAACACAGTCTTGACTTGATGGCCTTGAATGATTTTCAAACACAGATATTTATTAGAAATACCATTTCCTTCCATTTATTTTTAATATGGGTAATGAGTGGGGGGTGGTGTATTACAGACATTTTGCAGAAAAATGTTGTATGTTTTTCGACACCAAGCAACATCCATAAAAAGTACCTTTTAGATCAAAAAAGGTCCTACCATATGAGAAATGGGAGTGAGTCACAGATTATTTGCAAAAATATTAGTTAGCTGCTGCTACATTACAATATTGAAAACACACATCACTATCCCAGTACATTAGATAGAAACATAGTTAGAATTTGGACAAGTCCGCCTGTGCCGTGTCAGTGATCTAGCCAAAGAGGGCATAAAAAAGCTGAATTTTTATCATAAGTTCAAAGCTGTTCCAAACAGGGTCCCCCAAAATATGTTTGGCCCAGGGCCCAAAAAATCCTTAAGATGTCTCTGGCTGTGGTGAATATTTCTACGTTCTGACTTAGTCGCCAAAATGGAAGTTGAGATTCTCCAGCGGGACAACACAGAGGGCTGCAGCCAAAGACAGTCCACAAGGTTGAATACCCCTTTGGCGAAGACTAATCAATGCCTCGATGGGCTTCCATGTTTAGGCGATAAAACATAGGCACTGGCCCTCTACTGCATAGTCCTATGCCAGTTCTACGCCCCTCTGAATTCAGTTGGACTTTTCTGCCAACTCTTTCCTGATCCACTGAACTAACTCATGGGGTACCCGTCTCCTCACCTGGGCACCTCATTTGTACAGCACCTAACTTTAATTTGCTCACAGATACATCCCAGTAGTTAGACAGTACCACTGTGGCCAACAAAGTGATGTGGTCCATTCCATTGCTTGGATCGGACTTCTGTCCCCCAACCCAAGGAAAACTCTGCCCATAAGGACAGCAATCAACAGAGGCCACTGATAGCTGTCAGTGTTAAGAGCCAGGTCTCAGTCCTCCCCGGGGGATTTCTCAGAGTGGGAGGGCAACAGCCCTAGGTGTTAGGCACCTTTTCTCCACTCTCCCTCTCACAATTCCAGGGGTGGTAGCCTGAGACTGGTCATGAATCTGTATCCTGAGGCTGAACAGGCATTAGGAGTGTGTCCTTTCTTCCCCTGCTCCTCCATCTAGGCCTCCTTTTGGGTTGTGGTACATTCAGATGCCAGAGCTTTCATTGCGCCCTGTGCGGCTGCCCCAATTGGTTCCTCTGACACCAGTGGCAACTCATTCCCCAGAGGGCAGTCTATGGACATGCAGGGACTAGCTGTGACACTCCTCTGGGTCACCTCATTCCAGGGATACCAGGGCCACTGGGCGGACAAGGATTTGCCCCTGGGTCTGGGTTATCCTGTACACCTGACCAGTGTACTGTTCCAGGAAAACCGGTCTTTCCACTAACATGGTCCAGTTGGCCCCGGTGACTGGAACCCCATTCACTTTCACGTGGTGGAGGTGAAGACCCTCACCCTCGGAAATCACCAATTTACTCTCTGAGTCTATCTCTCAATTAACAGAGACCAGGGCATGTTCTACAACCTGCCCCTGGGGACTGCCTCTTCCTAAGGCCACATAAGCCTATCCTGTCGAGCTCTCACCAGTTGGTGGGTTCTTGGTACAGACCTGGTCCCTTTTCTTGTACCCCAAATGAGAGCAATCCAAGTTCTGGGGTTGGGAATGGGATGCCTTAGGCCTCCACCCACCAGAACCCCAGCCCCATTCTTAAGAGGAGCATTGGGACCCTTCCCCCCCCCCCACTAGTCTGGGAGCTGTTTGGGTCACTGTGCACCCCTCACTATGTTGGGGAGAACCTGAACCACTCTCCTTGGGATTACCACCAGGTACCTTCTCAGACACTCTGATACTCACCCATAGGTCTTTCTTCTTTGCAAGGTCTGTAAGGTAAGTAAGCTTGCAGTCAATTAGGAGCTGGCATAACTATGGAAAACAATGACTGAACATGTGCTCTCTTGCAATTAGATTGTTAGATTGTACAGCCCTTTAAAAGTGTTTAACTCACTTCACCGAACATCGAGTGCATTGGTAAAGTAATCCACAAAATCTAGCTGGTTTGGGAGTTTGTGGCTGTCCTTGTACCTTTGGTGGTACCTCTCAGGGGTCAGACAAATTTGGCAACAAGTGTAGCTTTCATGAGGGCATACTTTGTCTGGTCACCCACCTCCAGTATGACAAGTGTGTCCCTCCCTACTGTGGGCATGTGTTTCCATAAGCCACCCCTCATCCCGCCAGTATTGCTCTGGGACCTTGTGTATCCTTAGGGTTATGCAAAAACAATCTAGTTATGTCATCTCCTCCCATGTAATTGAACATCAGGTCTGGTGGTATGTGGTCCCTCACCTCTCCAGTGGACACAGTGGTAATGCTGCCACCATTTCTGCTCAATTCTGAGGCTTGTTTCAGCTTAAGATCCAGTTCCCTTGGACTCAGTTCATGAGCTCACAACAGTTTTTTTACTCCAGAGTTAGTTTTTTCTCCTGCAGGGATCTCTCCACTTCCACATTCCTTGCTTGTGCCAGAGCCAGACTGCAGCCCTCCTGTAGGAAGTTGGCTCTGTATGTGCTATTTCAAAGTAAGGAATAGCATGCACAGAGTCCAAGGGTTCCCCTTAGAGGTAAAATAGTGGTAAAAATAGATAATACTAATGCTCTATTTTGTGGTAGTGTGGTCGAGCAGTAGGCTTATCCAAGGAGTAGTGTTAAGCATTTGTTGTACATACACATAGACAATAAATGAGGTACACACACTCAGAGACAAATCCAGCCAATAGGTTTTTATATAGAAAAAATATATTTTCTTAGTTTATTTTAAGAACCACAGGTTCAAATTCTACATGTAATATCTCATTCGAAAGGTATTGCAGGTAAGTACTTTAGGAACTTCAAATCATCAAAATTGCATGTATACTTTTCAAGTTATTCACAAATAGCTGTTTTAAAAGTGGACACAGTGCAATTTTCACAGTTCCTAGGGGAGGTAAGTATTTGTTAAGTTAACCAGGTAAGTAAGACACTTACAGGGCTTAGTTCTTGGTCCAAGGTAGCCCACCGTTGGGGGTTCAGAGCAACCCCAAAGTCACCACACCAGCAGCTCAGGGCCGGTCAGGTGCAGAGTTCAAAGTGGTGCCCAAAACGCATAGGCTAGAATGGAGAGAAGGGGGTGCCCCGGTTCCGGTCTGCTTGCAGGTAAGTACCCGCGTCTTCGGAGGGCAGACCAGGGGGGTTTTGTAGGGCACCGGGGGGGACACAAGCCCACACAGAAATTTCACCCTCAGCAGCGCGGGGGCGGCCGGGTGCAGTGTAGAAACAAGCGTCGGGTTTGTAATGGAAGTCAATGGGAGATCTCGGGATCTCTTCAGCGCTGCAGGCAGGCAAGGGGGGGGTTCCTCGGGGAAACCTCCACTTGGTCAAGGGAGAGGGACTCCTGGGGGTCACTCCTCCAGTGAAAGTCCGGTCCTTCAGGTCCTGGGGGCTGCGGGTGCAGGGTCTCTCCCAGGTGTCGGGACTTGGGACTCAAAGAGTCGCGGTCAGGGGAAGCCTCGGGATTCCCTCTGCAGGCGGCGCTGTGGGGGCTCAGGGGGGACAGGTTTTTGTACTCACAGTCTTAGAGTAGTCCTGGGGTCCCTCCTGAGGTGTTGGATCGCCACCAGCCGAGTCGGGGTCGCCGGGTGCAGTGTTGCAAGTCTCACGCTTCTTGCGGGGAGCTTGCAGGGTTCTTTAAAGTTGCTGGAAACAAAGTTGCAGCTTTTCTTGGAGCAGGTCCGCTGTCCTCGGGAGTTTCTTGTCTTTTCGAAGCAGGGGCAGTCCTCAGAGGATGTCGAGGTCGCTGGTCCCTTTGGAAGGCGTCGCTGGAGCAGGATCTTTGGAAGGCAGGAGACAGGCCGGTGAGTTTCTGGAGCCAAGGCAGTTGTCGTCTTCTGGTCTTCCGCTGCAGGGGTTTTCAGCTGGGCAGTCCTTCTTCTTGTAGTTGCAGGAATCTAATTTTCTAGGGTTCAGGGTAGCCCTTAAATACTAAATTTAAGGGCGTGTTTAGGTCTGGGGGGTTAGTAGCCAATGGCTACTAGCCCTGAGGGTGGGTACACCCTCTTTGTGCCTCCTCCCAAGGGGAGGGGGTCACAATCCTAACCCTATTGGGGGAATCCTCCATCTGCAAGATGGAGGATTTCTAAAAGTCAGAGTCACCTCAGCTCAGGACACCTTAGGGGCTGTCCTGACTGGCCAGTGACTCCTCCTTGTTTTTCTCATTATCTTCTCCGGCCTTGCCGCCAAAAGTGGGGCCTGGCCGGAGGGGGCGGGCAACTCCACTAGCTGGAGTGTCCTGCTGGGTTGGCACAAAGGAGGTGAGCCTTTGAGGCTCACCGCCAGGTGTGACAATTCCTGCCTGGGGGAGGTGTTAGCATCTCCACCCAGTGCAGGCTTTGTTACTGGCCTCAGAGTGACAAAGGCACTCTCCCCATGGGGCCAGCAACATGTCTCGGTTTGTGGCAGGCTGCTAAAACTAGTCAGCCTACACAGATAGTCGGTTAAGTTTCAGGGGGCACCTCTAAGGTGCCCTCTGGGGTGTTTTTTATAATAAAATGTACACTGGCATCAGTGTGCATTTATTGTGCTGAGAAGTTTGATACCAAACTTCCCAGTTTTCAGTGTAGCCATTATGGTGCTGTGGAGTTCGTGTTTGACAGACTCCCAGACCATATACTCTTATGGCTACCCTGCACTTACAATGTCTAAGGTTTTGTTTAGACACTGTAGGGGTACCATGCTCATGCACTGGTACCCTCACCTATGGTATAGTGCACCCTGCCTTAGGGCTGTAAGGCCTGCTAGAGGGGTGGCTTACCTATACTGCATAGGCAGTGAGAGGCTGGCATGGCACCCTGAGGGGAGTGCCATGTCGACTTACTCGTTTTGTCCTCACTAGCACACACAAGCTGGCAAGCAGTGTGTCTGTGCTGAGTGAGAGGTCTCCAGGGTGGCATAAGACATGCTGCAGCCCTCAGAGACCTTCCTTGGCATCAGGGCCCTTGGTACTAGAAGTACCAGTTACAAGGGACTTATCTGGATGCCAGGGTCTGCCAATTGTGGATACAAAAGTACAGGTTAGGGAAAGAACACTGGTGCTGGGGCCTGGTTAGCAGGCCTCAGCACACTTTCAATTGTAAACATAGCATCAGCAAAGGCAAAAAGTCAGGGGGCAACCATGCCAAGGAGGCATTTCCTTACACAACCCCCCCCCAAACGAAAGAGGATGAGACTAACCTTTCCCAAGAGAGTCTTCATTTTCTAAGTGGAAGAACCTGGAAAGGCCATCTGCATTGGCATGGGCAGTCCCAGGTCTGTGTTCCACTATAAAGTCCATTCCCTGTAGGGAGATGGACCACCTCAACAGTTTAGGATTTTCACCTTTCATTTGCATCAGCCATTTGAGAGGTCTGTGGTCAGTTTGAACTAGGAAGTGAGTCCCAAAGAGGTATGGTCTCAGCTTCTTCAGGGACCAAACCACAGCAAAGGCCTCCCTCTCAATGGCACTCCAACGCTGCTCCCTGGGGAGTAACCTCCTGCTAATGAAAGCAACAGGCTGGTCAAGGCCATCATCATTTGTTTGGGACAAAACTGCCCCTATCCCATGTTCAGAGGCATCAGTCTGCACAATGAACTGCTTAGAATAATCTGGAGCTTTTAGAACTGGTGCTGAGCACATTGCTTGTTTCAGGGTGTCAAAGGCCTGTTGGCATTCCACAGTCCAGTTCACTTTCTTGGGCATTTTCTTGGAGGTGAGTTCAGTGAGGGCTGTCACAATGGATCCATATCCCTTCACAAACCTCCTGTAATACCCAGTCAAGCCAAGGAATGCCCTGACTTGAGTCTGGGTTTTTGGAGCTACCCAGTCCAGAATAGTCTGGATCTTGGGTTGGAGTGGCTGAACTTGGCCTCCACCTACAAGGTGGCCCAAGTAAACCACAGTTCCCTGCCCTATCTGGCATTTGGATGCCTTGATAGAGAGGCCTGCAGATTGCAGGGCCTTCAAAACCTTCTTCAGGTGGACCAGGTGATCCTGCCAGGTGGAGCTAAAGACAGCAATATCATCAAGATAAGCTGTGCTAAAGGACTCCAAGCCAGCAAGGACTTGATTCACCAACCTTTGGAAGGTGGCAGGGGCATTCTTTAAACCAAAGGGCATAACAGTAAACTGATAATGCCCATCAGGTGTGGAGAATGCTGTCTTTTCTTTTGCTCCAGGTGCCATTTTTATTTGCCAGTACCCCGCTGTCAAGTCAAAGGTACTTAGAAATTTGGCAGCACCTAATTTATCAATGAGCTCATCAGCTCTTGGAATTGGATGGGCATCTGTCTTGGTGACAGAATTGAGCCCTCTGTAGTCCACACAAAACCTCATCTCTTTCTTTCCATCTTTGGTGTGAGGTTTGGGGACTAAGACCACTGGGCTAGCCCAGGGGCTGTCAGAGCGCTCAATTACTCCCAATTCCAGCATCTTGTGGACTTCCACCTTGATGCTTTCTTTGACATGGTCAGATTGTCTAAAGATTTTGTTCTTGACAGGCATGCTGTCTCCTGTGTCCACATCATGGGTACACAGGTGTGTCTGACCAGGGGTCAAGGAGAAGAGTTCAGGAAACTGTTGTAGGACTCTCCTACAATCAGCTTGCTGTTGGCCAGAGAGGGTGTCTGAGTAGATCACTCCATCTACTGTGCCATCTTTTGGGTCTGATGACAGAAGATCAGGGAGAGGTTCACTCTCTGCCTCCTGATCCTCATCTGTTACCATCAACAGATTCACATCAGCCCTGTCATGGAAGAGCTTAAGGCGGTTCACATGGATCACCCTCTTGGGGCTCCTGCTTGTGCCCAGGTCCACCAGGTAGGTGACCTGACTCTTCCTTTCTAGTACTGGGTAAGGGCCACTCCATTTGTCCTGGAGTGCCCTGGGAGCCACAGGCTCCAGAACCCAGACTTTCTGCCCTGGTTGGAACTCAACCAGTGCAGCCTTTTGGTCATACCAAAACTTCTGGAGCTGTTGGCTGGCCTCAAGGTTTTTGGTTGCCTTTTCCATGTACTCTGCCATTCTAGAGCGAAGGCCAAGTACATAGTCCACTATGTCCTGTTTAGGCTCATGGAGAGGTCTCTCCCAGCCTTCTTTAACAAGGGCAAGTGGTCCCCTTACAGGATGACCAAACAGAAGTTCAAAGGGTGAGAACCCTACTCCCTTCTGTGGTACCTCCCTGTAAGCGAAAAGCAGACATGGCAGGAGGACATCCCATCTCCTTTTGAGTTTTTCTGGGAGCCCCATGATCATGCCCTTCAATGTCTTGTTGAATCTCTCAACTAAGCCATTAGTTTGTGGATGGTAAGGTGTAGTGAATTTATAAGTCACTCCACACTCATTCCACATGTGCTTTAGATATGCTGACATGAAGTTGGTACCTCTGTCAGACACCACCTCCTTAGGGAAACCCACTCTGGTAAAGATACCAATGAGGGCCTTGGCTACTGCAGGGGCAGTAGTCGACCTAAGGGGAATAGCTTCAGGATACCTGGTAGCATGATCCACTACTACCAGGATATACATATTTCCTGAGGCTGTGGGAGGTTCTAGTGGACCAACTATGTCCACACCCACTCTTTCAAAGGGCACCCCCACCACTGGAAGTGGAATGAGGGGGGCCTTTGGATGCCCACCTGTCTTACCACTGGCTTGACAGGTGGGGCAGGAGAGGCAAAACTCCTTAACCATGTTGGACATATTGGGCCAGTAGAAGTGGTTGACTAACCTCTCCCACGTCTTGGTTTGTCCCAAATGTCCAGCAAGGGGAATGTCATGGGCCAATGTTAGGATGAACTTCCTGAACAGCTGAGGCACTACCACTCTCCTAGTGGCACCAGGTTTGGGGTCTCTGGCCTCAGTGTACAGGAGTCCATCTTCCCAATAGACCCTATGTGTTCCATTTTTCTTGCCTTTGGACTCTTCAGCAGCTTGCTGCCTAAGGCCTTCAAGAGAGGGACAGGTTTCTTGTCCCTTACACAGCTCCTCCCTTGAGGGTCCCCCTGGGCCTAAGAGCTCAACCTGGTAAGGTTCAAGCTCCAAAGGCTCAGTTCCCTCAGAGGGCAGAACTTCTTCCTGAGAAGAGAGGTTCCCTTTCTTTTGCTGTGTTGCAGTTGGTTTCCCAACTGACTTTCCTGTTCTCTTGGTAGGCTGGGCCATTTTTCCAGACTCCAGCTCGACTTTTTCACCCTGTGCCTTGCATTGTGCTCTTGTTTTCACACACACCAGTTCAGGGATACCCAGCATTGCTGCATGGGTTTTTAGTTCCACCTCAGCCCATGCTGAGGACTCCAGGTCATTTCCAAGCAGACAGTCCACTGGGATATTTGAGGAGAACACCACCTGTTTCAGGCCATTGACCCCTCCCCATTCTAAAGTAACCATTGCCATGGGATGTACTTTTCTCTGATTGTCAGCGTTGGTGACTGTGTAAGTTTTTCCAGTCAGGTATTGGCCAGGGGAAACCAGTTTCTCTGTCACCATGGTGACACTGGCACCTGTATCCCTCAGGCCCTCTATTCTAGTCCCATTAATTAAGAGTTGCTGTCTGTATTTTTGCATGTTAGGCGGCCAGACAGCTAGTGTGGCTAAATCCACCCCACCCTCAGAAACTAGAGTAGCTTCAGTGTGGACCCTGATTTGCTCTGGGCACACTGTTGATCCCACTTGGAGACTAGCCATACCAGTGTTACCTGGATGGGAGTTTGGAGTGGAACCTTTCTTGGGACAGGCCTTGTCTCCAGTTTGGTGTCCATGCTGTTTACAGCTATGACACCAGGCCTTTTTGGGATCAAAGTTTTTACCCTTGTACCCATTGTTTTGTGAAGAGGCTCTGGGCCCACCCTCCTGTGCAGGTTTTTGGGGGCCTGTAGAAGACTCTTTACTATTTTTAGTTTTGGTTGTCTCATCACCCTTCCCCTGGGGAGTCTTTGTGACCCCTTTCTTTTGGTCACCCCCTGTTGAAGTCTTGGACACCCTTGTCTTGACCCAATGGTCCGCCTTCTTTCCCAATTCTTGGGGAGAAATTGGTCCTAGGTCTACCAGATGCTGATGCAGTTTATCATTGAAACAATTACTTAACAGGTGTTCTTTCACAAATAAATTGTACAGCCCATCATAATTACTTACACCACTGCCTTGAATCCAACCATCTAGTGTTTTCACTGAGTAGTCTACAAAGTCAACCCAGGTCTGGCTCGAGGATTTTTGAGCCCCCCTGAATCTAATCCTATACTCCTCAGTGGAGAATCCAAAGCCCTCAATCAGGGTACCCTTCATGAGGTCATAAGATTCTGCATCTTGTCCAGAGAGTGTGAGGAGTCTATCCCTACACTTCCCTGTGAACATTTCCCAAAGGAGAGCACCCCAGTGAGATCTGTTCACTTTTCTGGTTACACAAGCCCTCTCAAAAGCTGTGAACCATTTGGTGATGTCATCACCATCTTCATATTTAGTTACAATCCCTTTAGGGATTTTCAACATGTCAGGAGAATCTCTGACCCTATTTATGTTGCTGCCACCATTGATGGGTCCTAGGCCCATCTCTTGTCTTTCCCTCTCTATGGCTAGGATCTGTCTTTCCAAAGCCAATCTTTTGGCCATCCTGGCTAACTGGATGTCCTCTTCACTGGGGCTATCCTCAGTGATTTCAGAGGTGTTGGTCTCTCCTGTGAGGGAACCAGCATCTCTGACTATTATTTTTGGAGTCAGGGTTTGAGGGACCCTGTTCTCCCTAGATAGGACTGGTAGGGGGGAATTGTCCTCCAAGTCACTATCCTCTTCCTCTGAGTTGCCACCCTCAGAGGGGTTGGCCTTTTCAAACTCTGCCAAAAGCTCCTGGAGCTGTATTTTGGTAGGTTTGGGGCCCATTGTTATTTTCTTTATTTTACAGAGTGACCTTAGCTCCCTCATCTTAAGATGGAGGTAAGGTGTGGTGTCGAGTTCCACCACAGTCACATCTGTGCTAGACATTTTGCTTCTAAAAGTTGGAATACTTTTTAAGAATCTACAACTGGTTCTAGAATCTAATTCAAACTTTTACAAACTTTTAAACTCTAAAAGAAATGCTAAACAGGATCTAACACAAGGCCCTAGCAGGTCTTTTAAGAATTTAGAAAACTTTTCAAATTGCAAAAATCAATTTCTAATGACAATTTTGGAATTTGTCGTGTGATCAGGTATTGGCTGAGTAGTCCAGCAAATGCAAAGTCTTGTACCCCACCGCTGATCCACCAATGTAGGAAGTTGGCTCTGTATGTGCTATTTCAAAGTAAGGAATAGCATGCACAGAGTCCAAGGGTTCCCCTTAGAGGTAAAATAGTGGTAAAAATAGATAATACTAATGCTCTATTTTGTGGTAGTGTGGTCGAGCAGTAGGCTTATCCAAGGAGTAGTGTTAAGCATTTGTTGTACATACACATAGACAATAAATGAGGTACACACACTCAGAGACAAATCCAGCCAATAGGTTTTTATATAGAAAAAATATATTTTCTTAGTTTATTTTAAGAACCACAGGTTCAAATTCTACATGTAATATCTCATTCGAAAGGTATTGCAGGTAAGTACTTTAGGAACTTCAAATCATCAAAATTGCATGTATACTTTTCAAGTTATTCACAAATAGCTGTTTTAAAAGTGGACACAGTGCAATTTTCACAGTTCCTAGGGGAGGTAAGTATTTGTTAAGTTAACCAGGTAAGTAAGACACTTACAGGGCTTAGTTCTTGGTCCAAGGTAGCCCACCGTTGGGGGTTCAGAGCAACCCCAAAGTCACCACACCAGCAGCTCAGGGCCGGTCAGGTGCAGAGTTCAAAGTGGTGCCCAAAACGCATAGGCTAGAATGGAGAGAAGGGGGTGCCCCGGTTCCGGTCTGCTTGCAGGTAAGTACCCGCGTCTTCGGAGGGCAGACCAGGGGGGTTTTGTAGGGCACCGGGGGGGACACAAGCCCACACAGAAATTTCACCCTCAGCAGCGCGGGGCGGCCGGGTGCAGTGTAGAAACAAGCGTCGGGTTTGTAATGGAAGTCAATGGGAGATCTCGGGATCTCTTCAGCGCTGCAGGCAGGCAAGGGGGGGGTTCCTCGGGGAAACCTCCACTTGGTCAAGGGAGAGGGACTCCTGGGGGTCACTCCTCCAGTGAAAGTCCGGTCCTTCAGGTCCTGGGGGCTGCGGGTGCAGGGTCTCTCCCAGGTGTCGGGACTTGGGACTCAAAGAGTCGCGGTCAGGGGAAGCCTCGGGATTCCCTCTGCAGGCGGCGCTGTGGGGGCTCAGGGGGGACAGGTTTTTGTACTCACAGTCTTAGAGTAGTCCTGGGGTCCCTCCTGAGGTGTTGGATCGCCACCAGCCGAGTCGGGGTCGCCGGGTGCAGTGTTGCAAGTCTCACGCTTCTTGCGGGGAGCTTGCAGGGTTCTTTAAAGTTGCTGGAAACAAAGTTGCAGCTTTTCTTGGAGCAGGTCCGCTGTCCTCTGGAGTTTCTTGTCTTTTCGAAGCAGGGGCAGTCCTCAGAGGATGTCGAGGTCGCTGGTCCCTTTGGAAGGCGTCGCTGGAGCAGGATCTTTGGAAGGCAGGAGACAGGCCGGTGAGTTTCTGGAGCCAAGGCAGTTGTCGTCTTCTGGTCTTCCGCTGCAGGGGTTTTCAGCTGGGCAGTCCTTCTTCTTGTAGTTGCAGGAATCTAATTTTCTAGGGTTCAGGGTAGCCCTTAAATACTAAATTTAAGGGCGTGTTTAGGTCTGGGGGGTTAGTAGCCAATGGCTACTAGCCCTGAGGGTGGGTACACCCTCTTTGTGCCTCCTCCCAAGGGGAGGGGGTCACAATCCTAACCCTATTGGGGGAATCCTCCATCTGCAAGATGGAGGATTTCTAAAAGTCAGAGTCACCTCAGCTCAGGACACCTTAGGGGCTGTCCTGACTGGCCAGTGACTCCTCCTTGTTTTTCTCATTATCTTCTCCGGCCTTGCCGCCAAAAGTGGGGCCTGGCCGGAGGGGGCGGGCAACTCCACTAGCTGGAGTGTCCTGCTGGGTTGGCACAAAGGAGGTGAGCCTTTGAGGCTCACCGCCAGGTGTGACAATTCCTGCCTGGGGGAGGTGTTAGCATCTCCACCCAGTGCAGGCTTTGTTACTGGCCTCAGAGTGACAAAGGCACTCTCCCCATGGGGCCAGCAACATGTCTCGGTTTGTGGCAGGCTGCTAAAACTAGTCAGCCTACACAGATAGTCGGTTAAGTTTCAGGGGGCACCTCTAAGGTGCCCTCTGGGGTGTTTTTTATAATAAAATGTACACTGGCATCAGTGTGCATTTATTGTGCTGAGAAGTTTGATACCAAACTTCCCAGTTTTCAGTGTAGCCATTATGGTGCTGTGGAGTTCGTGTTTGACAGACTCCCAGACCATATACTCTTATGGCTACCCTGCACTTACAATGTCTAAGGTTTTGTTTAGACACTGTAGGGGTACCATGCTCATGCACTGGTACCCTCACCTATGGTATAGTGCACCCTGCCTTAGGGCTGTAAGGCCTGCTAGAGGGGTGGCTTACCTATACTGCATAGGCAGTGAGAGGCTGGCATGGCACCCTGAGGGGAGTGCCATGTCGACTTACTCGTTTTGTCCTCACTAGCACACACAAGCTGGCAAGCAGTGTGTCTGTGCTGAGTGAGAGGTCTCCAGGGTGGCATAAGACATGCTGCAGCCCTCAGAGACCTTCCTTGGCATCAGGGCCCTTGGTACTAGAAGTACCAGTTACAAGGGACTTATCTGGATGCCAGGGTCTGCCAATTGTGGATACAAAAGTACAGGTTAGGGAAAGAACACTGGTGCTGGGGCCTGGTTAGCAGGCCTCAGCACACTTTCAATTGTAAACATAGCATCAGCAAAGGCAAAAAGTCAGGGGGCAACCATGCCAAGGAGGCATTTCCTTACACCTCCCTCTCCTTCTGGTTTCCTGTTTCCCTGGACATTAAGGGGTAGGGCAGGGGAACACATACTGCTTCCTGTGCTGGCCCCAGTAGGGGACTGCACTCCTGTGGGTCGCCCACTCTCCTCTAAGTCAGGGGCCAAGGGAAACAGAAGCTTCTCTCTCCAGTCCTAGAGCTTTTGCAAAGCAGTCCTCCTCAGCCTCTATTTCCTCCTCATCCATTGCATCCTCCTTATCATCATTCTTCTGTGCTGCAGCTTGCATTCTGCAGACTTCCTCCCAGGCTCCAAGGGCTATCTTGTACTCAAACTTCGTATACCCTTATGGGATTTTCAGTGCCCTCTCCCTGCACAACTTCCTCCTCCCAGCCATAATGTAGCTCTCAGTGGCGTCAATATCCAACTACAATTTGGCAGGCAAGAGTCACAGGCACAGAAAATGTGACGCAGAAATCTAATTTGGAATAAGGAAAAACATATGGCCAATCAAGGAGAATCTTTAAAAAGTCATGTTATTTATCTGAGATGTTTGCGTAACACAATCAGTGTATGGTACTGCACAAACATAAGTCCTGGTCCACACTCCTGAACAGCAATTTGAGAAATTAGGTTACTGGTTGACTGGGGTGTGATCCCTGGTCAAGCAGCAACCACAATCCTTTTAAGGATAAGGCACAAGCAAACCCCAAATTAACCTGTGCTTAACCCTGGGTAGCTTGTCACAAAAAGCACTCTGTCTTAACTTAGAGGCTATGTGTAAAGTATTTCTGCAGAACACAAGAAGTAATAGAGTAAAAACACAACTCAAGAAAAATCCCAAACCAATTTAGAAACGTAGAGTACATCTTAGTAAATTATTTGGCAGCAGAATGACAAAAATCCAATCAGTAGAGCAGGAGTAATTAATTTTTAATGTTTGTAGTAAATACTAGTGCCTGAAAGGTCAAAGCTCCAACCATGGACATCTAGTGGCACAAGACCGGGATAAAGTAAAAAAAAATATGGCTTACTGAGATGGAGCGCAGTTCGGATACAAGAAGTGGATTCGGCCCAGTCAGCGCTTACCTTCGGACTTACAAGAAATTCTGAAAGAAAGTGTCTGAGAAGGTAAAGTTTAGCAGGCATGGCTGTAGAAGGTGTCCCAGGAGAGGGCTTGGTCATCGAATGGTCTTGGGTCAAATCTGCATCGAAGACTTAGTCACCGCAATGGAAATCAAGAATCTTAAGCAGGACGAGGCAGAGGGCTGTAGCCGAAGACAGTCCATGAGGTCAGGTACCCCTTTGGCAAAGGAATGTTGAAAAGGATTTGCTCCTTCAGAGATTAACATAGCAGGAGAAGCAATAAAGTAAATCCGACCAGCGATACACCTCAGGCAGATAGGCAAGCAGGTTGGTCCTGTTCTGAGTGCAGTTTTTGGCCAAAGCTTTCTGAGTGCTCAGTTTTAGGATTTGGCCTTCTGGGTACCTTTACCACCACAGCCAAGGGTCCAGGACTGGTAGGACACATTTAAGTGTTCAAAATGGTGAGAGCCTTTTATGTCCCTGGGGCTCTGAACAGGAGGTCAGCAAGCTAGCCCTTGGAGTCACTTCTGGCAACCCTGGGTGCAGGTGAAAATGCAGGGCTCAATGACAGGGCTGGCCTCTGAGGGTTCAAGGCAGGCTCCAGGCAGACAAACAGCTGTTCCAGGTAGAGCAGCAACCTGGCAGAGTGCACAGCAGGTCACAGCAGTAGGCAGTCCTTCTGTAGGTCCATTGGTGAACGGAAGAGTTGGTATCTGAGGTCCTTTTCTACACAGTTGTGCCTTTGAAGTGGGGAGAAGCTTCTAGAGGCATGCCTTTGAAGGGCACTGGGATTTCCTGACAGCCTTGCCCTGACTCCCAGCTTGCTGCAGTGAAAATGTAGGGTTGTTAGGCTCTTTGTGTGAAGGCAGAGCACAGGCTATTTATTTGTAAGTGGGGCTGTGCTCAGCTCCGCCACCTAACCTGAAAGCAGATGGCCCATTGAGGCACACCTAACCCTTTTTTGTCAGACTGTCTGGGGAGAATTCACAAAGTCCAACTGTCAGCTACACCCAATCATGTGACCCATGACAGGCTCCAGGCTGAGGGCAGGAAAATGCTGACTTTCTAAAACTGCCATTTTAACAATTCTAATAAAAAATCAAACTTTACCATTAAAGAGGGTTCGTTACAATTTCATCGGTACCAAACATGAAATATCTACCTGCTCCCAAGTAGGAATTACAGCTTATTAAATGTAATAAGGAATCCCTAATGTTATCCTATGGGAGGGTTAGGCCTCACAATAGTGAAAAACACACTTAGGAGTTTTTCACTTACAGGATATTTAAAACTTAAATGTACATGCCCAGACTTTTATTTACACAGCTCCCGCTCCATGGACCTGCCTTAGTTGTGACTTATAAGTAATAAAAGGGGAGTTTAAGGCTTGGCAAGGGGGTTTAAATGCCAAGTTGACATGGCAGTTTAAAACTGTATTCAGGCTGCAATAGCAGACCTGGAGCATGTTTTAAAATGCTACTTAAGTGGGTGGCACAATAACTGCTGCAAGCCCACTTGTAGCATTTAATTTACAGGTCCTGGGTATAATGTACACCACTCAACAAGGGACTTATACGTAAATTAAGGAATGGTAATTAGGTATAAGCCAATAAAACAATGTTTAAGGGAAAGAGCACAAGCACTTTAGCACTGGTTAGCAGTGGTAAAGTGCACAGAATCCTCATGCCAACAAAACATGAATTCAGTAAAAAGTGGAGGGAAATAAGCAAAATGTTCATGGGTGACCATTCGCAGAGGGCCAGGTGCAACAAAATAGCATTATTATATTTTAGGAGAGTCAATCCTCTTAGAACCTCTTAGAACTTGATTATGAGTTAGGCATATTGGTAATTACCACATGCATGGGTAAATATTGCATAACTTCAATGAATCATCTCATCATGAGTTAAAAACCAGATGTATTATATAGCACGTGTTGAATACTGCATGTCTGTAGTCCACATAACCTATTTGATGCTTGCATTATTTAGTGCATGCAATATTTACCACATGGGAAAAATAACACATTTTGTAAAAAAACACCCAATCACAAGTATGAGAGGCCAGGTATGGGGATTAGGCTAGCCACATTGATCTGGCAGAGGGTACTCCCACTATGCTCTCGATAGTGTAGTTATCATGGTTGAACTGTTTATCTTTTTCACCATTTTCGTAATGCTGGTTACCATGCTTTGTCTCGTTTGCCTAATAATCACAGCTCATGTTTTTAACGCAAGAATAACATTGTTGCAATAAATGTTTGAAATTACATTTCTTCATGCATTGTTCTTGTGTCTCATCTTGGGTACGCACTGTAAGAGCAAAAGGGTAGATCTGTTTCCATGATTTCCTTGGGAATCTGAGTAGTCATGTTCAAGGTTGCAAGTTCTATCTGGTACCCCAGTGTGTTTGGTGGTTCAGATTGGACACTATGAGCTAGCTAGGAACCATGTCAATATATCCTGATGGTATAGACAGATTGAGTCCCTATACTTTGACATTTATGTTGATCAGATACACAAGCTTACTTGATTTGTAAGAACCGTATAACAGCAGGTTGATTACAGCAGCTCATACTTCCATTCTGCAGTACACCACCATGGCTGGAGCCTGCTAGCCCACTATATCATGCTATGCGAGATCCATGTTCTGCTACAACAAACTATGTAGCATGAGGATGGAAAAAGGCCATCAATCAATGACCTCAAATGGCGCAGTAATACAGGATAAAAGCCAGGATTGACAAAGTCAGGCTTGAAACATAAAACATGTGTCAGCTTCAGATCCAGAGTATGCACAGTCAATCATACAAAATATATTTTCATCGCTACGGATACCTTGGAACCCAACATTGGGACAATGTTAGCAGGGCTAGAATTCTTTGCAGTAGGCACCACTCAGGGGACAGTAGGAATGGTGCATGGCATTTCTCAGTTACCCTTTAGCAAAATACTCTGCTAAGTGATGGATTCCTTGCAGAGAGTGAATGAGCAGCATATACAGTTCTCCTTGGACACCCACACTCCTAAGCAAGCATATATGCTACAGCAGGATCTCCTGACATCCTAGGATAAATTGACTGCTGGCGGCCTCATGTAGAAAGGAACAAGTGTGCTGAAACCATACAATGAAGCACACTGTTTATCTGCAAATGTTGTGTGAGGATACTGAACTGCTGTGCTAGGTGCTCTTGACGAAACCAATGAGAAGTGACATTAGTCATGCTGTGGAGACACATAGCTCTTACGCTACTGTGCAGACAAATCTGCCCTTCATCATCAAAAATTACAATGCATTATGATTATTGTAGTTGAAAATCAATGTGTCAGCTCTACCATTAGAGAGTTGTTAGCCCTCACAACATCATGTACATAGATCAATGTTAATATGTGAACAAATCACTTTAGTCATTCTTCACAATCATGATGATTCTCGTTTAACAACCATCAGTACTTCAATTACAACTCTTTTGTCTCTTACCTTAGAGTCCTCTTACCTCAAGACCTTCCTTCATGTCTTCCACTCCAGGCATATTAAGGATGGTCATAATTTTTATTTCCCACAGCTTGAGATACAGCTGAGGTTAGGAACTAACACGAGTTGCTATGCTTTAGTGTGTGTGTGCTTATAAACACACTTAAGTACCTAGAATTTCAAGGTTTTGAACTTGTATTTATCATTCTCAACATCATGTGGATCTGTTGATTCAGTGTTGATTTTGTCTATTATCTCCTTCTACAGACATGTTTTTATTTGTTTTTCGTGACATCTTCAGCATTTAACGGCACATTGGATGCTCCTGGTGTCTTACCATTTCCTTGCCCAAGACCTTCTTCTCAGGATCCGTAAACTTGTACTTATTTTCCCCTACTTGGGTTGATAATAGAAGATTTTGTCAGGTTTCTGCTTGTGATGACTGAGTGACATCAGAGGATCACAGTGAATACTGTTTATCACTAACTACAATGAATCAAGACCTAAACAGTTCTTGTCTCTTGGGAGGACAAGAATTTTGTTTAGCACTTACTACAGTGAATCAAGACCTAAACAGGTCTTGTCACTTGGGAGGAAAAGAAAGAGAATTTCCACTTGATGGGGGTCTGAGGAATGCACTCTCCCAAAACAATTACCACAACAAAATTAGTATTCTCAGCCACTCTAAAAGATGAACAAAAAGAGATCCCTTTCTAGAATTACACTCTAGGCATATACAGGGAAAAAAGATTGTTTTCTTTATAAGTGACCTTCACCAGCTCTAGTAGTGACATGCTTCATTGTTGGATCTGCCTCGGCTCCTAAAAGCAAGGGTGGGCTCAACCATATTTCAGGAACTCTTGAAAGAGCCTGCTGGGGGATCTAATGTTAAAAATACCTATTGTGGGCCCAAGGCATCCTTTCATTGATGACCCTCTGTGGTATGATGAAAATCCAAAAAATGGAGGGGTGATTTGGCTCTAATGGTCCTACGACCCTATTTCACGCCATCAACATATTTCAGCACCTATTGCTGGCCTACACAAGGTCCTGGGCTTTCATCAGGATATATAAAGTATCCACTTACCCTGGTGTTGTCACATAGTCAAGTAAACCATGTGCAGAAAACACGCAATGCTAACATCTTGCATGAGAAGAGGTTATGAACTTGCCTGGGAGTATTTACTGGCAGGACAACAGAAACCTGTAAGACAAAACGTTAAAAATAACTCACACAAAATTATCCAGCTAAATGCCCTCTTCTAGATGCTGGCATTCTCATGTGTACAAGTGAGAATGAATAGGAGGGGAGGGCCTGTGGCGTCAAGGGCCATGTCCTAGGTAACACAGTCATGAGCACATAGTTTACATGCAACCACATGTTATAAGGCATGCTTTCTATGCTTTTTAGTGAATTTCCATAGTGTGCACAAGAAATATTCTTTGCAATCAAGGGCCCGCTCTGAAATCATGAGCCTGTGAATGATCATTAAACGCACATGAACGTCTAGTACAAACATTGCTCTAGCCCTAAAAGCACGTAATTCTGTGTTTTTTATGTTAACAACCTGTTGTTTGCATGCAGGCTGGCCAAAATATTGTGCGTACACATGTTGCGGAGCTTGTCAAAGGAATACCATGGCGGGTAAACATAATGGCACATCAAAGTGAACTGCACACCATAGTAAAAAAATTATATATTGGCATATATGGGAAAATGCAAACACATGTAGGTAGAGTCGCATCTGCACTTACCCAATTAGGTTTATTAGTAATGCTTCTCAGGGGGCAAGGTGGCATGGCCATGTAGTCACACACTCCCATCTGAAGAAAAGGGGTTGCAATGTCAAGAGTAAGGTTACCGTCAGTTAGGTGCTCCAGCGCATTTGAGTATTATCATGAAAACAGGCATTCTTATCACAATGCTGATATTAGGAAAATGAAGGCAAAGTGTTGCCGTGCGTACATCATCAAGGATACCATGCTGCTGCCTCACCTAATGGTGCCCCGCTCGGTCCTGTCTCTGCTGGCCCACCATGAGAGCGCGCTGTGGTTATAAGTGTTTGCCTCACGTATTTGGGCCATCAGCAGAGTTCTCGAAGGAGGGCCCCAAGGACTTGCCGGCATCACAGTAAAACAATAAACACAGAAAGAAGACTGCGCGATTGTGGTTATCTCATACATTCTACATTCCATACTATACATGGAACGCAAAATGAGAGACCCTTGGTGTATTCCAGAGTAGACAGTTGTAGAGAGCAGTCGGAGCGGTTGATGACTGTAGCCAATAAAGATCCAACTTCATTGAACTGATCATCGGTGTTCATTCTCATTTTTATCACCACAAAATCTGGTGACGAGCTGGCCACAGTCAAGAACCCACTTCCAGTTTTTCGGGACCTCAAGAGATTCTCCTTCATCAAGCATGACAAGTGTAAAGAGCTTGAAGACTGCGCCATACGGTTTCAGGCCAGTTGCTTGTTTTTATTGTGAAGTTTTGACAGTCTCTGTGTCAGAGACCCATCTTGTGCGTTCATTTCGCTTAAATTTCACAACTTTATATGTGATTGTTACTTCCGCACCCCAATGGTCTCCTCTGCTCGCTACATAGCCTCACAAGTGTCAAGCATCACGTGCATTAAAGCATGTCCAGCATCAGGTTACATATTACGTACGTTCAGCCCTACGTACGTTGAGGCACCCAGGTACGTGGCACGTACAAATACGCACGCCAGCCACATTTTGGGAAACTGCAATCCGCGTGCATAATACGTACGGCGGACATACTTTGGCAAAATCCATTACAGAAATGTGCCATCTGCACGCATAATACTTAATGACTCTTATGGCGATCTAACCCCTCACAGAAGCGAGAGGATTTCACTGCGATCCACACACATAATAAACCCCTCACAGAAATGTGTGGATTTCACTGTGATCTGCACACGCAACACACCCACTGTGACCTGCATGCATAATACTCATGAGCCGTGGATTTTAATGCGACCCCGCGAATAAACTCACTGCGATCAGCACGCATAATACTCAGGAGTTTGCGGATTTTACTGCGATCAGCACAGAACTAGGGAGCCACTGAAATAGAAGCAAAGCAGTGTTAAACACATTTCTTTTACATACTACTACAACATGTTATCAAAGCAGAAGGGAAGCAGTGTTGATCACATTTATTTTGACATACTACTACAACACCTTATCATAGCCATTATGCAGAGCGCTAGTGCTCAACCACTGTTTTTACAAACACCTAGAGACCCACCAATACCTTGAAAAAGTTGGCATTGGGCTTTCACTAAATATTTAGGACCTATAGGTGGTAATAGATATTGCCCAGAGAGGAAAAGATTTTTATTAGAACACCTTTTAGGGTTTGAAGACTAACACGTTTATGAACACTTACCACTGTACGAATTACCGGACGGTGAAGCAGATGATATTGATGAGTATCAACTTGCAGTAAAACAACTCAAAAAGCAGTTTATTGTTCAACTGAGCTTGATAGTAAATTAACATACATTTTTCACACGAGCACAACATCAAGATAAATCAATTGACAGTTATGTAGCAATTTTACGTACATTAGCTTCCAAATGCGAATTTGAAAGCTTTACGGCACAACATATTCACATCAAATAGTGGTACACTGCTGGGATAAGAAAGTTCAAGAAAACCTGTTAACGTTAAAATATCCTTCTTTATCAGAAACAGTGGAAATTGTAAAAAGTATAGAAATTTCTCAGAAAGCATGCACGGAACTATCACAAAAAGAACATGTTGGAGTAAGCGCAGTCAAAATTATAGGGAACTTCAGCAATTACACTAAAGAACAAACCAAGAGACCAACACAGAACCAAACTAAAGAGGAATTCTTCAGCAGAAGGAAAATATGTTTCAGATGTGGTAATCCTAGACATGGTAACAACGCTCGCCTATGTCCAGCTTAAAATGTCAAGTGCAGACTATGTGGGAAAATAGGGCATTTTGCCAAAGTTTGTCAGGGTAGTAAAACACCTGATAAAGTGAATATGATTGAAGAACTGGATCCAAATGAAAGATCTAGCGATAAAGTAAACCCAAAGAAAGATGCAATACTAGTTGTCCAATGTGGTGAACATAATTGCTTAAACCCTCATGAAAACATTGAGGTTGATGGGAAGAAACTACGCTTATTGATAGATTCTGGGGGAAGGATGACCATAATTACTGAAGAATTGCTATTACAAGCATATGGGGAAAATACCTTGTTACCCTCTGACAGAAACTCTATGTCGTATGATAGAAAAAATAGAACTCATTGGTTATTTTGAAGCATGTATGAAATATAAAAACAAAGTGATTCTTGGGAAAGTTTATGTAGGTAAAAAAGGTTTGAATATACTCGGGTGGTATCAACAGGGGTTATTCGGTATGATATTAAGACCGGGGAGGGGCGTTCAAGTTTCATTAGTTACCGATGAGTTAAATGATGAATCACTGGTAGTTCAAAACAAACAACCCAAGAATATTCCGTTACAAAAGTTCAATAAGGTGTTCAGTAATAATTTGGGCAGGATCACAGGTTTCAAACATAAGATCAAAGTACAAAATGGTGCCACACCTGTAAAGCATAAATTGAGAAATGTATCCTTCAGTGTACATCAGGATTTAGAGAGTATTCTCAAACAAATGGTTGTTCATGGAGTTATAGAACCTATAGAGTCATCACTTTGGTTATATCCATTGGTCTTCACATAGAAAAAAATGGACAATTAAGAGTTTGTATTGAATTGCGTAGTCTGAACAAGGTCATATAGGTTGATTCACATCTTTTACCATGTATTGATGACATCACATCTACGTTTGCTGGATAAGAAGTTTTCAATAAAATAGACTTATCTTCAGCATATCATCAGGTTGAGTTAGACGAAACTTCAAGGCATTGCACAGCTTTTGTGTCACCTTTTGGCACTTTTCAATTCAATAGGGTGCCTTTTGGGTTGGCGTCTGCCGCTTCTGTCTTTCAGAGGGTTTTAGAAAACATACTTCAGGGTATTGATGGTGTCGTAACTTTTCACAATGATATACTGATCGCTGGTGAGGATGAACGTACCCATGATGAAGCAATGAATAAAGGTTTACAAAGATTACAAAAATATGGTGTAGTAGCAAATGTGAGTTTGCTAAATCCAGCATAGAGTGTTTAGGTCATGTTATCTCAAACAATGGGGTTAAACCAAGACCAGGTTTGGTAGAAGCGATCTTTAGGGAACCTGAACCAAAAACAAAAGACCATGTCGCATCTTTTCTGGGTTTATGTGAATTTTATTCAAAATTCATTAAGAATTTTTCTTCTAAAACAGCAAACTTATGGTAACTCCTCAAGAAAAATTAAGAATGTGTGTGGGATGCAAAATCACAGGAAGAATTTAGAGCACTTAAAAATGACATAGTTGAGGCAGGAATTTTAGCGCCATTTGATCCTATTGAACCTTGCACTATTACTGTAGACACTAGTAACAATGGCTTGGGGACAATGTTATCCCAAGAAGACGAAAACAATCATGAACAAACTATAGGGTTTGCATCACGTTCTTTGAGAATCAACTAAAAAGTTTTTTCTGTGATAGAAAAATAGTTATTGGCTTGTTGTTTGGCTGTTGAGTGATTCAAGAACTACATTGGGGGAGAAGGTTTACACTCAAGAGTGATCATAAACTTAGTGAACATCCTTAGTGGAGAAGTTATCAAAGGACACACTCCGAGAATTGCTACATTGAGTGCAAAACTACTACAGTATGATTTCAAATTAGAGTATATTCCTGGTAGGAAAAATATCAGGGCTGATTATTTGTCTTGTTCACCAATCAATTTGGACGAGCAAATAGAGTTGGTGGATGAAGAAGAGGAAGAGTGTTTGAATGCGGTTGTAGATGTGTGTGATGGGAACACTTTTATGGAGATTGAGTGGTACGAGGAAATGTTAAAAGATGAAGATATGGTACGTATAAAGAACTATTTGACCCATGGTTGGCCCAAGGAAAGTTCTCTGACAATAAATTTACAAGCCTACACTAAAGTTGCAGACGAATTATCGGTAGAGAACAATGATATTTTGAGGAGGAACCATAAAATCATACCACCCAGAGGCTTAAGAGATAAAATCATTATTGTTGGTCATCAATGACATTTAGGACAAATTATTACTAAGAGAAAGATAAGAGAGTGTTATTGGTGGCCAGGTATGCATCTTGAAATAGTTACGTGTGTGAGGAATTGTGTGATCTGTGCAAACAGTGACAAAGTGTTGAAAACTCAACCAACACCTTTAACACCAAGTATTTTGCCTGCGGGACCCTGAATTAAGCTGGCCATTGATTTTATTGGTCCCTTTAGCACCCTAGCAAGACGATCTAGATTTGCGTTTGTGGTGGTGGACTATTATAGCAAAGGGTGGGAAGTAGAGTTAATGCAGGAACTCAATACAAATGCGGTTAATAAAAGTTTGAAGACATTATTTGCCAGGGAAGGAGTCCCTAAAGAATTAGTGTCTGACAATGGGGTACAGTTTATATCTAGAGAAATGAAATAATTTTGGGGAAAATATGCCAACCAACACAAGCGGGTAGCTTTTTATCATCCTCAAGGAAATGGTCTTGTTGAAAAAATTAATTGCACACTGGTTGAATATATACAATGGGCGATTCAAAATAAAATAGAAGTGAATGAAGCAGTGGAGGCAGGGCCGGCCTTAGGGCAGTGCGAGCGGTGCAGCTGCACCGGGTGCTGACCTGGATTGAGGGGCACTGACCTCAGGGGGGTGCTGTGTTTAGCAATAACTTAGAAACTTGCATTTTAAAAGCACAAGCTGAAAGGTTCCTTGTGCATCCAGCCTTCAGGGAGCAATTAAAATGTTAAGATACCTCTAGTAATTAATGTTCCTGCTAGGAAGAGAGATGGGAGTATTGTCTAGCAGCAGCTTTGACTCATCATACAGTAGCATAGAGGGTTAATATGCATGCTGCAAAGAACAGTATTATATTCGATGTGAATAGATGAGTGGATGAGTAAAGCCAGCCTTTACAAGCGCTTTAAAATAAATGAATGTATGTGAATTGGCGGCTATGAAGAGATGAGGGTCACTGTAGGAAAGTACCAACTTGCCTGCCATGTTACCCCCATATTTCACTGTATTTATGTTGTTTTAGTGTATGTGTCACTGGGACCCTGCCAGCCAGGGCCCCAGTGCTCATAAGTGTGCCCTGTATGTGTTCCCTGTGTGATGACTAACTGTCTCACTGAGGCTCTGCTAATCAGAACCTCAGTGGTTATGCTCTCTCTTTGCTTTCCAAATTGTCACTAACAGGCTAGTGACCAATTTCACCAATTCACATTGGCATACTGGAACACCCTTATAATTCCCTAGTATATGGTACAGAGGTACCCAGGGTATTGGGGTTCCAGGAGATCCCTATGGGCTGCAGCATTTCTTTTGCCACCCATAGGGAGCTCTGACAATTCTTACACAGGCCTGCCACTGCAGCCTGAGTGAAATAACGTCCACGTTATTTCACAGCCATTTACCACTGCACTTAAGTAACTTATAAGTCACCTATATGTCTAACCTTTACCTGGTAAAGGTTGGGTGCTAAGTTACTTAGTGTGTGGGCACCCTGGCACTAGCCAAGGTGCCCCCACATCGTTCAGGGCAAATTCCCTGGACTTTGTGAGTGCGGGGACACCATTACACGCGTGCACTGTACATAGGTCACTACCTATGTACAGCGTCACAATGGTAACTCCGAACATGGCCATGTAACATGTCTAAGATCATGGAATTGTCACCCCAATGCCATTCTGGCATTGGGGAGACAATTCCATGATCCCCTGAGTCTCTAGCACAGACCCGGGTACTGCCAAACTACCTTTCCTGGGGTTTCACTGCAACTGCTGCTGCTGCCAACCCCTCAGACAGGTTTCTGCCCTCCTGGGGTCCAGCCAGGCTTGGCCCAGGAAGGCAGAACAAAGGACTTCCTCAGAGAGAGGGTGTTACACCCTCTCCCTTTGGAAAAAGGTATCAGGGCTGGGGAGGAGTAGCCTCCCGCAGCCTCTGGAAATGCTTTGATGGGCACAGATGGTGCCCATCTCTGAATAAGCCAGTCTACACCGGTTCAGGGATCCCCCAGCCTTGCTCTGGCGCGAAACTGGACAAAGGAAAGGGGAGTGACCACTCCCCTGACCTGCACCTCCATGGGGAGTTGCCCAGAACTCCTCCAGTGTGCTCCAGACCTTTGCCATCTTGGAAACAGAGGTGCTGTTGGCACACTGGACTGCTCTGAGTGGCCAGTGCCAGCAGGTGACGTCAGAGACCCCTTCTGATAGGCTCTTACCTGTCTTGCTAGCCTATCCTCCTTCCTAAGTAGCCAAACCTCCTTTTCTGGCTATTTAGGGTCTCTGCTTTGGGGAATTCTTTAGATAACGAATGCAAGAGCTCATCAGAGTTCCTCTGCATCTCTCTCTTCACCTTCTGCCACGGAATCGACCACTAACTGCTCAGGAAGCCTGCAAAACCGCAACAAAGTAGCAAAGACGACTACTGCAACCTTGTATCGCTGAACCTGCCGCCTTCTCGACTGTTTTCCTGGTGGTGCATGCTGTGGGGGTAGTCTGCCTCCTCTCTGCACTAGAAGCTCCGAAGAAATCTCCTGTGGGATGACGTAATCCTCCCCCTGCAACCGCAGGCACCAAAAGAACTGCATCACCGGTCCTCTGGGTCCCCTCTCAGCACAACGAGCATGGTCCCTGGAACTCAGCAACTCTGTCCAAGTGACTCCCACAGTTCAGTGACTCTTCAGTCCAAGTTTGGTGGAGGTAAGTCCTTGCCTCCCCACGCTAGACTGCATTGCTGGGTACCGCGTGATTTGCAGCTGCTCCAGCTCCTGTGCACTCTTCCAGGATTTCCTTTGTGCACAGCCAAGCCTGGGTCCCTGACACTCTAAACTGCAGTGCACAACTTCCTGAGTTGTCCTCCGGCGTCGTGGGATCTCCTTTTGTGACTTCGAGTGAGCTCCGGTTCACTCCTCTTCGTAGTGCCTGTTCCGGCACTTCTGCGGGTGCTGCCTGCTTCTGTGAGGGCTCCCTATCTTGCTGGGGGCCCCCTCTGTCTCCTCACGCAATTGGCGACATCCTGGTCCCTCCTGGGCCACAGCAGCATCCAAAAACCCTAACTGCGACCCTTGCAGCTAGCAAGGCTTGTTTGCGGTCTTTCTGCGTGGGAACACCTCTGCACGCTTCTTCACGACGTGGGACATCCATCCTCCAAAGGGGAAGTTCCTAGTCCTCTTCGTTCTTGCAGAATCCACAGCTTCTACCATCCGGTGGCAGCTTCTTTGCATCCTCAGCTGGCATTTCCTGGGCATCTGCCCATGTCGCGACTCTTGGACTTGGTCCCCTTGTTCCACAGGTACTCTCGTCCGGAAATCCACCTTTGTTGCATTGCTGGTGTTGGTCTTCCTTGCAGAATTCCCCTATCACGACTTCTGTGCTCCCTGGGGAACTTAGGTGTACTTTACACCTACTTTTCAGGGTCTTGGGGTGGGCTATTTTTCTAACCCTCACTGTTTTCTTACAGTCCCAGCGACCCTCTACAAGCTCACATAGGTTTGGGGTCCATTCGTGGTTCGCATTCCACTTTTGGAGTATATGGTTTGTGTTGCCCCTATACCTATGTGCTCTCATTGCAATCTATTGTGACTGTACATTGCTTGCATTACTTCCTTTTGCTATTACTGCATATTTTTGGTATTGTGTACATATATCTTGTGTATATTTGCTATCCTCATACTGAGGGTACTCACTGAGATACTTTTGGCATTTTGTCATAAAAATAAAGTACCTTTATTTTTAGTATATCTGTGTATTGTGTTTTCTTATGATATTGTGCATATGACACCAGTGGTATAGTAGGAGCTTTGCATGTCTCCTAGTTCAGCCTAAGCTGCTCTGCTATAGCTACCTTTTCTATCAGCCTAAGCTGCTAGAACACCTCTTCTACACTAATAAGGGATAACTGGACCTGGTGCAGAGTGTAAGTACCCCTTGGTACCCACTACAAACCAGGCCAGCCTCCTACAGTCACATTTTCTGGGTGGGAGTTAGGGACTCTGAGGAGGTGGTCATGGGGTGGTGGGCACCAAAAAAGACTGTTGCACAGGACGCCGCCATTGCTAACGCTGGCCCTGAGTGGAGGACATGTTGTGGTCACATTGTTCCTCTCCAAATGCGGTTACTGGTGTAAGTCCGTTTGAAGTGGTGCGAGGTCGTGTTTCGGCCTCTAAGCTGTGTCCTGCTTGGTTAAGAGAAGTTAAGACCAAAGCCGATAAAGCTAAGTCTTTAAATTAGATCATTAGACCTCGTGTTCAGAAGTTTCAGAATAAAATGAAAGACTATGATACAAAACACAATGCATGGGTAGAAAGAACCAAAATTAATATAGGTGACTGGATACAAGTAAATGATCCTACTCACGTGGCGAAGGGGTTGTCCAAATTCAGAAGTCCAGAGAGAGTAGATGCTGTTTCCAAAAACTAAGTACGCATCAAAGGTCACGAGTGGTGGAATAAAAACAGAATAGTGAAAATTAAGGGAGATTATGTGGTGGCACTAGGGGGAGATCTCACAATGTTATTGAAGAGCCAAGTGGGATTAAAAAACACGTTGAACAAAAATCAAAAAACAAACCTGGTTTGAAAGCAAACAATGAAGAATTATTAACACACAGAAGTAAGAGGATTATTTAAAAACCTACTAGATATTGTGATTAAGCTTTTACTTCTGTATGTTGAACTGCATTCATATTCAGTTGTTATCATTTTACTTATGTATTTTGAAATGCATTTAAGTTCAGTTGTTATCATTTTGTATGGAGAAGGAAGATATTGTGGTGATTTCATACATTCTACATTCCATTCTATACGTGGAATGTGGAATGAGAGATCCTCGGAGGCATTCCAGAGGGGAGAGTTGTAGAGAGCAGTCGATGACTGTGGCCAATAAAGAAACGGCTTAATTGAACTGATCATCGGTGTTCATTCTCATTTTATCACCACAGCTATGTTCAAGAGTTTAGTCCTGAAAACAGTCATTCATGTCTGTTGCCTCTGGTTGTTACCCGCATGGGGTATTCGAATATCAGATCCTGGTGACATGAATGTAAGATTGTTAAACATGCTCTGTGAGAGTATCTTCAAGTAAAGGCCCTAAAGGAATATCTTTTCCTCAAACATGATCTACACATATGACTAAGAAAAAAACCGTCTATTCAAGTCAGACCGTACATTTGGGTCAGAGATGAGTAACCCCCTGGGAAGAACAGAGCGGAAGAGAAGGAGGGGGGTGGTTTATATGTGTGTTTTTGATGGCGCCTCGCATATTAAAAGAAAATATATACATGCAGATGGTTTTACATACAAAAACATACCAGTGTGTTTCTGTTTGGCCCCCACCCATCTTCAGCACCCCATCCTTGAGACCCGGCAGCGTATCCTGTATCATTAACAGAGGGTCATATTGCAGAGCTCAGCCATATTGCAGTGTTCCAGTAGCATACCCTAGATCATTGACGGAGGGTCATATTGGAGAGTTCAACTATATTGCAGAGTTCAACTTAGACTCCAAATATGACCCTCCTTCAATGATCCAGGATATGCCCATCCCACTATGGGTGAGAGTTCCAAAAATGTAATAATACTTTCACATGTATAGTTTCACATTTATGATAACATTACAAAAAAAACTGCACAAAAGTGAATGCTTGCAACTTTCCCCAGATCATGTGTGGGTATGCATCCTTAACTGTGTACTTGTTTTTTTCTTTGTTTGAATCTGTTTATTAACGTTTTTGTTTTTCTTTCTAACAGTATAGTACAATCAAGGAGAAATGTCAAACAGCATGGTACACACTGTGGACCATAATGGCATGTAAAGTAAATAAAATAAGATAGTATTCACGTTATTCTGATAATGCGATCGAGTTATAGCGGAGGGTGCACTTCAGTAAGAGTAGCCAATAGAGGAGATGCTAAAACAACCTCAAAAAAAGGACCGCATGTTCGCATGGTATGCATTGTGTAACAAACAGTATCTAAGGTGGTACATTCTGTCCTAAAGCACAGATTCATGCATTGCAAAAGACACCCAACAGCGCCCCTCCTCCCAAGTGGAACATCTTAACGGCCCTCACGACCAAATGGCCTATCACCATCCCTCGTATCCGCTATCTTCATGAGACGGAGTATGAGCTACCGCCTGCTAATAACCCAATGAGTTGTTAGGTGCAAGGGGCGTCGTGATAGACCAAGTCAACCACAATAGTTGACCCCAACGTTTGTCTACTCATCCGTGGCACCTGTCACAGCATCGACGTTGCCATCCATCTTTGTGTGTGGTCAGACTACAAGTCTGATAATATAGTGTCCCTAAAGGGGCAATGGGGTTCTTTCTCAACCCAAGCTTTTCTTTATGGTGTAGAACCACACCCTCAGCCTGCACCCAATTTACAAGTGAGCGCTCCCAAGCCCCAATCGGGGGTTTAGGGGATTTTTCATCTAAGGGTAATAAGGCGCTTTGCAACAATAAAGCCCAGGTCTAAAAAACAGGAAGTAACCCTATGTTTTTTGCACTTGCGATACAGGTCCAGGAGACATATTTTCAACCTGTGCAGGTCTGGGCGTTCGGTGCATGCAGATAGGCATTTTGTGATGTTAGCCCAGTATGTATGCAAGCAAGGTCAGGACCAAAGCATATTCAGCAATTCAGCGTCTATGTGTGCACACCGCAGACAAGCGGCATCTGCTCTGCAGTAATATCTATTGATATTGGCTGGTGTGAGATAGGCGCTAAAAAGGTATAATCCACTGTGAGGAGTCGGAGAGGGGTCTGCGCCACAGCGCTAAGTTCCAGTTCCAAGCTCTGGGTGGGGGGGAATCTCCCTATCTGATTTAGCGGGCCCAGTCAGGCCTCTCCGAACCGCGGCAAAAGGGGATCCCTTCGGTCTAACAGGCAAAGGTTGCTCCGGCAGTCAAACTCCCCCTCCGCTGCTCAAGCCACCAGGCCACAGCAAAGTATCCGAGCACTTTCTTGGCCCCATGCTCCGCTCAGCTTGTTACCCAGGGCTGCCAGTAATAATCAGTAGTCGCACTCAATATACTCGTAACGCCATGCTCAGTAGCGTCCTGTCTGTTCTCGCACAGCATTGGCCGTGGCACTGCTATCAGGTCTCAGTGAGTTTCGGTCGCAGCCTCTCGCCGCGACCCCGCCAATGGCATTTTCATCAATGGAAGCAACAATGGTAACAACACATGCGGGAAGGTTGGTTAGGTGTGCTCATGGCTGGCAACCGGGAGGAAAATTGAATGATAAACGCTGTGAGCAGTGGAGCTCAGTTGGAGTGTCCACCATGTTGGCTGCTCAAGCCACGCCCCCGACTGTGTAGTCATATGGCCAGACCAGGCATCGGGTGTTTCCCCAGGAGGCTGGAATAGTCGGGACTGCTTTTGCAAGGGGGGGGGGGGAGCAGTTTTTTATCAGTGCAGCAATTTTAAAAGCACTGGAGAGTTCCTTCTATATCCAGTAGTGTTCAGGCACAAATAAAAGTGTCAAGATAACTCTGATGATTAATGTGCCTGCTGGAGAGAGATCAGAGTGTTGTCTAGTGGCAGTTTTGATTCCTCTAATGTAGCACAGAGGGTTAATATGCCTGCTGCAACGACAACGAACATGCACTATGCAGATCATAGAGCAGTTTTAATATGCATAAGCCAGTGGGACACTGAGTTGGTCACAGAGATCCTTACTACACAACCTTACTCCTCCTACACAGAGATTGCTGTGCAGTTCATAAGTTACGATCATAATCTAGCACAGTGAGCTATGAACTGCCATCAAAGAGCTGCATGCAAACTGCATGGGACAAGTTAGAAAGTTATATTTTTTCCCCAGTCTTTTATTATCCTAATTTTACTAAAAAGGGTTTGTTTGGCTAGAAATAAATTATTAGTAAAGTCAACCCTAGATGCTGTGTTACTTTCGGAATCCTGAGATTAAGCTTCCCCAGACCAAGCACTCTTAAAGAATGCCTACCAGAATGAGTGACATGTGAATCCTACACCTTGTAGTCCCCTTTGTCTTATGTAATATTTTATACACTGATTTACACACGTGTGATTTGTTGTCTCTGTATGTGTGTGAGGTAAAGTGCTTCAACACCCTACGCTGATAAGAGAGGCGCTATAAAACAAATTGAATACATGTGAGCAAGAGGCTATGGAGAGAGGAGAGGCACTACTAGAGGGTGATAGTGAGGGAATCATGGAAGAGCCCCAATAAAGATTGCAGTATCCCAATGCACTGTAAGGTCATCATTTACTATGCTTTAAAAACTGATACAATTGAATATATAATGAAAAATATGTTGTAAAATGCGCCGTTTTCGCCTTCAGGAAGGCTCCTAGCAGTGCTTTAAATAGGCAGTTACTGTCAGGTACTGAGTTCTAGCCCTTTTTTAAGAGAGGCAGTACCATAACTTCTCAGCACAGGTGCAATAATTTTAGTTGGTTAGTAATAGCACTTCTCGAAAGCAAACAGCTACTCTGAGATGGGCTACTTGCACTTCTATTTCTCCATTTCAAGCAGTGGCTGCCAGGCAACCAATCAATCAGGATTTATAAAGTGCAGTAAATCATCTGTGAGGGTGTCAGAGCAAACAACTGAATAGACTAAAGTACTTTGGCTGTGTCAAATGTAATTGTTATTCTGTCTGTGCATTTATAGTTTACTTTGTGATTGAATTTGAATTACTGAATGCTCAACTCAGGTCCAACTGCAGTTCTCACTGAAAAGGTTTTAAACATGCGCAACCTTTGTTCCACACCCGCAGAGAGGAGAGAATACAGTGTGTGTTGAGAGGGCAAAGGGAGCAAAGGGGACAGTATGTGTTCAAATGGAGCAAGAGCATGTGATCAGGGCTGGCTCTAAGGCAGAGCGACTGCTGCAGCCACGCCTGGCACTGACCTCGGAGGACGCTGTGTTTACAAATAACACAGGTTTAAAAAGTACCTGCTCCAGAGTTCCTTGTGTGTCCAGCAGTTTTCAGGCAACAATAAAAATGTCAAAGTAACTCTGGTGATTAATGTTCCTGCTGGAGAGAGATTGGAGTTTTGCTTGTGGCAGTTTCCTCTCATGATAAAGTAGACCAGAGGGATAATATACTTGATGCAAAGAGTGTGTATCATCAGTTGCGGCTCACTCCTATTTAAAGGTGCAGGGCGGGTGCGGTGTGCGGGGAAGGAGGAGGAGTGGTGGGGGACAGTTAATAAAAAAAATAAAGTAAAAAAGCTTACCTCCTCCATTGCCGCCGCCGCCGCTCCTCTGTCCCTCGGTGTTCCAGCTGCAGGCACAGGCTCCCAGCCTTCCCTGCGGCAAATCCTAACCCTGCTCAGAGCAGCATCAGTACTGGGTGGGAGTGCCCAGCCAGGGCGCTCCCAGGCAGACTGGGAGTCTGTGCAGGTTTTCTCCAGCCTGGCAACTGTGCTGCCGGGCTGGAGAGAGCCTACTGCGCATGTGTGTTTGGCCGGCCCGAGACGGCCGGTCAAACACACATGCGCTCTGAGGGGAGTGCTCTGTGCACTCCCCTCAGTGGCTGTCATCACCAATGCCCAACGCCTTTCACCACAAAGGGATAATAAACCTAGGGTCTGAGTTATACTTTTTTAGCGCTGCTTTTGCGTCATTGTTTGACACAAAAGCCGCACAAACCTAAAAAATATAATTGAATTTTGTAAGTTTGCCCCACTTTTGCGTTAAAAAATGACGCAAATGCAGCGCTAAAAAAGTATAAACCAGGGCCTTAGTTTATTATCCCTTCGTGTTGAAAGGGATGCAGCTTCTGCTGCTGGCGGAGGGGAAACGCTCCTCTGCCCTAATGGAAGAGCTGCCCCTGTGCATCATGCAGATTACTGAACTGTATTTATGTGCATTGCTCAGTGGGTTACTGCTTTGGAGCATTGCATAGATCATTTTTAGTGGTTTGGTGTTTTTAGAATAGTCAATTACAAGAGACATATCCCATTTATAAATGAATCAACACAAGCCTGTTTGCCAAATGACTCCTGTCACCCCTTTTTAACGCAAAGCCTGCCCGACTGCATAGCTGTCTGGTTGGGAAAGACTTATTGGGGTTATGTTGCTATTGTGCATTGCTTTCCATTGGCTTTTGGTTCTGTCACTCTTATTTTCTTGCTTTCTATTCAATGGTTTTATTTGTTTTAGCTTGTCCTTTAAGTCCTTGTCCTTTGCGTGGAGCATAGCCTATTTGCCATCTCTCTAACTTGTTATGCTTGCACAAGAGTCTGCTTTTCTGGAAACCTTTTTTTTCTTTAAGCACTTCTTTCTACTGTTATTTTGCTTCCACCTTCCTTCCACTTTGCTCGGTCTCCTTTTGCTTCCCTTTTTGTGCTCTACATGTTGCTTCCCGCTACTGTACACTTTGCATTGCTTCCCTCATGCATCCCTGTGTTGCTTCTGCCCACCCTCTCTGATGCTTCCACCATACGTCCTGTTGCTTACCCAACCTTTGTGATTCCGCCGTCTATGTTGGTTCCCCCCACACCTCATCTGGGTTCTTTCCCTCACCTGTGTGCTTTACCCCCGCAACCTCTCACTTTACTTTTTTTTCTTCTTTTACTAAACAATCCTTGCATCCTTTTGTAAGCATGTGTGTGCTCGGTGCATGCCCCTGCCAAATGATGAAGCAGACTTTTTCCTTTTTATTAGCCAACATGGCCAAAACCATTGTCAAAGTCAATAGGATGCAAGGCAAGGCCTATTGGCTTTGACAATGCTTGTTTTAAATTTGTCTGCCAGTCTTCTACAACCCGGTCCTTCACCAATCCATGAATTTTGCATGTGCTGGCTTGTCTACATGGGAGGAAGGAGCCCACTTTGTATTGTACTGTATTGTAACTGTAACATCTGTAATTTATATGGCATTTATATGGCACTTACTACCCAAGCAAGTCATTGAAGCAGTTCATGCCACGTAGCGCTGTACTCTAGAAACCTAAGGTTAGGGGTTAATCCAGTAGCTATTGTTTATTTTTGGTTATTGCGATTAGCCTAGTGCTCTCAAGGAAACTATTCCATGAATTTACTCTGATTGCTTTGTGTAGTTAGTAGTAGTTAATAGTAGTTAAGTGTGAATATGAGTGGAGGATGTGTAAATTCATGCAGATGGCTGATGGATTAGATGAGTTAGAGGAGATATAATATTATTAGGTTGCAGAGGTATGACTTTCCAAGAATGAGAGGTTGTGATCTTGAAAGGAGGTGTGAACAATTTGCAAAAATATAGAAATGAAGGCAAACATTCACGTGACTTAAAGTAGGCTTTGCAAGAGGAGGCATGCAGAAAATAGAATGGAAGTAGAAAGTCATTTGAAAGAAAAAGGAAAGTCGTCAATCAGAAATTTTATGTCTTTAGGTTTTAAGTCAAGGTCAGCTTTTCATGCTGGGATTTTATGAATATTGTGAAGGCTTTTTTGAGATAGCATGCAATCTGAGGGTGGAAAACTGTAGAAAGAAACAACGTTATTTGCCTGTGAGATAGAGTTAAATTAGGTACTTTTTTATAAACACTATAATCAGGCAAACAGCAATCTCACTGCTGGGCTACTGTTAGACCACCATGTTATCAAGAACAGCTGATCTGTTCAGGGGTTGGACGTTTAATGTAATGGCTGCATATATAGGGAATTACCAAGAGCTTTAGGCTGCACTCAAAAGAAGCAGTAACCTCATGATTATACCAACATGAGATTGTTTACCAGATAAATAAAGCAGCATTGAAAAGAGGTTGTGTAAATGTGGGAGTAGGTGTTTTATGATGTCAGCCCTTAATATTTGGGTCAGAGTATCAATTAGGAAAGAATACTGGGGTCCATTATGAATACCCCTTATTTAGCATTGCACAGGATGGGTTTGAGGAAAGCTGCTCCACAGAGTGGAAGTTTATTGTCTACATTCTTATGGCTTGAGGGTAGAGAACAACCACTGACGTGAGGCAGGATGGAGATAGAGCTCCCTTTAGAAATTCACTGAGGGCCTTGCTAAGAATGCAGGTTTGGTATATGGTAAGCGTGAGGGGAGGGACTACAATTTCTATTGTTTGAGGCAGGGAGGTTTCTAGTCAGGACCTGTCCTTTCATGGCTATGATTACTGATACAGGATAACTAATGAGAGTCAGGTGCATGGACATCACACTTCATTGTGCATGTATTATGGGTGCTCTAGATTCCAAACAACCCCAGTGCTACCTGCTCTGGGAAGCAATACTTCATACAAATGCTGTGCCTGGAAAGGAACCTGAGTAGGGTGGGTGCTGCTTGCTATCACTAAAGCACCCCCCAGCACACCCTTGTTAACTGTTTGTACATGGGTACTGTAACTTGCGTACTTGCTTCTCCATAGTCCTGGGGCACTGTTAATGACAAGCATGGTGTTTACGCAAAGTAAAGCCATTGACCTGACTCAGTTGTGCTGTCTTCAGTGAGTCCCCCTTCACTATGATGCAAACCTTTGGCCTGCAGGTTACATGTTTGTCTCAGTTGCATGTGGTTTTAACCCGCTGAGCTATCACATAGAATAATCAACAGTGCTTGAAAGAAGGCATGGAAAAGCATGCTCGCTCCTCAATACCTCAACGAAAATACATATCTTGTCTTGTTGAAAATACATTGCTCCCAGTCTAGGGTGAATCTTTTACTGTGTAGATAAGGAATGCACCGTGCAAGGCACATGGATCACGCATGTTTCTTTGAATTTCTCCCTTCCTACTTCCATATATGTGTAGTATTATTTTTTTTCATCCAAGAGGATTTACACAGGACTATTTTCACAAGACAATGGTATGCTTCTTAAAAGAAAATATAAACAACAAACCAAATAGACATAGACGTAGATTGGTCTGCTGCTGTCATTGGGTCTTGCATGTGCAGGCCTCAGGGCAAGCAGACCGGTCAAGGCCGCAAAGAATGATGCAGACACATTTTACTGTTTACGGTTGGATGTGACTGTCGTTGCCACGCCCTGTACTCCTGTTTTTTACAACTCCAGCGCAGGCTAGAGTGAACCACCAGGTACTGTGTACGCTGGGTCTCCCACAAGACCACCCGTAGTAATAAACCAATGGGATAGTACATTCCTCCCCAGTTTCAATAAACAAACAACATCAACAAATACAACATAGCATATCAAATTGCAGTTACCCTCCTTCTTGCAGTACACACCATACATTCTTACAGCTTATGACAGGATCCCGGCCAAACTCAAGGATGGAGCTAGGTTGTGCCTCAGGTGATATGTGGGATGGGCGTAACGGCTGTCGGGTTATGTAAGGCTGCTCTCGCCCTCTGGCTGAGTCACATCAGTCTCTCAACCCATACTAAGATATGCAGGCCAGCATCCGGGGGATACAGGAACCACTGGCTCAGGACCCAGCCGTGAGGGTTCCGGTGAATTTGTCCAGCTTGTGTTGTCAAACAAAGAGACTTGGCCTTCATCCTGATTTAAGTTACTTTCTAGGTCACCTCTCATGATGGTCTCGTCCCCTTGACAGGTGGCTATTGAGGTGTTTTGTTTTCTAATGACTTGCCTGGCTCTCTGCTCAAAAGGTAGCCAAAACGTGGTCCCAGGATACCGGTCTTTGAAACAAACCCAGTCTCTGGGTTGGATCCAGCTTGGCCGGGCTCACTGCAGTGTACTGGCCCATTGATTGGTCTTCCTCCTTTGGTGTAATACTTCAGAATCATCAATGGAGAGTGGCAACCACATGGGGTAATGTGGAGTGGTGTCTGTAACTATCTGCCCTATACTAGCAATTCCTGGGGCTCACTCAATTGTAGAGTGAAGTGTCTGGTGATACTCACGTAGCAAGCTATGTATGGCTCTCTCAACCAACTGGGTGTCAGCATGAGCGATGTGGATCACTTTGTTGAGGGTCCTCATGAACCGCTCCACCTCCCTATTGGCTTGAGAACATCTCGGTGTTACCTTCCGGTGGTGGATACTAAGAAGTTTAAGTACTCTGCAAATTCTTGCCTTTGCAAGTGGTGCAACGGTTGTCGGTTCTTACACTGTTTGTGATGCCATGTGTAGCAATTACCTTTTCCAGTTTTGTGATCACATCAGGAGCGGACTGTGAACCCATAATTTCAACTTCTGGATGTTTTATGTAGTCATTGATGATGACTAGGGCGTGTCATCCACCAGGGAGATGTCCAAAATTCAACACTAGTGGACTCCCATGGTGGGTGGGGACCTTCTTCTGTTATGACTGGAGGAGACGGCTCAGGAGGTCCGGCTACCTGGAACCACTGACAGGATTTGCTAGCTTGTTCAACCATGGATTCCATGCCTGGAAACCAAACTTTGGTGCAGAGTCAGTTCTTGGTTTTGGTGATCCCTTGATGTTCATGATACACTAGTTGGAATGCTCGGTGTGTTAGATTACTGAGGATCACAAGGTGAGGTCCTCTCAAAAGGCACCCTCCTGCTTTTGTCAATAGTTCTTTTTGAACTTGTAGTAGTGATTCCAAGGTTTCCCTGGCTTCCGGAGTCCTTTGAGGCAGTTGGGCCTTGAGAGCTTGCCAATTATTTGATTTAAGTGCAGCCAAGACAACTTGCAAGTACTCATGTTCCTTTATGGCTTGCTGTAATGGTGCCAGAGATATCAGTAGTGTCAAGAGCATTTTGTGATGAAGTTCACATAGGCTTCTGTCACCTCTGCATCACCCTCTTCGGCTGGAGTTCCTGCTCAGGGGTATTGGGACAGGTAATCGGCTCAGTTGGTTGAGCCTGGCCGATACTCCACCTGACAGTCATATTCCTGTAACTTTTCTTTGTACATATTACAACCAACGCACACAATACAATCGAAAAGAGTCAAAAATTCATAAGTATTTCAAACAGATCTGTTCTGCATTGACAAATATTAATTTATTTCGAAATTCAAATTCCGTTCATGCTTTCTCTACAATACTTCAATAAAGTTGGTTCGTACTTGACAGTCAACAAGTGTTTCATCACACAGTGACTTTATCAAGGCTGTAAGGTATAGAAATCGACATATATGCATGAGCCTAGTGTAGAAATATTTTAGAAATATTTATGCACTGGTTAAAAAATGAAATAATTACCCATTGACAAATGAATGCAAAACGTCAGGGATATTGTGTGCATACCATCACCCCAAAATGGGATAAGTGTGTAAATAGAGCAATCTGTGCATGCATCAAACATGCAGATGTCTACTACTAGGAAAATATTGCCTGTGACACGAAAAGCTGATAGATAAGTGTCAGGATGAAAAATACCTTATGTGTCTGCCAAAAACCGGGAAAAAGAAACGCTCAGAAAGGTCTACTCATTCACCGGCCTTAGTGCACTCAGTCCCCAGAGTGAACAATAAAGAGTTGCAATAATGTGCTAAGGTACATTGACTAACTCGAAATTCAATAATATTCAAGGCATCGTATAGTTGCGTCCGGATCCACAGAGTTTCAAATACGTAAGTAGTAACGTCTTGTGTTCATACACCAAAGTACATGGAGTACTCTGTTCCAACAGGTTTGCTAATAGCCACTAACTCCAAGGTGTAAAGTGTAATCAATTAGGTACAGGCCATAGTACACCCATATCTGCGGGCAAAAAAACACAAAATGAGTTGACAGAAGAGGAAACACAGATAAATAGACCATAAGTGGTATATGTTTGCCCTACAGAGCCCCTGCATATATTTAGAAGCATACGGAAAGTTCTGCAAATCTATGGTCTTTTTGTCAAAAACATAGCTGAAGTATAGGCGACACACACGAGCTCTGTACTATGCTCATGTACTTTAACAAGGAGGGGGAAGAAACATGCCCTGCGTCGCTAACTATAATACAAGTGCATCCGTCAGAACAGACGGTGAACCGGACCGTCAAAAACCCCACATTGATCGTATTGTCACAAACAGACAGTAAGAGCGGTGCACACTCTTACAGCGCACCCTGATAAACAGAATGAGTCAGGGTGCGCTGTGAAACTCATGAAAAATCGTGGCTACCCCACAAAGAATCACAAGAGTAATGTGTGCAAGCAAACGTAGCCAAGTATACGCTGCCAGCCAAAGCTACACAGAGTGATAGTACCCTACGCGAAGTCTAGTTAATGTAAATTACCAGAAGTTCGACGAGAACAGTGTCTTCACTGTTCCGACCGAGTGCAGTTGGGAATCCATGTTAGAGCGAGCCGGAAGTCAAAATAAGGAAGGAGCATAAAAATCGAGGTAGGACAAACAATCCCTACAGACACAAAAGTATGGCAGCCATCTTGGATGAGGAGTACTATATACGGCAATTCTTAAAATTCGCAATCGCAATTTGCGAGTTGCAAATACCGATTCGCAAAAAATAGCGAATCGGTATTTGCAAATTGCGAATACAGCAACCCGGAACAGCCTGATGACATCACAACCAGGAAGTGAGTCAGCCCATGCTGTTTCCCGAAGCCCCACCCACAGGCAGAAAAACCCAGCCAAGCACCAGGGAGGAGCCTTGAGAGCCAGCCAGGACCAAACAGGACTGATGAGAATATGAAGGAGAAAGGAGACAGGAAGCACAAGATCAAATTCAGTGAGCAGGAATTGGAGGTGCTCACCGAGGAGGTGGTCAGGAACCACGACAAACTGTTTGGGAAAAACTCACTACAGGTACCTGAAAGTAAGAAGAGGAAACTGTGGTCAGACATCCAGACCAAAATATGCAAAGTGGGTGTTGCGCAGTGCTCCCTCGAGGAGATACGCAAGCGATGGTATGACTTGCGTTCACTTTCCAAAGAGAAGGTAGCCAGCAGGCTAAAGGAAGCAAGGAGCACCGGAGGAGGACCACCCACCAAGACACTGTCTACACCAATGGAAGACATGGTGGAGTCCACACTGCTACCTGAAGCTGTCAGTGGTGTCACTGACATTGACACCTCAGGCACACCCAGCACCAGCAAAGGTAGGGGCAGTAATGATGTGTTTCCCGATATGTGCATGTACAAATGGCCCTTAGAAAATAGCTATGGCACTATGCAGTGTGATAAGTAGTCCATGCCACATCTTACATACAACACAACAATGCCTTATGGGAGTGGTAGTCCACACCCCTAAAGTGCAAATACCACATAAATAGCAAGATAGTGTAAAACCAAATAGAGAAACAACACAAAAGACTTTCAATGATACTGTGCCAGTGTACATTTAATACTATTACGCAACTATTTGAGTACTAATCAAAAATGACATGCTGTACATTGTTGTTGCAGATGTTCTGGGCCCTGACGCAGCAGAAGGTGGAAATGTGGGGGATAGAGAAACTCAATCATAGTTTGACTCAAACACCAGTGAGTCCTTCATACATGAACCAACTAGACGCAGGGCAAGAGTGCTACCTCTCCCTGAGTATAACCTGGACTCTGATGAAATGCCGGATGAAGTACCCATACCACCCCGTGAGGCTAGAAACACTGACAGACAGCAGACCCTGCCCCAGCGTTAGTCCACTCTCCTCAGGAGGCATCACAAAGCAGGTAGACAGTGCACAGAGGAAGGTGAGGGCCCATCACTGTTTGGCAGCCTTGAGGCTTCCATGCTGAAAGTGCTGCACCTGCAATGTAAACACATGAGGTCAATGCACAGGCAAGTTGGTGTCAATCGATCAGAACATGGCCGCAATGCACAGGCAGTTTGAATCTCACAATGACAACGTGGCATCACTGCACAAGCAGGTGGATGCACTCAATGAAAACATGGGATCAATGCACAAGAAGTTTGAGTCTCTCAATGAAAACATGGGATCAATGCACAAGCAGTTCAAGTCTCTTAATGAAAACATGTGCAAGCTGTATGTGGGACAGCAAACAGCAGCAGAAAACGCAAAGCAAATGACAAACGCCATTAGGGAACTCTGCACTGTGATGCAGCAGGAGCATCTCAGCCACCATAGGCGCCATCATCAATTGATGGGCCGTATGGATGGGTTCTGCAGATCTGTCAATCGGCTCACGACCACAACTGCCTTGGTATCATGACGTGCTGTGGGCATACAAGTGGAGATGGCACATTGCAGTCGGGACGTTGCAAAAGGATTGGTGCAAAGAACCAATGTTTTGGAGACAATGCAGACAGCACGGAGTGCTACAAACAGCGAACTTGGTGGTGGCGATAGTGAGGAGCTCTCTAGACGCAGCAGTCTCACAGCCCCTGTGATGGATCCTAGGCGTTGCAGTACCAGACACAGTACTGTCTTTGAACCCGCTACAAGAGGTGCTACTGAGGCCACTGAGCACTCAAGTAGAGTGTGTGGACGTAGGATGTAATGTTGAGGGGTACAGGGGAATTTCATAACATTTAGTAGAGCAGTGATACTATGATGCTAATAGTGTGACACTGTCATTTGCACCTGTTTGTGTATAGTGCATACCTATGTCCTAATCACACACATATATTACCTGAAGTCAAGGCAATAAAGATGCTACCTACAGCAATACATAAAATAGACGTGGTATTGTCATTACTTACATCAGAAATGGTTGCGCGTGATCTCAGGATGTCTGTCTGCTGGCTGAAGGGGTGGCAAGGGATCATCACCCTCATCTGAGTCCGGCTCGGTGGGTTCCACAGTTATGCCCCTCGTTGTTGCAATGTTGTGCAACATGGCACAAGTAGCCACGATTTTGCATGTTGTTTCAGGGCTGAATTGGAGTGCCCCACCACTCTTGTGTAGGCATCTGAAGCGGCTCTTCAGCAGGCCAAAGGTCCTCTCAACAACGCTGCAGGTTATCCTGTGAGCAACATTATACCTCCTTTCAGCTGGCGTTGCAGGATTCAAATAGGGCGTCAGTATTAACGACCGCACGGCTTAGGCACTGTCTCCTAGAATGACAGGAGAGTAAACTGAGTAATTGTTATCTGTGACATCACATATACATCAAATCGACATTGTCAACTATAACATTACCAAGTAGATATCCTTCGCCAAACTCCCCAGCAAGTAGTCTTGTGTATATTCCACTGTGCCAAAAGATGTAGGAGTCATGTGTGCTACCTGGGTATCTAGCCACAAAATCCGTTATATTGTTGGAGGCATTGCTAATTACTTGTATGTTCATGGAATGTGTACTTTTACGGTTCTGATAAACATACTCTGTGACCGATGGTGGATAGATAGCTACATGTGTCTCATCGATGGCGCCTCTTACATGTGGGAATCGGGCAATCTGGTAGAAATTGAGGGGCATATTTATACTTTTTGACGCAAAACTGCGCCGGCGCAGTTTTGCGTCAAAAATAATACCGCCGGCTAACGCCATTTTGGTGCACCGTGCGGGCGTCAAATTATACTTTGGCGCACGGCGGCGCAAACCACAGGTGGGAGTCATTTATTTTGACGCACACCGCAGCGTCAAGTCGTAAAGCAAAACGACGTTAACGCGGCGGAAATGACTGTGGGTCGATTTACGACCCCGCAAACCGGATATGCGCCGTTTTTTGACGCAATAGCGTCAAATAACCCCGCGAACACTGCCATTTCACCAGAGGAGAGCCAAAATGGATCTCAGATGCCACAACAGACCCCAGGAAGATGACAACAGACCAGGAACCAGCCAGGAGGACCCACACAAGAACCAGGACACTTATAAGAAGAAAAGAAAGTGTCACTTCAGTGATGAGGAGCAGGAAATTCTGGTTAAAGAGGTGACGGAACACCAGCACCAACTGTTTGTCACCTCAAAATTGCCAATTAGTAGGAGAGAGGCTATATGGCAACAAATTGTTGACAAGATCAACAGTGTGGCAGAAGTACGCAGAACTGTCATCGAGTACAAGAAACGCTGGCATGACTGCAAGCGCAGGACCAAGGAAAAGATGGCCAGGAACAGGAAGGCAGCACTGCAGACTGGAGGTGGGAGTCCAGCACACCAGGAGGCCCTAGACCACATGGAGGAGATGGTGGCAGCCGTCATCCCTGAGGAGATCGTCACAGGGATTCAAGGACAGGACAGCGCAGACTACCAGGAGACAACGCACATGCAGGGTAAGTCGCATGGGGAATTGAAATGCACTAATGTCAACTGCAACCAGGGGGGGAATACCTACTACACATTGCATGTAAGTCATCATATACATGGAGTGGCATGGGTAAAGGGGCACGGCATGGGGGCATGGCCTGCACAGACAGAAGCTGGGGCACACCATTACACTACACCAACAACAGTCCCATGGGGGCATGCTGCCATGCCAACGATGGAGCAAAGGGAAAGCCACGCCAGGAGGGAAGGGCACAACGTCAAACTGACATCCCGGCACATGTCAGCCACCTTACCCCCCACATTAACTAGGGCCCTATTAACAACCTCTAGCCATACCGACAACTGGAATGTAACTGCGACAACAGTTGCCACTACCACCTCCGCTCTGTGTGCAGCTCAAGTAGCCAATGGCAGTAACCTCCCCATGGATCATACACACCTAAATTAGAGGGTTGAGGATGACAACTTCAACAATCCCCCGAAAAAAGACAAAGGCCCCAGTACTGTCAAATGCCAATGCCCATAGCTTTTGCAAACATCAGCCAATGTAAACAACAATAGGAGCTACACAGCACTAAGGTCATACCCATGCTGCATATGTCAGGGTCCATCTTGTGCCTGGGTCACAATGTAACATCCAAAATGTCATACTGCTCAGACAATAGCATTGAGGGGGGGAAACATGTAACTGGTCACTGACATACACCTGCACAGTCAGAGGAGGAAATAGGACACTGATACGATTATCAGGGCAATCCAATGTACCACACATTCCCAACATCAGCTGTACACATTACCAATGCCAACATCCATATCGTGCCATAACATTGCTATGCATAGGATATGCTACATGTCAACTACATTTAAGTGGATGTGAAAGATCAGAGACTGGGGCAGGTCCAGATTGTTAAGTGTGCTGCCAGTGCCATCCGAACACCCACAGCCAGTGAAAGGTCTCACCATGAGAATGGATGTAGACGGAGGCTTGAGTAGGACAAGAAGGTGGCAATTCACTATTTGTCCAAAACCAACACCTAGAAGCGATGATGCCGACAAGTCTAATAACTTAATAACATACATGTGACATGCAGGTGGGCCATAGGCCTGGGAGAATGCCCATCTGAAAGACTGGAGCAATAAACACGGAACAAGATCACAATGTGAAATCATCACAAGGCAGGCATGTCACATCACTCATGCCACAACACAGACACACTAATTGTACCCCGTTTCATTGCAGAGGAAGATGGATCTCCTGTGGATATGCCTGTCCCAGATTACCCTGATGACATGGATGACGAGCTGATAAACATTCCCCAGGAGACTATCCAAAAGGTCCTTGAAACCCTCCAGACCCCACCTTCAGTCACAAGGAGGAGCACAGAACAAGCAGCAATCGCAGAGGATCCACCCACCACCCCAATTGTAAGACCTGCCAGCTCCAATACAGCTGAGGACTCAGATGACACAGGCACCAGCTTTGAGAGAACTGTAGTTGGGGTACAGCGGGAGCTGGCCAAGGAGGTGCGGTGGGGATACAAACTATGGCAGCCTGCCTAGAGGGGGTGCGTTCGTGCATGATGTCATCTGCAGATCAGGCAGCAGCTATGCAAGCCCGAACATCTATCTTGCAGGAACAGCAAAAAACCCAGAAGGAGATCAACACAGCTGTAATACAGTTGACCCAACACCTACAACAGCAATCCTGTCAACGCGTGCACAAATGCAACATTGAACCCCTCAGGGCCGACCTGGCTGCCTACCATCGTGATGTGGCTGCTATTCTTAAGAATCAGCAGATCCTCCTTGCTGCAGTACTGCCCTTAAGACCTTCACAGGTAGCAGCGACCGGGATGTCTGACTCCACGTTTTCTAACACTGAGGTGTGTGTTGCCCCTTCACAACCACCACCGCCAAGAACAGAGGAGGCAACACACACATCAGAAATAGAAGACATGGAACAGATCACCTTCACACGGAAAAGTACCCGGAAGCACTAGTCCCTGCCACATGGCCAACAATTACCAAGGTCCTGCGCTTTGTAACATGCCAGTCTTGCAACAACTCTACTTAATGACTGTTCTGCTAACCACTGTATATCTTGTCAGCCTGCCCAGTGATTGTCTCTCTCTTACTCATTGGCAAATCCTGTCCCTCTGCACTGTCTGAAACATCACCCCAACATGTCAAAAGCATTTCCGTAACCCCTTGTGTAGGATCACAATGTAAGATGTCACTCTAATGGACTCACAATCATGGACAATGTACAGATAGCACTACAGCACTTTTCAATAAATAGCACTTACACAACAAATCTGTCTCTGGGTAATGTGACATATCAACTGTGCAGTAGATAACTGAAATGTGCCTACTGTCAAATTACGTAGCTTGTCAATACAACTGTCCTGATATTATGTAGTCAGATAAATCTGCACAGTGCCCATGATTGCATCATACTCTGCCCAACCTGAGGGACATATCTGATGAAGTGGGAAACCATACACCATCATGCTGTGTTGGACAGAATAATGCTTCCTCAAGGGATATCTAAGTCATAAACTAGTGGCAGCAAAATGTTGTCACCATGCAATACTAACAGATATAACAGTGCACACTAATCTAAGCAAACACTACAAAAACTGCATGAATTAAGCTATCTGAGTTTACATACAAATAGGTACTCATGCTGAACTGTGTCACAAATGACGTATGTGAGTCATGAAGACAAGAATACAAGAGTGCCTATGAGAACTCATCTTATAAGGGTGTCCTTGATCATCACACTGCAGTCAGACCTAAAACTGTTCCCCCAATACCAAGTCTGGAAGCACTGTTTGTGACGTAGAAAACACACTTATCAACAGAAACACATTGTGATCCATATTAACTTTGATTGGTGGTTGCAACGAAGGGTGGAAACTTTGCAAGGTAGCTCTGGGGTAGCTGCCAATCTTACAGCTCAGTTGGGATTTGTTTGTAGCATAGGACACAAATGAAATAGAACAACATTCAGGTACACTGATTCCACGCCCAGGATCAAGTACCATTTAACACATACTGTTAAGGGTTAACCAAATATTTATTAAATGCTCATCACAGAAGAGGAAACTGAGGGAAAAGTCTTACCTACCCTAATCTACCCTGACTACTCATTACCCACAACTGTCCCTAACTAACCTAAGCTAAACTTACTTATCACATGTCACAAAACGTTCTAAACATCCTCCCCCACCCCCCTTATGAGACGGGACACATGGAGGACAACACATACTAACCTAAACACATACTATCCCATACTAAACAAATATATTTGTTTTTGTAAAGTTTTTTTTTTAAATATTTTTTTTGTATGTTTTTTTTTAAAAACACACAAGAACCCCAACATAGCCCCCCACCCACCCACACACGTAATAAGTAAAAATAGAAAGAATCAGGACCCCCCACCCACTAACACTAACTAAACTAACAGCGTATACTAACCTAACACTAAGCCCCCTAAGCCCACTAAGTATAAGAACAAGGAAAGAGGAGAGAGGGGAGGGAATCATGTCCATATCAAAAAAGTCTAGAGGTTGGCCCTGCGGAGGGTCCTCTTGATCGACTTCACACGCCAGTTAATGTGGCGCACATCCCGGCTCAGATGGCTTAACTTGCGCAGCACACGGTCCATCTTCCGTTCCATGTTGTGGAATGCTGCAGGGTCAACAGATGGAGCTGGGGCAGTCTGGGTACCGGTGGAGGAGGTCTGTGTGTGTGTGTAGCCAAGGCCAGTGGGCTGTCCTGCACCTGTAGCAATGCTGGGGCCTGGAAGTCCGGCAGATGTAGGGACAACAGTCCCAGCTGTGGGTGGGGCCACCTGGCTTGAAGTGGTGGTTGTGCTGGTGGTGGCTGTGATGGGCAAAGTAGGGCCACCCTGTGGGAAGGCCCTCCATGCCCCAAAGGCCCGTTCATGGCGACATCGATGGGCCATCCTCCTGAACCCCGACTCCACCAGTAGGATGTGCTGGTATCTCATGGCCCGCCGCTGGAACTCACGGACCTGGTCTGGAGTCATGTTTGCAGCTGTGAAGACAAATGCAAATAATCTACATTAGGAACTGCATTGTGTGAAATGGCACAAGAAGTCAATCAGACAATACATCTACTGTACTTGTAACAGCTCATATCACAATACAGATCATTGATTGTCCCTGAGGAAGTACATGGCAGGCCAGCCTACAAAGGTCACATCACACAAAGCACATCCATAACCTACAAGATGGGTAACAACTGGCATTGACTTGCCATCTGAGTTCTGCCAGTTATCAGCTAACAATCACGCTGCATATCCTCTGCCAATACCTGGGCTACAAATGTCAGTGTACGGAATGCAAAACTAAAGCCACATGGTCTGCAAGTTGTAACAGGACTTGCCAGTATAGTACCCATGTGCCAAACCTGAGTGTGTATACTAGGTTCCAACCAAACAGTCACTTTTTCACATATGTGTGTAACATACTGGTAGCATCAGTCCTAGGTACCCCATTCACAAACCCATGCCTGTGTTTGAGGGTGGGGGGTGGATAAACAACTGTCAATTTCAAACAACATGGACACCGAGGAGTGTATAGAAAACTTCACACGTGTTTGGCTCTACACACACACCACAGGTAAGGTCTATCAACAATTAGGAGTCTGCAAACCCTAGACCAATCATAGTGCCACACATGTCAGGAAATGCAGAGCTTGGTACACAACATATACTTCCAGTAAGGCATGACTTACATCAGACACAGAGTTGCAAGAACACCCATGATCATGATTAGCATGCACACCTAGGCCATTGCATTCAAGTTCCACATACTTGTAGCACTACATGTGGAAGTACATGCTGCTAGGAGGTTCTACCTACAGTTTAATAAGTACCTTGGTAAATAGGGAACCAGAAGTCTATTGGAAAGCAATTTGCTGTACCAATCTTGGAGAATGTGGGTCTGACAGGCTGACTAAAGATGAGCTGACTTCCAGTGCGACTCTTGTTGATACAAGTGTCATCCACATGACTCACCCCAGTACTCACTGTGGTGCCTACAGGAATGGCCTACAATCCCTAGATAATACAATAGGATACGCATTGGCCAACTCAAAACATTTGAGAACCTGAAATCCCACTCATGGAACAAGACAAATGATTGCCCAACGCATCACACCTTGCTATGCGTTCAACACACAGGAGTCCATAACCAGCAAACACAACACATAACAGACATATCAACACTTACTGGAGTGGTCAGGGTCCTCAAATGTAGCCACCTCTCCCACAGTGTAGGGTGCCAGTCCACCTGTAAGGTATGGAAGGAAGAAATGTGCTCAAAATCTGTGCACAGACCAACAATTTCATAAACATATACAATGTGTAGGCTGAATAAGGAAATGGCAGCCATTCAGACATGATGATACTGCATCTGATATATCACGGGCAACTTGTACATAGCATGGGTCTCCTGTGACAGTTACACACATATCTGCACACATGCATTGGCTCTAACTATCATGTGGTGGCAAACATGCCCCGTCATTGGTGACCAGAAAAAAATATGGAGTGTAATCGTCTCATCATGTGCATCCAAGAGAGACATCCAAAGCCTGGTTACTTGAGGACTGCATTACCAGTGAAACAGACGATGTGGCCATGACACATTTATTACACATAGGTACAATGTACAGAGAGACAGGGACTTTTGTAAGCCCTCATGTTGTTACAGTTTCTTCATTTGATGTGGCCCAGCTATGGTGATTTGCACCAACCATGGAGATGTGAACCCATGTGCATACCTTTGGACTGCCATCCCTAATTGGCATGTGGCACAACTAACTCCAACAAACATTCTAAGATGTTAGCTGAGGGCACCTTACACCTTTTCACGATGTTTTCAAATCCAGATCTGACATGTATCCAGATGAAGGACCACAATAATCCCTAACATTCATAGTACTTCCGTGAACGCTTTCCTTACACACTCACCAGACTCACATGAGACATATGTCTGAGCCACTTTACTATAATCAATTGACGTGAAGCCAGCACTCATTTTCTGCATCATGTAGTGATTCTAAAGTCAGTCTAGCTATTGCATCAACAAAGTTAGCCAATATGTCGGTACATCTTTACTTCTCTGGCAAATGTGCCCTATACGTATAGACATGAATGGCTCCTATTTTGTTTGGTTGTCTGACACAAAGGCAGCACCAATTTACTTCACGGAAAAGTATCCTGTAAGTTTGCTGAGCACGAGCTACCTGACAGCTAGCAATTGTGATCCTTCCCATAGTGCATCAATTATCCCAGTATGTTTCCCCAGCATTACACACAGTCAGCAACTTAGCTGGCAGACATAGTAGAAATCATCTGATGTCACTACAGAGCATTTAATCGTGCACATTTACATGATTAGTACTCAACAACAGGGCCACCAATCACGATGCCCAGGTGGTCAAAGAGATCCTGCTCCCTGGTGATGAGGTCAGCCCACCGGTGCTTCAGCTGGTAGTCACTCCTCTGGCTGGCATACACACGCTGCAGGTAAAGCAGCACCTTTCCCCACCGGATTCTGCGCACCTCTGTGTGATACCCCTGTATCACTCTGCCCCCTGCCTCGATCATCAGTGGCAAGAAATGGCACACAAGCCATATGAAGCCCCCCAACTCCTCTTCACCCATCCTGCCAAGACGTGGCCTACCAGACATTGTAGAAATGTGAAAGGGAATAGGGGTTAAAGAAATAGAAAGGGGAAAAGGGGGAAAGTAGGGGTACAAATACAGAAGAAAAGTAAACTTAACCACTAAAAGAGCCCAACTATCCCCAAACTACCACTACCCACAACAGACTCCCACAAACAACATAAATACTAGATAAATGGAAAAATGTACACAAAACACAGTAGGACAGTATACACCAACAATATTTATTTCACAAATTGACAATAGAGACAGCACACAGGACACAAAAGCACAACATCTATGGACACCACTCTCTACACAGCCACACAGTCTAGAAGAATCATAGACTGCAAAGTGAAAGTGAAAGTACACCCACTGTACATGATCTGTAAACAGGATATCCTATTACATCACTTCCTGTATAAAATGTCCGCCCTTTTTCGCGTTATGCGTCATACTTTTTTCACGCATACAGTTTGTGTGTCATTTTTTTGACGCACAGGAGTGAAAATTAGCCCGCATCCAAATAATAGTAAATAGCCTGTACAATTATCTGGATGCGGCCTAATGTTCACTCCTGTGCGTAAAAAAAAATGATGCAAAATCAGTATTGGTGTACAAAAAATGACGCATAACGCTAGCAACGTCAAAATTTCAGTGCATGAACTGGTTTTGGGCTTTTTTTCTGTTTTTATATTATGTTACATTTGGGACACATCAGAGATAGCCTGATGCCACCCACTATGGTGTTGATGGTGTATGTTCACATGTGTGACATCATACTGCAGCGGACCATGATCCGCTACTTCCTTCACAGTATTTTTACGGTTGGTAGACGCACTAGATGGCCATATGTGTGGCCTACATATATGTATTGCACAAAATGGGCATGTTTGGCATCAGGAGAGGATAGCAATGTGACGCACACATGTACAATACCTAAATGCCTTTGGCTCAATGTGTGTGCTGTGGCAACTAATGTATTTGTTGACCAAGTGTGTGTGTATCACATGATGCATTATTGCACATATGCTTGTATGAATGTGACGTCCATGTGTCCAAACCTTAGATGCAAGTCATTGTGGAAATGAGAGAGGACATGTGTTAGTCATACATGTAGCAACATCCGTAATGTGGACTTCCAAGATTTAGGGTAACGTAGACACCACAGTTGAGGTCATATAAGTGAGCCACAACTCTCAAGTGGCTGTGGTGGACCAGCAGACGAGGCACACATATTTCCAGTGATCAATTGCACATAGGTGTCTTGTTCATGTGTGTGGTCCAATGTTGACCCTGTATATTTTTTGGGGTGTAATTTGTCACAGTTCGGTCCAGGACTCATCATGAGTCAGTGGCAGCTATTCCTGTATCTACTGAGTATCCTTTGTTGATCAATGTGAGTAATGTGGATGTGGACATGAGAACCTACATGGGGATGGTCCCACTCTGTCACTAAAGACGTGTAATGAGACAGTCAACAGGGCAACCTTGGTGTGCTGAGTGAGATAATGTCTCAGGTGTCATGTTCCGGCAGGTGTCATTACAACATTTGTACACAGGTTAGCCTCTGCAATTCCCACTGCATCTGGGAACATCATAGCCTCTGTGCTGATTATTCTGGCAGCTACTCACCACACACGGCCCATCAATATGTTGTGAGCAATGTAATTCTGTGTGTGAACTGTCAGGGTCCTGACATGTGTGGATTTTTCATGGACATTTTCAGAGGTTGCTGGTTCTGCTGAAGGCCCCCTACCCAATCCCTGCATACGGCCCTGGGACACTGTCACACTTTGTCATTCATGCATAAATGAGACCCAGACAAGGGATTTGCCATGAATTTTGGTTTTCACAGAGGATTTAACTCATATGGTACAGTTAAAAGGCAGATGATGCTATACAATGTATTGGGGTATGCATTGAAGAAGCACATGCCCAAATACCCCCTGATGAATGAGAGGTTTGCTAACGCAAGTGTTGTACATATGTAGACACAGGGATACTTTAGTGTGACGCACAGACGGATGCCAGTCAGGCTGACAGAATACAGAGTGAATTAGGATACAGCAATTTGACAAGTTACATAATCAGTGGTCTGACTAAGACTGTTTGGAGGATGAACTAGACAGCTGACATGTCTAACTGTGTATGTCCTGTGTTTTTGAAGGTGACAAATGAACCCAAGGGCTGTGTTACACGGCTTAATTAGTATCAATGTTTAACGGTGTATTTGACAAAATGGCAACTCCTATGCTGTTCCAGGCATCAGCAGGGGCAGTGCTTGTTGTAATGGGTGGTGTGCATGGAGGTGATCACAGGTGTGGGCTGCATCTCTTTCTCACAAGTCCTGTAGGTGAGATTTGCATTCTAATGGCCAACAGACATTTTCACACGGGAAGCAATCTACAGGTGCTAACAGGGCTTGGAAACTAGAAGCCAGTGTATTAATTGACCTGACGTCCATGCACTCAGATGTTCTATGACAATGGCATACCATAGGAAAGGGTGTAGCACACTAGATTGTATTGACAAGCTGTGTGTGTAGAGGAGGGAATATCAGGGTACACATCTTAGTATTCCAGGGACCTCTTCAGACAGGTGGGTTGTGACCAGGTGCATGGGAGTGTCAGGAGTTCGGAAATGGGCTGACATGTACATGGAATGTCATGTGCGCAATGCTGCTCATATGTGTGGCACTTGTGCTGTCTATGTACTGCTTCTATGGAACTCTGGTCACAGATAGTCCTTGCAAATATTGGATGCAGTTGGACTTACTGCTGTCAAGAGTCTAGTCAGACATTCCTGTTACTGATGAAAAAGCACATCAACTGCCTCATGTATGAGGCTTGTTTTCCCCTTATTGATTGATGGTGTCTTAGTTGTGTGCCATATGCTGCGTTGGACCTTGATTTCAACATGTATGTGTGAAATAGGTGTGGTCCTCTGCTATTGGCCTTCAAAGGAGAAATGTACATGATATATGTCATTTACAGTGTGTGTGTATGTGACCATTGTATGTTACGCATCACATTAGCTCTGGGATTTTCAGTGTCCTAATCGGTATATCAGCAATGCTCCGTGAGGCAACAATCTTATTCTGATAGTTAGAGATGAAGGTGTGCAAAAATGAATAGCCAAACGATGATATGGTGATTATTTTAGGTGTTTATTTAAATTAGTTCATAAAGTGGTGATGGTGATTATATTTAAAACAAATTGTTCACGATATGTAGCCGCCTGCATATACCAGCGGCCGAGTTCTGTAGTTCCCCCTCATGTTGCAGGCCAGCATCCTCCTCTTCCTCCTCTTCAGGCATGTGTGGTTCGGGTTCCAGGAGGGGAATGTTCCTTTTGATACAAATGTTGTGCAGAATAGCACATGTTAGGATTATCTTACAGACCATCTCCGGGGAATATAAGAGGCTACCACCAGTGATGTCGAGGCACCGGAACCTTGACTTGAGGATGCCGAAGGTCCTCTCGACTATGGTGCGTGTCCTCCTATGTGCGTCATTGTAGGCACGCTCTGCTGCAGTACTCGGGTTGCCAATAGGTGTCATTATCCATGGCTGGATGCCATACCCCTGATCAGCTGCAAGAGAAAATGAAGGGGATCATGTTGATGTAGCTAGCCCCATTGAAATCACCTTTCATGGCAGTAGTTGTCTTGTGTTGTCTGTGACTCTTTTGTGTTATTATGTCGCATCCTAGGCTTGTAGGATGTACCATCTGCATCGTGTTGTTTCCTTGGCTGAACGAGTGTTTGGCTGCTGACCGTTTGTCAGCAGTATGCTTTGGGATTTGCAGTACAGTGTGCCCTCCCTAGCATTGTGACTTGTGATACAGGTGTCCGTGTGTCTTCACTGGGGGTGAGATGATAGTTCCATACACAGATTCATTTTGACAGTGTTGTTAACACGTTCATATCAATGTACCCTGGACATCCCATACCTTTAGACTTATGTAATGGATTAATGTAAACGTCATTGGGACACTTACAATTTGCAAGGTGACATTTAGGCAACCCACTCCACACGTTGTGATCTTTGACGTCTTAACATTAGACTGTACACTAATTTCCGATGTGTGACAGGTTCAATGGTGACCTAAGAAACATGGCTAGCGATGTCACGACCTCAGTGTGTTCCTGTTGACATGTTGCTGTTGTGGAGAATGTGTTGTGTGTCCTAGAGGGTTGCTGTGCAGTGTGTATATAAGTAGGTTTTTGTACTTACCAACAAGTAGTCCATTGCCATACCGTCCATCCTGGAAGTGTTCATTGATGGTGTAGTGACGGAAGATGAATGAGTCATGGACACTCCCAGGATATTTAGCCACAATGTTGGTGATCAATCCTTGGTGATCGACAATGGCCTGCACATTGATAGAGTGTGTGTGCTTCCTGTTGCAGTTGAGGTGTTCAGTTGCAGCAGGTGGCACAAGGCGTACATGTGTGCAGTCGATTGCACCAAGGACGTGTGGGAAGCCACTAATGAGGTAGAACCCCTGTTTTGTTTCCTGCTGCTTCTGCAGTGTGTTAGGAAAGCAGATGTGGCGGGGTGTAAGTCCAATGATGGCATCCAGTACTTTGGGCAAAAAGGCAGAGAATGATGTTTGTGATATTCCGGCAACCAGGGCACCAGTTGTTTGAAAAGAGCCACTTGCCAGCATGTGAAGTACGGCAAGCAGCTTGGTTTCTGTTGGGATGGTGCGGGGTGTCAGCAAAGTGGGTGCCAACTGCGGCTCAATGTTTCGCAGCAGCTGCTGAAAGGCCTGCCAGTTCAACCTGTACCTCTGGATGATGTTGTGTTCCCTGAGGCCATGAAGGGTTGTTCTGGGGCGGAATATCCTCTCCTGCCTTCTGCGCTGCCTTTGGGGTCCCTGCTGGTGTTGTGGTAGCTGCTGTTGTAGCTGCTGGGCTCTGCGTCTGCGTGCACGCTGGATAAGAATCACCTCCCTGTCTCCCTTTTGCTGCTCTGCTGCTCTGCTGTTGCTTCTGTGTGTTCTGATAAAATACAGGTGTGTTTTCCCCATTTTAACACCTGCCCTGACCCAGGCTTTAAATTTTGACACAAATCGGGCTGTGCGTCATTTTCCGGCTCCGCCTCCCGGCCATGCGCCATTTTTGCCCGAAAGCATAAATACGACGCACAGCCGTTTAAGTAATTTTTTGGACGGGAACGCCTACCTTGCATATCATTAACGCAAGGCGGGTTGCCGCATCCCAAAAATTACACACATGGCGGACTTTTGGCATCCGCGGGCTCGGGCGTCAAAGTTTAAATACGAGGCAACGTTTGCGCTGAATGTGCGTCAAAAATGTTTTGTCTGTAGTAATTCCTGTGGGGTGTTGGGAATCTTATGTGCTGCTGAATTTTGCTTAGCATGGCATTGAGAAATGCATTGAAAAAGCGTGAGAGAGCACTCTGTGAGACCCCTCCAGCTGCTGCTATGACACCTTGATAGCTCCCTGAGACTAAGAGGTGCAGGGAGCACAATACCTGCACATGGGTGGGCATGCTATTGTTCCTGTGTGTGGTGCGCTGCAGTATGGGTTGTAGATCAGCTATCCGGTCAAGTATAGTGGCTGAGCTTAACCTGTACTTAACATATATCTCCTCCTCTGTCTGGTCAAAAAGGGTAATGGGCACTCAAAAAATGCGCTCCTGTCTCCTCCTCCCTCTCCTCAAACCTGCCAGGATCCTCATCCTGCTCGCCATGACGTAGAGTGCAGCCATTGTGGAAAATAGGCTGAGTCATTCTGGGCCTCTTTAAATAGGTTGCACCTGTTTACCACCTGATTTCCCTTGGTGGTAAATTGCACGTGCAAAAGGCCACTCTGCGAATATTCGCAATTTGCGATTTGTTGATGCATTGCATTGCGAGACGGAATTTGCGATTCACAAAATGCGAATCGCAATTTCATGCTGCTATTTGCGATTCTCAGAATGCGACCCACAAATTCATGTCGCAGTTGCAAGGAATCGCTTTTTTAGCGATTCCTTATATTTGTACTGCGAATGCCTTTCATATATCATGAAAGGCGATTTTGCATTCGCAAACGGTGGAATATACCGATTTGCACCGTTTCCGAATGCAAAATCCTTTGATACATCTGGCCCCTTGTGTTTTCCTACCCACAGATATGGGCGTATTATGGCCCGTACCTAATTGATTACTCTTCACACCTTGGAGTTACTGACTATTAGCAAACGTGTTGGAACAGAGTACTCTATGTACTTTGGTGTATGAACACAAGCCGTTACTACTTACGTATTTGACAGTCCGTGGATATGACACCTTGAATATTATTGAATTTCAGGTTAATCAATGTACCTTAGCTCATTATTGCAACTCTTTATTGTTCAATCTGGGGACTGAGTGCACTAAGGCCGGCGAATGAGTGGACCTTTCTGACCCTTTCTTTTCCCCAGTTTTTGTCAGACACATAAGGTGTTTTTTATCCTGACACTTATCTATCAGCTTTTCGTGTCACGGGCAATATTTTCCTAGTAGTAAACATCTGCACGTTTGTTGCATGCACACATTGCTCTATCTATTTACACACTTATCCCTTTTTGGGGTGATAGTATGCACGCAATATCCCTGACTTTTTGCATTAATTTGTCACTGGGTAATTATTTCACTTTTTAGCTGGTGCATAAGTATTTCTAAAATATTTCTAAACCATGCTCATGCATATATGTCGATTTCTATACCGTACAGCCTTGATAAAGTCACTTTGTGACTAAACTCTTGTTGCCTATCAAGTATGAACCAACTTAATTGAAGAATTGTACAGAAAGCATAAATGGAACTGGAATTTCGAAATAAAATAATATTTGTCAACGCAGAACTGTTTGAAATACTGTTTTGGACTCTTTTCGATTGTATTGTGTGCGTTGGTTGTAATATGTAAAAATAATATGTATTGAAGAATACATACCTCTACCCATGGGGGGGCAGGGTAGCCAACCATACAGCACCGCCGGCAGACTTCTCAAATATACACTTAACCTGCCATAAATACTGAGGGACACTTATGGGAGGTGCATGTTTGCCATTGCCACCCTTTATTACAGGACACATTCCTGTAACTGCAACATCCATTTCTTGATGCGAGGGAGTGGTTTGGAACAGGGGACTTAGTGGCTTGTGGTCAGTTGTGACAACAAAAAGGTAACCATATACATATATGAGAAAATGTCTGTAGGCCCAATGCATAACAATGTATTTCTCTCTACTTGTGAGTACTGCTGCTCTGTGTCAATGTGAGAGTGGTTGGCTTATGCAACTTGGGCCCTGTCACCATGAGATTGTTATATATATATATTTTTTAAAGTTCTATTATAATTTTTGAACATAGCAATAACATTGATATAGAGGTTACTTTACTTAAACTGCTACTCCCCCCTCCCTCCCCTCATGCTTCAACTTTTATATAATGTAATTCACAGTGGCAAGTCTCAATAGGGCTAGTTGCTAAATTCCTCGCTCGCAAAGCATTAGGATTCATGTGCAGCATTTGAGTCTGTGTCGGAGTCTGAGGTGGTTATACTTGCTTCTATGGTGGATGCATTTGGTGATTTTAGTTTTTCCGGAATTGAATCCCATTGGGAGGCGTCATCTCTGGGCCTGAGCTCTCGTAGTGCCTCGCGTAGCAATACCGTTCCTTCTGCGTCTGCCCACTTCTCTAATGAGTTTTGCCATCTGGTTATTTGTGGGCCTGTTGGGGACTTCCAGTTTGTGGTTATTTCTCGTCTCGCCAGGATCAGGGCTAGGTCTATAAACTTGTTGGATATTTTAAGGGCTGTCGGGCGTGGGAAGTCCCCTAGTAGAGCCACTGCCGGAGATTTATTTAATGATCTATCAGTACAAGCTGAAATTTTTGCAAAAGTCTCTTCCCAGAATGCGTTAAGTTGGGGGCAGCTCCAGAGCATATGTATGAAGCCTGCTGCAGGTTCCGCACATCTGGGGCAACCTGTGGTGTTTGTTTAAGGAGGAATGGGTGCTTTCTGACATCAGTTCAAGGGATACGCCAGTATCAATGGTTGTGGTGAGTTGTTGAGTTCCTATTTTGATTTGGCACTTTGGAGGAGGATGACAAATTGGGGGCATGGTTCCTATGGTGAAAATGGTAAAATGGTGTGGACCACGTAGTCCTCCATACCAATATCCATTTCTCCGGTCCTTTGGCATCTTCAGAAACCGCTTGGACAACTTATTTTGCGGCTTTGGGCTTGGAGGATCGGCAGGGTTTTGCAAAATGATTGTTTCCCACATGCAGCACAGCACTGCCCCTTTGCTGGTCAGTTGTTGAGCTGGCGAGGAGCACCCCCACAGTATCCACACTCTTTGTGCTTGTCTGAAAGCACTTTCTGAGTGGTAGTATTTGAGCAAGCACAGACATTAACTTGTTCTGTTTTGATTGGTTTATGGAGCACAGCCTCCATGTGAGAGGCCCTGATTTCCCACAATACTTTTGATCTCTCCAAGGTCAAGATGCTCTCTAGTGGTGGTGGAGGATTGCTGCTCATAGCTTTGTGGGTAAACTCCCTTGTATTATTTGTCCGTGTCTCTCTTCTTGCTCATCCTAGATTCCACAGGTGCGGGCCAACTCTTTTAATCTACTGTGGAACACGTCAAGAGATTCTTCTGGTGTGCTTGGTGGAACACAAATCTCTCGTAGTCTCTGTTTGCCATCGGTTCAAAATGACTGTTCAGGCCACGTAGTAGAGTGGTGTATGATTTTGGTGTTTCTTCTGTTAATGTTTTATATATTTTATGAATGTCTTTCCCACTCAAATGTAACAGGAGGGCTCTTTGTCACTTCGCGGGAAGATCTGCCCCTTCAAAATAGAACTGAAGACACTTCATCCAGTCTTTCCATTTTAGTGCAAGTGCAGATGGTGCCCACCCGATGGTACATGGTTCAGTGGCTGGGATGGTGTCCATTTTGGTGTGGTTGTGATTGTGTCCCAGCTGTGGTCTGGCTTGGGGGCATCTTGTGGTGTTTTTCGCTTGCGGCATGAGCACTGTCCCATTAGAAACTGGGACAATCGCCAGACAGAGACTTTTTTGTGTTTACTTCTTCTTCTTTTTCCTTTTTTTTGTTTGTGCTGATAGTGGGGTGCGATATTCATAGGCATTGCAGTGAGGTCTGGTTGTAGCCTGGTGGGGCACTCCTCCTCCCTTCTATGCTCTGTCTGTCTGATGCACAAAGTATCATTAGCAGTAACACCCACCTGTGGCAGGATTGACCCGGCACAGCATTGTTCCACATGATGTATTGAATTCATGGCTGATTTGTGCCCTCTGGTGGGAAGCAGCATATTATGCCTCTGAGATGAGCGAGTATGTGTGTTGAGGTCTGGTCGTTCTGGCCCATGTGTTGCAGCCCTCTGTTCTTGGTATCCTGGCTTTGCGGGTCACTGGAGCTCTGCTTTTGACTGTATTACATGGGCAGGCGGAGCTCGCACACCCGCCTTGTCGCCAATGTGCAGCTGTTGTTGGGTCTCGCATGCGCAGGCCTCAGGGCAAGCAGGCCGGTCAGGACAACAAAGAACAATGCAGATACATCTTACTGTTTGCGGCTGGACATGACTGCTGTCACCACTCCCCGCACTCCTTTTTTTTAGAACTCCAGCACACCCTGGAGTGAACCACCAGGTAATATGTACGCGGGGTCTCCCATGAGACCACCCTGCAATAATACAGCAATGGGATAGTTCATTTGGCACAGCAACATTTCAACACATAACTCTGTGTTGTACAGAGAGAAAAGGCTAGAGGAATAGAAAGAAGGAGCATTTGAGAGTAGAAAGAGGTTGGGGTGCAAGAACTGCTCTGAGAAATGGCTGAGCCGGGATGAAATGAAATGGTGGGAACTGCTGGCAAGTGTGTGATGAGAGACAACAGAGTCCACCTCAGGCTGTGGATAGGAGAAAGTGGGTTGAGAGAGGGGGAAATTGGAAAAAGAGATGGGGACTGGGCTATTTAAGGGCAGTGTGGACAGATAGGGTATATGTGGTCATTGGCTTCTTAGAAAGTGCAGGTAAGTGGTGACAAGAAGGTGCAGCGACTGCTGTGAGGACAGGAGACAGAGGGAGAAGGAAGAAACCTGACCTTTTCCCTAATACCAATATCTTGCTAACATTGCCATGAGTATATGCTGAAGCAGGTGTTTTATTAGAAATATTTATGAGTATTCATGTATTCTGAGTAATGGATTTGCGCATAAAGTGTAATAACGTAGAAAAATAATGCATGCATTGAAAATGTGATCACGATGAGTGGCCGTCAATGTTCACGAAGTGTACTAATTGATGGCTCATTAATATGAAATGTTGAGCACATGTTTGACTATGTAGTAATATGTCATATTGAGGGTTATGCATTATGTATTAGCTTTATTAATCGTAGGTCTTAACTTAGCGGAGATCTTGGCCTAGTTGCACGGCCTCATGTCAAGCTGTATTTCTTAGAGTTTGATAAAATGGCTGTCCTAGAGAATTAAACTGTGAATTTCTACTGTACTGTCTAAATGTGCTCGTAGCTCAAGTATTTTCCCATGAGAACCGACTTCTAGGAGATGCTGTTCTTGTTGAATGTAACAAAATGTATGTAATGTGTGTGAGACTGACTTTTTCAGGAGGAGAACAACAAAGACACTGACTGGAGTATAAGCTGCAACAATATTTTTACTTGATGAGCCGGACAATGAGGATATTACTAAACGGACCAATCCTGAACATGTGAATGGAGAACTAATAGAATTCATAGATTTGAAGTTTTTGTTTTATTGGACAAAGTGTGAACATGCGATCCCTTGACCAAGAGGGACTTGGGAAGTAGTTTTAGGGAATTCAACTTAACGTGACTGCACCAAGAGAAGAGACCTCATTTTTCCCACTTTGCCCTTTCTATCTGATCGAGATTGCTTACTTTAATGCTTAAAGACTTTGCCTTTTCTGAACTTTGATGGTGAATCCTGAATATCTGCTGACCGAACTGATGTCCTGATGACAAAGACTATCTTAGCTTGCAGATCCAATTGAGGAGAGGTATTCTTGTACCCATGTGTATGTTATGTTTATTTGCTTTTTCTTTCTCGGTACCTACTGTGCCATTTTGATAGGGCCATAGGTAGATGTTTTCCAAATTTCTGTTGACTAAACTGTTTTGCATGAAGCCCAACATGCTGATACTATTCAGGTGTTAGTTAAGGTTCTCTCTAATGAAAATCGATCTAGGGAATTGGTGTCTTTTCTTTGCTGAAACTAAATGTATGTGTTATCATTTGCGCAGTTATACTTGCTATTAATTTGTACTGTGATATTAGAATGTGTAGTAGCTCAAGCTTTGATTAGGTTACGTTTCTTCCAAAGATTCGGACAGCCAGTATTGTTTCTGTATGTGTCTCTCTTGATTTTTAGATTAACTTACGTGACATTAGCATTGTTAATATAGGGAAATAAATATTCTAACTTTTACATAAAGGGTGTGGTTATTCATGACTGGAAGGTTATGGTGTGTGACAAATTACTGACTCCTATTGATTATTAATGTCATTGATTATTGATGGTATTGAATATTGTTGAAAATGTACAAATTGGTCATTGATTAGTGCTAGTATGGGGTTTTTGTGGTAGGAACATCTCAAGCATTGGTCAAAAGGTTCATCGACCTATTTGCGTCCCCTTGTAAGTTTACTTATTAAGGTCAGACGCGCCAACAGTGATGGTAGCAGACTGATGGTTCGTCCCCTTGGGAGCCCGTCGTAGAGACCCAGTGCATGATAGCAGAGGCTAACAGAGAGAATAGCGGATTGATGGTTCGTCAGTGATGGTAAAAGAGAGGTGATGGTTTGTCCCTTTAAGAGCCCATCATAGATATCCGGTATAGAATAACAGATATTAACAGAGATAGTTGCAAGATTAAAGGTTGTCTCCTTAATAGGCTATTATAGGGGTCCCAGAGATAGTAGCAGAAAGATATAGCGATTAACAGTGATGGTAGCAGTGGTAGCTTAATGATCGTGTCTCCTGAGAGTTCATTAGTACTAAGATTTGGATTTTATTTTTCAATGATGTTAATTGGAGGAAAAATGTTTCCCTAAGTCCTGAAATGACTTTCCCAGAATCTTGGAGCCTGCTAATGGTTTTTGAGGATGTTCTCGGCGTTCTAGTGACAGTGTGAATGGAGTAGGTGTTGTGCTTGCACAGCTCATGAAAATCACAGGTGAATTGTGATGTTTGTAAGGGTTTAGGGAGTTTGTGTACTCCAAATGAAGTTGTAGATGGAGTGGGCCTACTCCGCAGTGTGAGAGTAGGGTAGTCGTCGAACTTCACGTGTGTGGCGCTTTGTGCAGAAAAATTATCCACTTGGTTGTTGATGATACGGACCCGGCGTGATCTAAGACTCCAGAGCATATTGGAAAGTGTATGAGACACTTGGTTTTATGTTGTAATTTGTCTGGTTTAGTAGGTCGATCGGGTGTGGTTGACAAGTCTGAGTTAAAGGGAGAGAAAGAAAATTTCGACTGAGATCTGGCGAGTCCTATGTGCACCAGGACAGACCCACTGATCAGTTGAGAGTAAAATTTGCAGGTCGAATTTTGCTTGCGAATCTGGGAGACTGAGAAAGAAGGAGTAACTGTAAGTGCGGGAAGAGCCGTCAGTAAAAAATCCGTAATGTTTCTGAAGCGATTGTGTTACCTTTCCTGTAGAAAACCAGCAGATTTGTTTTTTTGGATTTTGGGTTTAGTGCTCGCAATTTTTGCATTAGTTTTGTGTGAATCGAAGTCTGGGAGGACAAGCCGCAAGACTTTGTCAGCCGCAGTATGTGTGACATCATTGGAGCCGCGCTGGGATAGGTCGGTTAGTGAGAAGGGCCGCGCACGGATTGGCAGCTGTTTGTGAGAGGCAATTGGTTGAGAAAGTGGGTTAAGGGAACTCTGGGATTAAAAGTCACTTCCTGATTTGATTTGAAATAACAAAAAGGTCGAAAAGATGACATTTTTCAAGGCTTTAAAGAGTGCTTTAAGGGGAGATACGTATATTCCAACGAGCATAGATGAGGATACACCACCAGAAGGTACACCAGCTTACATTGTAATAGAAGAAAAGAGTGTTGCGCCATGTCTTTGGCTAAAGCAATGGTGCAAGGTGACAGAGAAGGATGGGAACCTAGCATTTCCTACAAATGGGATGTTCAAATTGAGGGTTTTAGAGCATATAAGGATGGTGCTATATGAATTGAAGCCCCTTCCGAGACCAGCGCAGTTCGAGGCATTAGCAATCTGGGAGCTAGTAGCCAGACAGCAACAGCAACAGAAATTCGAGAGGAGAATGAGAAAGGCAGAAAAGACATTAACAGAGGCTAGATGGGACAGTGCTGAGAGAGTTTGGAGGATGGAGACTTTGCACGGAATTAAGTTGTTTCCGGTGATTACTCAAGACAATGAGAAGGAAGGAAGGAAAGCTACTAGAAAGACAAACAGAAGCCCGCCTGAAAGTAGGGAGTTGAAGGTCTTCAACAGTGGGAGAAGAATCAGATGATGATGAGTTTATTTTACAGTTATTGAGAAATCGAACACCACCGTATACAGCACGTGAGAATGGTCCAAGTACCAGTGCTGATCCTACAGCTCCGACACAGGTTAATGGGACAGTGAGTCTGGTGCAGGTTAATACTAGCCTGACACAGAGTGTGATGCAGGGTAATCTTAATGCGCCTACTACTCCCGTAGTACAAACTCTGGTGCAACAGCTACAGGTTCAGAAAATTTACCCTGATGTGCCCATTATGGAAACGACTTCAAACTTAATGGTGCCTATGGAAAAGGTTTATCCGAGACCGATGTTGGTTCAGACAGAACCAACTCCACTTTTACTGCCCCAAGTGCAGCTGCAGGTAATACCGAGATTCACTCCGATAACAGGGACTCAGTCAGATATGTCTCCAATGATGAATCAGAACATGGGAGCTACTCTCCCACAGAACATAACCACTAGACCAACCCCAGATGCTATATCTTTACCTATTACTGTTGGTCCAGCCATACCTCTATTTGCACAGAAGAAACCTAGTGTATGCAAACAGGGTGCCATGTCACAGAATGTAATGGGGGAAGACCTAACGAAAATACTCGAGTAGTTTCTCCTGTGGGACAGACTTTTGACGGATCAAGATCATTGTTAGACCTTAGTCCATTTGGAGTACTTTCAGATACTATGGTAGGGTCTAATGTTGGCAAGATCTTGAAATTGCTGACACCGCAGAATAAGAAAGCAGTTGCACAGCAGGTGACACCTGTTCAAGCCAGCAACATCTTGTTGCAAGGTTTGACTGCTCAGCAGTTGACTGAATGGTTAGACAAGCTGAATACCCCGCAGAGTGATCCTAAGGGAGAGGAGTATGTAAACTATGCTATGTTAAGCATGGAAGTGGGTGAGCTCATTGACGGAACTATGGGGGTGAACAGGTTAGAATCCTACACAGAAGCAGAGTTGAGATATTTGTGCCCGAAGATTACAAGGGAGGTGAGCAATGTGCATAGGAAGCTAGCAGACCTAGCAGAGAAGTATGGCATAGAAATAGAGAAAACAAAGCATTTAAAAAGGAGTTACAGATTAGATTTTGGGACTAAAGATTTTGAACACATGAGATCTGCCGGAATGAAGGCACACCTTAGGGAATTACTTCAAAGTGCCCAGACCTGAGGAGCATTAGATAAATGGGAAGGCAGATCAGTAAAGAAAAGAGACAAAAGAAAAGGGGATTCTGTGGAGCTGACTGCAAATGTGCAGCAAAGCCTAGATCCAGTTAAGATTTTACCAGTGAGAGAGGTTCCAGGAGGGAATTCTATTAATGTCCCTTGGAGTAGAAATGATATTCTATAATTTACAAATGATTATCCAAAGTTGAGAGAAAATCCAGTAGAATGGTATCAGCAGACAGACAGACAGGTTTGTGAAACTTGTGAAATGTCTTTGGGAGGACTTGAACACTTTATTTGAAATAGTGGTTCAAGCTGATCTGTGGATAGAATGCAAGAGGAGTGTAGATTGGCCAACAAGCGAACCAGAAAGAGATAGAAATACAGGTGCACCGTCTCCCGAGGTAATGAAATACTACTATAGCGTGATTGAATTTTTGAAAATGAGAATTTCGCCCAAGAATATTGACTGGCAGAGAATTGACAGGACAGCAGGAAACAAAGGAGTCGATACATGCGTATTATGCGAGATTGTTACAGGTGTTCAAGCATTACAGGGTACAGAGACAATTGAGGCGAAGGACATGATTCATTTTGTGTTTAGATTTGTAGAAGGACTGAGACCTGAAATTAGCCAGATGATTAAGAGTCATTTGATTTGCTGGCAGGCAAAGCCGATTGATGAGGTGTTGCAGTATGCAAAATACTGTAGTGATGAGATTGAGTTGAAGCAAAGAAAGCTAAAGGAAAAGGCGATGGTGATGCAGATTAAAGCTGCTCAGAGAGGCATGCAATGGAACTTTCCACAGCAGTTGCCACAGCAGCAGCAGGGCAACATGGTGTTTCAGCCTCAGATGAGAGGTAGAGGTCGCGGAGGTAATGTGACTTGCGGTCCTGATTTTGGTACTGTAGTGGTTCAGAATGATGTGCAGGGAATTAATAAATTGTCACCTTGTCACGTTTGCAGAGCCATCGGACATTGGTGTGTCCAATGTTGGTGCAGGAAGGTGTTGTTCAGCAGAGTAATGATATCAATTTGTTTCAGAATATAAGAGGACCGAGAGTGAGAGGTCCTAATCCAAATTTTCAAAATAATGAAAATCAAGTGCAGAATTTTCAGCCCATGCAGCAGGTGCAAATGCCACGTGTATACATGACACAGCTGCAGCCAATGAAGCAGCAGGTTCCTATGGTACCTAGACAGCAAATTAATATACCTCAAGCCCCAATGGAACAGCAGCAGGTGATGCTTCCTCAACAGGTCACGGGTCAGAGATTTAGCCAAAATAATAACACAGTACACCAATTCCTGTTACACAGTGAGAATGGAATAAACGATGATTAGATGAGCGAAAGTTCAGATGAGGACCCATGTGTGCTTGCAACTTCCTTAGAAGTAGATCAGAGGGGTCCCTATGTGAAAGGAAAAGTCATGGGTCACAGAGTTTAATTCTTGGTTGACACAGGAGCTACGCGCTCTACAGTAAGAAGTGCCGAAGTCCTGAACTTGCCCCTTTCAGGTAAAACAGTTCAGATCGTAGGAGTAACAAATCAGTACTTGACCACCCCGATTACAGAACAAGTTCAGGTTAAAATTGGCAACTTCCAAGTATTGCACAAATTCGTAGTCTGTGATTCAAGTCCAGTATCCGTACTGGGAAGAGACTTGCTGTGTAAAACAAGATGCTTGATTACTTGTTCAAATTATGGAATTGAGATTCAGACAAATAGTGATGATGAAGATGACCAAGCCCCAGAGATAGAGGGAGAGACTACAAATGAGGAATATCCTCTGATTGTTTTTTTCCCAATCTTTACAGTGAAGGAGCTTCACCCTGATTTACAGGGAACGGTTAAGAAGAAGATGTGGGATCTAACCGGAAAAGAGATAGGTCTGATAAAGGGAGTTGAACCAGTTAAAGTAACTGTAAAGCAGAATGCAGTTTTCCCTCAGATTCCCCAGTACCACATGCCACAAGATGTCCTTATGAAGGTCGCCCAAATAATTGCAGACTTTGTGAAACAAGTGGTTCTGAAAGAAGTATTGAGCAGTCCATGCAATTCACCGATAATGAGTTTCAAAAAGCCCTGTGGGAAAGTTCAAATTGTCCACGATTTGAGAAAGATAAATGAGATTGTGGTCAAATGTTGCTCTGTGGTACCAAATCCAGCTGTGGTAATGTTTAAGATTCCATGTGATGCTGAGTGGTTCACTGTGATTGATTTGTCACAAGTTTTCTTTTCTGTGCCTCTTCATGAGGACAGCTAATTTCTCTTTTGTTTCAAATTTTTGGATCAAGTTTATTGCTAGTGCCGAATTCCTCAAGGGTTTTCAGAGTCACCTTCTATATTTAATCAGATCTTGAAAAAGAATTTGGAGCCGTTGGAATTGCCTTTCCAATCGACCTTGGTGCAGTGCATTGATGACTTGCTGATTGCATCCAAAACAAGGGACGAGTGCAAGTATGGCTCAATTGCTTTGCTGAACCATTTGGGAAAGAATGGTCATAAAGTGTTCCTGCTTAAATTGCAATACTGTCAGAAAGAAGTAAAATACTTGGGTCACCAGATTGAGAAGGGATTGAGAAAGATATCCAGAGAAAGGGTTACAACCACATTGCAGATGAATCCTCCGACTGCACAGAGAGATGTCAGGATGTTTCTTGGGATGGTACGCTATTGTCACCAATGGATTCCCAATTTTTCCATCATTTTGAGGCCATTACAAAAGCTGACTCATAAGGAAGTCACTGATCCCATAGTGTTAGACCAAGCTGGAATGAACACATTCACTGAATTGAGAGTGAGTCTGTGCAAGGCCCCAGCTTTGGGAATGCCTGATTACACAAAATCTTTCATATTGTTTTGTCATGAGCGTGATGCATGTTCTTTGTCTGTCTTGACACAGGTCCATGGAGGTGTAAACCGCCCAGTAGCATATTTTTCAGCTACTGTGGACCCAGTTGTAGCAGCCTTACCAGGTTGTTTGCGCGCAGTTGCAGCGGTTGGACAGAGCCTTACACAGTGTGAGGGCATTGTGATGGGATATCCTTTGACAATAATGGTCCATCACTCTATTGAGATCCTACTTACCAAGACGAAAACCCAATACTTGACTGGTGCAAGATTGACCAGATTTGAAACAAGTATTCTAGTGTCACCAAATGTGTCATTGAAAAGATGTACAGTGCTGGACCTGGCAGCCTTACTTCCTAATGAAAATGTTGAAATTGAGAAGTTAGAAGACATTGAGCATGATTGTCTTGAAGTAACTGACTTGTGCACCAAACCGAGACCTGACATTAGAGATACTCTATTGGAAGAGAATGACCAAATTATCTTTGTTGATGGTTCTTGTCTAAGAGACAATACAGGGACACTGAGAGCAGGATATGCAGTGTGCACAATTACTGGTATTCTGGAAGCTTCTTGGCTTCAAGGAGTGTATTCTGCCCAGGTAGCGGAACTGGTAGCCCTTACTAGAGCATGCCATGTTTCTGCTCAGCTGAAAGTTACAATCTATATGGATAGTCAGTATGGATTTGGAATAGACCATGATTTTGGCCGGTTGTGGTCAAAGAGAGAATTAAGGATTTGTTGCATGCTATCCAAATGCCTGAAGAGATTGCCGTGGTGAAATGCAGTGCACATCTGAAGTTGCAGGACTTCATGTCATTGGGAAATGGATATGCCGATCAAGTCGCAAGGTTTTGAGCATTGAACTGTATATCATTCAAAGATAAGTAGGAATTGTTACCTGAAGAAGATAAAACATGTCCAAGTTTTGCATTGGAAGTAATTGACACCTTGGAGGATATGAAAATGTTGACAGGGAGGAGAAATGTTCATGGAACAAAATGAAATGTGTGCAAAGACAAGATAAATTGTGATTTTCAGGAGAGGGTAAAGTGGTTTTGCCAAATAGTCTGTTGTCTCAAATGGCTAGGTATTATCATGGTCAAGCACATGTTGGGAGGGATGCCATGATTCGGTTGTTCAAACATGATTGGTTCAACTTGAAGTTTAGACAGGTTGCTGAAGCAGTTTGCCATTGTAGCATCATTTGTCAGCAAATGAACGCGGGGAAAGGGACAGTGGTTAATTTGAGCCACATTGGAAGAGCAGGAGGTCCATTCAGCAGAATGCAGATGGATTTTATTGAAATGCCTGCATGTGGAGGTTTGAGATATGTGTTGGTGATTGTGTGCATTTTTAGTCACTGGATGATTGAAGCTTACCTTACACGAAGAAATGACAGCCTCACAGTAGCAAAACTACTGCTTAGGGAATTGATACCACGTTTCGGGTTTCCGATCTCTTTAGAATCAGATAGGGGAAGTCACTTCAACAATTAAGTAATTAAATTACTGTGTGCAGCATTGAACAATGAGCAAACGTTGCATTGTAGTTACCACCCTGAAGCATCAGGACTAGTGGAACAGATAAATGGTACCTTGAAGTCAAGAGTTGCAAAGATGTGTGCGTCCACGAATCTGAAATGGCCCGACGCATTGCCTTTAGTTCTGATGACAATGAGAAATACACCCGACAGGAAGCCAGGATTGTCGCCGCATGAGATCCTTATGGGTCGAGCCATGAGGTTGCCAGTGGTGCCTGCAAATGCACTTGTCAACATTACAGATGATATGGTGTTGGACTACTGCAAAGGTCTGGCTGATGTGGTTCGCTCTTTCTCTCAGCAGGTGGAGGCCACGACACTGCCACCGAACCATGAACCAGGGCATAATCTGAGGGCCGGTGACTGGGTTGTGGTCCGGAAGCACATGAGGAAGATGTGTTTGGAGCCTCATTGGAAGGGACCTTTTCAGGTAGTTCTGATAACTACCACAGCTGAGAAGTGCGCTGGAGTTCCGAACTGGATCCACGCCAGCCACACGAAGAAAGTGGCATGTCCACTGGACCATGAAGGAGAGTTGTTGAGAGTACCAACAACGACAGAACAAGTCAGAACAGACAACGAAGGGGAACTGAGACCGGATGTGAGCCCATTGAGGACGGTTCAGTCACTCCTGTGAGAGATGAAGGAGAAAACATCCAGGAGGGTGACGGAGAGCCTAGCCAAAGGAGGACTTTCCCAGAAGCAGATGATTTTGAGAGACAAACAGAGCAATTACCAGACCCAGAGGGGGAAGGAGTTATGGCGGATCAAAGTCACTGTGATCTGACTCCTCCTGAACCAGTTGCAGATCCGTCAAGAGAAAACACCATAGAACATGGAGTTGTTACAAGCTCAACACTTAAAAGAACATTGACAAAGGGTCCACTGAAAGGAGACAAGTTGCAGGAGTCACAAGCAAAGAGAAAGGAAGTAGTTGTTGAAACAACAATGGAGGAAGAAGTAGATACAACAAGGAGAGAAGATCTAAGTGAAGGAGAATTGAATGGTGATCGAAAGTTGAAAAGAAAGAGAATAGCAAGTCAAAGATACGCAGGTCCTGAATGGGCGTATGCAACTACAAGTGAATGGCAGCAAGAGTTTTTGTCCTTTTGTTTTGATCGAGACATTCCGGGTCAGTATTTTGGCACTTGAAGGAAGCTGATGAGCTGTACTGTTGAATCAATCTGAGAAAAAAGTTTGAGAAAGATTCTGTTGGAAGTAACCGGAAAAGACTTTGATAACCTGATTTGACTTTTTAAACCTGATTTTGACGAGCTGCTAACCGATTTTTGACAAAGGATCCTGGAAGTGAGACTGAGAGCTGTAAATAACTGCTGAAAGAAGATTTGGGGTTTTGTTTTGATTTTGCTGCAAGTTTTTTTCTAAATTTCTCTTCTGCTTCCTGATTCTTTACAGATCATGAGTAACATTAGCCAGCACGGTAGGAAGGATAGGCGCTGTAGATATATGAGTATTGATTTGGCGATTGTATGTGGAATATTGTTTGTGGAATTGATTGTGGGTATGACTGTTCTTGACTAGAGGAAAGCCAACCATACTTCTGCTTTTGAGGCAACTACTGCACTAACAGCAATAGAGAGGTTTAGGTTAGATGAGAAGTATTTGCATGAAGGTACTAAATGCGCAAGGAGAACTTTCTTTTAATGTGTTTTATTGCTTATTGAGTGAGTATGTTGAGACGATGGATGCAAAGAATTGCTTTGTATGTATGCAGGTTCCTATTATAAAGAAAAGTACACTGTTCCAAAAGACAACTAACCTATTAACTATATAGGAAGACAAGGGCGAAGGGAGTCAGGGATATAATTAATATCAGGAGAGCCCTCAAGCACCCAATAGGGTGACAGGTTTCATCATTGGGCTATCTCCTCATCAGACCGGTGCTGCAATGTCTGGCGGACCACCCAAAAATTGGGATGGTACTCAACCGAAGGCAATTTGCCAGGTGGAGGTCTGTAACGAAAACTGACTCTAAGGATAAAGAAGGGTGTGCGAGTGAAGGAGAGTGTAAGCAAGATAAAATTAGCTCTGAGCCTAAAACATTACTTTAATGAATCAGAGGAAAGGTTCAGGCCAAGATTAAAAACATACAGAGTCTTCGTGGGGATAATGTCCCGCTATACTCTTTAAAGAAGGAAGGGTAGTGTGCCTAATCCTGTCTATTTATGGTCAACATGTTTCGCGTCTTTTTATGGTCAATAAATGATCCTGTGACGCTTCGTCAGGACCCAGAAAACTACTTCTCCTATTCAAAAAATTATGAAGTGCTGGAATGTCACTTACAAACTGAAGACAAATTGTCAGTGTGAGTTGGTCAATCAGTCGCCCTGCATAAAAGTGAAAGACAAGTCAAAATTGTTGCCAACGTGCAAATAAGCACAAAGAAAAGTGCAATCACAGCAAATCCACCCCCAAGGTGCCACAATTAAAAATAACTGGAAGGGCTTACCATCCCATATTCAAGATTGAGCTTCTTAGGACCGCGCTAGCCTCAACCCAGGAGGTATTACTAGGCATAGAAACAACATAGTAACAAACAACTGCACGTCAATATGTACAAATTAGCAGGTCATAGAGGAAGCGCCAAAAACATCAATTTGAATTGGTCACATCATTCATGAACTAAGATTAGTAATGTCAAGAAATCAGACATCAATCAATCGAAACTGTAGCTTAAATAAAAAGTCTTGTTCCTATATGAGATCAAATCCCTACATTAAATGCAGGTCCTAGGTTCCAGGGAAAAAAACTTTAGGACCTTGTGCATGGAGGAGAACTCACTCTGGAAGAAACGAAATGGAGATGGCAAGGTAAAAGGGGTCAAGTAAAAAGCTAGGAGAAGCCTAAGTGTGCCAAGTCAGGTGTAAACACTCTCCTGAAATTAGCACGTACATCCGTACACATGTAAAAAGGCATAACTACAACCTGGTGGAAAAAAGGGGGGAGGCTCCAGAACCCCCGTGCCTCCTAACAAACTTACTTCTACCGTCTCCCAGTCCTGCTGGTACACCTGCCCCGCGCCGCACGCCTGCAGACGCTCAAACGGCATCTTCGGGATGATTAAATGTGTTTGTAGAGACGCGTCTACTCGCGTCTTGATCCGGAAGCAACCAGCCGGTTGCTCCGGGTCGTGGAAATAGAAAAAGGACCCTAATTCTGGCCAGTCGGCCATCTTGAAAAGGGCAAAAAAGTCCACGTTAAAGTAATGGCACTGGAGTAATCGTGCCAAAACCAAGGAAAAACCCGTTATTGCTCAATCAGTTTTAAATAAAAATGATCATGACAGTACATGAATATATTTAAGTAGAAGTAATGGAATCTCCTGGTAATAAACTAAGAAAAACCAGATGATGTGAAAAATAGTAGATTGGCACAGAGGTAAAAGAAGGACACCAAGTGTACTATATTGGCGGCCATCTTGCCAGTGGTAATTTTATCCAGAGTAAAAACGACTGCGAAGCCAGGATCAACTTGTAATTCAAGCGTAAGCAATCCAATTGCAATCACCCAACCAAATATGTGGCTCATTACTACACTTCAAAAATCTGGATATTAAGCTCCCTTCCAGGGGTGGGGAGTCCTAGTCCACAAACAACTCAGAAAACAAGTACCCCCACCAAGTGAGGATTTTAAGGTTGTTTTAGTCTTACCAAGATCATAAAACAATATATAAGTCATAAAAAATCCTGGGGTAGCAAGCAGCCAACGATTGGTGGCGAACAAAAAATCGTCTTGTTTTAAAACTGTAGTCACGTTCTAGAGTGTCAAAGAATTCCAGGGAATTTCATAATTTAGACCTTCACTATAGGTTTTGAGTCTGAACACCCATCGTTGTTCAATTTTAAATAAAAAATTGGGATTGTTACTATTGTATCTCGGTACCTGTAACACAATCCACCACATGTCATTGGGACCGTGTTTAGCTTCGGTGTGAGCTAAGTTTCGTTGTAATACGGGAGCATCTAATGTTGCTCCGGTGTTCATTGATTCGCTGTTTTACCGGGCGAGTTGTCATCCCGATATATTTCAAATCACAAGGACAGGAAATCAAGTAAATACATTGACGTGTATTGCAATTGGTATGCTTATTCAGATACCAGGTACCAAATGATCAAGGTCCACTCTGTCAATGCGCTTAGTGAGAGGACAGACATTGCAAGAACCACACGGGTGATGCCCAATGACCGGAGGCAAGTTCCACAGAGTCGTTTGTTTTCCCGAGTCAAGATGTAAGCGAGGGCGAGTATGGACAATTAAATCTCGTATATTAGGAGATCTTTTGAAAGCAAAGAGGGGCCTCGGGATCTGAATACCGCCACTCTGTAGGATATTTCAACGTTTATTAATGAGTTTCTTAATAGAGTTGGACAGTGGGGTGTACGTGGAAACACATGTCAGTCGATTTTCCGGTTCTCTAAGCGCGGGTGCAAGTAGAACGTCTCTATGATTATTACGAGCCCTTTTGTAAGCGGGATTAATAATCTTTTTAGGATAACGTCGATCAATGAGTTTCTGTTTAAGCTCAAGGTACTGGATGTCAAAAGCTTGGATTGAGCTGCAGTTGCGACGTAACCTTAGGAATTGGCCCACAGGTAGGTTATCACGCAGGGACTTAGGGTGATGGCTATCGTACAGAAGTAAACTATTACGATCAGTGCTTTTGTGGAAGGTGTTGGTAGTGAGCTTGCCATTGTCTATCTTAATCACAAGGTCCAGGAAGGAAACTTGTGTAGATGAAGAGTGGGCGGTAAATCTAAAAAATGGGTCCAAGGTGTTGACCCAGTGAGTAAAGTTGTCTATGTCCTCATGGGACCCTTTCCAGATGATGAGGATATCATCTATGTACCTCCGCCATAGTCTGATGTTATCGTGAAATGGATTGGATGGTTGTAATATAAACATCCTCTCAAAGTTATACATATACAAACAAGTCAAACTAGGTGCAAACGTGCTGCCCATTGATGTCCCTTGAATCTGATGGAACAGGGAATCTTCAAATTGAAAGAAGTTCCTCTTCATAGCTAATGTCGCACATTGCATCACAAAGTGGACCGGAGTAGGAGATGACCATGAACTAGCAAGGAGAGCTGACTCCACCACTTGTAAAGTGACCTTCTGAGGAATGTTGGTATATAATGCCTCTACATCCAGAGTGATGAGGGCTTGAACTTGGGTATTGGAGTTGATGTTTTCAATCAGGTTCAGGACGTGTGTTGTGTCCTTGAGGAAAGTACTAGAATCTTTCACCAAAGGTTGGAGGAAGAAATCACAAAACACAGACAGAGGTTCTAACACTGAACCAATGCCTGATACAATGGGACGCCCTGGAGGAGGGAAGGTACCCTTGTGTATCTTGGGCAAACAGTAGAAATATGGAGTACGAGGATGTGCCGTGTCGAAGAACTCAGCTTCTTTAGGGGAGATCCACGAGTTGCTACGGGCCTCTTCAATCATACTCCTGATTTCTGTGTGAAGATCGTTAGTAGGATTGCGAGCAAGGGGGGCATAATGAGTCGTATCACTCAGATGACGTAGGCACTCATGCCTATAGTCTGAGGTGTTCATAATTACAATTGCACCTCCCTTGTCTGCTGGCTTAATCACTATTGATTGATCCAGAGATAGATCTTTCAAAGCCTTCCTCTCTGTAGACGGTAAATTCAAAAATGGCCTCTTGGGGTGGACTGAATCAAGATCCGCCATAACAGCTTTTTCAAAAGCCAGTACCTCAACTGGGAGAGAGTGTGATGGAGGAACAAAAGTGGATGGTTTCCTTAGACCAGTATCATCACTCCCAGATGTCACAGGACGTTCCAAAAAGAAAAAATGAAGTCGTATTTTCCTAAAGAACTGGGAGAGTTCACAGTTCAGACGGAAAGGATCCTCAGAGGGTGTCGGGACAAAACCTAGGCCTTTGTTCAAGGCTGCTGATTCGTATGTTGAGAGTCGTCTATTGGATAAATTAACCACTAGGTCCTCGGTGGGGGGTTCTTGCCCTGACTCCGAGTGACCATTTGTGGCTCTTCTCTGTTCCAATGGACCCGTCTGCCTCTGCCTCTCCTTCTGCCTCTTCTTCTGCCCTGGCCGCGGCCTAAAAAAGGCACATAAGGTAACATAGGGCGAGGTTAAAAAAAGGGGTAAGGCGGTTGCCAGAAGAAAGGTTGATTGGGAGGGTATTGTGGTTGGTTATAAAGGGGTGGTTGCATACTATCATCAGTGCTCCATCCATCAGATGAAGAACTGATGCTGTAATTGCGAGTTTTTTTGTTGGACACAGTGGATTCATCGGATGAACGGGATTGAGCATCAGCATCATAATCTTCCTTAATATAAGGATATACTTTCTCTCGATCGAACCTCCTGATATCTTTTTGCAATTTTGAGATCTTCTGTTGAGTCAGAAACTCTTTCGTCTCGTTTTCAAGGAGGCAGCTCTTAAATGATGATAACGTGACTGTCGTTTTTATGGTGCTCTCATTGCAATTAATTTGCACCATAATGGATTCCGCTAAACGTTTTGAGGAGTTAATGATCAGAACTAGCCAATATCTGGTACAATTTCATGCGATCTGCGCCCAATCTTTTCTGAACGCCAGATCGTGTAGGAAAATCCTAGGCATGTTTGAAACCAGGAGGCCATTGGGAGCGATATTTGCTCTAAGATAATCCGTCATTATGGTGCCATGCATTATGGTCTTGATTAGTTCACGTTTTAAAGAGGAAAGTTTAGCCCAGTCCTCTTTGAGACTTCCCGTGGGGTTAGAGCCTTCATTGTTGAGGATCGAGGGCGCTTGTAAGATCGCGGATACTATCTCATCATCGAAACTAAGACCTTAGAAATTCTCCAAAGTCAATGGTCAAAAGGGATAGAGTTATGAAGAAAGGCTTCTCAAATAGAACCCATATAAGTCCCACAGCAAACCTGCTGTTCTAAACTATTAAATACAAGAGAGGGACAGGGAGATTACTGGTCCATTGTACAGTCTCCCAAAATTACCTATTATAAAGAAAAGTACACTGTTCCAAAAGACAACGAACCTATTAACTATATAGGAAGACAAGGGCGAAGAGAGTCAGGGATATAATTAATATCAGGAGAGCCCTCAAGCACCCAATAGGGTGACAGGTTTCATCATTGGGCTATCTCCTCGTCAGACCGGTGCTGCAATGTCTGGCAGACCACCCAAAAATTGGGATGGTACTCAACCGAAGGCAATTTGCCAGGTGGAGGTCTGTAACGAAAACTGACTCTAAGGATAAAGAAGGGTGTGCGAGTGAAGGAGAGCGTAAGCAAGATAAAATTAGCTCTGAGCCTAAAACATCACTTTAATGAATCAGAGGAAAGGTTCAGGCCAAGATTAAAAACATACAGAGTCTTCGCGGGGATAATGTCCCACTATACTCTATAAAGAAGGAAGGGTAGTGTGCCTAATCCTGTCTATTTATGGTCAACATGTTTCGCATCTTTTTATGGTCAATAAATGATCCTGTGACGCTTTCGCAGGACCCAGAAAACTACTTCTCCTATTCAAAAAATTATGAAGTGCTGGAATGTCACTTACAAACTGAAGACAAATTGTCAGTGTCAGTTGGTCAATCAGTCGCCCTGCATAAAAGTGAAAGACAAGTAAAAATGAGTGCCAACGTGCAAATAAGCACAAAGAAAAGTGCAATCACAGCAAATCCACCATGCAGGTTCCTTCATCTGTACAAGAAGGAGTTACTTACCATAGTCTGCCGTTGACGTATGGGATAAGTTGTAGTCTGTTACTAACAAGATTCTATAACCAGGAGTACATCTAGTATTTCTACTGTAATTATGATGTCATGTTTTCATTTGTCCCTATAATTAGGTATTGGAGTAGAGTAGCTAAGGATAATGACATAGTAATAGTTAGAGGTTTCTTTGAGCCTACATTGACATTTGGCACGGCTTATGCTCACAGGAATAACCTAACATGCTTGCTTGCACCTTTAGAAAAGAGCTTCTTAGATCACACAGAAGACAGGAGAAAAGCATAGAAGAAGAAGTTAGAAAAAGGCTTAGAGAAAAGGACCAACAAGAATGATTATGCTTATAGTGCAATTAAAACACAAGGGAAATTCGCTTTAGATGCACAACATGTAGGGAAACTTTGTATATATAGGCATAAATTGCTTAGTGACACTTTGTTTGTGGGAACAAGTGAATGGACTTTTATGTTGAGTGGTCAACATCCAGCTATTCCCGGGGTATATTACATCTGTGGTCCTAATGCTTAAGACCGTCTTCCAAAGGGATGTTATGGGACATGCTACTTGGGAATAGCTTTCCCAAAGATATTTCAAATGGATGGTTTGAAAAAGTTTCTGAAAGTGACTGAATTACATCATATGAGACAGAGGGGGGAGTCTCCTTCTGGTATAGTGGGTGATATGTTTGGGGAAATGATTCCTTCAGTGGGAGCTGTTCTGAACTCGATAAAGATTTGAAAGTTGTCTACTATTGTGGATAACATGCTGACAATTTTTTCAGGAGCCATACTTCTGATAGATACTGAATTAGCTGATGAAAGAGCTATGACTCTTCAGAATTGTCTTGCTTTAGACATTCTTTTAGGGAAGAATGGCGGAGTTTGTAGAATGATTAATTCTAGGCATTGTTGCTCATTAATACCCGATAACAGTAAAGAAATTAGGGATTTACTTACTAATCTGATAATGAAAGTCCTGATTTGAAAGAATTAAAAGAACCAGGTGTTTGCGAGAAGATTGGCAAAGGTTTTGCTTCAGTGGGAAATTGGCTCAGCAACACTTGGAATGGGATACTATTGAAAATTATACAGGGAATATTCATTGTCATGGTTTGCCTATTTGGAATATGGGGAGTATGTAAATTATGTAAAAGGATTAAATTGAAGAAGTCAAAGGATTATCGATCAGTGGAGGGAAGAAAAGAAAAGGGAAAAATTGTTTAGGGAACATTCGACAAGGGAACAAAAGTATGAAGGGATTGAAATGACAGAATTTTAGCTGACACAAACATTTGTGAGTGTTAGCTTAGAGTGATGACACATTTAGTCATCAGAGGAGGGATTGCTAAAGCAGGTGTCTTAATAGAAACATGAATGAGTATTGATGTATTCTGAGTAATGGATTTGCGTAGCAAGTGTGATAACGTAGAAAAATAATCCATGCATTGAAAATGTGATCACGATGAGTGGCCGCCAATGTTCACGAAGTGTACTAATTAATGGCTTATTAATATGAAATGTTGAGCACGTTTGACTAATGTAGTAATATATTATATTGAGGGTTATGCATTATGTATTAGCTTTATTAATCAGAAGTCTTAACATAGCAGAGATCTTGGCCTAGTTGCATGGCCTCATGTCAAGCCGTATTTCTTAGAGTTTAATAAAATGGCTGTCCTAGAGAATTAAACTGTGAATTTCCACTGTACTGTCTAAGGGGGTTATTCTAACTTTGGAGGAGTGTTAATCCGTCCCAAAAGTGACGGTAAAGTGACGGATATACCACCAGCCGTATTACGAGTTCCATAGGATATAATGGACTCGTAATACGGCTGGTGGTAAATCCGTTACTTTTCCGTCACTTTTGGGACGGATTAACACCTCCTCCAAAGTTAGAATAACCCCCTAAATGTGCTCGTAGCTAAAGTCTTTTCCCATGAGAACCGACTGCTAGAAGATGCTGTTCTTGCTGAATCTAACAAAATGTATGTAATGTGTTTGAGAGTGACTTTCTCAGGAGGAGAACAATGAAGAAGCTGCAACAATATTGTTACCTGATGAGCTGGATGATGAGGACATTACTAAACGGACCAATCCTGAACATGTGAACGGAGAACCAGTAGAATTCATAGATTTGAAGTTTTAGTTTTATTGGACAAAGTGTGAACATGCGATCCCTTGACCGATAGGGACTTGGGAAGTAGTTTTAGGGAATTTGACTTAACGGGACTGCACCAAAAGAAGATACTGCATTTTGCCCACTTTGCCCTTTCTATCTGACCGAGAGGTACTTACTTTAATGCTTAAAGACTTTGCCTTTTCTGAACTTTGATGCTGAATCCTGAATATCTGCTTACTGAACTGATGTCCTGATGACGAAGATTATTTTAGCTTGCCGATCCAATTGAGGAGAGGTATTCTTGTACCCATGTGTATGTTAGGTTTATTTGCTTTTTCTTTCTAGGTACCAACTGCGCTATTTTGATAGGGCCATAGGTAGATGTTTTCCAAATTTCTGCTGACTAAGCTGTTTTATATGAAGCCCAACATGCTGATACTAATCTGGTGTTAGTTAAGGTTCTCACTAATTAAATTTGATTTAAGAAATAACAATTGGTGTCTTTTCTTTGCTGAAACTAAATGTATGTGATATCATTTGCCCAGTTATTCTTTCTATTAATTTGTACTGTGATATTAGAATGTGTAGTAGCTCAAGCTTTGATTAGGGTACGTTTCTTCTGAAGATTCGGACAGCCAGTATTGTTTCTGTATGTGTATCACTTGATTTTGAGATTAACTTATGTGACATTAGCATTGTTAATATAGGGAAATAAATATTCTAACTTTTACATAAAGGGTGTGGTTATTCATCACTGGAAGGTCATGGTGTGTGACAAATTACTGACTCCTATTGATTATTAATGTCATTGATTATTGATGGTATTGATTATTGTTGAAAATGTACAAATTGGTCATTGATTAGTGCTAGTATTGGGTTTTTGTGGTGGGAACATCTCAAGAGTTGGTCAAAAGGTTCATCAACCTATTTGCGTCCCCTTGTAAGTTTACTTATTAAGGTCAGACGAGCCAACATATACATGGTGAATACTGTTGTATGTGGAGCAACATTAACATACATGCCAACATTTTAGAAGGGCAAAGTGGATGATTAAAAAAAAAAATATTCAGGAGAGTGTATTTGCCTCATTAACTAATATTGAAGAAGCTGCAATTGGCTTAAAAAAATCTGGAGTCTCCTGCCTGAATCGGGTCTATTGACATGTATTACTGTCTATTTAACCATATGTAAGTGAAGGTTTCATATAGCACTGTGGTATCCTCTATGTGGGTTCCTCTGGCACGAGCATAAGAATGTGAAAGTCAGAACGAGCGTAAGAATAGGGAGAATGTGGAATGTTGGTAAATGGAATGTGGGAGGCGTGAGTGAAGAGGCCGTTGAGACGGAGAGAGAGAGATGGCATGAAGAGATAAGGACGTGGTTGGTGTAGGACTTGTTATACGACCTATTTCAGAATAAACCTGCTTTCATTCAACCTCCTCGAGTGTCTTACCCTGCTGGTCATTCTTACATTTTGGCGACGAGGATCCACCGAGAAAATGAAGAGAGGCAAATTCCTAACGGTGAAGAACAGGTCTCGGCAGTCCTGACAACACGATCCGTGAGACTTCAGTCACCAAAGGTACTTTACGCTTGTACCTGTATATAATTTTCGCTCTCCGCCCGTAAGTTGTTACGGCGCGAGAGTTTTCATGCGCGACCCAGGCGACGCTAAGCAACGCGTCTTTCAGGAAGCACACGTCTCGCGCATAGCAACGGTAACCATCACGTGTTGAGCCTTCGTGTTGTAAGCACGAACCTCGCACTTAGCAACAGTAACTAGGACACGCTGGGCCATCGCGTCTTAGCAGAAGCACGAAATTTAATGGATTCAGTTCCAGCAACTGTTTTTTCCAGGAAAATGTTGTAACATTGTTTGATTCAACACGTTTTTCACTAAGATTTTGAAAATAAAATATTTGGGAATGCTGTGTCTTTGAGCACCTTTCGGAGCTAGGAGGTGGAAGCTTTCAGTGAAGACAACCGGCGTCTCTTCGCAATCTGTTCCTGGCGTTTCTCCTTGGCTTCCTTCATCCTCTTAGCCAGAAGTTTGGCATACTCAGATGCCTTCTCCTTGTTCTTCTTAGTGCGCTGCTTCTTCAGAGCAATACGTCTGCGCTTGTGCTGCAGCACTCGAGGAGTCACCAGACGTTGAATTTTGACACACTACTTGATTTCTAATCCAAAGTCATGCAGAACGTACCCGCTGCACCGTTTTTTTTAACCTCTCCATGGGATCCACCAATTCCATGGCAGAAGTGGAAAAAGGTTTTTAATAATTATGCTAGGGTGTGTGGTACTTCTCTGAGTGCGGAAAGGAAGACATCACTGTTAATGCATTGTTTAGGGACTGAGGGCCAAGAAGTCTTTGAACATCTTCCGGAGCTCACTGATGGAGATTCAAATGGTCTCAATGAGTTTGAGATTTCGTTGAAAAAACTGGACTTACATTTTTTACCAAAAGTGAGTACTGTTCTAGAAAGGTACCCGTTTGGGAAGAGGATGCAACGTCAAGGGGAGACAATGGAACAGTATATAACAGAACTCAGAAGACTTGCTTCCACTTGTGCGTTTGGAGGTACTTATGAAGAACGTTTAAGGGATCAATTCATGCTAGGGTGCTCCTTGGAAAAAGCAAAAGAGAGCATGTGGCAGAAAGATAATCCATCCCTAGATGAAGTCCTAGTATTGGCCAGACCCTGTGAACACTCCAAGAAATGTGTTGAGGTCCTTCGTAAAGACTCCATTGTGTCGGACACAACAAGAGAAGAAGGAGCTTCTGTGAAAGTGATACGATGCAATAATACTGACAATAAAGGTGCTCGAGATTCAGCAATGACATTGACGAAGAAAACTTTTACTGGGAAGTGTTTTAGGTGTGGGAATATCGGCCATATGGCCAATAACAAAGATTGTCCTGCCCTAAAAATGCTCTGCAGAAGTTGCGGTAGGGTTGGACATTTGGCAAAGTGTTGCAGGATGAAGAATAATGAAAAAAAAATAAGAGAAGTGTGGTGTGATAGTGACACAGATGTTAAGGAAGCGGTGAATGTGGTCCAGGTTTTGCAGATGGGTGTTGGGTCTTCTGGTGGTCCCGTAGAGTCAATCTTGGTTAACGGTAAATCTCTGAAAATTCTCTTCGACTCTGGGGCAAAAATCACATTAGTACCAAAAACATTTTATGATCAGAATTTAAAAGGGTCGGTTGAGCTATTCAAACCAGACGTGATACCCAAGGGATATGGTGGTGAGCCAATAAAACTGTTGGGTTACTTTTGGGGAAGTATAGAATTCAAAGAACGCCTAATTCCTGCAAAGATATACATTTCTGAAAAAGGAGACTCTTTAATTAGTTGGTTTCATCAACGTGATCTTCGAATTTTGCTTGATCCAAATGAAGATCCCCCAGTAAGACTTAAGGAAAATCATATGGTTCAATCTGTGTCGGAAGACCTATGTGGTTGGGTGGAAGAGTTTCCAGATGTATTTAGCAAGAATTTAGGTTGTCTTAAGAACTATATACATAGAATCAGACTTAAACCAGGAGCACAGCCGAGGCCAGCGAAAGTAAGGAATGTTCCCTTATTGGTAAGAGAGAAAATGAAAGCTGAGATAGACAAACTCATTGCGAGTGGAATTATTCAGGAGGTGGAAGCTTCAGAATGGGTGGCACCAGTGGTGATGGCAAGGAAAGCCAATGGTGACGCTAGGCTCTGTGTTGATCTTAGAGATCTAAACAAGAATGTCATAATAGATCACTATCCACTCCCAAATATTACTGAGTTGTTGTGTTCACTTTGTGGAGCAAAGCACTTCTCTACCCTAGATTTGACTTCTGCTTACCATCAGATTAATTTGCATAGGTCTTCTCAGGAACTGACCACTTTTATCACACCATTTGGTACCTTTAAATTCCTAAGAATGCCTTTTGGGTTAATTTCAGCAGCATCAGTCTTTCAGAGGGTCATGGAAAGAATTTTGGAAGGCATGGAAGGGGTGAAAGTATATCAGGATGACCTACTTGTCACAGGGACCAATCTAGTGGAACACAATACGAGAATGAGAATGGTCTTAGAGAAGCTACGCAACAATGGTCTGACACTCAAGGCTGAGAAGTACAAGATAAACATTCCCAACATTGAATACTTGGGTCATGAAATTTCGGCAAGGGGAATTCGTCCCAAGACAAGTTTAGTCAATACTATCAAAAATTTACCAAGTCCACAAAATAAGGAAGAACTTATGAAGTTTTTAGGGATGGCGGAGTTTTATAATAAATTTGTCCCATGCTTTGCAGAAAGAACTTATAACATGAGACAGGTATTAAAGAAAAGAGCGGAATTTAAGTGGGATCAGGCATGTGAAAGAGAGTATCAAGACATCAAAGCCAGCCTAGATAAAGCAGCAGATTTAGGAAGTTTTGATGCACGTGATGATATCATTCTGATGACTGACGCTAGCTCAAAAGGGCTTGGTGCGGTTTTATTGCAAAGAAAACAAGGTCAAGTGAGAACGATTCTTTTTGTGTCCAGATGTTTGAAGGAAGCAGAATTCAACTATTCTGTGGTTGAAAAAGAGGCGCTTAGTGTCTTTTGGGCAGTGAGGAAACTGAGGAAATTTTTGTGGGGACATAAATTTCAGATAGTGACGGACCATAAGCCTCTCATAGAGGTATTTACTAAAAAAGGAATAGAGTTGATTTCTCATAGGATCAGAAAGTGGGTAGTGGCACTGCAAGAATTTATTTTTGTGATCTCCTACATGCCTGGCACATTAAATATTCAGGCGGATTGTCTTTCAAGACTTTGTATAAACACAGGAAAAGAAGATGAGATTTTCGAAGGAGGGTGTTTTGCAGACATAGTGGCTGATGAGGAGATAAAAGTTTGTTTAGTTACAGAGGGAGTGATTTCAGAATCAACATGGATGGATGAATTGTCTAAAGATACCACGTTGCAGCTAGTGCTGGATAAGGTCATTAATGGTTGGGGTGTCAAAGAAAAAGTAGATGAAGAATTGTCAGGTTAAAAATGAATTATCTGTGGTGAAAGGGCTTATAATGAGAGGCAGTAAGTTGGTTCCCCCAACTAACTTGAGAATGGAACTTGTAAATTGTGCTCACTCTAGTCACATGGGCATATCCAAAACAAAGGAGAGATTAAGGAATGCCTACTGGTGGCCTGCCATGGACATGATGGTAGAAAGGGCAGTGAGGAATTGTCAAGAGTGTGGGTGTTCGGATAAAGTATTGAAGTGTAGGATTCAACCCATGGTCATGCGTGAAGAGTCCTCCGGTCCCTGGGTTGATATAGCTTTGGACATTTTAGGTCCAATAAGACTGAATTCTACTGACCGATATATATTAGTCTGCATTGATATGTTTTCACGTTGGCCAGAAGTCAGATTCGTGAATTCTGTTGAATCAAAGGACATCATTAATTTTTTAGATGATCTATTTGAAAGAGAGGGTTTCCCCTGTACTTTGTTAACTGACAATGGAGTGCAGTTTGTTTCTGAAGCAACGGAGTCCTTCTTGAAAGAAAGAAATGTAGTACATAAGAGAACAGCTCTTTATCACCCTGAGTCCAATGGAGTTGTTGAACGCTTTATTAAGGTGTTGAAGCAATGCATGCAATTAGCGCTAGTTAATGGTGTTGAGTGGGAGGGTGATGTGAAGAAAAAAGTTCGAGAATATCGTTTAACGCCACACTCCACCACAGGGGTCACTCCTTTTCAATTGTTTAAGGGTAGGGCACCTTACAGTGAGATGGAACCTAGTTGGGTAACGGAGAAAAGAAAGGAAGTCAGTGATCAGGTGGGTAACATTGAAGGTTGGAGAGAGAGAGAGAGAGAGGTGAAAGCGAAAAGAAAGTCGTGGTATGACCAGCGTAAAGCTGTAAAGAGGACAGTGTTGTGTGAAGGTGATTATGTTAAAATAAAGTCCCCTAGAAAGGAAGGGAAATCATCTAAATTTAAAGGTCCTTTTAAAGTCATAAAATTGTTCAAGAATGCTGTGAAAACGGAAGATCACAGGATTTGGAACTTGAATAGAGTGGCCAAATGTTTGAGGCCTGTTGTAGGTCACACAGATGTTACTGCTCGAGAGGCTCGAAATGCTTTAAGTGTTCCTAGCATACGAGATCCAACTGAGACTCGACCGAAGAGAAATGCATCAACACCGTTATGGTTCAAAGACTATGTAACGTGAACATTGAGCTTTGCACTTTCTTCATAGATTTTGTGATGCTAACTTCAGGCGGGTTGTGTCGGATTGCATGTAACATAATGTACTTATTGCTCAAGTGTTATTAATATTTAGGTGTTGTTAATGTGTAGTTCCGTTAATACGCTGTTTATGTATTTATTTATTTATTTATTTTCGAGTTGATATGAGGAAGATGGTGTGGTATCCTCTATGTGGGTTTGATGAAGCAGAAAATGAAGGTTCTCATTTATTAGCGCTTAAACGTAGTACTGAAATAATCATGTGTGACTTTAACCGAACTAATAAAGATTGTACGGGGACAAAATGTGCCCTTAGAGTAGTTTGCCAACGTTTATAAGCGTGCTTTATATAACGTGGTGTACTAGAATTGCACTAATCCGACATAATCATAAACGTGTGCTACGATTTGCTTGTTTGAAATGTTTTAGCTTAGCATAACTTTAGTGGAGGCTTTGGCCTAGTTGCCTGGTCTCACGGTTTAGATGCTCGTATTTTTCCAATGTGCTAATAAACGTGTATTTTTGCTTGAAGCTGTACTTTTCCACTGAGATCGTTCACATGCTTATCTTAAAGTTTCGTGCCAGCCTGGCATATTTCTCTCCTTACTCCAAGGTCGATCTGCAGGTGCGGACAATGGAAGCTCTGAAAGTGAGTTAATTGGTATAAAATGTTGCAACTTGCGTACCCATCTCCAAGGATAATGTATGCTTAAGTAAAAGCTTGAGAACTGTTGTTTTTGATTGGACAATTTGAAGCTAACCTATGAACCCTCCAATGGAAGACCCTACTGGATTTGAACTGTTGTCTATTTAAACCAGGTGCACGAGAGGAAAGTAGCCTTTTTTTGCAGCCATTACCAGCTCGATACCCGCCATTTTGCAGGACACCGTAGCTATGATGGCCCATCTTGCTGCGACGCCATTTTGAAAGAGACTTTGATTCTTTCTCTAATCGAGAGAAAGAGACTTTAAATGATTCTTGCCCTAGAGACTTTAACTTTGATCCCTTTGCATGAAGTAGTAGTTCTATTTTGCCGCTGTGAGGCAATTGCCCCGTCCACCCCTGCCCCTTTGCCCCGTCCCATGCTGATCGAAACGGTACCCATGCTGATCGAGAAACGGTACCTGTGAGACGAAGACTTCCTTGTATGCTGATCGTAATTGGTAAATATGAAAGGAAATTGTACAATTGCATTGTGTTTCTTTTAGGTAACCAACTGCTGATTTTGATAAGATCCCTAGTTAGGAGTTTTTCTAAATTAATGTTGCTAAATTGTTTTCGCATGAAGTCCCACATGCCGATGCTAATTTGAGGTTAGATGAGGATTCCTTCTGTTGCACGATGCAATTTGAGACCTTGTTATGCTGACTAAATGTATGCAATTAGCTCTTTACAGATTATCGTATTAGTGATTTGCATTGCTATTATCGAATGTCTTGTGATTCAAATGCTACAAAGATTGCACTTGTTTCGCCGTTATGGACAGCTATTAATGTTCATTTATGTTTATCATTTGGTGTTGAGACACATTTATATTGTGCTAGCTTTGTTAATATAGGGAAATAAATTCACTAACTTTGAATAAACTGGTGTGGTTATTCCTGACTGAAAGGTCAGGGTTCGCCGAAATGTATTCTGGATTAATTGTTAAGTGTTATGTTGATCAGGGTATTGCTTATGTTCGTTATTGATTATTGATTTGATGCAATTGATCGATATAGAGTACGGAGAGTTCCACTTAGTCAAAAGATTCATCGGCCTAAAGAGCGTCCGAATACAGGTAAATTATTAGTACGGACCGCTCTATCAGTAGATGGTAGCAGAGGACGGTTGCGCCTTTTGGGACCCCGTACTCTTAAAGTACATGGTGTTAAATTAACGGTTTCGACTTTTTACACTCCACTCGAGAAGTTGAATTAGATTTTTTTTGGATAAAACTGATTGACAGAATGATGATGGGCTAAGTCCACCGCGACTTTCCCGGGATCTCGGAGCTTGCGAATGAAGAGAATGGAGGTGTGGAATCGGCGTTGGCGGTACTAGTGATGGTATGAGTGAAGCTAGGGTTTTGCGCTTGCACAGCTTATTGCCGCAGGTTGGGTGAAAAGGTTGCGAGGAATTTTTTCTTTTAGAGGATAGCGGAGGTGCGACTCCGAGTGTAGAAGTAGAGAAGTCGTCGAACTTCATAGAAATAGCGGAGGTGCGACTCCGAGTGTGAGAGTAGGGAAGTCGTCGAACTTCATGTGCGTGTGGCGCTTTGTGCATAAAAAAAGGTCCACGTGGTTGTTGTTGTTGAGACGGGCCCTGCGAGGTCAAGAGACTCCGGAGTATGTTGATCTATGTTGTGGTCTGGGCGGTTTAGTAGGTTGATCGGGCGTGGTCAACAAGTCGGTACGTGTGTTAAGGGAGTGAAAGAAACTTCGACTTCGGGCTTTGACAAGATTCTAAGTGCACTAGAATAGATCATTGACAAGTTGAGAGTAGGTCTGCGGGTCAGATTTGCTTGCGAACGTGGGGACCGAGAAAGATGGAATAACTGCCGAGGCTAGTGAAAAATCCCTAAGGTCCTGAAGCGATTGTGTTACCCTTCCTGTAGTAAACCGACAGATCTGTTTTATATTTTTGGTAGCTCGCGGTACATGCAAGAAGTTGTTACGAAAGGAGCTGAGTGAAGGAGGACTAGCCGCGAGGCTTTGTCAGCCGCAGTGTGTGTGAGTGTGACGTCACTAGGAGCCGCGCTGGAATAGGTTGGTTGGAGAGAAGGGTCGCGCACGGATTGGACGCAGTCCGTGGGGCTCGATTGGAAGGGGAAAGGCAAGCGAAGAGTATTCCGGGAATTAAAGTCACCTATTGATTACAAATTTTGTGAAATAAAAGACGAGAAAATGAAATTTTTTAAAGCATTAAGGAGTGCGATGAAGGGGGAGTCTTACATTAAAGCGAGCGTAGGAGAAGAGACGCCACCCGAAGGTACACCAGCTTACATTGTAATGGAGGAAAAAGGGGTAGCTCCGTGCCTTTGGCTAAAGCAATGGCACAAGCTGACAGAGAAACATGGGAGCGTAGCGTTCCCGATTCATGGGACATTCAATATCAGGATCCTAGAGAATTTGAGATTCACGATGTACGACATGAAGGTACCTCCAAGGCCAGCACAGTTTGAGGCTCTAGCAATTTGGGAACTGATGGCTAGACAGCAACAGCAAAATAAGTTCGAGACAAGGATAAGGAAGGTAGAAAAGACACTAGCGGACGCTAGGTGGGATAATGCACAGAAGGTGTGGAGGTCAGATGTATTGCAGGGGATAAAATTGTTTCCCGCAATTACTAAGGAAGAAGAGGAGACAGGTAAGAAAGATACCTGTAAGACAAACAGGAGGTGTTCCAAGGATAGAGAGGACGAGGAAAAGTTGAGAAGAGAAGAGGAGTTAGAGGATGAGGAGTTAATTATGCAGTTGCTGAACGACCGTCCACCACCTTATGCAGAGAGTGGACAAGGTCCAAGTACCAGTTCTGCCCCTCCGGCATCGGTACAGAACAGTGAAAGTCAGAATTCAGGAGCATCATCGGGATCTAAGGACCCGAGTCTACTGTTCACCCCGCAGATACCGCAGGTTAGGAGAATATATCCAGATGTGCCCATGTTGAAACCAGCAGAAAATTATCAGCCGCAGATCCCAGGATATTTTAGCAATGACAACAGTGCAGGAATGATTCTAGATCCAACCGTAAGGGGAGTACAGAATGGTCACAACCCGACATTGGCACAAGCCGAAGCAACTCAGTTTTTGATGCCTCAAAAACAGATGCAGGGGGGAAATGCACATGCTCAGATGACGGGGAGTCAGATGGGCATGCCAGCAATGATGACCCATGGTGTGGGAATGAACATGCCTCAGAACATGGGGAATGGACAAAACCCAGATGCGATATCGCTACCCATTACTGTAGGTCCACCGGTACCTCTGTACAGTCAGCCTAATTTAGGTATGAACGGTCAGGGATCAATGCTGCAGAATGGGACAGAAAGGAGGTGCATAGAAAACACTCCAGGGATAACTCCGATAGCGGCTCAGCCAACTGGATCTGGGACCTTGATGGAGTTTAGTCCCATATGTGCTCAGTCAACACTGGTGAGGTCGAGTCCCCCACTGGTGATACCGCTGTCATCGAATACTGAAAAGTTGCCGCAACCATCAATGGCAGTCGATGTGAATGCTACGTTGATGGGGTTGAATGCGCAACAGCTGACACAATGGTTCAACAGTCTAAATTCCACACAAAGTTCAGCCAGTGGGAAGGGAGAAGATTATCTGAATAGGGTCAGGTTGAACATGGAAGCACAAGAATTGGTGGAAGGGACTATGGGGGTGAATAGGTTAGAGTCCTACTTGGAAGAAGAGCTGAGATATCTATGTCCCAGGATTACGAAGGAAGTGAATAAGGTACATAAAAGTTTGCAGGAAGTAGCTGACAAAAACGGGGTTGATATAGACAAGACAAAACACTTGAGCAGAAGCTACAGATTGGATTTTGGGACCACAGATTTTGAACACATGAGGTCAGCAGGTATGAAGGCACACCTTAGAGAATTGCTGCAGAGTGCACAAGTGTGGAGGTGCTTAGACAAGTGGGAAAGCAGGTGGGTAAAGAGAAAGGAAAAGAGGAGGGACAGTGCTACAGAGCTCAATGAGAAAAGACCACAGAGTAGCGAGGCAGTAACCATGTTACCAATGAGGGAGACAGCAGGGGGAAAATTAATACATGTACCATGGCACAGAAGCGACATTCAGTCTTTTACAGATGATTTTCCCAAACTGAGAGAGAAACCGATTGAATGGTATCAACAGACTGATAGGTTTGTGAAGCTTGCAAAATGTCTTTAGGAAGACCTGAACACTCTCTTTGAGATTGTGGTTCCAGCAGATTTGTGGGAGGATTGCAAAAGAGCTGTAGGTTGGCCGACAAGTGAACCAGAGAGAGACAGGGAGACGGGTGCACCATCACCTATGGTGATGAGCTTGTACTATAAGGTAATTGAGCATTTGAAGACGTAGGTTGCCGCGAAAAATGTGGATTGGCAGAAGATCGATCGAACGGCCCAAGAGGCTAAAGAGTCGATTCATAGTTACTATGAGAGGTTGTTGAAGGCGTTCAAAAACTACAGCGGCACGGAAACAATAGAGGCGAAGGATATGCTTCATTTTGTGTTCAGATTTGTGGAAGGGCTGAGACCAGAAATAAGTCAGATGATAAAGTCGCATTTGATTTGTTGGCAGTCGAAACCTATTGATGAGGTGTTAAATTATGCGAAATACTGTAGCGACGAAATTGAAGTGAAACAGAAAAGGTTGAAAGAGAAGGTGATGATGATGCAACTTAAAGCAGCTCAGACAGGTCTGCAAGGTTTGCAAAGGATGCAAGGGTTCCAACAGCAGGCACCGCAATCGCAGCCGCAGTTGCAGGGAAATATGATGTTTCAGCCACAGGCCAGAGGCAGAGGAGGTTTTGTGAATAATGGTCCGGATTTGAACACTGTTGTGACTGGTGTGCAGGCAATGAAGAAGGTGATGCCGTGTCACGTGTGCGGAATTGTCGGTCATTGGAAACGCGAGTGCCCGATGGTGGTGCAGGAAGGTGCAGGTGCAGGTGTTGGTCAGCAAAACAATGATGTCAATGCATTTCAGACAATGAGGGGACCGAAAATGAGAGGTCCAAACCCAAATTTTCAGACCGTAAATCAGTTGCAGGGATTACAACCTATGCAGCCGCAGCAGATGCAGATGCCTCGTATGCAGATGACGCAAATGCAGCCAATGCAACAGCAGTTTCCCATGGTACCTAATCAGCAAATGCAAATACCTTTGGCACCAATGAGTCAGCAGCAAGTGATGGTTCCTCCACAGGTCTCGGGTCAGGTAATGAGTACAAATGGCACAGTACAACAGTTCCCACTACACAGTGAGAGTGGAATAAACAATGTATGGGAGAGTGAAAGTTCAGAAGAAGAGGGAGATTGTGTGCTCGCAGCATCCTTGGAAGTTGATCAAAAGGGTCCATACGTAGAGGGGAGAGTAATGGGTCATCGTGTCTCATTCTTGGTTGACACAGGAGCAACACGTTCAACTGTTAAGAGCAGTGAAGTACCAAATTTGCCACTCTCAGGGAGGACAGTTCAAGTGGTGGGAGTAGCAAACAGGCACCTGACGAACCCAATAACAGAACAGGTACCAGTCAGCATCAGTAACTATCAAGGGGTACATCAGTTTGTGGTATGTGACTCAAGCCCGATAGCACTGTTAGGAAGAGACCTATTGTGCAAATTGGGTTGTTCGATCATGTGTTCGAACGAAGGAATAACAATCCAGACGAGCAGTGATGGGGAAGAAGAGGACAGTGTAGAGGGGGATGAGATGGAAACTGTCGATGAAGAATATCCTCTGATTTGTCTTTTCCCGATGATAACTGAAGAAGATATTCCAGCCGAATTACGGGAAACAGTCGGAAAGGAAGTGTGGGATATGACAGGGAAAGAGGTGGGATTGATGAAAGGAGTGGAACCAGTGAAAGTGACTGTAAAGCCCAATGCAATCTTTCCCCAGACCCCACAATACCACATGGCACAAGATACCCTCATGAAAGTTGCCCAACTTATTGACGAATTTGTAAAACAGGGAGTACTGAAAGAAGTGTTAAGCAGTCCATGTAATTCACCAATAATGGGACTAATAAAGCCAAGTGGAAAGGTCCGACTTGTGCAGGACTTGAGAAAAATAAATGACATCATAGTCAAGTGTTGCCCTGTCGTACCGAATCCAGCTGTGATAATGTTTCAAGTCCCTTGCGATGCCGAATGGTTCTCAGTCATCGACTTGTCACAAGCATTCTTTTCTGTGCCTCTTCATGAGGACAGACAATTCCTCTTTTGTTTCAAATTCCTAGACAGAGTATACAGTTGGTGTCGAATTCCTCAAGGGTTTTCTGAGTCACCGTCAATCTTCAATCAGATTCTAAAGAAAGACTTGGAAGCATTAGAATTGCCATTCGAGTCAACCCTAGTACAGTACATTGATGACTTACTGATTGCATCAAAGACAGAAAGTGGCTGCACAGCCGACACCATTGCTCTGTTGAACCATTTGGGAAGAAATGGACACAAGGTGTCCCCTTCCAAATTGCAGTTCTGTCAGAAGAAAGTGAAATACTTGGGTCACCAAATAGAGAAAGGGTCACGGAGAATAATGAAGGAAAGAATAACAAGTGTACTTCAAATGAGTCCACCCAAGACAAGGAGGGAGGTGAGGAAGTTTTTGGGAATGGTGGGCTATTGTCGCCAGTGGATTCCCAACTTCTCAACTCTAGCAAAGCCTTTACTGAAACTGACCCAGAAGGATGCCTTGGATCAAATTGAGTTGAAAGGAGATGAGATGGATGCTTTTGTTGAATTGAAAGAATGCATGTGCAGGGCTCCAGCTTTAGGTATGCCTGACTACACAAAGCCTTTCACATTGTTTTGTCATGAACGTGATGCATGTTCTCTGTCTGTCTTGTCTCAAGCCCATGGTGGCGTAAACAGACCAGTAGCGTATTTTTCAGCTACTTTGGATCCGGTCGCAGCAGCACTCCCAGGGTGTTTGCGCGCCGTAGCAGCAGTTGGTATCAGCCTCACTCAGAGTGAAGGAATAGTGATGGGACACCCAGTAACAGTCATGGTCCCTCACTCAGTTGAGATACTTTTGACCCGCTCCCGAACGCAACACATGACCGGAGCAAGACTCACAAGGTATGAAACGATAATTCTGGGTTCACCGAACGTGCAGCTGAAAAGGTGCACTACGTTGAATCCAGCAACCTTGCTTCCTGGTGAAAATGCTGAAATTGAGAACGCTGAAGACGTCGAGCATGACTGCCTTCAGGTGACTGAATTTTGCACAAAACCTCGACCTGACATTAAGGATACTAAGCTTGATGAAAATGACCAAATTGTTTTTGTTGATGGTTCATGTCTAAGAGATGGGATGGGAATATTGAAAGCAGGATATGCTGTATGTACTGTAACAGGTTCTTGGAAGCGGGCTGGCTTCAAGGAGTCTATTCTGCACAAGTAGCAGAACTTGTAGCCCTTACAAGAGCATGTCAACTGTCTGTATTGATGAAAGTCACCATTTACACTGATAGTCAGTACGGGTTCGGAATTGTGCATGACTTTGGACAACTATGGTCACAGAGAGGTTTCCTGACTTCTTCAGGATCCCCAGTGAAAAACGGGGAGAGAATAAGGGAATTGTTACACGCCATTCAAATGCCAGCCGAAGTTGCAGTGGTAAAGTGCAGTGCTCATACAAAAGGACAGGACTATGTTTCTCTGGGAAATGCATATGCGGATCAAGTCGCAAGATTTTGCGCCTTGAATTGTATATTGCTCAGGGATTAATGGAATTCGATAAGTGAGCCAGAACTCGAACAAGCTGAAGCATTTGCCTTAAAGGTTGTAGATACAATAGATGAACTAAAAGCATTGCAGAATAACGTCAGGGAGGATGAGAGAGATTCCTGGATTAAATCACAATGTATAAAGAGACCAGACGAGTTATGGGTTTCAAATGAGGGAAAATTTGTTTTGCCAAACAGTCTCTTATCACAGCTTGCGCGGTTCTATCATGGGCAAGCTCACCTAGGGAGAGATGCCATGATAAGATTGTTTAAAACTGATTGGTTTAACCCCAGATTTCGTCAAGCTGCAGAAGCAGTTTGCCATCGATGTGTCACTTGCCAGCAGATGAACCCAGGAAAGGGAACGGTTGTGAACGCGAGCCACATTGGTAGAGCAAGTGGCCCGTTTAGTCGTATGCAGATAGATTTCATTGAGATGCCTGTGCATGGAGGTCTAAAGTATGTGTTGGTGATTGTGTGCATTTTTAGTCACTGGATTGAGGCATACCCTACACGTAGAAATGACAGCCTTACAGTTGCAAAGCTATTGTTGAGAGAGTTGATACCACGTTTCGGATTCCCGATCTCTTTAGAATCAGATAGGGGAAGTCACTTCAATAACGAGGTGATAAAGTTACTTTGCGAAGCGCTGAACATTGAGCAAAAACTGCATTGTAGCTATCGCCCCGAAGCATCAGGACTGGTGGAGCAGATGAATGGTACACTGAAATCAAGAATGGCGAAAATATGTGCATCGACAAATTTGAAATGGCCTGACGCATTGCCCTTGGCGCTAATGTCAATGAGAAACACCCCTGATAGAAAGACTGGATTGTCTCCGCACGAAATTCTCATGGGCAGGGCTATGAGACTTCCTGCAGTTCCCGCAAACGCGCTTTTGAATATTACAGATGATATGGTGTTAGACTACTGCAAGGGTCTAGCTGACGTGGTTCGCTCTTTCTCTCACCAGGTGGAAGCAACCACCTTGCCACCGATCCAAGGTCCAGGACACGCACTGAAAGCAGGTGACTGGGTCGTGGTAAAGAAGCATGTGAGGAAGTCGTGTCTGGAACCCCGTTGGAAAGGCCCTTTCCAAGTGATCCTGACGACAACTACCGCTGTGAAGTGTGCGGGGGTTCCCAACTGGATTCACGCCAGTCACACAAAGAAGGTGTTGTGTCCCACAGATGAGGAAGTTGAAGCGCTAAAACTGCCAGTGCTTGATAAAACAGTGCTGAGTGCTGAGACAGAACAAAACCGAACTGAAAGCGAACAGGCAGAAGCAGGAGAGAGAGAGATATTATTGGAGGACGAAGAGACCAACCCACTTGGGGAAGACCAAGGAGAAAGTTCAGACAGCGACGAAGAAGCTGAAGGTGACAAAGAGCCTGAAGCAGCTGAGGGTAGCAAAGAGCCTGAAGCAGCTGAGGGTGACAAAGAACCTGAAGCAGCTGAAAGTGATACAGAGCCTGACGAAAGTAAAGGTGACGAAGGGCTCGAAAAAGGTGAAAAAGCAGGAGAGCCTGATCCGAGGAGGGCTTTCCCAGAAGCAGACGATACAGAAAAAGAAAAAGAGAACGTGATTGATTCCCCAGAAGGAGGGGACAAGGCAGAACAGAACGAAACAGTTCAAACTTCTACAGAAAAGGTCGCAGGTCCAACAAATGGACATGGTGCAAAGAGGAGACTAAGTATATCACCAGTAAAACAAAGGACTGAAGAAAGTTTGAACGACGGAGGAAGGCCAAAAGTGAAAGAGAAAAGAAAGGAAGTGTCTGTCGTGGTACCATCCCCGAGTGGAGAAAAAGACTTGACAAAAGAGGAAAGTACCAGCGAGGCAGAATCGAAAAGAGAAGCAAAATTGAAAAGGAAAAGGATACCGAACAGGAGATATTCCGGTCCAGAATGGGCATATGCAGTCAATGATGATTGGACTGACAAATTTGTATCTCTAAGCATCGAGAACGAAGAAGAAGAGATACCAATAGAAAAGAAAAGTTTTATGGACAGTGTTGATTGAAAGGGTGATAAATGACATTGCCTGCTACAATCTAAAGTGAAAAAAAAAACCAGCTGAGACATTGTTAAACCGGATGAGACATTTGCTAAACCGATAAAGACTGAGTTATTGCCGAATTGAGACAAATGCTGCTAACCGATAAGTGACTGGCCTCTTGAAGAAGACTGTGTGAACATTGCGCTCGTTCAGCTTTGTTAGACCTGACAGCCTTAGGGTAGTCACCCCTAACTTTTTGCCTGCCTCCCTCCATTTTTTTGGACACTGTTTTTGCTGGTTTATAGACTCTGCGCACTTTACCACTGCTAACCAGTGCTAAAGTGCATATGCTCTCTCCCTTAAAACATGGTAACCTGGAATCATACCTGATTGGACTATTAATTTACTTATAAGTCCCTAGTAAGGTGCACTTTATGTGCATAGGGCTGGTAAATTAAATGCTACTAGTGGGCCTGCAGCACTGGTTGTGCCACCCACTTAAGTAGCCCCTTTTTCCTTGTCTCAGGCCTGCCATTGCAAGGCCTGTGTGTGCAGTTTCACTGCCACCTCGACTTGGCATTTAAAAGTACTTGCCAAGCCTAGAACTCCCCTTTCTCTACATATAAGTCACCCTTAAGGTGTGCCCTAGGTAACCCCTAGGGCAGGGTGCTGTGTAGGTAAAAGGCAGGACATGTACCTGTGTAGTTATATGTCCTGGTAGTGTAAAACTCCTAAATTCGTTTTTACACTACTGAGAGGCCTGCTCCCTTCATAGGCTAACATTAGGGCTGCCCTCATACACTGTTGAAGTGGCAGCTGCTGATCTGAAAGGAGCAGGGAGGTCATATTTAGTATGGCCAGAATGGTAATACAAAGTCCTACTGACTGGTGAAGTCGGATTTAATATTACTATTCTAGAAATGCCACTTTTAGAAAGTGAGCATTTCTTTGCACTTAAATCCTTCTGTGCAGGACTGCTGTCTTGCTGTTACCCTGCTGTCTTGCTGAACTCTTGTCTGGCTGTGAAAGTGCTCTCCAAGGGCTTGGATAGAGCTTGCCTCCTGTTCCTTGAAGTCTCAGGACCAAAAAGAATTCTTCCTTTCACTTGGACGCTCCGTGCGCCGAAAATTTCGACGCACAGCTTGTTTCGTGGCGAGAAAAACGCCGCACACCGACGCTGATCGACGCAACGCCCTCGGGACGATCGAGACTTCGACGCACAACCTCGCAAGGACAAAGCCGCCCGACTTTCCAGGAGAAATCGACGCGACGCCTACCGTGAGCGCGAAACTTTGACGCACGGCCTCGCAAGGACAACGCCGCCCGACCTCCAAGGAGAAATCGACGCGACGCCTGCCGTGAGACCAAAATTTCGACGCACGGCCTCGCAAGGACAACGCCGCCCGACTTCCAAGGAGAAATCGACGCGACGCCTACCGTGAGATCGAAACTTCGACGCGCAGCCCCGCAGAACGACGTGCAGCCGGAAAACAAGCAGGAGAATCCACGCACAGACCCGGGACATCTGGTAATCCCCGCGACCCACAAAAAGAGACTGTCTGCGCGCCGGAAAATGACGCCCGACTTCCCCGCGTGGAAAAGAACGACGCAAGTCTGTGTGTGCTGAGGAGAAATCGACGCACACACCCCTTTTTCCGCGCATCTCTTCTCCTGTGGCCCTCTGAGGAGATTTCCCACCAGAAACCAGGTACTCTGTGCTTGAAAGACACTTTATTGCTTTTTAAAGACTTAAGACACTTTATATCACTTCCCTGTGATATTTCTACAATTTTCCATTGCAACTTTATTCTTTTTGACCTACAATTATCCTGATAAATATTATATATTTTTCTAAACACTGTGTGGTGTATTTTTGTGGTGCTATATGGTGGTATTGTATGATTTATTGCACAAATACTTTACACATTGCCTTCTAAGTTAAACCTGACTGCTCGTGCCAAGCTACCAGAGGGTGGGCACAGGATAATCTTGGATAGTGTGTGACTTACCCTGACTAGAGTGAGGGCTTTTGCTTGGACAGAGGGTAATCTGACTGCCAACCAAAAACCCCATTTCTAACATTGGTGATCAGCGGTGAGGATAGGACTTGTATTTGTGCAGTGACATACAGTAGCTAAGTATTTCACTACCTACCCACAGTTGAAGGTCAACTTGGTTTTTTCTCTTTTTGAAAATCCGTTTTTTTTCCTGACAATTTTCAAAAACTAAATCCTCACTCAACATGTCTCTGACTGGGTCTCAGACAGGGGACTTTGACCTAGTCCAGTTGGATACATACACGGTCAAACAACTAAGAGGATTCTGCAGGGCATTAAGGGTACCCACCCAAGGGGCCTCCAGAAAGGAGGACTTTCAAGTGGCGCTGAGGGCCTGGGCAGAAGCCCATTTAGAGGATGATGAGGAAGAGGAGCCAGAAAATGGCCCCTCAGAAGGATTTTCACTATCTATGGATGGTGTTACCACTGCAATTGTGCACCCTTCCAGACCAGGGAGCAGTGTCTCCATGCAAAGCCTGACCGCAGAGGAAAGGAGAGAGGAAAGGGAGTTCCAATTGCAAATGGCAAAACTGAAAATTGAGGCGCAACAGGAGGAAAGGAGGGCAGAAAGAGAAGCCAAACAAGCTGAGGCTGAAAGAGCAGAAAAACAGATTGAAGCTGAAAGGACAGCCAAACAGATTCAAGCAGAAGCTGAAAGGGCAGCCAAACAAGCAGAAGCTGAAAGAGCAGCCAAACAAGTGGAAGGTGAAAGAGCTTTGGCTGAAAATAAACTATTGTTGGCTCATGAACTGAGTCTCAAGGAGCTGGAGATCAAGGCAAGACAGTCTGAATCCAGCAATAATGGTGGCAGCATACAGACAGGACCTGCTGGAGAAAAGAAGGTTCGTATACCCAAAAATGTGGTGCCCAGTTTTGTGGTGGGAGATGACATAGATAAATGGTTAGCTGCTTATGAAGTTGCACTAAGGGCTCATGAGGTTCCTGAAGGGCAATGGGGGGTAGCTATGTGGGGTTATGTGCCGCCATTGGGGAGGGACACACTTCTCACATTGGATCCACCGGATCAAAACACCTACCCACTCCAGAAAGCCACTTTACTTGCCAAGTTTGGGCTGACCCCTGAGGGATACCGTCAGAGGTTCAGGGACAGCACCAAACAAACCACACAAACATGGGTAGATTTCTTTGATTTCTCTAGTAAGGCACTGAATGGATGGGTGCGGGGCAACAAAGTAGCAGATTATAAAGGTTTATATGACTTGATCCTGAGAGAGCATATGCTTAATGTTACTTATACAAATTTGCGCCAGCACCTAGTGGATAGTAAGCTGACTGATCCCAGGAAGCTTGCTGAGGAGGCGGACCTCTGGGTTAGCACCAGAGTGTCCAAAAAGGTACCTGGGGGGGACTCCCACAAAGGTGGTCAGGGTTCCCAACAGAAGAAAGAGGGGGGAGATAAACTTACAGATAAGGAACTCTCTAAAGGCCCCCAAAAGAATTCCCAGGGAGGGGGTGGCAACCCTTCCTTTTCCAGATTTGGGAAAAAGCCAGGGACATTTGACAAGTCAGGAAAATCTAGCCCCAAATGCATGGAGTGTTACCAATATGGTCACTACAAAGGCGATCCACAGTGCCCCAAGAGGGCACCGTCCACTACCGGACAGGCACCTGGGTTGACTAGTGTAGCACTCGGGGGGGAGATGGACCCAACTAGCTTTGGGGAGCAGGTAGAGATTTCCCTAGTGTCCCTGGGAGAAGGAGAAATGGTGCCCAAGGCCCACATGCCCAGAAATACTTCCAAGTACCGGCAGTGGGTCACCATTGATGGGCAGAGGGTGGAGGCTCTGCGTGACACAGGAGCCAGTATGACTACTATCAAGAGTCAGCTGGTGTCAGCAGAGCAGATAATACCTAATACATTCCACCAGGTCAGAGTAGCTGACAATCGCGAGAGTCACCTACCGGTGGCTCTGGTTCCCTTTGAGTGGGGGGGGGTCTCTGGTACTCTGAAAGTAGCTGTGAGTCCTGCCATGCCTGTAGATTGTCTGTTAGGCAATGACCTTGAGCACACTGCTTGGAAAGAAGTGGAGCTCAGGTCTCACCTGGAGATGTTAGGGTTACCTGAGTGGGTCTGCATGGCTGACCGAGAGGGAAGTCAAGGGCATCTGGAGCCTGGAACGATGGCCCAGAGAGCTGCCAGGAGGAGGGACCAGGGGTGCGGGAAACCGGCCCCAGCTGTTCCCACAGTGGCTGACGGGGCTCCTGAGGAGGAGGCTTCCGAGCCAACTGGGGAAGACATTGCCGCCCTAGGTGACTTACCTGAGCTTGCTGGCTGGCAAGTTGAGGGTGGACCCACCAGGGAGGAATTCTGCAAGGCGCAGAAAGAATGTCCCACTCTAGAAGGTTTGAGGAAACAAGCCTCAAACCAGGCAGCCGGCGACGCCTCTGGCGATCACCACCTATATTGGGAGAATGATCTCCTCTACAGTGAGCCTAAGGTTCCGGGCTTTGGGGCAGCACGTGTGCTGGTGGTCCCCCAATGTTACCGAACCTTCCTACTGGGTCTGGCTCACGACATTCCCCTGGCAGGACATTTGGGGCAGGGCAAGACCTTTAACAGGCTTGTCACCCACTTTTATTGGCCCAAAATGAGGACACACTCAGACAAGTTCTGCAGATCCTGTCCTACCTGCCAGGCCAGTGGTAAAGCAGGAAAAAGGGTTAAAACCCCCCTGATTCCACTTCCTGTCATTGGCACCCCCTTTGAAAGGGTGGGCATCGACATTGTTGGTCCCTTGGACCCCAAAACTGCCTTAGGCAACAGGTTCATCCTGGTTTTGGTGGACCATGCCACCCGTTACCCAGAGGCAATCCCTCTAAGGACAGTAACTGCACCGGTGGTGGCCAGAACCCTGATGGGGATATTTACCCGTGTGGGATTCCCCAAGGAAATAGTGTCTGACAGAGGCACTAACTTCATGTCTGCATACATGAAGTCTCTGTGGGATGCGTGTGGTGTAACTTACAAGTTCACCACTCCCTATCACCCCCAGACGAATGGTCTTGTGGAGAGATTCAACAAGACCCTGAAAGGCATGATTGGTGGCCTCCCTGAGGCCATGAGGCGTAAGTGGGACGTCCTCTTACCATGCCTTCTCTTTGCTTATAGAGAGGTCCCCCAGAGAGGGGTAGGGTTCAGTCCCTTTGAACTTCTCTATGGGTACCCTGTCAGGGGACCCTTAAGCATTGTCCAGGAGGGATTGGAGAAAGCTCCAAAGACACCCCCTCAGGATGTGGTCAGCTATATGTTGGCCCTCCGCAACCAGATGACCCGCTTCTGGAAAGAAGCCCAAGATAACCTTGAGGCCAGTCAAGAGGTGATGAAACAATGGTATGACCAGAAGGCCACCCTGGTAGAGTTTCAACCTGGAGACAAAGTGTGGGTAATGGAGCCAGTAGAGCCCAGAGCTCTCCAGGACCGCTGGTCTGGCCCATTTGAAATAAAGGAGCGGAAAGGGGAGGCCACTTACCTAGTGGACCTCAAAACCCCTAGGAATCCCCTAAGGGTGCTCCATGTGAACCGACTAAAAGCTCATTTTGAGAGGTCGGAGATCAACATGCTTCTGGTCACAGATGAAGGAACGGAAGAGGAGAGTGAACCTCTCCCCGACCTCCTCTCTGCCCAAGAAGGTGATGGGTCAGTAAGCGGGGTCATTCTGTCTGACTCCCTGACTCTAAATCAGAAAGGAGACTGTTATGAGCTGTTGGAGCAGTTCTCCCCCCTGTTCTCCCTTACTCCTGGGCTGACCCACCTCTGTGTTCATGATATTGACACAGGTGACAGTCTCCCTGTGAAAAACAAAATTTACAGGTTGTCGGATAAGGTGAAGGCCAGCATCAAGGAGGAGGTCTCCAAGATGTTGACTCTAGGGGTCATTGAGAAATCCAGTAGTCCCTGGGCCAGCCCAGTGGTATTGGTCCCTAAGGCTACTGCCCCAGGTGCGAAGCCAGAACTCCGGTTCTGTGTGGACTACCGGGGTCTCAACTCAGTCACCCGGACTGATGCTCACCCCATCCCCCGAGCTGATGAGCTCGTGGACAGGCTAGGCGCTGCCAAGTTCCTGAGTACGTTTGATCTTACTTCAGGGTACTGGCAGATCGGCCTAACTGAGGGGGCCAAGGAAAGATCCGCATTTTCAACCCCGGATGGCCATTACCAGTTCCGGGTGATGCAGTTTGGGTTGAAAAATGCCCCCGCTACCTTCCAACGGTTGGTTAACGGGGTCCTAGCTGGCAAGGATGCCTTCTGTGCAGCCTACCTGGATGACATAGCTGTCTACAGTTCAAGCTGGGAGGAACACCTGCTTCACCTCAAGGAGGTGCTTCAGGCCCTGCAACAGGCAGGCCTGACCATCAAGGCCAGTAAGTGCCAGATTGGGCAGGGTTCCGTGGTGTACTTAGGACACCTAGTGGGTGGTGGCAAGGTGCAGCCACTCCAGGCCAAGATTGAAACTATCAAGGCCTGGCAACCACCCCGAACACAGACGGAGGTGAGAGCCTTTCTAGGCCTCACGGGATACTACCGCCGATTTGTCAAGGGCTATGGTACCATTGTAACACCCTTGACAGAACTCACTTCCAAGAAGCAACCTAGGTTGGTGAATTGGACAGAGGCTTGTCAGAAAGCCTTTGACGCCCTGAAGGAAGCCATGTGCACGGCCCCCGTACTCATGGCCCCTGACTACTCCCAGGAATTTATCGTGCAGACAGACGCTTCAGAGCATGGCATAGGGGCAGTCCTAGCACAGCTGAATGAGGAGGGCAGAGATCAACCGGTAGTCTTTATTAGCAGAAGGCTATTACCACGGGAACAGAGGTGGAGTGCTATTGAACGAGAAGCTTTTGCTGTGGTCTGGGCACTAAAGAAGCTAAGACCCTACCTGTTTGGGACTCACTTCCGGGTTCAGACAGACCACAGGCCCCTCAGATGGCTCATGCAGATGAGGGGTGAGAATCCAAAACTCTTGAGGTGGTCCATTTCCCTACAGGGGATGGACTTTACGGTGGAACATCGCCCAGGGGTTGACCACGCCAATGCTGATGGTCTCTCCAGGTACTTCCGCCTTAGCGATGAGAGCTCCCAGGAGGTCAGGTAGCTCTCCCCACTTTCAGCTGGGGGGGACACATGTTAGACCTGACAGCCTTAGGGTAGTCACCCCTAACTTTTTGCCTGCCTCCCTCCATTTTTTTGGACACTGTTTTTGCTGGTTTATAGACTCTGCGCACTTTACCACTGCTAACCAGTGCTAAAGTGCATATGCTCTCTCCCTTAAAACATGGTAACCTGGAATCATACCTGATTGGACTATTAATTTACTTATAAGTCCCTAGTAAGGTGCACTTTATGTGCATAGGGCTGGTAAATTAAATGCTACTAGTGGGCCTGCAGCACTGGTTGTGCCACCCACTTAAGTAGCCCCTTTTTCCTTGTCTCAGGCCTGCCATTGCAAGGCCTGTGTGTGCAGTTTCACTGCCACCTCGACTTGGCATTTAAAAGTACTTGCCAAGCCTAGAACTCCCCTTTCTCTACATATAAGTCACCCTTAAGGTGTGCCCTAGGTAACCCCTAGGGCAGGGTGCTGTGTAGGTAAAAGGCAGGACATGTACCTGTGTAGTTATATGTCCTGGTAGTGTAAAACTCCTAAATTCGTTTTCACACTACTGAGAGGCCTGCTCCCTTCATAGGCTAACATTAGGGCTGCCCTCATACACTGTTGAAGTGGCAGCTGCTGATCTGAAAGGAGCAGGGAGGTCATATTTAGTATGGCCAGAATGGTAATACAAAGTCCTACTGACTGGTGAAGTCGGATTTAATATTACTATTCTAGAAATGCCACTTTTAGAAAGTGAGCATTTCTTTGCACTTAAATCCTTCTGTGCCTTACAATCCACGTCTGGCTGGGCTTGGTTGACAGCTCCTTGTGCATTCACTCAGACACACCCCAAACACAGGGTACTCAGCCTCACTTGCATACATCTGCATTTTGAATGGGTCTTCCTGGGCTGGGAGGGTGGAGGGTCTGCTCTCACACAAAGGACTGCCACACCCCCTACTGGGACCCTGGCAGACAGGAGTAAACTGAAAGGGGACCTGGTGCACTTCTTAGCCACTCTTTGAAGTCTCCCCCACTTCAAAGGCACATTTGGGTATAAAACAGGGCCTCTGCCCTACCTCATCAGACACTTGCTGGAGAAGAAACCTGAACCAGAAACTACATCCTGCCAAGAAGAACTGCCTGGCTGCTCAAAGGACTCACCTGTCTGCTTTCTACAAAGGACTGCTGCCTTGCTGTTGCCCTGCTGTCTTGCTGAACTCTTGTCTGGCTGTGAAAGTGCTCTCCAAGGGCTTGGATAGAGCTTGCCTCCTGTTCCTTGAAGTCTCAGGACCAAAAAGACTTCTTCCTTTCACTTGGACGCTCCGTGCGCCGAAAATTTTGACGCACAGCTTGTTTCGCGGCGAGAAAAACGCCGCACACCGACGCTGATCGACGCGACGCCCTCGGGACGATCGAGACTTCGACGCACAACCTCGCAAGGACAAAGCCGCCCGACTTTCCAGGAGAAATCGACGCGACGCCTACCGTGAGCGCGAAACTTTGACGCACGGCCTCGCAAGGACAACGCCGCCCGACTTCCAAGGAGAAATCGACGCGACGCCTGCCGTGAGACCAAAATTTCGACGCACGGCCTCGCAAGGACAACGCCGCCCGACTTCCAAGGAGAAATCGACGCGACGCCTACCGTGAGATCGAAACTTCGACGCGCAGCCCCGCAGAACGACGCGCAGCCGGAAAACAAGCAGGAGAATCCACGCACAGACCCGGGACATCTGGTAATCCCCGCGACCCACAAAAAGAGACTGTCTGCGCGCCGGAAAACGACGCCCGACTTCCCCGCGTGGAAAAGAACGACGCAAGTCTGTGTGTGCTGAGGAGAAATCGACGCACACACCCCTTTTTCCGCGCATCTCTTCTCCTGTGGCCCTCTGAGGAGATTTCCCACCAGAAACCAAGTACTCTGTGCTTGAAAGACACTTTATTGCTTTTTAAAGACTTAAGACACTTTATATCACTTCCCTGTGATATTTCTACAATTTTCCATTGCAACTTTATTCTTTTTGACCTACAATTATCCTGATAAATATTATATATTTTTCTAAACACTGTGTGGTGTATTTTTGTGGTGCTATATGGTGGTATTGTATGATTTATTGCACAAATACTTTACACATTGCCTTCTAAGTTAAGCCTGACTGCTCGTGCCAAGCTACCAGAGGGTGGGCACAGGATAATCTTGGATAGTGTGTGACTTACCCTGACTAGAGTGAGGGCTTTTGCTTGGACAGAGGGTAACCTGATTGCCAACCAAAAACCCCATTTCTAACAAGCTTTGTAACTGAATTGCTAAATAGTTTCTTTATAGGTGCTTCTAGCTCTCTGATTCTATACAGATCATGACGCAAAACAGTAGAAAGAAATATTGTAAATATGTGTGTATAGGCTTGGTAATTGCATGTGTACTAATAATAATGGCAATAGTGCTTGGAATGCATGGTAAGGGTGAGAATGAGAAAATTGACGCTTCTACTTTTGCTCCTGTTACTGTCACTGAACTAACCGCATTGAAAAGATTAGAAATAGATGAGAGACTCTTGCATGATAAGAAAGAACTTTCATATAATGTTTTCTATCGCTTACTAACAGAATATGTTGAGACTATGGATGCGAAAGATTGTTATGTGTGTACACAGATACCGACATCAGTAAAGGAAGGGGTGACTTATCACCACATGCCTCTTACATACGGGATTACATGTAGTATAGTAATGTCTAGATTTTATGGTCAAACTAACATACAGTATTTTTACTCGAATTATGATGTTACCTTTGCATATGTTCCTATAATAGCGCAGCTAAGCCAGATTGCTAAAGATTGGGATGCTAAAATAATGAGGGAATTTTTCGAGCCAATGCTACCTTTTGAAACGGCTCACGCTCATAGGGAAAATCTTACCTGCTCGCTCTCTGCAGTAGAAATAAGCTTTTTAGATCGTACAGATGATAGAAGGGCACAAATGAATGCGAAATTAGAAAAAGAGCTACATAAGAAGACTTCAGTAGATAATTATGATTTTGCCGCAATAAAGACACAAGGGAGAATAGCTTTAGATGCTTGGCATGTAGGGAAATTTTGTATATATCGAGGTGAATCTTATTATGATAACATTTTTGTAGGAGCGAGTGAGTGTAAACATACGTTTATCTTTAAGGCCAAATGGACATTCATGATGAACGGACTTGACCCTGTCATTCCAGGTGTATATTACATTTGTGGGTATAATGCCTATTATCGTCTTCCAAAGGGATGGTGGGGGAGATGTTATTTGGGTATAGTGTTCCCAAAGGTTTATCAACTGGATGACCTATCGATGATTCAAAAGACATCTGGATCCCATCGTATCCAGAAAAGAGAGACCGCAGCTGCTGTGGTAGGAGATATATTTGGAGCCATGATTCCTTCATTGGGAGTTGTGCTGAATTCCATCAAAATAAGAAAGTTGTCTACTATAGTGGATAACATGTTGACAAAGTTTTCAGGTGCTATAATCCTGATAGATGCTGAACTTGCAGCGGAAAGAGCTATGACTCTTCAAAATAGGCTTGCTTTAGACATTCTTTTAGCAAAGGATGGCGGCGTTTGCAAAATGCTTGGTGCACGCCACTGTTGTACGTATATTCCCGACAATAGTGTGAAAATTAAAACTATGCTTGCTAATCTAACAAAAGAGAGTGCAGATTTGAAGGAATTGAAAGAACCAGGAGTGTGGGAGAAGGTTGGAAAAGGACTTGCTTCAGTGGGAAATTGGATTGGGGGAATTTGGAATGGAATATTACTAAAAATAATACAGGGAATATTAATTGTACTGATTTGCATATTTGGAATTTGGGGAATAAAAAGGGGAATAATAATGATTATGGAAAGAATTAAAAGAAGGAAGGAAGAGAAAATAATGAAAAGAATGGCAGAAGAATACAAAGCGAAAACTAGGGGAATTAAAAGGAAAAGAGAACTGACAGAATTTTAATGGAATAAAATTTGTGGGCATGGTTTGGTGTGATGACAAGTAGTCATCAGAGGAGGGATTGATGAAGCAGAAAATGAAGGTTCTCATTTATTAGCGCTTAAACGTAGTACTGATATAATCATGTGTGCCTTTAACCGAACTAATAAAGATTGTACGGGGACAAAATGTGCCCTTAGAGTAGTTTGCCAACGTTTATAAGCGTGCTTTATATAACGTGGTGTACTAGAATTGCACTAATCCGACATAATCATAAACGTGTGCTACGATTTGCTTGTTTGAAATGTTTTAGCTTAGCATAACTTTAGTGGAGGCTATGGCCTAGTTGCCTGGTCTCACGGTTTAGATGCTCGTATTTTTCCAATGTGCTAATAAACGTGTATTTTTGCTTGAAGCTGTACTTTTCCACTGAGATCGTTCACATGCTTATCTTAAAGTTTCGTGCCAGCCTGGCATATTTCTCTCCTTACTCCAAGGTCGATCTGCAGGTGCGGACAATGGAAGCTCTGAAAGTGAGTTAATTGGTATAAAATGTTGCAACTTGTGTACCCATCTCCAAGGATAATGTATGCTTAAGTAAAAGCTTGAGAACTGTTGTTTTTGATTGGACAATTTGAAGCTAACCTATGAACCCTCCAATGGAAGACCCTACTGGATTTGAACTGTTGTCTATTTAAACCAGGTGCACGAGAGGAAAGTAGCCTTTTTTTGCAGCCATTACCAGCTCGATACCCGCCATTTTGCAGGACACCGTAGCTATGATGGCCCATCTTGCTGCAACGCCATTTTGAAAGAGACTTTGATTCTTTCTCTAATCGAGAGAAAGAGACTTTAAATGATTCTTGCCCTAGAGACTTTAACTTTGATCCCTTTGCATGAAGTAGTAGTTCTATTTTGCCGCCGTGAGGCAATTGCCCCGTCCACCCCTGCCCCTTTGCCCCGTCCCATGCTGATCGAAACGGTACCCATGCTGATCGAGAAACGGTACCTGTGAGACGAAGACTTCCTTGTATGCTGATCGTAATTGGTAAATATGAAAGGAAATTGTACAATTGCATTGTGTTTCTTTTAGGTAACCAACTGCTGATTTTCATAAGATCCCTAGTTAGGAGTTTTTCTAAATTAATGTTGCTAAATTGTTTTCGCATGAAGTCCCACATGCCGATGCTAATTTGAGGTTAGATGAGGATTCCTTCTGTTGCACGATGCAATTTGAGACCTTGTTATGCTGACTAAATGTATGCAATTAGCTCTTTACAGATTATCGTATTAGTGATTTGCATTGCTATTATCGAATGTCTTGTGATTCAAATGCTACAAAGATTGCACTTGTTTCGCCGTTATGGACAGCTATTAATGTTCATTTATGTTTATCATTTGGTGTTGAGACACATTTATATTGTGCTAGCTTTGTTAATATAGGGAAATAAATTCACTAACTTTGAATAAACTGGTGTGGTTATTCCTGACTGAAAGTTCAGGGTTCGCCGAAATGTATTCTGGATTAATTGTTAAGTGTTATGTTGATCAGGGTATTGCTTATGTTCGTTATTGATTATTGATTTGATGCAATTGATCGATATAGAGTACGGAGAGTTCCACTTAGTCAAAAGATTCATCGGCCTAAAGAGCGTCCGAATACAGGTAAATTATTAGTACGGACCGCTCTATCAGGTTCCTCTGGCACGAGCATAAGAATGTGAAAGTCAGAACGAGCGTAAGAATAGGGAAAATTTGGAATGTTGGTAAATGGAATGTGGGAGGCGTGAGTGAAGAGGCCGTTGAGACGGAGGGAGAGAGATGGCATGAAGAGATAAGGACGTGGTTGGTGTAGGACTTGTTATACGACCTATTTCAGAATAAACCTGCTTTCATTCAACGTCCTCGAGTGTCTTACCCTGCTGGTCATTTTTACAAGCACACATCCTGAATTGAATTTCTTCTAGATGGTGCCAGATCCGACACGGTTTATATGAGGGGTAGTGAAAAAACTTGATTGTGTAGCATCACACAATTTGGTCAAGACGGAAAGCTGTGTTTAAACATATTTCCCCTGGTTGTATATCGTGCTATTTAGACATTGATGAATATCTCCTTCTATACGCCTTTTATTTCATAACAGCATTTGAAAAGAATCTGCAACGAGCCAAAAAATGCTGAAAGTTGAAAGCAGCATTTGAAAGATGACTTCCTGTGACGTCACTTGCTGTGATGTCATTGGGTCAGATGTCATATCTTGTCATTTTGAGTCATGTGATGTCATCATTCGTAAGAATTTCGAAAACGTGAGTTCTGCCACACCCCTGCAACTCAAATTTCAGTTTATTGCAACTTTCACAACTTGTGGAAAAATGTTTAAAGAGTAGACGGAAATTCGTTTAATAAAAGAGATTATAAGTACTTCTAAGACCCAAATCCTCATAGGATCAAAACTTAACATTTGACATACACAAAAAGCCTTTCAATGTTAATTTGAAAACAATTCAATATATTTTTCCGAGCTGTCCCTGCTTGTGCAATGGTAGCTCAGGCAAGATGGGAAAATAGGCAGCACCAGAGCCTTAGCTGGCAAATTGGGAGAAGTTCTAAAACTCTACGGTTCCTTATTGCACCTCGCGGGTGTTTACCCGGCTAAGATGGCCGCCGCGCGCAGCGCTGCACTGGCGCCGCTTCCCATCCCGTTTCTATGTCCCTGCCGGCCTCGGCCCGTCGCCCTGTGTGCCTGCCCGGGACGCTCGCAGCGAGCTCGGGGAGGGAGGGACGAGAGTCGCCGCACCGGGCAGTGGAAAGAAGTGTTGGCCGCCCCGTGTTTTGTCTGGGAAAGGCGGCTGCGACTTCCCGACGTACTGCACATCCCCGGTCCCCGCAGCAAGCCCGCCCCTGAGCCGGCGGGAGCCCCTGGCTCTGTATCGGGGGATGCATTTGGAGGAGTCTGGCGGTGGAGTCCGCCTCCTAAAGCCTGCGGGAACCCAGAAAGTGGGGCTTTGTTGAATAGTCTGGAGTTTGGCTGCATTGGGCCGATGCTGTTCCGTCCGGGGGCTCCTGGCCCAGTGCTCTGTCGTTCCTCGCAGCATCCGAGCCCGGCCGGTTCCTGAAGCACCGCGCACAGGGGGCAGAGCATCCTTTACCGCCGGATGCAGGCGGGTGCGGAACACCCCCGATGAGCGTCTCGCGGCTGCTTCATAGTGGTAAGCAGGCTCCACGGACTTGAATTTTTGTCCCTGTTTTTTTTTTTTTTGGGGGGGGGGGGGGGGGGCTTATATCACCCTCTGCAAACTTTGTGAAGTCAGTGATTTAATTAGCGTAAATAAGGTGCATCTCTCCCCCCGAAACGTGTGAGCGATGTTAGCATAGTCCTGTGAGTTTACTCTTGCGCTGAAGTTTTTGTGTTCTTTTTAAATCACAGGATAGAATCTATCCCGACAGCCCTCCATCCTTCCCGAGAACGATGGACCGGAGATAAAACATCAAAGGAAGTTAAAAAGAGAGATGACAGCCGTGAGAGAGCAAATAACTGATAACGATTAGCGAGGGACCAGCTCGAATGTAGTATAACATGACTTTTTGTAAGCAACAGGTCTATTTTGTTTCAATTAGTGAGTTTGAATGGATTGTCGGACAGCCCTTCTGCGATGGCAGAAAATCCGGTTGTAACTTGTAAGGTAAAAAAAAGAAATACAAAAAAAGTGGTGTGGACCACTTGCGATGTCAGATATTTTGTTGTTACCCTAACGGATGCTAAACTTGACTCTGATTGGAAGTATTACGGTGATGGTAGGAGGCATTTATGCCATGCCAACAAATACGGTTTTGTTGCTTTAAAGCCCTGATATAGTGGCAGACCGTCTCACTCTGTTTTCACCATCCCCATATTGAAGTCAGGAATTCTTGTGTTGATGCAATGAGCACACAGTGTAAACTCATGGCGTGCTGTAATCGTCCACTGTGATTACAGAAAGCCTTATTGTGCAAGGACACATTTGAATAATAATAATGTCATTATTCCCAACAAAAGGGAAAGTGGTGACTGTTTATTGAACCTAGTACCCAGGATCAAGGGGAATACCTCTGCAGCACGCATATAAAAATAACAAGCATTTGCAATGCAACGGGTCTCGCATTTGCTCACGTTAGAGCTATCAGCGTTGTAAACTCCTACCCAGACTTTTCTTGCAACATAAACTAGTAATGAAAAGTAAAACAGTTTCACATATGTGAGCCGATGGTCGGCATGACATGCAAAGCACTCGACTTGTGCCCAGCGAGATCGCGCTGCGCAGGAAATGAAAAGATAAAGTAGTCCTGAAAACACAGAACCTCGTATGTTTTCAGTAGTTTACCCGTGTGCTCGACGAGGGCTAAACACCGGAAAAGGCATGACGTATGCATGCCTTCCGCAAATGGAATGAATCGATTTTTAAAAAGCAAGCCCACGAACTAATGAAAGTGACGGGCGTGACATGGGCGTGGTTAGAAGCCCACATAGAGATTACAACATGGTCCAGAGGGCTTGCGCGCGCTTCACCCTAAAAATCATTCCTTCAAGAGATTAAATAAGGCAGACAACTCGAGTACTCCGGTAACTATTATTTTTGAGTAGTTCTTCAATCTTTTTGATATAACAATTATGTTTTTGTGATTCAATAAAGCCTTGTTGTGAAGTATGAACACATTATTATAATGGAATGAATCTGTCTTGTGCTGTTATAAGCCCTGTTGTCATACATGAAAGCCCTATTGCGATGTCAGAGTGCTGTATTTTCACCGCAGGGCGTTTTATTGTGATATTGTATTGTAATAGTATTTATATAGCGCTTACTACCCCTGACGAGGCGTTGAAGCGCTTTTTGGCGAGTAGCACGCTACTTTGGAACCCAACAAGAAATAGTGATGGATTAGTATCGGGAAATATGAGTATAGTTTTAGTATTATTATGAGTTAATTTGAGCTGCGGATAATGAGTTTGTTAGTTGGATTGACTGGAGTAATGGAGGGGTGGAGGAGGAAAGAATCCAGAAGTGTTAATTGGGAGTATATGTTAATAGGATTTAGGCTTGGGATGAGTAAAGGGGGGTGGAGGAGGGAAGAGTCTGTGGAAGACATATTAAGAAACCGTTTTATGATGTCAGAAAGTCCCAGTTTATTACCATAAAATTCACCCTTTTATTTGATGAACTTTCTTTTGTGATACTAGTGACATCCGGGTCATATTATGAAGTCAAAAAAACAAAATGTGATGTCTATTCGGGTGTCTGTTCAGATGTTCAAGGGGTTTTTAGACCATAGTGTTTAAGCATAGGATTAGTTCTACTAATCCTATGCTTAAAAATGTAGCTATAACACCAAAGATTTGAGGTTAGCCGATTCAGTGCATCTGGTGTTCTAGGATGCTCCATATAAAGGAGCTGCTCTCCATCTAAACTTGGGAACTGTCCAGAGTTCCCTGCTTCCATTTTAGTTAATTACGGAGCGGTGAACCTCACTGTGTAGGTATAGATAGCTCTGTTTGTTTTGCTAATCACTTGGGTACCGTTTGATGAATGTTCACAAAATGTTCCTGATTTAAAAAAAAAAAAAAAAAAGGAAAAAAAAGTACATACACTTTGGCTCCTTCATGGAAAGTTCTACACTGATCTGTCAAATGATGGTCTAGGAAAAAAAGAGGGAAGGACCCAAAATGTTGATTACCTATGTTATATCGCACAGGAAAATGTGCTCTCTGAGACAGAGAAAATGAAAAAAAAAAACCATATTTGTCAAAAAGTTATAACTTTACTCATAAAGCATGTTTTTTTGTGATTTGGTACAGTTCTGTTCAGCCTTTAAAAAAAATGCATTTAAAGAAAAGCTCAAGTTGGGCTTGAAGGGTTTGTTTAACAATCTAAGAACCGCTCTCTATGGTATCGTTTTGAAACGTGTATATATGTACACCCTTATGTGTAGAAATAAGTCCTCTGCTGCCTTTTGTCTAGGATCGCTCTATAGTAATATCATATGCATACATAAATTATTATGGTACATAGGCAAAGCCCCTGTGAGATAGTTCCAGCACACATGTATCTTCCAAGATCCTCATTAGAGGAGTGTTCACAAAAGCATCTGCAGTCCATTCTGCAATGCCAAAGTTGTCCAGTAATGCAGGAAGTGGATGCCCATGCACGTTGTACCCTCTTCTCCACCGGGCACTTAGGGTAATATGACCCATGGTGCCTGCTTGCTTGGACCCTAAAAGCTGTGCAAATGAAAACTTAGGGCCTGATTACGATCTTGGAGGAGGGGATTACTCAGTCACAAACAAGATGGATATCCCATCCGCCGTATTACAGGCTCCATTATATCCTATGGAACTTGTAATTAGGCGGATGGGATATTGGCCACATTTATGACGGAGTAATCCCCTCCGATAAGGTCGTAATCATGCCCTAAGTGAACGATCTTGTATAATTTTCTGCAGTTATCCTTATTCTGTTGCAGATTGCTGAATCATTAGGTGCTCTATTTTTATAGTAAGCAGTTTTCTTTGTATTTTATGTTTTTAGTTCCGTTTACATTCGGTGTTAATTGGGACAAAAGCTAGTCTGCTCTGCCTGTCGTGAATTTATTTTTTAGTTTCCCTTTACAGGGCTGATGGAAACAGAGCAGTAGGCTTTTAAAATAAAGTTTTATTCTGCATCTATGTTTTCATATTTGAGTTATGATTTTTTGTGTGATTGATATCTTGTAATGTTTGTTTCCATCAACAATAAATTCATTATTTAATCTTAATGACAGTCTAGGCATAGCAAAAAAAAAAACTACAAGTAAAAGTGTCTCACAGACAATTGAAGACTATCTGCTTCACTGGATGTCATGAATAGATTGAACAAATTACTACATGGGCTTGGTTGATCAAACAAACCACCCAGACTAGTGATTGTAGTCGTTTTCCAGAGCATTCCTAATCTGATTGTGTTGCTTCCTATGAACTATGTAATGTTATTATCTGCTTATAATACTAATGATAAACTTTTCCTGAGCTTGACACAAGGCTCAACCTAGCGATTTTAAGTGATTAATGGGAATGCAAGCAAATATTAGACCTGTACACTAAAGGGTAGTGGAAAGATAAGTTAGAAATCTACCATTAATATAAGAACCACAATTACTCACAAATTAGTTCAACTGTTCACTTGTATTGTTGATATTATTAAAAGAACGTTCATAATAAAACACAAAATATTACAGATCTGATTTATATTTATTTAAATTACATCATAGGACGTATGTATCATAGACTTATCATGAAATGTATATAAATCCATTAAATGATTTCCATTGATAATGTTAAGTGTAGATGCTTTGTAACGTAGTACATCACTCCTGGAAAAAAGTGGATGCCAACACGTTTGTTTGTTCTTCCGTTTCTTCAGGGCTGCAGGGAATACAGTAATGCTTGTATTTAATTTTACAGCAGAACATATCTAGTAAAACTAAAACAATCTTGCATAGAATCATCTTATCCTAAAACCAGCAGTCTTAAACTGCAAGAAATTAAAATAAAGATATATACTCCTTCAGTATCACTGGACATATTGTCAGTTGAAAGATACAATTTCAATATCCATCAAAAACCAAGACATGAAAAAATGAGGATTAACTGGTCAAGTCCAAATTGAAGGATAGTGAGGCTTGTGTTAAGAAAGAAACGAAGGGAGTAGATAAGCAGAAAAATAATGCAGGTACAAAAGAGAAGGAAAAAAGAAACAGGAAGGGAAAGCAGAAGCAGGGGGGTGGAATTTATTAAAATATCTACTTGTCCATGGGACAGGTTGCTTCTTACATCTACTTGTCCTGTAAAATAAATCTACTTGTCTGTTTGGTGCCATGCAGTGCAGCAACAAATTATGACAGCAGTCTCATTATGTAAGAGCGCTGATAATAGTCTCTCTGATTATGCCAGGGCTACTATCATAGTAGGGCTTGAATACTTGCAATTTCAGTCCTCAAGACGGGAGGGGGCGCACCTGCAAAGAACATGGAGGCCCCCTCCAGACTCACTCAGGGTAGGTGCTGTGCTGAGGTGGCCCCATGGACGGGGCTGCAGGGTCTTTGTTATTTAACTGCTGGCAATGTGTGCTTTTTGAGACCAACAACTTTTTTTTCTTTTTGCCAGTGTTTGTTACAATGGTGAGGGCCTGGCAGCTCCCACCACAATAAAGTGTTACAAAAACCATGTCAAAACAAGACATGCATCGCCAAAATCAAAAGACTCACAAAAATGTTGAATCGGTTGCTTTGCCAGTGCCTGTTTATTTTCATACTTCCTATAATCTTGTTGGAAATGGCTACACTGATTTTCCATTAGGAATATTTTTTGGAGATACTAGCATGCATCGGTACATTTTACTAAATGACGCTTCAAAGAAATAGCACCTAAAATGTCATTGTAGTGAAACGTTTTGTTCCTACTTGCATTTTTTCGGAACATTTTATTTTGAAAGCAGAGTCATCACTCTTGCTTATAAGCTTCTGCAAACTTTTTTATACTCATGTTTTTATACAGAAAACATGAGTATATTCAGGGATGTGGAATCCCTATCGCCCGACGCCCAGGACATATCGTTTGAGGTCAAGGCCAACACATTTTTATGTTTATTTTGTGCTTGGGACAAGCAGGCCCAACCCCCACCAGCACAAACCCTTTGGCTGCCAGTTTAAAGAGAAGGGAACTGTCTACATTTGAGATAGTATGAGTGTCCATATGTTAATGCTGTTCGAACTTGAATTTAGGTTCATTAATGAAAAGTCTTCATTATTAGGGTGAATGCTGTAAATTCACATTTTAAGGTCACACTGCACTACTGGACAATAGCTCCAGTTTAAAAAACAAAAAAGTGTACCACGTTTTGAAGAGTTTAACTATATGAGGCTAAGTATAATGCTCCCAGAACGCTCTCTGATTAGGTGCAAATGTTTGCAGAAGCTTGTAAGCAAGAGTGATGATTCATTGCTTTCAAAATAAAATGTTCATAAAAAAATGCAAGTAGGAAAGAAACGTTTCACTTATATTTGTAATGTTAAATCAGTGTAGCCATTTTCAACAAGATTTTTGGAAGTATGAAAATAAACAAGCCCTGGCAAAGCCAACCGATCCAACATTTTTTGTGAGTCTTTTGGTTTTGTCAATGAGTGTCTTGTTTTGACATGGTTTTTGTAACACTTTATTGTTGTGGAAACTGCCAGGCCCTCACCATTGTAACAAACACTGACTAGAAGAAAAAAAGTTGTTGGTCTCAAAAAGCACACATTGCCAGCAGTGGCGTTAACAAAGACCCCGCAGCCCACCTCCAGGGGGCCCCCCTCAGCACAGCACCTGCCCTGAGTGAGTCTGGAGGGGGCCTCCATGCTCTTTGCAGGGGAGCCCCCTCCAGTTTTGTTAAGCCACTGATTGCCACAGTAGTTCCTGGCGCTGAACAAAACTATTTTGTGTGACAATATGCTTCTTGTGGAAGAGCAGAATGCGATCACTCACACACAGCAAAAGCCAGTCGATAGATAGAAAAATAGAAGTTTAATGAAAACAAAATGTCTTTGTTATCGCCAAACCTAATTAGGGACACAATTCTTAAAGTCACAAAAGTGCACCTCTGGTATATGTCTTTGAATGAGGGGCTTTCATGAATTCACAAGCACTTATAGAAGTAACCAGGAAATCGTACTCCTAGGAAATATTTGTGAACTGTATTTTAGCACGAGCAAATCTGCATGTGTAGATTTGCTCATGTGAAAATATAATGAGCGTTTACAAGTTCACTTTCCCTCCAACCACTTTTTTCCCAACCCTGGAAGAACTTCTACTTCTGCCATTGTCAGGAGTAAATTTCCAACCTTCGGGTGAAGATCCTTGAAACCAGCAAGTTAGTAGGTTTGCAGACTGAAAGACATTCCAGCCCTGGAACGATTGTCTAGTATGTAGATCTGTAGAAAGGTAGCAAAATAAAGAAATTGCTATAGTAGGGATTGAAATTGAAAGTATTCAAGCCCTACTATAGCAGTAGCCCTGGCATAATCAGAGAGGCTATTATCAGCGCTCTTACATAACGAGACTGCTGCCATATTTTGTCGCCGCACTACATGGCACCAAAGGGACAAGTAGATTTTTTTACAGGACAAGTAGATTTAAGAAGCAACCTGTCCCATGGACAAGTAGATATTTTAATAAGTTCCACACCCCTACTTTGTGACCTGTGGAAGAAAAACAGGGGGTTGAATCAATATATAGTAAGACTAGAGGTCTTGCCTTTGTAAGAGTGGCAACTCTAGTCTCCAAGAAGTCATGTTGCTTACCGAAAAGGCAATCTCCAGTTTGTACCATCCATGCCACGCAATAGTAAAAACATAAGGCTGGGGCAGCGAGGCCACCCTAGTATTCCAGGAGAGTGTATTTTGTGTGAGATACCTTAAGGTATTTGGCTACCCAAAAAAATCTTTAGACTAATGACTCGAAATTTTGAAGGAAGGCTCCTCGGAGGACGTAAGGCTAGTTCTGTAAAATATAGAGAGAGTGGGGTAGGAATACCATCTAATAGAACATTACGAGTCCAATTGAATTAAGTGTAATGGGACCCATGACTGAAAATCAGTAAGGGTGTGTTTCAAAATTGAAATTGGAGCAACATTTGTATCCCAGGCTAATTTTGGCCTTGCGTAATGTACATGACAAAATATAAGATTGGACTGTCAGCTACTTAAAACTGAGCATTCTGGAAGAGTGGGAGTGGCGTGTACATATGTTGTTCTCTCGCAGTTAACTGTCAGTATGATGCTTCATTATATATTTTCAACAATTGTATCAAGCAGGGTAAACCGTAAACTTCGTACTTGTATAGCGCACTACTCACCCATTAGGGTCTCAAGACGCTGTACGCATACCGCTGTGGAACCCCTCCTGGCTTTTCCCTGTGAGGTGCCCACTCCTGGGCAACCTCCAAGGTGAAGCCAGGCATCCCAGCGCTGTTGGGGCCGTTGTGGAGATTAAGCAAGCTATTGCCCAGAGTTACAGAGTGGGACCCATGAATTAGATTAGGCACCGATGCGAGAATTATCAGGTCTGAGGAAATTGAGCCCAAGACCCGCCGAGGCGGGAATTGAACCCTGGTCCCGGGCCAGATTTCTGCATCATGGTCTGCCGCTCTAACCATTGAGCCACACTTCTCCACTGAGGAAGCCTTTGACTGTTGACAATAAAAGCATATCATCAGCATACAGAGCCACTCTGTCCTTCTGGTCATTGTCCCATCTAAAACCGTATATCTGTGCATTTCTCCAGATCCATTCAGCCAAGGGCTCTTACAGTGTTTTTATGATTGTTGATCTCTATGTGGCTCAACTCCTATCCCGCTAGTTTACAAGTATGTGATAAACTCCGTCTGCCTTCTCCCACTCCCTGTCGCTGCATTTATTTTTCCTCCTTCAGCCAGAAGGAAAGTGTTAACGCTGTTCTGTTGAGTCATGTGGTATTTCAGACACCTCTTATTGTTTAAGTATCTTTCAGATGAGCATGACTGGCCCTCGTTTGGTGGACCCCAGTCTGCCCAACTCAAGCCCTGTCCCCTGGAGTAGTCTGTGTCCAGAGTAGCATCCCCTTGGACGACAATCATTGCTGGGAGTCTGGATAGCCCATTCCTGTTTCATTTGGGGCAAGTAGCCAGTTCGCTTGTTCAGTTTGATATCTGCTGGGCATTATCCAAGTTTTCTCAATCAGTTCAGACTTTGGGGTTCTATCTTCAGCCACTCCCACACTTCTTTGGGTATTGTGCAGGGTTGTGGAATCTAATAAAATATCCATTTGTCCTGTAAAAAACAAAAATCCACTTGTCCCTTTTTGTGCCATGTAGTGTGGCAACACATTATGACAGCAATCTCATTATATAAGAGCTCTGATAATATCCTCTCTGATTATGCCATGGCTCTACTAAAGTATGGTTTGAATACTAGCAATTTCCTCATTCTGCCACCTTTCCGAAAATCTACATTTTGGGGCTGGAGGTAGTAGTAAGCAATAGTTCCAGGGTTGGAATGCCCTTTTGAGTCTGTGCAAATCTACTAACTTGCATGTTATAGGGGTTTCCCCTAGTTCTTCTCTAATCTTTTCTCATACTGAGAAAGTTTGGAAATTCACTCCTGATAAGGGCAGAAGTAAAACTATTTCCAGGGTTGTGGAAAAGAGTGGTTAGAGAGAAAGTGAACTTGTAAACGCACAATAGATTTTCGCATTAGCAAATTAACACATGAATGTTTGTTCATACTAAAATGCAGTTCACAAACATTTTTTAGGAGTATGATTTCCTTGCCTGCTTGTGTAAATTCTTGTGAGTTCATGAAAGCTGTAAACCTGCACTAACACAAAGACATATTGTAGGAAAATGGCTCCTTGTTGCAGTTACCTCACCCCACTTTTTGCCTGATACTGATGCTGACTTGACTGAGAGTGTGCTGGGACCCTGCTAACCAGGCCCCAGCACCAGTGTTCTTCCCTAAAAATGTGCCATTGTTTCAACAATTGGCACACCTCTGGCACATAGATAAGTCCCTTGTAAAAGGTACCAGTGGTACCAAGGGCCCTGTGACCGGGGAAGGTCCCTGAGGGCTACAGCATGTGTTGTGCCACCCTAAGGGACCCCTCACCTAACACATGCACACTGCCATTGCAGATTGTGTGTGTTGGTGGGCAGAAAAAGGCAAAGTCGACATGGCATCCTCCTCAGGGTGCCATGCACACAAAACACTGTCTGTGGAATAGGTAAGTCACCCCTCTAGCAGGCCTTAAAGCCCTAAGGCAGGGTGCAGTACACCACAGGTGAGGGCATAGCTGCATGAGCAATGTGCCCCTACAGTGTCTAAGTCCATTCTTAGACATTGTAAGTACAGTGTGTCCATATTAGGTATATGTTCTGGGAGTTTGTCAAAACAAACACCACAGTTCTATAATGGCTATACTGAATACTGAGAAGTTGGTATCAAACTTCTCAGAAAAATAAACCCACACTGATGCCAGTGTTGAATGTATTATAAAATGCACACAGAGGGCATCTTAGAGATGCCCTCTGTATTTTACCCAGTCCTTCAGTGCAGGACTGACTGGTCTGTGCCAGCCTGCCACTGAGAGATGAGTTTCTGACCCCCTGGGGTGAGAGCCTTTGTGCTCTCTGGGACCAGAAACAAAGCCTGCTCTGGGTGGAGGTGCTTCACACCTCCCCCCTGCAGGAACTGTAACACCTGGCGGTGAGCCTCAAAGGCTCACGTCTGGTGTTACAATGCCCCCAGGGCACTCCAGCCAGCGGAGATGCCCGCCCCCCCCAGATATGCCCCCACTTTTTGCGGCAAGTCCAGAGGGATAATGAAAAAAACAAGGAGGAGTCACCCCTCCAGCCAGGTCCACCCCTAAGGTGACCAGAGCTGAAGTGACTCTCTCCTTGAGAAATCCTCCATCTTGCTTTGGAGGAGTAGGACCAATAGGGATAGGGATGTGCCCCCTCCCCAGAGGGAGTGGGCACAAGGAGGGTGTAGCCACCCTCAGGGACAGTAGCCGTTGGCTACTGCCCTTTGACCCTAACACACCCCTAAAATTAATATTTAGGGGCAAACCCAGCTCTTCAGATTCCTGACATCCTCAAGAAAAGAAGGACTGCTGAGCTGAAGAGGAGGAGACAACAACTGACTCGGCCCAACCCTACCGGCTCGTCTCCTGCTTCAAAAAGCTGCAAGAAAATAAGCAACGCGTTCTGCCAGACCAGCGACCCCTGAAAAGCCTCCAGGGGATTGCCTGTATCACTGAGGACCAAGAAACTCCAGTAGATAGTGGACATGTCCAAAAAGAAGCTCAAGAAACCAGCTTTAAAGGGACTCTCACCTCACTCCAGAAGCGTAAGTCCAACTACTCTGCACCCGATGCACCTGGCTTGTGTCCAGAGAAACCACCTATCCTTAGAGGACCCCCAGGCGACTCCGACGACGTGTCCACCCTGGGATGACCTCTCTGCACCCCCACGACAACACCTGCAGAGGGAACCCCGAGGACCCCCCTGACCGCGACTGGCCGGGACGAAGATATCCGACGTCTGGTGAAGCACTGCACCTGCAGCCCCCAGGCCTATGAGAATCCGACCACTGGTGCAGCAACGACCAGCAGGCGGCCCTCACCCCCGTGCCTTCCTGCAGCGTCTTGGTGACCCCGGGTCCCTCCATAGAGTTCTATAGATAACCCGACACCCTGTTTGCACACTACACCCGGCCGACCCGTGCCGCTGAGGGTGTGGCTTTTGTGCCTACTTGGGGCCCCTCTGGTACTCCTACAAACCCGCTTGCTCTGCCCTCCGACAACGCGGGTACTTACCTGCAAGCAGACTGGAACCGGAGTACCCCCTGTCTCCATAGGCGCCCACGTTATTTTGACTCCTGTTTGACTTCTGCAACTGACCAGCCTTGTTTTGCTGGTGCTAGGTGATTGGGATTACCTTGAACCCCCAACGGTGGGCTATTTAGGCCCCGGAGACTGAACCCGTAAGTGTGGTTCTTACCTCAGAAACTGTACTTTACTTACCTCCCCCCAGGAAGTGTTGAAAATTGCAGTGCTCGCTTTTTAAATAGATTTTTGCCGCTTTGAAGAAAACTGTGTACAATATTGATTCTATTCAAAGTCCTAAGTATTACTATGCAAAGTAACTTTCATTTGATGTACTTACCTGCTAAATGAATCTTGTGGTTCTAGAAATAAATTAACCAAAGAATATTTTTCTATATAAAAACCTATTGGCCTGGAGTTAAGTCATTGAGTGTGTGTCCACTTATTGCTTGTGTGTCTACAACAAATGCTTAACACTACCCTCTGATAAGCCTAACAGCTCGACCACACTACCACAAATAGAGCATTAGTATTATCATGATTGCCTCTGTCAAGCCTCTTGGGGAACCCCTGGGCTCTGTTCACACTATATCTCATTTTGATATAGTATATACAGAGCCAGCTTCCCACACATATCTCATGGGTACATTTTTGTGACTTTCTTTAGGAATGGGACCCCTAATTAAGTCTGGAGTTAACCAGGACCTTTTGTTTTTCTTTAAAATCTGTCTCTCTCTCTCTCTAGCTGGCCATGGGCTGGTTACACTGTGAGTGACAACATTCTCCTTTTTCATTAGGAGCATATTGGCGCACACACAGTAGTTTTGTTCAGTGTGTGCTTTTTGAGACCAAAAATATTTTTGCTTTTTGCAAATGTGTGTTGTAATGGTGAGGGCCCACAGCTCCGATCACAGTAAAGTTTCACAAAAACCATGTTAAAAAAAGACAGACATTGACAAAATCAAAAGATTGACCACCAGTGACGGACCCATTGGCTTAGCCAGTGGTTGTTTATTTTCATATTTGCAGTAATCTTGTTGAAACTAGTCATACAGCTATTCTTTATCAATATTATTTGGAAATACTGGCATGCGTCAACATTTTTAACTAAATGCTGTTTCAAAGAAATGGTACCTAACATTTTACTGTAGTTTATCGAAATGTTTTTTTATAGTTGCATTTGTTGTGAACATTTTATTTGAAAACAAAGAATCATCAATCTTGCTTTCAACCTTCTGCAAATATTTGCATTTATTCAGAGAGCATTCTGGGAGCACTACAGGGAGCTTCAATTTGGTAAACTGTGCAATCCTGTCTACACATTTTTAAACTGAGACCACCGTTAATAGTGCAGTTCAAGCTTACAACATTTTCTTAGAGCACTCTTTAAAGCACTTTGCATTGATGAACCATAAATGCAGATTCAAAGAGCAGTAACACATGGACATAAAAATTACTTTAGCTGCAGAAAACGTCCTTCCCTGACCCATAATGTGATTACTGTAAACTGGCACCCAAAGGGGTTGTGCTGCTGGGGGTTAGGCCTACTTGTCCCAAGGTCATAACATGAAAACATATTGTTCTTGACCCCAAACACTATGTCCTGGGTGTTGGGCTATAGGAATTCCACACCCTTGTTAAACATGAAAAAGTGAGATTTTCTCCCCCTGGGGGTCTCTGAGCCTGGTGGGTATAGTAACGTGTCAGTCCACGGCTCTTCACTTTTTTTAATCATGGCATTATCTGCTAGTTACTTCATTGTTATGGTATTTTAGCCATGTTAATTAACTATAACTTTCAATAATTAAAAAATGTCTCATTTTGGTGAATGAGCCATCCCACTATTTCGGATAAATTGTATTTTAATTTTATGTTAATAATTTTTTTTCTGGAAAAGCTAAAGTTGAAAGCAGCCATTTAAGATCATCCATGCAGACAGAATTTACTTGTTTAATTGCCAATGTCAAACTGTATTGCGTGAAAAGTACTTGGCAGCAGGGCTCACAGTAACAAATACATTCTCTTCTGCAGCTCATTGGAGTGGTGGCGTTGACTCCTGATTTTCCAATGACTACTGGAGCGTCCACCGAGAGCTTGGGTGCTGCATATTCTATTTCATGTGTGCTGGATCTTTTCATACTAAGGTAAATCATTTGTACATCCTTAAATGTTTTCTAAAAAAACAGGAGCCCATTTACTTCCATTGTTTTAGGTATTTCATGTGGTAGGTCCAGAAACTGCCACAAACGAGCATCATCAGAACACTTATTAGTTTAACAAATGTCATACTATTATTATTCTTCCATCTTGCTCTCCAGGGTATATTCTGAGCAGTGTTCTTAAATAATTTTGCATGCTGTACACACCTCTATTAATTTACATTGTTTTGTTTTTACATACCTTTAAGTTGAGCCTGTGTTGGCATACCTGTTGTTTTTTTCAGTATGTGTTTCTCAGATGGTGCCCGTGATCAGAGGCTCTTCCTGCTTCTGTTTACCTGCCCCCGGTAGCTTCATTAGCACACTCTGAGTGTGTTGGCCTTACATGAGGTCATTCTCTGTGCCAACCTTGCTGTTGAAGTCCCTCTCCCCAGACTTGCATGTTGATGATTTATGTCTCATGATTGTTAATGTCCTCAGGATTTCTGATATATTTTCTGCAAGAGAGCGTGACCTTTACTTGGGGGGAAATGACCAGATGGAGCCTGAGGTATGATGACACATTAACCTGTACTGCAAGCTTTTTTTCTGTTTATCAACTGTAGTTCATGATATCCGAACCGATTTCCTAGATTTATGCAACTGGCATGGAACCATTCCGGAGAGAAAAAAAGATATACTTCGATATGGAAGAAGGCCACCAGGCCAGGAAAATGTGGTTTAGGGCCACCTATTCTAAAATCCTCCTGCGAGTAGCCTCAGCATGCTATGCTCGGCAGGAGGAGCCCAATGAGGAGGGAAGGTGGAGGTTTGAAAAGGCTTGCAGTGACTTATTAAACTTTGGCACTGTGCAGGATGTGGTACGAGATGTGTCAAACGAGCTGTAAGGAGAAGTTGCAGTAAATGGGCAAAGGACATTCATTTACTGAACATTTTAAAGAACAGAGGATGCAGTTTTTGTGAATGAAATTGATTAGTGAGAAGGGCACAGATTGAGCAAAAGTGGCTGAAAATAAGTTGTGCAGAGCATGAGAGAGGGAGATGAAGAATCCAGCAAATGCTGGTCCTGGGATTGTAAGGAGATTTTTTGTGCATTCAGAGCCCATACTAGTGGTGACTGACCAACTGGTGTTAAAAGGACTGTTGTCTGTTGTGCACTGTTACTTGACAGCGCTGACCAGTAAGGAAGTTGGGCCATTGCATCATTTGCAGCAGCCAACAAATTCATAGCCCTAGATCTCTTCAATGCCTGCAAAAATGGCACATGGGCCAGTAGTGAGTGAGGATGAATAGGAGCGAGGTAAATGTAATTAAAAAAGCATTGCGCTGAGTTTGTCCATGTGCATTCTAGTTACTGAAGCCCGAAGGGCTGTCCATATTCCCGGGACTGGATGCTGGTTGTGTGCATAATAGTGGAAGTGTAGAACTGTTCCAGCAATTTAGAAATGAACAGTCCTAGAGACAAGGTTGCTGTTTGAAGAAAAGAAGGAAACCTAATCCAAAGGTTGCTGTTCATCAATTTGGTTGATACCTATTTTGGAATTCTTGATATTCTTGTTACTCAGAGTGTGTAGGTTTGAGTGTAAAGTGTATATTTCGCTTTAAGATTAGGAACTTAATTAATGTACTTGATAGTTAAATATATGCGTTTGGTTGTGATATATAGTGTTAGTGTACAGTTCCCCAGTTCATATATGTGGTTCTACTTGTTCTGATATATGAGGCTACTTGCGAAGACCGTTGGGGTTCCTCCTGCATGGCGTGGCATATTGGGATGGGTGCAGAGGACCATCTGGATGGTGTGGCATCCTATAGGGTTCTTGCACATGTCTGCTGCATGCTGTGTTGCAGCTTCTGTTATATGTATTCATATTCTGAGGTCATGCTTGTGATGTGTACATGTTTCAGATGTGTATGGCAGTTTGGGAATTAAGTCTTGTACTTCGTGCAGGATGGATGTACCTAAAGAGGTTATTTTAGGAGTCCTGAATAGTGTGATTGAGGCTTACTTGCTTATCGGTCTTGATTTTATAGATTTCATTATGTTAGATGTACTCTATGGAGTACATTTTATATAAACTGTGCCCTTTGTTAAAAAGTCCTATACCAAGTTCCCACACAATTCTCTCACTGACTCCGAAGGTGGAAGGACAACCAGAGGGGTCAATAGTGGAATTCCTACCAGTGTACACCTTGGAATTATAGACCTATCCAATACTTCCCTCTGACAACATATGCATCTTAATTCCATAACTTGACCTCTTGCTAGGAATGAAGTGCCTAAAAACCAAACAGCCCTTTAACAGGACCAAAGACTCATCTACAGTTATTTCTTTCCCTGTAACATAGATCACTGAAAAATTATCTAAGAAGTGATCAAAGACAGGCAGAATCTTTAAGAGGTGGCCACAATCATGGTGATCTTGTGGCAATTCTGAAGCATTATCAACAAAATGCAGTATCCGAAGCAGAAGCAAATATCGGTCACGACTCATGGTTGGTTCCTGGAAATATAGCTGTTGCCATGAAGGGACTAGTAGCCCAATATGAAGACAGTGACAACTTCTTATGAAGCCCATCAAAAAAGTTAAACCCATGAACTACTTCAACACAAGCAGATTTGTGGCAGTCCACAGGCTACCTCTAGAGCGGTGCTTAAGTCTGGCACTGTTGTCCCTCAAGTACTGTTTAGCATAGAAACTAGTTTGTTCAACAATCTCATCCACAAGTATATCGTCCATCAGCAACTGAAATAAATTTATGGGCAAAAAGTTTCCTGTATTCACTGTACACGCTGTGACATCAGTAAAAGCTGGTAACACAGGCTGCACCATGTTTGGGGCAACCCAGACTTCAGCTCTTCCAATGGAAAGCCTTTCTGCCATCTGCAATCCAGATGCCTCTTGCTGCAGTATTGGCATACCAGTGCCCTCCTCCAAAATAGGCACTTCCTCTGCATTGAATGTGGCTTCATCATCAGATGATTCCTCTCTGACAGAAAATTCACTGCCAGAATCTGTCATCCTCCTTTCCTTCAAATGCAGAGTCCGTCTCGGATCATGGCCAGAGGAAGATTTAAAAAGCAAACCAACAACATGATGAGCAGTAATCCTGCGCCTAGCCATAATCCCTACTAATAAAAGTATCATGGCAAATGAGTCAACAATAATCATCACTGTGTAAAATAAGTAGTAAACAAAGTGTGGATGTTTCAACCAGAAACTACCAGCATATAGTAATCTGGAAGGAAAAGTCAATAAATACAAAGCATGCAAAACCTATATACTCAAACGTGATACCACTCACTGCCCAGAAACAGTTAGACTCAGTATCACCTCCACACACTCTGGGCAGACATGAATTATATCTCACTAAAAGGAAAAACAAAAGAAAATTACACACAAGACAACACAACACAATACACATTGTGCACAAATCCAAGGACACTTTCACATCCAATAAAACAGAAGCTAAATATGCTGCTATTATCACACCATTTACAAAAAAAATCATTCAAGCAGGGCGGTGACACTCATTTGGAGTAAACATTACAAAAAGCGTTTTCTTACCAAACACATGTAACTACACAAACTGCAGCTCTACCAGTGCCGAAACGGCAAACCGGAATCTCTGCAAAAGAAAATAGAAGTTTTGCACTGGAATAAAAAGGAGAAATAAAACTGGCAAGAAACAAAATAGTTAATGTTAAAAAGCTCTATGTAGTCTGCCCATCACCATCCAAATGCCAGCCACTTACATATCACCAGTCAGAAGCCAGTCAACACACACTGTCAGCTAGAAGCCAGTTTACACCATCAGCAAAATCCCCATTTCAAACACACTGCCAATCAAGCACCAGTCCACCAAACACCAGCTAAGCGCTAGTCCACACACACCACCAGCCAAGCACCAATGCACACACCCCACCAGCCAACCGTCACTCCACACACACCTCCAGCCAAGCCCCAGTTCATGCACACCACCATCACATTTTTTTAAGCAAAAAAGAAAACACAAACTAATTGGAAGTAGCTGAAACACTATCACTACAAACACAAGAGCTCTAACTAAATACATCACACTAATGCCAACCGTGAAATCTGAACAATAAATATAAAACAATACAGACCGGTCAGTTTGCTTTTACACTCACGGTTGTTCAAGGAGTTATCACAGAAATGCACTAAAGCCATAAAAATGGATACAGGTGGTTATGTAATTGTCAAGTTAAACAGTAAGTTGCAACGATGTGGATTAAACGGCAGTAAGGGCAATGAGACAAAAAAAAGTTACAGGGAATGATGGTACTCATTGTTACTGATGCAAAATTTCATTAATTAATTAAGTTTATAGAAAACGTTCTCCTGCACTTAAGCAGAAATGCAGTCCATGGTAAGATGGGGGTTTTGATTGTGTCTGTAAATGAAAGCAGTGTAGTGCAGGAATAATTGTTTATCAGTGATGATGTGGACAAAGGTGAGGTCTTTGACTTAAAACAAAGGGTTGCTTTGAATATTTTGAATAACTTAAAAAAACAATCCCACATGCTTTATTTATGATGATTGGGAGATAACTCATACAAGTAATTGCAGGCTCCAGTTTACCCTGTACCAAATCTGTCATTATTCCTGAAGGGTATATTGTGGAGAGTTTATAGAGATGCTGGGATTCAAAAGCTTGATATTTTTATGTTCAAGAACAGGAAAACAACAGTCAAAACTCTAGGTAGCTAAGAAGGGCCCCCCTGTACTTGGTTGACTAGGCCAAATAGTCTTGCACATTGGTTGAGATTGTAACAGCAAGGAACTAGTTTTAATAGTGGATGAAGGAGAAGCAACATGGGAAATCATGTTAAACAAGAATCCTGTAGTATTTATTCAGAAAATAGGCAAATTGCATGGGTTTTGGCACAAGATCGTTCCCGGGGAATGTGCTCTAATAATAATATATAAAGCCAAAATGTACTCATATTAAGTAGGGAGGAGGTATCTGAAGAAATTAATAGAGGCTGAAACTATTGCCTCCTCTGAATGGTTGTCTTACCTGGTCGAAGGAAAGATTAGGCCCTGTGTAGACTTTCGAGACCTGAATATTAGTATGTTAGCAGATAGGTTCCCAGTTTCTAACATGCTTACATAGGTGAAGGGCATCAAGGTTTAGTAGGTTAATCTGCAGCATATCTCAGCTCCCTACCATGCGTATTTCAAAAGATGCACAGCCTTTATAACATCTGCTAGATGCTTTCAATTTAAAAGAATGCTGTCCGGCCTGCAGCAGTGTTTCAAAGACTTTTCCTCAATTTGCTGTGAAGTATGAAGAGTTTTCCCTAGTTCCAGGATGACATCTTAAACATGGGAAAGGGACAAGAATGAGCACGATTGCAGACTGGGGAGAGTGCTGTACGTCTTGAGCAAATATGGTTTGAATGTACAATATCTGCAATGCAAACTCTCGTGAGAAAATGTAACGCATCTAGATCATGCAATAACTGGGAAAAGGAAACAAACCCAAAAGAAAGTTGTTGGATGCTGTCAGATGCCCCCCCCCCCCACTGCAGAATAGAGATGTTAGATCGTTTTTAGGTTTGCTGCAGTTTTATGCTGAGTTTGTTGACAAACTTGAGGACAAAATATATCGGATAGTTTCTGAAGGCTCAGGTCAAGCTTACATGGTCAGATTTTCAAGAACCTTTAGTGAGCATGAAAGAGGCCATTTAAGAAATATCAGCACTTCCAGGCTTCAACCCACAGTCAACAATTATTTTTACCATTGTTGCAAGTGGAGAAGGATTTGGCGCTGTTTTATCACAGTGTGATGGGAAAAGCAAAGAAGTAGTGATTGCCTTTGCTTGTAGAGATTTGTTTCTCACAGAGGAAACGCACACTGTAATAAAATGAGAGAAGTTAGCATGTGTGATCTCTTGAATATTTCAGAGCTCTTATTTAAGGTAAAGAGTTTTTAATTGTGACCATCAAAAACTAAGCATAATTTTTATGGCCAGTGGGTTGGTGAGTGCCTATGCGAAAGTCACTCCGTTTATAAGAATTTGGGTATTAGGTGGAGTATTTGCCAGGAGGGAAGAATATCATTGCATATCTTGTTTCCAGGATGCTTTTATCGGGGAGAGAGATAAAGAATTGGAAAATGATTAACTTGTGGCTCTGTGCAGTGACCTTAGAAAGTGAGAAGACTCTCTGTGAAGTGTGCAATGATATATATATATATTTTTTGTTGTTGTTCGAAATGGGCACTTCTGAGAAGTTAGAAAAGAATTCCTTCTAGAACATAAAGAAACACCATCATTGTTCAATGGCACGAGAGACTCTTGGGAATTGTACGGATTGCATAGAAGAGGCCTAAAATGGATGTGGATGTAGGACAACTGTAAGAGACTGCACCATTTGTTCCTTGTCGTATAAGCCTTTGAACGCCGAGATAAAACACCTGTGATTATAAATGCCACAGTGCCCATTTGTTTTGTGTAGCTTTAGACATCATGTGATATATTGGACTGTGTTGGAGAATATCGTAAGTACAGTATTTTCTTGATGAATGTGTTTTCCAGGTAACCTTAGGTGCATGTGATGGAGAAGGCATACACTAAAAGAGTGTTAGTTCCTTGATGAGCGTTTGCAAGGAGAAAGTGTTAATTTCTTTAATTGATAATGCTGTACAGCTCACATACATTAAGGTGAGAAATATTTGAAGGATGTAGATGTTATCCAGAGGACACCTAGCTGTACAATCCAAGTGGAAATGGCAAGGTGGAACGTTTCACCGGGGACTTGAAGGGTGCCATTGCTAGATAGAAAATTCAAATGGTGTGACCATACAGGACCACAGTGTTTGAGGCTACAGGGCTTTTCCCTTTTGCAATAATGAGAGGTAGGAAACAAATACTTAAATATATTCCGGGGTGGCTTAGTTAAAGGTAAGGTAGTTAATTTGTCAGCTGAGGATGTGAAAAAAGAATCCACAGCACTCTCTAGGGATACAAGAAAATTACGACCACACATTTGGAATCCGCTCACCTGTTCTGAAGATTTTCAAATGGGATTGTGTGATGAAACAGGGAAAAGTGCCAAAGGGTGGGTATCTTGAACCGAGGAAAGTGTGCAATAGATTAAGAATGTGATGCTGTTTATTGATGGCGGTTGTGGACAATTTAGCATTTAGAATTTAAGGGCAAGGGCTACTTCAGCAGCCTTGCAGGTTTAGATTATATTGTGGTGTGAGAACTGTAATCCAATGCAATTTATGAGTATTCCAGGTCAAATGGCTATCCATCAGGTAAGCAAAATGAAAATCAGCAATTAATATGCCAGAGCAAATACAATGTAAATAAATAAAGATCCCATGGGTTTTAATTACATGCTGCACGTCGTATTGTTTCTGTGGTGTAGCAAAAGGATTACTTGGTGCCTTATTACCAAAAGCTTATGAGAATTCATACTGCGGCCATCTTCAATGACGTGGAGTACAATGGTAGTCCATCCAAGCAGTGGTAAAACCGCAAGGCTGACGGGGGTACCCAGCACACATTCTCTATACCTTTTTTGTTGAACTTTTCTGAATAGTTGATGATACAAACTTTTCCAGAAAGCGGAAGCTCTCTGTAACCAGGCCTAAAATTGCATAGTTAGGAGTTAGATGTTGTCAAGCAATAAAAAAGGAAAACAGAAAAAGGTAAGGTAAATACCTCAATAATGAAGTTATACTGGATTGCTACTGCTATAGTTTGAACTTTGGTGGACTAATGAAATTCCAGCAAAATCTGTTTTAGATAGAATCTCCTAAATAAAATGTCTTCTGAGCATGTGAATATTTGTATATTCTGCTGTTGGAACTTGTATTACAACCAAGCAATAAAACTCTTTAGTTAGTATTGCCCAAGATGCTGTCTCTTAGTACCTGTTAAGGACCCCATATTCAAGTTGTCTGCAGCAGCTGATCTCAATTTAAAAGGTTGACACCTTACAAAGACCATTACATCAGAGGTCCAAAAGGTAAAGGTCTAAAAGCAAAGAATCTTTTCGTTTTTCACATTTACACCCCTTTTTCTCACAAGCTATCCCAGCTCTGAAAGGGATCTAAATTAACCCAGAAACCTGGTCTTCTCCCTTTTCAGTTGATCACACATTGAGTTTGTGTTCTTTTTACACAAACCTTCAGTTAGTGGATTGTGCCTCCAGGAACTCTTCACTGGGATCCCTAAATTTTCAAGCATATGATAGGCCTAACCATCAGGAGCGACAGTCCCGTATGACCCTCCCATATTTTCGAATGTATGCAGGCATGCATTTCTGTTGGGCATACAAATCCGCTGTAAATACATTCATATCGATGTTTAGATCAGCTACTCGGCTGAAAACTTCATCTTGGAAGAAACAAGGTGCAGATAAAAACATGTTTACCTTTTGAGACTCTCATACTCTGTTCTTTCATAAATCCCTTTGGCCCATGTTTTGGCTAAACCACAGGCAACACACAAATGATCCTCTGGTTTTTGATCAGTTGTTGGAGGTGGATGAGGGTAGTCATCGATCATCTAAGTGGATGGGCATTTTGTTTGGTTGTCGTCGCTGTCTCAGAAGACTCGGATTCTTGTTGTGAATCACTGGTTCCTGCTATTTTTTGGCAAATTTGTTTCTAGGCTTTTTCCCAAAGTTTTAGACTTGTAGTACTTGTTGTTACAATGAGAAAATATTTAATCCTCTTCACCCGTCAGTTTCAGCCTTTTGTGAACTTCTTCTTGTCGTATTTCTGCAGCATCTCGAACTCTCTTCTGTCCAGCTGCAGTTGATGTTCGCTTTTCTTTCAGATTAGTTTGGCATATGACACATTTGTCTTTGTTGAAGGAGTCCTCAGATTTTGTAGTTAGTAACACTCTGTCAGGAGGTAAAGATCATCTGCTACCACTCACTTTGCTCATCTTTAGGAATCTGAATCAACAGAACACCTGAAAGAAAAACACATCATTATTTTCTGTCTCTATAAGACTACTGACCCCTAAAACCTATTTGACACCAAAATGAAGTAGATAGGTGTCATGGTTCCTGAAATATTACATCATAACTGCAACACATCTGCCATTTTTAAAAATGTTGTCCAGGAAAATTTGGCTCAAATTTAGCTCAGCAATGTCTACCCAAGCTAAGTTACTTCTCTAATGATCCAAGAACACAAATCAAAAATGAAAATCTCTGGACAACAATTTTTTTACGGAGGTATATCAGGGAGCGGGATTATGTCCAGTGGGCACATAACCAACTAGTAGTCTATTTGCAGTTGGGAATAAGTGATCTTCTGTTACGTCACTTCTTGTTAGGGCTGGCCTAACGATAGCAGTCCCTTGCACTGTGCGAGATGGCACTTGACTTGATCACACATGCACATCCGCTGAAATGGAAGTTCACTTTCTTACCAAATACTTTCATTTACCATTTGTCTATCCATTCTGTATCCTTTTTCATTTTTTTTGTCATCTTTGTGTTTTTAAACTGCATCTTCAAGTTACAGTAATTCAAAGCAAATAATAGGTTTTCATTGTGCCATTAACTGTATTTTCCTTTGGTGTGTCAACTATATTTTCCTGTATTGCGTATTAAATCTAAAAATGTTTTCTTTTCCTGTTCCATGAGCATTGAAGTACTTGTACTATTTAATTAACATTGTATGCGATGTTTATTTTCCTTAAATGTCAAATTTGTATTGCAAGCATATAGCCTCCATTTATGGGCAGTGGCATGTTTTTACTTTGGTCGTTTCATTTTTGTGGCATAGTCTTGCAACTAAAATTAAAGAAAAATAACCATTGTATCAGCTTGCCTATTGGCTTTGCCAGTGCTTATTTCAGAATAGGTTGTGTGCATGCGCAGTAGGTCGCAGGCAGCCAAAACTTGCTTGGAATAAATATGCCTATTTGCCTTGTTTACTTAATTTCACAATTCCATGCTCAGCTCGTTTTCTATTTCCACAGGGTCCGGAAATGCTCCTAACAATAAATAGTCCCTGCTGCCAAGGAAGTGATCTGATATATTGCAAGCAGGGCTATTATTGAATAATTTCGAATATGCATGGAAACTATTCAGATCAAAGAGCAGCCTGTTGTGTTTTTTTTAAATTAATTCGAAGCGTAGCCCAGTCCTCCTACTCAAATCTCATGTTTGGCTTGAGATTCAATAATAAGAGGAGTGATTCAGCCAATCTTCTCTACCACGCACTTGCCTCCTTGGCCATTGCCAAAATATTTTAATGTTGAAAAATGCTGTTTGTTTTACGTTTTAAATTGCATAACGCTGTTTGTTAGCCCTTTAGCATTTGTAGCTTGTTTAATGTCGTTTTTTTGTTTTTCCCAGCACGCCCTTCCCAGATTTCAGACTTTGGAAACTGTATTGTGTACGGAATGACATGTCTCTGTACCAACTTGTTCTATTTTTTATATGTAATCAGTGTGTGTTCCTCACTTTGTCTTTTATTTTTGGTTTGACCGTGCAGATGTGTCTCACCTTCTGTGATAAAAAGAGCTTTCAGTAGTACTCCAGGGAGGAGACTTGGCTCCACCCACATGTTGGTGGACAGGTGTACATGTTTTGATTGGGCAGAAGTTGTGTGCTTCCTCAGAAAAAGTGATTCTTCTCCATGCAGTCGTGGTTATTTTATTTGTTTTTCCAGCTTCCTGAGCCAGCACCATTATGGCTGCCTACAGAAGTATCACAACATGTATGAAGCTTGCTGCGCGATGGAGGTTGATCTTTAGGGAGTGGAGATAATGATTGGCACACATATGGCTCCTTAATACTGTTAAAGTGTGGTGGATAAGAAGATAATTTGCAGTGTGTGCTTTTCTCTGGCAGAAGCACAGATGGGAGGAAGGCAGTCATGAGGAATGTATTGTTAGTTTCCAGTCTGAGCACTCTCTAATTCTCTTTCCATCTTTAATTTTCGACTTTCAAGTGACATTGTGTGTTTGAAAGCAGTATGTGATGCTCATGGCTACATGCATTTTTACATACTTTAACAGGGCACTCTGGAGGTTGTTGTCTTTTCTTTTCAATTTCTTTAGTGCCTTCATTTAATTTGGAAGACTAGATTTTACAGCAATTCGCCTCTCCACTGTGTTCAGGAATGCAGATGGTGTTATATGTACTAATATTTATGAAATGTGTGTATAATACCAAACATCTCTTTGAAACTGTCTACAAAACTGTGGATAGCAAAATCGTTTTCTGTTATTGACGTAGCTGCATTTAATGTTCAACCTTGTGAAAATGGTCTCCCTGGCAGCATTTTTTTCAAAGGTGCAGATTGCCACCTGGAGTTAGGTTCCTGGTGTCTCCATTACATGCAGAGAACAGTTTTAGTCATATGATTAAGGAGGAACCTTGCAAGCAAACGCATAAGGACTTTCTACAGAAGCATAGTTCGGTATCATCTTAAACATCTCCCATTGAAATAGCAGATGGGTAAACTTCAGAATTCTTTTTTTCTCTGTTTCCTGATGCCAGCTACATAGAATAAAAAAGAGCAGTTATTAAGGCAGCGAGATAAACATGCTTTTTTGTTTACTTTTGAAAAGTAACCAGCAGCAGAACATAGTTACTATTTGGAGTGTCAAGGTGCTGCATAGGTGTGACGATGTTACCTGTCAGGCAGCCTTGTCAAAGTGGTACTCAGTCAGCTTCTGGATGAGTAGTGGCAGTCTGTGAGGAACAGTGAGTGTTAGCACTGAAATAGCGGATGCTGCTGCAGGATTGAGGGACTTTGGCAGAGTTCTGCAGGAGTCCAAGAGTTGTGATAGTTGGCACGGTTGAGGATAGAGACAAAGCTTAGTCACAGTGTGTACGAGTCCCAGCACAGGACTCGGGAGCCCCAGAGGCACAGATGGTTTCAAGCTCTGTGAAATCAACTGTTGGTGCAGACTTGAGGTGCACCCTAGTTGAACTGGTGGGTCTTAGTCCTGCAACAAAAGTGGGATACATCGTGAGTGGAGTGTGTATGCGTACCTTTAAGTACTGTAGTACTAGCCCTGATGGACATTCTTTGTTTTACATGAACCTGTAACTAATTTGTTTTTTTAATGTATTGCCTAACCTGTTGTGTCCATTTCATGCTGGCGGGTGAGGAGGGCTTGGATGACTTTGTGGTGTTGTGCCCTGTTACAAATGCACTGCGTCCAGCGGACAACCTTTTTATAGATGTGCTTAGTTTTTAGACTGCAAACCTCAACCCATTCTAGAGTTTGAGTTTCACATAAAAACGAGATACCTTATAATAGGAACTAGAGAGGCCTATACAGTAAATTTATGAAGTCAGAAATGATTTCCAACATGTACAAGTAGGACAAAATTAATGTAGGTCTTTAAAAATCGGAAAGTTTCTACATAAAGTGCATTAACAGCTAGACTAAAATACATTATGTATACGAATCAGCGTTAAAAAGAAATCCCTGCAGTCCCAAAGTCCTTTTTGCTTCATTTGCATTTCGACCTCCAGAGCCTGAGAAACGACCCTGTTCAAACATCAGATGTGCACTTTTGTTACAGCAAGAGTGATGGCCTGTTAGATGGGAAGGGGCTTGGCTAGATTCCGTCACATAAGGGGAACTGTTGAAACACTTTCCTTCTCTGGGAGTTTTCGTGATCAGGAGGGCAAGGTGCACACTCCCATGCTATCTGTATTTACAACCATTTATCAAAGCCGACGTGCGCTTTGAAGGAAGGACTCTCTACACCTTGTGCTGCTTGAACAGATAAAGGAGGGGCATACAGCAGACACCGGTGTTTCACAACGAGGCTTGGGGTGTTAAGTTGGCTTGAGGTTGTCTGTAGTGTAGATCTTTGATATTAAAGCCTTTGGGAGAGAAAGTATGCTAATTGGGGCCGGCCTCTCTGTTGTGCAGTCAGAAGGGTACTTCAACAGTAGTGAGTGCTATGAAAATACAGCGCACTTACGTAGTTCCTCGGAGAATGAAAGACAACGCATTAACTAACCTTTGTTGTGAAACAGGATGACAAGATACCCACCTAGTGGCTAAACTGGGGACCCAGGAAACGGGGGATGAATCCCGACTTGACCAAATGATGTGATCCAAAGCAATTATGTTATTCCACTGTGCCTCCTTTTCCATCACATTTGAGAGCACCTTGAAGTGCAATGGCTCAGGATGTGCACTGTATAAAAACCACCTTTGACTATCGAGTTACTACATTATATTACAAGTGTGCCCGCATATATGGTGCCCATGACAACTGACTTGCCACTGGTTTCAGGTTAGGTGAGTAGGTGAGGTGCATCTGTGGTCAGTGGGAGGTATTCATTACATTGGGTGCTGAGTGCTAATATGTTTTTGCTTGTATGTTGATATCTGGTTATTTTTGTTCTCGTCAGTCACTGTGGTCTAGGTTTATTACTGATAATAAAGGTTTTGAATCAGCATCATTACTTTGAGAGTTCTTGTATAATTACAACCATACATGCCAACATTTAAGAAGAGAAAAGTGGGAGATTTAAAAAAAAATAATAATCTGGAGAATGTATTTTTCCCCATTGACTTCTACTAGAGCAGAGGCAATTTCAGGCAGAAGACATCTAAAATAAACCAATTTTGGCTTCAAAAGTCTGGAGTCTTCCACCTGAATCCGGTATGTTGGCATGTCTGATTACAACTCACTTCCAACTATGTACACAACCATAGTGGAGCCTACAAAACAGACTCAGCAAATCTGGGATACACAGCACTTTAGAAACCATGCATAGGGATATACAAGCAGCCCACTCTGTATACCCAGCTGCTGGTGAAAGCTGCTAGCTACTTTCTTCTGGAGATGGCCATTTTAAAGGAGATGGAGAACAAGGCAACAAGAAGAATTAACACCATGATAAAAACCATCCACATCTCTCTGGGCCCAGCTGCTGTGGCCACTCCATCGCCCCTAGCGGAGGTCACGCACCAAGTCCCAGCCGGCCGCTCTCTCCTCCCGTCCTAGTTCAGATGCAGTCTGAAGGGCCAGGCGCTTCACCATTGCCTCCCATCTCCTCACACCCAGCAGCACAGGGCACCATTAGTGAGACCATAAGCAGAAGACCCTGGTCTTTGAGGAAAAAGTGCAATGGTACGAAGCATGTGGATACTCGGACACCACTGCCACTCAGCTAAAATGCACAGCCAGCCTTTTAAAATGCAGAGCACCTTACAGTTCGATTGCTGCAGATCCACAACTCGAGTCTAGAATATAACAAAATAATAATGTGATTCCTGGCATTTACAGCACCCTCCCAGTGCTACAAACGCATCCCCCACCTTTGATTACTCTTTCAAAAGCAAGAATGTAAAAGTATTTTCTTACCCGTTTTTCCGGGCTATTTTAATAAGCTTTTGCAATGCAATAGGTCTTGCTTTTGCTTGAGTTAGAGCTATTGGCTTTGTAAATGCATAACTGGACTTTTCTTGCCACATAAATTGGTCAACCCTGCCGCATAATTTGGTCCTGCCTGCCACATAATTCCATTGGTTCTGCATATAACTAAAGCACTTCTATTTACTTTTTTCTCTATCTGCAGCAAAAAAATGAAAATAAAGCATTATGGGGCGAGTTTCCCGAGTGCAGTGAATATTGAAGTATCCGCTCTCCTGCTGTGCCAGGACAGCAGCGTTGAGGCTGTGCTTTTTTCTGTTTGAAATACTCCAGTTTGTATATTTTCCCCCTGCTAAACTTGTACATAAATGGTAGTCATGTAAAGCACTCCCCCGATAGAATTTGCGCTATATGAAAGTTCAGATACTCGTGTAAAGTGCTCCTCCGACCAAGGTAGCACTATATGAACTTTAAAAAAATATATATACATATATATTAGGAGCCCCCCCTTCCAGCTTGCAGCCCTTGTGGGCAGACACCACAAAGAAGCGGCGGCATGCCCAAAACAAGGAAGAGGAAGAAACAACAGATGGCCACGCAGCATGAAGCAGCAAGGCAGAAGAATAAAGTAGTGCGCCACACTAAGGTAAATGGTCGATCATGCAATAATCCATGTAACCGGGCCAGTCTCCAAGGCGGGACAAACGTTAAGCATTTACCTACGGAATCGTGGGAATTTTAAAAGGCAGGCCAAGGAACGAATCAAAGTGATGGGCGTGAGATGGGCATGGTGCAAGCCCACAAATGTAGATTACAACAAGTCAAGAGACAGGGCAAGCGTGCTGCCTAGACTTGACCTAAAAAGTAAACTGGCTTTCCTGTGTTCTCTTTCCTCTGCACGTCTGAAGAGGCAGACAGAGCAGGATATTCATTATCAGTGGACCTCTGGTGATCCTGGTGTCATTGGCCTCAAGAAAAGATTGTACTTAACATGGAGTTACCCTTAGCCCACCCGTATACTCCCAGCCAACATGCCTGGGAAACTGGCAGCACACACCATTGGAGGCTACCCATCCATACATTTAGAGTAGCCGATCCATGGGAGCACCACAGAGATAGCTGTGGCCAGCTGCACTCTAGTACTGCCATAAAACACTCTTACGGTGCCTCGCCCCACCAAGCCTTAACAGCACCCTTGGCAAGACCACCGGGTATTTTATTAAACAAAGCTTCATGTTAAACGTAGTTCCTTAAGGGTAGAAGACTGGCCTGTTCTGAACACAACTTTACTAAGACAAACACTCAAAGAAGTATATTTATATATTAGGGGTGTACTCATTACTAGTGCAAGGATTTTAAGCTCTCTGGGGAAAATAGCATTTTGACTTTGAAGGGCTCCCTGCGTTTCCCCCCAGGGTGGCTTTAATGTGATAAATACAATTTTGTGTATGTAGCGTATGTATGTGTGAATGCCTGTGTTCCTGTGCTTTGGCACATAAAAGCGAGACCTGTTAGCTTTGTCAGTGTTGTTTGGAGTGTTTAATCGACCAAATACAAGTGAATTAACCTGAATGTATATGCATGAGAAAGAGAGGAAAGGCATCTCTACAAACCTTATGGCTGCTTGTGTGTCTCAGGTTGGGTGATAGACAGCATGTGAATTCTTTGCCTTGTGGCCATGAGGAAGGGTGTGCACAAGCTCAGATGAGTCATTGAGCTGTCCTGCTTCCTTCATTTTCAAAATATCGATCCTGTGACGGTTTATTAGCTCTAGACTCTGTAAAATTCTTCATCCTCTGTGATCAAAAGCTAACTGAGAATGCCAGGGCTTAGAAGCCTGAAACCCATCTCCAAACCCGTGTCGGCCCCCCAGGAAAAAGGCAACGGGTGGTTGATGGCTGTCTGTTTTGGATACTGTGAAGTAACATCCCCCTGTGGCATTTGCTGCATTCCAGCTCGAGCGTGGGTATTGCCCACGTCTGGCGCTCGGCGCCAATTCATTTTTCTCAATCTGCCTTCTGTGAAGTTGTCCAGGTCTGCCTGGGAGGTGAGCGGCAGAAGAATGATCCACTGAGGTTCAGATCTACCTCACCCTGCCTGTAGGTTTTAGTGGACTTAGACGGAGTTGAAGGTGTGGATGGTGTTTGAGTTTTGCAGAGCGGCAGGTCTAGAAGTTTACCCAAATTTGACTGCACAGTTAATCTCTGATGTACATCAATACTTTTGGGGATTTAAGAACAACAGATTGATTTTCAACACATCAGTGATCTTTCCTAGGTATCACAACACTGACTTGAACCACTTTTGAGCATTTGACGACAATATAGCCATTGTACACATGGCAACCAGATTCACAAAATTATTCTTAGGACTCTGGGCAGGTAATCCTGTTTTTATATCTGTGGAAGAATTGCTGGTGGGATACAATGAGGTTGGTGCACGCAGGTCTCCCTGCGCTCACACACCCCACTTCTGCTCCCTGCCTCTTTTGTTCAAACACTGTTCCCCTAGTTTCAGCCCAGTCTGCGCCCTCTGTCCATTTTCTCACTCACTACCTCCTATTCTCTGTGTCCCTCCTGCTCTCACACTGCCTCCTATTCTCTGTCCCTCCTGCTCCCACACAGCCTCCTATTCTCTGTCCCTCCTGCTCCCGCACTGCCTCCTGTTCTTTGTCCCTCCTGCTCCCACACTGCCTCCTATTCTGTGTGTCCCTCCTGCTCACACGCTGCCTCCTATTCTCTGTCCCTCCTGCTCACACACTGCCTCCTATTCTCTGTGTCCCTCCTGCTCACACACTGCCTCCTATTCTCTGTGTCCCTCCTGCTCACACACTACCTCCTATTCTCTGTGTCCTTGTTCTGTGTCCCTCCTGCTCACACACTTCCTCCTATTTTCTGTGTCCCTCCTGCTCACAAACTGCCTCCCCGTTTCCAGTCTCCTCTGGTCCATGCACTGCCACATTTTCTGACCCTGCACCTTCTACTCACTCTGCCCTCTTTGCTCAGTCATGCATCATACCTGCCTGACCATTCTGCACATACACTTCTCTCTCTGCTCCTCGACCCTTGTGCTGACACACTGCATCCTTTGCTCACACTCTGTCCTTCTATTCTTATATTGCCCCTCCACTTCTTGCCCTGCTCTGTTACTTTTTCTCCTCAAGCACTGTCTTCTTTGCTCACATCCTGACCTCTTTGACCCCAACCTTTTCTTCTCACAAAATGCTATTTTTTCTCTCTGCCCCTTCTACTCATGCAGTGCCCTCGGCTTCTTCTGGCCGCATAGTGCCGCCTTGCACACACACTGGAACAGCTGCCTCTGCCCCCTGCTCCTCCTCTCTGCCCATTCTGCTCACAGACTACCCACTTGGCTCGTACAGTGCCTCATGTGCTTCCTGCCCCTGTCGCCCAAGCTGCCCATTTCCTGCCACCTGAGCTCACACTGCCCCATCTTCTCCTTGCCCTAGCAGATCCACCTACATCAGTAGTTAGCACACACATAAACAGACTGCCCACTGTGCCAGGGCTGTTAAATCACTTTCTTGTTTGAATGGCACTACTCATTCCTGCTGCACACTGGGCATTGCTTTGGGCCTGCTGCATAAGGTGAGGAATCAGTACGAATATGTATCATTGAACAGAAACTTATCTTCGATAACAGTATTCCTGGTGGATGCCATCTCTGTCCACGGATACCTCATCTCCCGCCCTCCTCCCTTGATGATCTAATGTCCTCACTAATAAGACCACACGGTATGCAAATATATCAATTGCTATGATTCTCTGTCGTTTAGTGTCTCTCAGCTCCTCCCCAGAGGCCTCAATGGGGTGTGAAGAAAGTGAAGGCGGGGCTGAGGTCCGGATAACAGTCGGCGGCAAATATACCCTGATATCTTGGCATAGCGCCATCTGACAGCAGATTGTATTTACAAGGTGATGAATCTGTGGGATGACTGTAGTATCCACCGGAAGTATTTTCTTATTGATAACCTCCCCATTTTTTAAAAGGTACCCAAATGCCACAGTGTGTGACTTGTCCTCATCCCTGTAAGCAGTTACTTTTCTTAGATCCCAGAGACACTTTCTGCTTCTAGTGTACACAAGGAGGCCTCCGCGAATTTCCCTCCGGGCAATATCCCCTTTCTTTGTTAGTGGCAATATGGTGTGGTGAAAGAGGAATTAACTTGCTTTCATTGTTTTAGCTAGGACCTGCAGCAGGGTGTATACTTTGTAGGTTTCATTGTGTTCAGCCATAGCCTAGTTCTTCTCTGACCCGAGTGGCTTGTGAAAAGCAGATTTTATATGTTCGATGGCATATGTTGCTGCAGATACACATGTTTGGCACAGTCCGCTGCCTGGTGTTGGGCTCGGAGTATTACAAGTTGTTTTTCTTCGAAGAAGTCTTTTTGGTCACGGGACCGAAGGACTCCTCCCTCTTTGGCTCCATTGCGCATGGGCGTCGACTCCATCTTAGATTGTTTTTTTCCGCTGTCGGGTTCGGACGTATTCCTTTTCGCTCCGTGTTTCGGTTCGGAAAGTTAGTCAGAATCTCGGAAGAAAGCGTCGGTATTGTTCCGTTCGGTATCGGGATAGTTAGGTACATCGACACCGATCATCGGAAGACTTTGGGGCAGTTTCGATCCCCCATCGGGGCCTGGTCAGCCCGACCGCGTGCGACATCGAAGCCGATGGAACGGACCCCGTTTCGTTTCTGCCCAAAATGTCACAGTAAGTATCCTTATACAGATCAGCACTTGGTCTGTAACTTGTGCTTGTCCCCCGAGCACAAGGAGGATACCTGTGAAGCCTGTCGAGCCTTCCGGTCCAGAAAAACACTCCGGGACCGAAGAGCCAGGCGTCACCAAATGGCGTCCACGTCGACAAAACAACGTTTCGACGACGAAGAGGAAACATTCTCGGTTCCGGAATCAGAATCCGGAGACTCCGACGTCGAACAACAGCAACAAACTGTGAGTAAGACGTCGAAAAGTAAATCCATCGACAAACCGAAAGCCCAGGGGACGCCACTGCCAACAGGCCATGGCTCGACCCATAAATCAGGCGACCCGTCGAAGGGGCCGAAAAAGGGCACGCCCATAGCGAAGACACCCGACTCCGGTCGAGGGACCGCCATGGAGCAACCTCGGAGCCGAGAAAGCGGCTCCGAGAGACAAAAACAAGATACCGGCACCGAAAAACATCGGCACCGAGAATCCATGCCGAAAGGAACAAATATTCTGTCGGTGCCGAAACCGAAAAAAGATTCTCTCTCGGCGCCGAAAAATACCACACCTTCATCCTACTCAGAGGAACAAGGACTAAGTCGCCAAATGCACAAATTTGGACAAGAGCTCCAAAGTGTAGAATCGGACTACACACAAAAGAGACTGTGCATCCAGCAAGATACAGGGAAGATATCAACCCTTCCCCCAATCATGAGGAAAAGAAGGATCGGACTTCCAAAGGATGACACACAACCACAAGCCAAAGTGGTTAAAAAAGTCACGCCTCCGCCCTCTCCTCCACAGGCATCGCCGGCACAAACACCGCCACAAATGCACTCACCAGCGCAAGCTACCATAAGTCATGACGATCAGGATCAAGACGCTTGGGACCTGTATGACACCCCAGTGCCGGACAATGATCCCGAGTCATACCCCACAAAGCCGTCACCGCCAGAGGACAGTACCTCATACTCGCAACTGGTGGCTAGGGCTGCAGACTTCCACAATGTCCAACTGCATTCCGATCCTATAGAGGATGATTTCTTATTTAACACCCTCTCGGCTACACATAGCCAATATCAATGTCTCCCAATGCTACCAGGGATGTTACGGCACGCAAAACAAATTTTTGAGGAGCCCGTAAAATCAAGAGCCATCACCCCAAGGGTGGATAAGAAATACAAACCACCACCCACAGACCCAGTGTTTATTACTTCGCAGTTACCACCCGACTCTGTGGTAGTAGGGGCAGCTCGCAAAAGAGCAAATTCACATACATCTGGCGACGCCCCACCTCCGGACAAAGAAAGCCGAAAATTTGACGCGGCAGGGAAAAGAGTGGCATCACAGGCAGCCAACCAGTGGCGCATCGCAAATTCACAAGCGCTGCTGGCCAGATATGACCGCGCACACTGGGACGAGATGCAACTTCTCGTAGACCATCTTCCCCAGGAATACCAAAAAAGGGCGCAGCAAATAGTGGAAGAGGGACAAACGATCTCAAACAATCAGATCCGCTCTTCACTAGACGCAGCCGATACTGCAGCAAGAACAGTCAACACTGCTGTCACCATAAGGAGACACGCTTGGCTACGCACTTCAGGCTTCAAACCTGAAATCCAGCAGGCTGTCCTTAATATGCCCTTCAACGAGAAACAACTGTTTGGCTCGGAAGTGGATACAGCCATTGAAAAACTTAAAAAGGACACAGACACGGCCAAGGCCATGGGCGCACTCTACTCCCCGCAGAGCAGAGGCTCTTTCAGAAAAACTCCATTTAGAGGGGGGTTTCGTGGCCAACCCACAGACACCACCAGCCAACAATCAAGAACCACACCATATCAGGGTTCCTTCCAGAGGGGAGGTTTCAGGGGATATCGGGGGGGTCAATTCCCAAGGAGTAGGGGAAGATTCCAGACTCCAAAAACACCTCCACCTAAACAGTGACTTTCAAGTCACGCAACCCCTTCACTCAACACCAGTGGGGGGAAGACTAAGCCAATTCTACCAATCTTGGCAACAGATTACAACAGACAATTGGGTATTAGCAATAATCCAACATGGCTATTGCATAGAATTCCACAACTTCCCACCAAACATCCCCCCCAAAACACGCAAAATGTCACAACATCATTTAGACCTTTTAGGACTAGAAGTTCAAGCACTACTGCAAAAGGATGCAATAGAATTAGTACCAGTACAACAAAAAAACACAGGAGTTTACTCCCTGTACTTTCTAATTCCCAAAAGAGACGAAACATTGAGACCAATATTAGATCTCAGGACACTAAATACCTACATCATATCGGACCATTTTCACATGGTCACACTACAAGACATCATTCCACTGCTCAAACAGCAAGATTACATGACCACATTAGACCTAAAGGATGCGTACTTTCATATACCAATACACCCTTCTCACAGAAAGTACCTACGGTTCGTATTCAAAGGAATACATTACCAATTCAAGGTGTTGCCATTCGGAATAACAACTGCACCAAGAGTGTTCACAAAATGTCTAGCAGTAGTAGCAGCACACATCAGGAGACAACAGATACATGTGTTCCCTTACCTAGACGACTGGCTAATCAAAACCAACACAGTAAAAAAATGCGCAAACGACACCACTTTTGTCATACAAACCCTTCACAAACTGGGGTTTTCCATCAACTACACAAAATCACACCTAGAACCGTGTCAAACACAACAATATCTAGGAGCAACCATCAACACATCAAAAGGAATTGCCACTCCAAGTCCACAAAGAGTGCAGGCATTCCACAAGCTAATAAGTGCTATGTTTCCAAACCAAAAGATACAAGCAAAATTTGCGCTAAAACTTCTAGGCATGATGTCATCATGCATAGCCATTGTCCCAAACGCAAGACTACACATGCGACCCTTACAACAGTGTCTAGCATCACAATGGTCACAGGCACTGGGTCAACTTCAAAATCTGGTGTTGGTAGACCGCCAAACATACCTCTCGCTTCTATGGTGGAACAGCAAAAATTTAAACAAAGGGCGGACATTTCAGGACCCAGTGCCTCAATACGTTATAACAACAGATGCTTCCATGACAGGGTGGGGAGCACACCTCAATCACCACAGCATTCAAGGACAATGGGATATACACGAAACAAAATTTCATATCAATTACCTAGAACTGTTGGCAGTATTTCTAGCGTTAAAAGCCTTCCAACCCATAATAACACACAAATACATTCTTGTCAAAACAGACAACATGACAACAATGTATTATCTAAACAAACAAGGAGGAACACACTCAACACAATTGTGCCTCCTAACACAGAAAATTTGGCAATGGCCGATTCACAACAACATTCGCCTAATAGCACAATTTATTCCAGGAATACAAAACCAACTAGCAGACAACCTTTCGCGAGACCACCAACAAGTCCACGAATGGGAAATTCACCCCCAAGTCCTGAACAAGTACTTTCAAATTTGGGGAACACCCCAGATAGATTTGTTCGCAACAAGAGAAAACTCAAAATGCCAAAACTTCGCATCCAGGTACCCACACCGCGAATCACAAGGCAATGCTCTATGGATGAATTGGTCAGGGATATTTGCGTACGCTTTTCCCCCTCTCCCTCTCCTTCCATATCTAGTAAACAAGTTAAGTCAAAACCAACTCAAACTCATACTGATAGCACCCACATGGGCAAGACAACCTTGGTATACAACTCTACTAGACCTTTCACTAGTACCGCATGTCAAACTACCCAACAGGCCAGATCTGTTAACACAACACAAACAACAGATCAGACACCCAAACCCAGCATCATTGAATCTGGCAATTTGGCTCCTGAAATCCTAGAATTCGGACACTTGGACCTCACACAAGAATGCATGGAGGTCATAAAACAAGCTAGAAAACCTTCCACTAGACACTGCTATGCATCTAAGTGGAAAAGATTTGTTTACTACTGCCATGCCAATCAAATACAACCAGTACATGCCTCTACTAAAGACATAGTAGGATACTTACTACATTTGCAAAAAGCAAATCTCGCTTTTTCATCTATAAAAATACACCTCGCAGCAATATCTGCTTACCTACAAACTACTCATTCATCGTCTCTATTTAGAATACCAGTTATTAAAGCATTCATGGAAGGGCTAAAAAGAATTATACCACCAAGAACACCACCAGTTCCTTCATGGAATCTTAACATCGTCTTAACAAGACTCATGGGTCCCCCTTTCGAACCCATGCATTCCTGTGAAATGCAATATCTAACCTGGAAGGTCGCATTTCTCATTGCAATCACATCCCTCAGAAGAGTAAGTGAAATACAGGCATTTACCATACAAGAACCATTTATTCAAATACACAACAATAAAATAGTTCTAAGAACAAATCCAAAATTTCTGCCAAAAGTAATCTCACCATTCCATTTAAATCAAACAGTAGAATTGCCAGTGTTCTTCCCACAACCAAATTCTGTGGCTGAAAGGGCACTACATACATTAGACATCAAAAGAGCACTAATGTATTACATTGACAGAACAAAGCTAATCAGGAAAACAAAACAACTGTTCATAGCTTTTCAAAAACCACACATAGGAAATCCAATCTCTAAACAAGGCATTGCTAGATGGATAGTCAGATGCATTCAAACATGCTATCTTAAAGCCAAAAGAGAATTGCCTATTACACCAAAGGCACACTCAACCAGAAAGAAAGGTGCTACAATGGCCTTTCTAGGAAACATTCCTATGAGCGAAATATGTAAGGCTGCAACCTGGTCTACGCCTCATACGTTTACTAAACACTACTGTGTAGACGTACTAAATGCACAACAAGCTACAGTGGGCCAAGCTGTACTAAGAACATTATTCCAAACTACTTCAACTCCTACAGGCTAAACCACCGCTTTTAGGGGAGGTAACTGCTTTATAGTCTATGCCAAACATGTGTATCTGCAGCAACATATGCCATCGAACTGAAAATGTCACTTACCCAGTGTACATCTGTTCGTGGCATTAGTCGCTGCAGATTCACATGTACCCTCCCACCTCCCCGGGAAGCCTGTAGCCGTTTAGAAGTAGATCATAAACCTTAAACATCTGAACATTTGTAAATAATTATTAGAAACTCTTATCATACATACATATTCACTCCATTGCATGGGCACTATTTATACCAAACAACTCCATCCTCACCCTCTGCGGGGAAAACAATCTAAGATGGAGTCGACGCCCATGCGCAATGGAGCCAAAGAGGGAGGAGTCCTTCGGTCCCGTGACCAAAAAGACTTCTTCGAAGAAAAACAACTTGTAATACTCCGAGCCCAACACCAGGCAGCGGACTGTGCCAAACATGTGAATCTGCAGCGACTAATGCCACGAACAGATGTACACTGGGTAAGTGACATTTTCATTTTCTCCACAAGTTAACTTTCATTCTGGTTTATGTTGCCTGTTCCCTTCCTACTCACCCTCCCTGCTCTCACTTCTAGCAAGAGTTCTTTGAGCCAAATAGGTGTCATTTCGAGTTCTAGACAACTCGTGGTTGAGCTTCTGAATGCTGGCTCCTGTCGGCAAAATGTGTTGTTTGAGCCTGCTGGACAGTGCCAGTCATGCTTCTGCCTTGCACATGCGGGGGGGAGTTGCCCACAAGTCCTAAGGGGGAGAGGGCCCACATGCGCCCTCTCCCCGAGCCCAATTAAGTCCCTTGGGCCTTAGGGACACTAGGGCCTTTTGTTTTATTTTTAAGAGGACAGTGGCCAAATGCCCCCCTTTTAGCTTTATTTGGCCCCCTCCCCATCCTCAGGGCCTGTTTTTTTATGAAAGGGGAGGGGGCTGCTTGCTCTCCCCCTCCACCCCCCCCAAAGCCTTATTAGGCTCTGGGGACCCCATCCCTCAGGGCCGTTTATTTTAAAGTGGAGGGGGGCCCATGACCCTCTCACCCAGGACTTTTTAGGTCCTGAAGACCCCTTCCCAGAGGGCCACTCATTTAAATAGAGGAGAGCGTGCCACACAGCTTCCCTTCCCGAGCCAGTATCTACACTGGAGACCCGGGGCCCGCATTTCTAAAATGTGAGTGCCCACCCAGGGCACCCAGTATACACTTATTGGGGGGCCTTGGTACAGGAGACCCAAAGCCTTCGCAGCACCAGTCAGCTCGCTGCATGCAGCAGAAACTGGCATTGCTAGCAATGGCCACCTGGAGCAATGCTGGCTCCTCTTAATGGGAGCAGTATTATGATATGGTTACCGGCCTGCATCAGAGTGGGCAGGGAAACAGAGCAAAAGCCTGATTCCAGCTATCTGAGCATTTTCAAAGCTCCCTCTGGCTGGGAACATATTTTGTGTTTGTTCCCTCTTAGTGGAAGTTTTGAAAATGCTCTCACCAAGCGAAAGCAAGCACAGGTTTCCCTGTGCTGGTGCGAGCTGGGAAACAGCTATGTCCTTGAGATGGGCTCCCTGGGACATACCATGTGGGCTAGCCCTTGGGGATGCGTTTTGCAGGGCCATTAATGGCTCAGGGAGGAGGGTTGCGTGTCCTCCCGGCCTTTAAAGTAATCTGCCCCAGATCCTTAAGTGGCTCGGGGAAGGGATCTGCGCAGGCTCCCTCTTCATTTTAAGTAATTTCATTCCAGTCCAGGTGTGGGCTCCCCCACACCTATAATGGCTAACGGAGGGGGACCAGGCAGCCCCCCCCCTCCTCTTATTGATTACTGCCCAGGGTCCCCGGGGCATAAACTTAAAGAATGCTGCCTGGTTGCCATTTTGTGTTTTTTTTTTTTAATTCTATATGGCATTGCAGCAATTTTTGCAGATTTTTTTTTTTTTTTTTGGGGGGGGGCTGGCGGTGAGGGTAATCCCTCTGTCCCCGGAGGGCTATGGATTTGGGGTATCCCTACCTTGCCCTCTTGTATTACTTTAAATTTTTTTACTTCAGGACAGAGGACTAAGGTCTGAGTCCTGCCAACAACATTTTTCAAATTTTGCTGGCAGCCAATCAGAGCACTCACTCTTGCGGGAGTCTGATTCCTGCTGGAGTGAGATGGCCCAAAGGAACTAAAGCTCCCTGGCCCAATCAAAAAACGCTCTATTGTATTGGCGCTCCTCAAAGAGTCTCTTGAACTTCTTGCAAACCCAACCGTCCCAATATAGAATTATTTTTTAACCTTAATTTTTCAAACTACTGAACGGATTAACACCAATATCAAAAAGCACAATATGCGGACCGAAATCTAGCTTCCTGCCAAACTTGGTGTAAATCATTTGTGCAGCTTTTGCTGTAGCCCATCATAAAGAATTCTATGGCAAATGTGATTACGTTATGTTTATTAGTCAATTAAAACCATAAACCATTACATGGTAGGCATAAACTTACTGCTAATAAAATCAAATTAGAAACATGCATTTGACAATTTAAAACACAACAATTTATAAAAGACCCATGCTTCTTGTCCATGCTACCTCCATTGTTACGAACCAAAGCTTCTAGGCACTTATCACGATTAAAGGGCTAGACAGCAATAAAAAAGTCAAGTAAGTCTTGTCATTATGTTTCTGCTCCAAAAGGAACAGACTTTTGTCTAGTGGCAGTTTTGATGCCACAAAGTAGCGCAGAAGGTTTATATGTCTACTGCAAAGATTAAATCTGTATTTTATGTAAATAACTGAGTACATTAGTAAAGTCAGCCATTACCTGCGCTATGATACAAATGAAATGTATGTGCGGGGGTGGCTATGGAGAGATAAAGGGCACTTTTGCTGGGTGGTAGTGAGGGAATCCGAGGAGGAGGTCATGGGAGTGGGAGCACCATTAATGATTGTTAGACTGGGCGTTAGAGGTGCTAAAGACTGTGACGATTGGTATGTGACAAGGTGTTTTTTGAGTGTCTTGAAAGAACGTGCTGATTGAGGGGAAAAAACGAAGGTAAGGTGACCTCTACTGTTGCATGTATCTAACACACACACACACACACCCACCCACCAGCAATTCTGTTACTGTCTTCATAGGTTAGTGTTTTAGAGCAACAGTTTAGCCAGTAGCAGTGATGGCATCTCGTTGGATGGCTGCTGATCACATAGGATCAGAGACTGAGACAGCAGATGCTGAGACCGCATCTGAGGGATAGGACAATGGTGCAGACTCTAGGAGTGAGTCCCATTCGATAACTCTTCTCCCAGTGATTATGAGGGAGGTGACGAGGACAGTCCTGCTGTCCCTTCGCAAGCACAGTCTATGCAATGGGACAATAGTGGGTTAGCCCAACCCAAAGAGCAGGTGCATGCGGCGGCAAGCACACAGAGAGAGTGCTCTCTTGGGAGCTCCCCAGTTTAGTTCAGCCCCAAATTCCACCACCCAAATCGTATTGTGGAGACATCAAAATTATCTGTCACAAAACAAACTGGTTTTGTAAGGCAGGTACCTGTGTTTTTGGTCCTGGGCTCGGCGACCATATAGGGAAACATACTAAACCCAGACATTTCTGGAAACTAGACATCCGGGGGAGTCCACAGAGGTGAGACTTGTGGGGATTCCCCAAAGTTTCCTTACCCAGAATAACCTGCAAAACTGAAATGTTTTATAAAAACTCTATTTTTTTTCTTGCATTTCTGTCACACAAACTACAGGAATATGCTGGGATCCACAAAATTCCTACCACCCAGTGTTTCCCCACCTGTTCTGATAAAAACACTACCCCACTTGAGTGCCGGTACTTTGTGCCTGCGTCAGGAACGGATCACCCCTGGGTCAACAGTTGCCCTCATGTAAGGACCAACATTGACCGTTGTGTGATCTATTCCTGTCGCAGGCACTAGGCAAAGGATTCTGGGTAACAGAACCTGGTGAGAGCCCCACAAGTCAACCCACCTTGGATTCCCCTAGGTGTCTAGTTTTAAAAAATGCACAGGTTTCCTTAGGTGCCGGTTGAGCTAGAGGCCACAAACCACAGCTAAGCACTTTGCAAAACTTTGTAAAAAAAAAAGAAAAAAAAAAGCTCTGTTTTCTTTGGGGAAATATGATGTGTCCATGTTGTGTTTTAGGGCATTTCCTGTCGCGGGCAGTAGGCCTACCTACACAAGTGAGGTACCATTTTTATCGGGAGACTTGGAGGAACGCTGTGTGGAAGGAGCTCCTCTCAGATTCCAGAACTTTCTGTCACCGAAATGTGAAGAAAAGTTTTTTTTTTTTTTTTTTTTTGGGGACGAATTTTGAGGTTTGCAAAGGATTCTGGGTAAGAGAGCCCCATAAGTCACTCCATCTTTGATTCCAATAGGTGTCTAGTTTTCAATAATGCACAGGTTTGATAGGTTTCCTTAGGTGCCGGCTGAACTAGAGGCCAAAATCCACAGCTAGGCACTTTCCAAAAAACACGTCAGTTTACAATTTAAAAATGTGATGTGTCGATGTTGCATTTCCTGTCCCGTGCATTAGGCCTACTCACGCAAGTGAGATACCATTTTTATCGGGAGACTTGGGGGAACACAGAATAGCAGAACAAGTGGTATAGCCCCTTCCTTGTCTTTCTCTAAATTGTTTCCTTCCACATGTAAGCCAGTGTGTAAAAAAGACATCTATTTGAGAAATGCCCTGTAATTCACATGCTAGTATGGACACTCCGGAATTCAGAGATGTGCAAATAACCACTGCTTCTCAACACCTTATCTTGTGCCCATTTTGGAAATACAAAGGTTTTCTTGATACCTATTTTTCACTCTTTATATTTCAGCAAATGAATTGCTGTGTACCCGGTATAGAATGAAAACCCATTGCAAGGTGCAGCTCATTTATTGGCTCTGGGTACCTAGGGATCTTGATGAACCTACAAGCTTATATATCCCCGCAACCAGAAGAGTCCAGCAGACGTAACAGAATATTGCGTTCAAAAATCTGACATTGCAGGAAAAAGTTAGAGTAAAACATGGAGAAAAATGGCTGTTTTTTCAGCGCAATTTAAATATTTGTTTATTTCTGTTGTTATTTTCTGTAGAAAACATTGTAGGATCTACACAAATGACCCCTTGCTGAATTCAGAATTTTGTCTACTTTTCAGAAATGTTTAGCTATCCAGGATCCAGCATTGGTTTCACACCAATTCCTGTCACCAACTGGAAGGAAGCTGAAAGCACAACAAAAATAGTAAAAATGGGGAATGTCCCAGTTAAATGCTTAAATTGTGTTAAAAAATGTGGTTTTTTGATTCAAGTCTGCCTGTCCCTGAAAGCTGGGAAGATGTTGATGTTAGCACTGCAAACCCTTTGTTGATGCCATTTTCAGTGAAAAGAACACAAGCTATCTTTGGCAGCCCATTTTCCCATTTTTTGGAGAGAAAAAAACGAAATATAAGCACTATTTGGGCTAATTTATTGGATTTCTCCAGGGGAAACCCACAAACTCGGACCACCTTTAGAATCCCTGGGATGCTGGAAAAAAAGGACGCAAATTTGGCATGCATAGCTTATGTGGACAAAAAGTTATGAAGGCCTAAGTGCGAACTACCCCTAATAACCAAAAAAGGGCTCAGCACTTGGTGGGGGTGAAAGGCCCAGCAGCTAAGGGGTTAAATACTGTCATGAGTCAGCTAGCTGATCAAGTGGGCGCACAAAGTGCTAGTGCAATAAGTAAGGTGCAAGTGGTGCCTCTCAATGTAGAATTTACTTAGCGCCCGAAGGCAGCAAGATGGGGTTAGTGCTGGTTGATGCTCATAGCCCCTACCAACCTGTGCCATCTGTGGGCCCTTTGGAAGGTACGTTTTTTTTTTGTTCTTCTAGCTGACCCTGATACAGAGAAGGAAAGCACTGGTTTAATACATTTTGCTAAGGGCCCAAGGCAACGAGACAGGATAAGGGCTAGATGAAGCTCATAGCCCTTAGCAGCCTGTGGTGTCTGTGGGCCATTCAGGTGGTAAGTCTTATCTTGCTGACCCTAATATGGAGAAGGGAGGACATGGGGGTTGAATGAGCCTGCTACTCCCTTGTGACACAACCTTTTCATAAGCCCTTCAATTACCCACACTTCTATAAGAGTCATATCCTTGGGCTGAATAACAGGCTTTTCTTTAACCATATCCTTGAAAATATCAAGAAATTGCATTAATCGGACATAAAGAATTAAGGTCTGAGGATTGAGCGCTTCTATTTCTGCTAGTCTGCATGATCTAATCCCCACTGACTTGAACTCATTCCTTAGTAGGGTCCTCTGTGAGTGGTCCAGTCGGGGCCAAATGCATAAAATGTGCAGCAACAATTCATTTGCCTGATGGCACAAACGGCATAATATGTCCCCCCATTGATCTTTTTCCTGCCATTTTGGTAAGACGTCCAATGCAGGGATCACTCCCAGCCTCAACAAGAGAAATTTCTGTTTGGCTTTCAGAGAGTAGAGAGACAGGAAGCCTTTTGTTCATTGTAGGAGTTCAACACCAACTATCCATGTGAGTGTTCAGCAACTTCTCTTTTGTCCTCTAGCCAACTTGGCAGCTTTACAATTTTATTTACTACCCATTTAAATTCTTGGGGGGTTGTGTCCAAAGCCCATAATTGACCCAGCCCTGCCATCTTAATACTATCATCAAGGTATTTCTTTTAAGCATCCCCGCCTATTTGGAGGTTGATTTCAGACCAGACCAGACTGGCCAGTGTGCCCTCTTGAGCGGATCTCAGCTTATGGCAGCATTCCATGAATGCTCCTGGCCTGGCCAGGTCCTGCCTGTTCAGTGAGAACTCAAGCCTTACTTGGACTTTTGATGCTGATCTCTCCAGTCAAAACACAGTTTTATAGATTTTTATTATAATTGTTTCTAAAAGATTTTTTTGAGATTGATCACAAGGCTGTTATCAGCAGCATAGGTTGCCAGACTGTTGATCAATCTCTGCAAACCTATCTAGGTGTTTCTGAGTAGAAACAAATCATCTGCATACAAGATGTTACAGAGCGGGGTGCTCGAGCAGGTGATGCCAGCGCTGGAGAAATGTCAGAGATGTACAAGTTAGAGGAGAGGGGCCAGAATGCACTCTTGCTTCAACCCACTAAATGTTCTCACTGCCCGTGAAAGATGAGTGCCATCGCCAACCTTGACTTTTATCCAATTGTCTGTGTAAAGCAGCTGGATTGCCCTTAGGAGTTTACTCGGGATTCCCCACTGCTGGAGCTTTGTCCAGAGTTTTTTGCATGCAATACTATGAAATCCTGCCTTGAAATCCATAAAACACATGTATAGTGGTGTGACAGTGGACTTTGTTCTATTGAGAATTAAACCTGCAGCCATGACGTTAGTCAGTGTACCTAGCTTTCTCACAAACCCAGTCTGGTTCAGCTGTAGCCTATCTGTTTTTGATCCCCATGTCTCTAAATCCTGCAATAATAAAGTTGAGAAGTACTTGAGGTCCGCATCCAATAGTGCTATTAAACCATAGTTACTTGGGGATTTTGCTGCTCCTTTTTAGAAGATGGGGTGAATAATCAAGCCCTTCCAACTTCCCGGATAGACCCTTCTACCAGAATGTTGTTGAGCAAACTGGCCAGAAACTTAACCCACCATGTCGGATGCTCTTTAAAGATGGCTTGGGTAATTTTGTTTGTTCCAGGAGTGCAGTCTGAACTGATTTCTTGATGAGCTTAGATAATGTGCAAACTGTATACTCCAGTGGATCAATTAGGATGGTTTCCCTAAAAATCTCCTCAGGTTGTACTTGGTCAACTGGATTTAGCGTACTTCCTGAGAAGTGCAATATTAGTTGCTTGACCCAGTCATCCTCAGTTATAGTTGCATTGCAAGCAGCCCTTGGACCTTTATCTATATCATTGATCAGCTTCCAAAATTTATTTGAATCTTTTATTTTGGCGGCGTGGGATGGTTTTGCCCATAGGGTTTCTTGCCTTTTCCGTTTAAAAGTCCATATTTCTTTTTTCAGTTTGTCACGCTATTTGCAGAGATTGAAGCAGATTTGGGTTCTCTTCACTACGATGCAATTGCCTGAGTGTTCCATTGATTTTGTTTTTCATCAGGCAGATGTGTCTCAGCAGTACTGGAGGCTTGCAGGGCCCTATACAAGCTCCCTTACTGGAGCCTTTATCTGGGTATTTCAACACCAGATAGCTGGTCAGTGTTTCCCATGCTATTTTCAAGTTAGTGTCTCCACAGGCAAATTGCTTAAGGTTTCCATTGGCGTCTTCAAATGCTTTACATTTTCTGTCCTGGCGTCTTCCACCAGGACCCTTGCAGGTTCTTGTTTACACTTATTAGCCCCAATCCAGATTAATTGAGGTTGGTGGTCGCTCTCTTGTCTGTGTGAGATTCTCAAATCCGTCACCTGCTGATACAGTGGGACGTTTACCGGCGTATTGGTTGACTTATCGGTTGAGCTTGTCCACGTTGGTGGTGTATCGCCGGGAAAACGGCCATTCAGAGTGATAAGGCCAGCCAGACTGTGTGCTCTTGTTATTTTTTTTTTGCCGGTCCTATCTCGGCGCTTATGATGTGGCAAGTATTGGTCTGGGAGTGGCCCTATGGCCTCAGCATGCTCCTCGCTTGGGGGATGAAACAAGTTTAAGTCTCCAGTGAGCAACAAGTATGATGAATGACATATATTTTTTACTTGTGGAATGCTTGCGATAAAATTTTGCACTGATTGGGCCTTCCTCTTTGGATTGATATAGAGATTTACAAGAATCAATAGTTCGCCCTGTTTCTGCACCCAGTTGTTCAGGTGCAGGGCCAGAGTCCACGGTTTCACTGGGGCAATTGCCAAGATTTTTACAGATAGACTGGAATTGATATAAATTGACAAGCCTCCTTCTGCCCTTCCGTAGATGATACTTTTCTGTGCCAGTTTGTCAAACTCTATGAATCCTAGGAGTGGGGCACAGACTTGGGCCCACGTTTCCTGGAGCATTATTATGTCAAAGAAACTAAAAAATTCCAGTACGGTAGAGTCTGCGACTTTTGATTGAACACATGGAAAATGCATAGCCATTTTGTATTTTTGCCCCCCCTGATTTTTCTCGGTCCCCGCTTGAAGAATCACCCCGAAAATGTCCATACATACACTAGTCAAAAAGTAGGAACACTGGGACCAAGCTTTACCTGGCTGATGACCTCTAATCGGGGCGAAACCAGTCCTGGGTTGCTTGTGTTCCAGTTCATGGAGGACCTGGCCTGACAGTTCGGGCTGGACTGCTCCCATTGCAGCAAGGTCGAGACTAGACTTATCTGCAGATGGCTGGGCCCATAGTAAGGTGGCATGGTGGGCAACAAAAACATTGTATTGGGGTGTGGCCCAGAATGATTGCCAGTGGCTGAGTTTAATTCAAGCTTTCCATCCATCACTTTGTTTTTCATGCCATTTTGTTCACAGCATCTTACATCTGGTGAACAAATTTGAATTTACCTGCCTGAAAGTGTTGCTAGACCTTTCACTTATTTATTGACTACACTTTTATTTCCTGACCGTCCATGTAGTTCTGATTCCTGAATCTTGGCTGAGACTGAGCTTCGATTTTGCGGTGATGGGTGGGGAGCAATTGGTAGGCACTTCCACTTACTTATGCATCTTGCCTCTACAACCCATGAACATTTTTTTTTAGTGGAAGAAATTAATGGAAAAAGGGAAAATTGAACCAAAAAGGCAGCAAATAAAATCTAACAGTGCGCCTTTTAGAAAGACAGAAGCCCCACTATTTCGTCATACCCTAAACAGAAGTTACTTAAATTTGTTTTTTCATATCTAATGATTGGGATCAGAACAGCTTCGAGCAAATCCTAATGGAGCTGAAGACTCTCTATTTTAGAGAACACCACTGTTAACAATAGAAGGTACTCTCAGTGTAAGCAAGAGACAAGTAACCAGTTCATGTAGATGAATAGATTGTAGATTTATTGTAGAAGGCAGGTTACAGGAACTCAGTAGAGTGCCCAACCTTAATCAACATTCTCTCTGCCCAACCACCTCACTTGACCGCCCAACCCTGCCTCACAGTGATTGCTCAACCAGTTATGACCTCATAAGCTTGGCTGACTAACTCAGAGATTTGTGACCAAGCTAGCATGTTATAACCAGTATCGTGATGGAATCAACACCCATAAATACTCTGCATTTGCTCAAAATGATCCATGTTCAGCACTCTAGCTCTCTGGCTAGATTTACTTTGTACATATACCATTTTCACATACATTTCTGGGCATTGCCCTTTTTATACTTTGCTGATACAAAAACTGTAGCTTTCTATTTTTTTTCTTAAAATGTTTTTTTAAAAAATTGGTATTGGTATTTCTGATACAACTTACAGTTATACATTGCATGATGGGGGCGTGAATCCCCCCAAAACAACAGTTATTTAACAGCTTTGTTTTTGTGGTTCTTCTGTGTGGGTAACTGCATTCAGAAGGCAGTATCCTCTCCTTCTGCCATGCTGGCGGACAAATTCAAAATGGAAGCCTGGGCTAAAGGGTTTTGCTAATGCCTATATGCCTTTTCAAAATCGCAACCAACTGTGTACCTAAAACACCAAACATTCTCTAGATGGATCAGGGTTCTTTCCACTCGATTGTGAGGGAAAAGGATGTGGACTATGTATAGATTGGTGAAGAAACGTTTTTGTGATTGCGAAGCTGTGGGAGCTCGATTATGACCCATTTATTAAGTACATGGTGTATTAGCTGGTATTATGGGATCCGGGGAGCATGAATGTTCTGCCCAGTGATGTTGAAGATATGCCTGTCTAATAAAACTACTAATATAGGTACTTGGGTTAGTCTCCCCCTAGGAACGTTGATCGTATTTGTTTTCACTCGGTGTCTTTACATTGCTTTTGACTGCAAAACTTTTATTCGCCTCCAGTTTGTATACCAGTTTCTCAACTTACTGTTGTTTCTATTTGTGAACCGCCCTTTCTGTTGGAGGAAGAAATCAGAGAAAGACCACAATAAAAAAAATCCTAGCTATTGCACCAGGAATGTTCAATTCTATTAAGGACAGGAAGGCGAGGATAATGCTTCTTTCTTTACTGATAACAAAACAGCAGCTTATCAAAACGTTCAAAACACAAAACTACTTTTCCCAAGATCCCCAACAGTCCATATTCCATCAATTATATGTCAGACCCATGTATATATGTCTCTGAAAGCACAGTCCTTCCTCTTTCTTTGCCAACTGAGAACATAACCTGATTTCCAACGAAACTGGAACCCCCAATTACGAGTCATCACCAGGTACGTTAATCCACTGTCGCCAACTGGGCTGGAGCGTTGACACGCAGCTTTTCAGCTCATAATCTTCATGGTCACTTATTTACCCTTGTTGCTCAAACCTGAGAACAAATGAAACATGTTAATAATACCCAACTAGACCACAATCAAAATCAAACGAATGGGCATGATAATAATGTCATTATGTATAAAAATCATCACATTACTGAAAAACAGATACTAAATTCACCTTACTGGTAGGATAATCCTCGCCTCCTTAATAGAATTGAAAATTCTTGACTTGATAGCTAGAATTACTTTTATTCTCTTTCAGGAACTGAGGCTTCGGCTTATGCTAGTTCAAAGCTGATTCACCACTGTAGACGCTACATCATCAATTGGTTTATGGAAAAAATAACTTGAAGTTAGAGCCCGAAAGACCAGTCTGCTGTGGCCACTATGTCTTCTAAACGAGAACCTGTGCCAAAGGCCCCCCGAACAGAGTGAGCTCCAAACTTAGAAATATCTATTCCAGCCTACCCTAATAACATCTAATCCATCTGGCCAATGTGGCCGCCGACACTGGTCTAAAATGACGCTGTAAAGAAATGAGCAGTTGATCATGGGTATCTCTACAAAGTCCCCGAGTACAATCCTCATAGGCTTTCAAACATTTCACCACACATAATTTCTGATTATGGGGAAAAGCTGGATACGAAATGCAATACGATGCAGTCTTAGCTCATCTAGAAACAATGAAAGAAACTCCAGAAGGAGTGAATACCTGCTAAGTCCAGAGCATGAACATCTGCAACACGTCTGCATGATAATCAAAGGAGAAGGGTGAGTTTCGCATGAAAGATCCTCATTACAAGGCCAACCCCTCAAAAAACGTAACAGTACGTCGACATCCCATAAAATAGAATACTTTGGTTGCAGAGGTTTGACCATTCTGATACCTCTTAAGAGCTTGCGCACCAGAGGGTGCACACCCACCGGTTTGCCGTCAAGATGGGGATGCCCAGCTGGAACAGCGGATCTAAAATTACTGATGGTTCTATAAGCTAAACCCTGAAATGCCAACTCGGAAAGAAAATTGACGATCACACTAATGCTAGCCCCCAGGGGATCAACCCTGTGTTCACCGCACAAACAAACACCATCTCTTCCAGGGATCCTCATAGCATTTATGTGTGGAGGGGGCCCAAGATTGGGATAAGAAAATCAATGTGTTTTCTGAAACTCCCGGCATTTGCCATCGTCTCCGGAAAGCCTCCATGCCATGAGTGACAACTGCCTTGCCACTGTCATAGGATGAGGAAGTCCAGAGGTAGAGAAGAAGAGAGTAGAACTCGAACCAGAAGGGCACATGACATTGACATTGCCACTAGAAACCAAGACTGGGCCTTCCAGAGAGGTGTCACCAGGATAATCTCTGCCACCTGTCTCTTCACCTGAGAGAGTACCCTCTGACCCATGGAGACCTGGAAAAGCGTAGAGAAGACAGGTCGGCTACATTTGAAGGACAGCGTCTGACCCCTCTGCAGGGGGGGCAGGCCTTCAACTGTAAAACCGTGGAAGCTGGGAATTCAGCCGTGATGCAAAGAAATCGATCAGACACCAACCCCATTGTCTCTCCAGTGTGAGAAACACTTGTGGATCCAGCGTCCAGTTGCTGCCATCCCTCAAAACTCAAGAGTTCCAGTCTGCTACTATATTGGAACGTCCCAAAATGTACTCCGCCTTCACGGATATGTGGTGTTGGAGACAGAAATGCCGAAAGTCCTTGGCTATCTCCACCAAAACACATGACCTGGTCCCTCCCAGGCGATGTATGTACCAAACTGCTGAGATGTTGTCCAGGCGCAACAGAATACAGCAGCTGGCCTTGCGAGGGGAGAGAGAACTCATCACAAAACCCCGCCAGAAGCTCCAGGCAATTGATATGGATTCTCCGTTCCTCCGAGGATCAACGGCCCCCTGTTTCCACCCAACCACCGTGAGCCTCCCAGCCCCAATGGCTCGCATCGGATTCTATCACTATCACCAGGGCAGATGCAAAGATGGCTTTGCCGTTCCATGTATCCATATGGTCTAACCACCATGTTATCTCCGCTTTGGCCTTTTTCGATAACTGGGCCTGTTCCTTATATGACAGCTCTCTGCGAAGATGCAAGATCTTCAGACTTTGCAGGGCCCGATAGTGAAAAGGACTCTGAAAGATCGCCTGGATAGAAGAGGCTAGCAGACCTACCAAATGAGCACTGGTCTTCAGTTATATAGTTAGAGAGAGGCAAGGGCTCTCCTCAACTCTTTATTGATAACGGTCTGTTTCGTCAAGCGTAGCAGCAGCTGGGCTCTGACTGAGTCTACCTGAAAGCCTAAGAATTCTATAGTCTGAGACTGATGCATGATCAACTTGTCTGAATTTATGAGAAACCCCAGGTCTTGGTGAACCTGGATGGACGCCTCTTTCCCTGAGCAATTCACCACCGGACGTAACAGCTTGGTTTGCACCAAGGGGACAGTGACAGACCAAATGGGTGAACAGTAAATTCTAAACATTGGTCTAGACATCTGAATTGCAGAAAACGACGATGAGGGGCATATATGGGAACGGATAAACAAGGGTCTTTGAGATTTAGACGCACAAGATATTTGCCCTCTTGCAGGAGATCTATTAGAAGATGAATACCCTCCATTTTTAAATGGCGGTACACTATCCAACAGTTCAAAGATTTCAGGTTGAGAATTAGGTGGGAACGCCTGCCTTTTTTCTGCACCAAAACAATTGTGCTGACATAACCTGAGGGCTAAGGAGTGCTGGCTATCGCTTGCTTGTGAAGAAGTGAACCAATCTTTACATCTATGAAACTGCTCTTTGTTTGGGGAAAATGAATGGAGCAGGGAGGAAACTCTTTTTGAGGAGTGAAGTAGAACTCTATCCCTGAGCAGTTTGCAAGACGGATGGATTCTGGGCAATGCACTCCCATGCTGAGAGGTGCCACTGTATCCTCCCACCCATAATAACCTCTGAAAATGGAATAACACTCATCTGAAGGGGTATTGTCCGTGGTACTGAAACCACCTTTGTTGCTGCCTCTGAAACTGCGACCTCAACCTCAACGAGACCGGGTAGGGTAGAATCCTGATGTGGCGTAGCTGGGACCTCTACCCCTTTGAGGGCATCTTCCTGACGCCCGAGAGGAACCATGGCCTGGGGCTCAACCTTGATAGCATCTGACCCTGGTAAAAAGGCCCCCACTAAACATCTTTTTCATTGAAGCTGGGACCTTGTCTAATGCAGAAAAGGTGTCCACGTATTTACCCAGATCATTCACAAATTTGTCTCCAAATAGTAGTCCATTCACCAGAGTGCCCGCCTCCATAGAGGCTAGTTCAACCAATTTAGGGTCATTTTGCATTAGATAAGATTTCCTGCGCTCAGTGGACATAGAACAATTGGCGTTGCCTAAGAGACATATGGCTCATTGAGCCCATTCCAACACTGTCTCCGGGTCCAATTGGGAGATGGTTTCTTTGGTCTTTATTGTGAATTCTAGGATTTTGGTGATGGGGCCAGAAATGTCAAGGAGTTTTTCCTGGCATCCCTTCCAGGCACGATCCAGACCCTTCTTGGGGTCTTTAGCAAACCTTTTAAGGAATGTTGCCATGTTGGGGATCCAATTCTGGCTTATTTGCGACTTTGCCCAGAAGAAAGTGGTGAGGGCATTTGGAAAGTAGAGTATTACGTATTTCCCGGTCAAAACCTTTTCTTAATCTGTCTTGCACATAGTGTTCCACCTCCACACATGGCACCCACTCAGTAGAGCGTGGATGTACAATATTTTCTGGGTCAAAAGACACTGCGTTGGACTTGGACGTCGCCTTCTAGATGGCTAGATTTGCGCTTCCACTTACCTGGAAGCTTGGGGTCGCCCTGATCTTGCTCCCAAGTCAGATGAGTTGGAGGGATCAGAGGAAGGTACCTCCGTTGCCTGTGTAGACGGCATTGAGAGGGTTCCAGAGGAACTTTGTGGAGCAACGGTGTCATACTCATGGTCCATCAGGACTGAGGCTGCTGTGTGTGCGAGAATGTCTGCTGGGGAGACTGGTCCCAATGTAGTTCTCTAGGCAGTTCCCAAATCGGATGTCTGGTTGTCTCTGGCTAATGACTCAGGAGGTGTCTCCCTTGCAGTTCTCGATGCCTTACCTCATCAGTGGGTGGGTGAAAGACTTCAGGGCTTTAATGAGGGCTTTATTTACAGAGTCCTGGACATGATTCCCCAGATTCTCCAACAATCTCTCCTCCATTGGTGTTCATATGGGATATCAAGGTACTCCTGATAGTATTCGTTCTCTTTGGTGTAGGATGCCTTGGCAGGGATGCAAGAGGAATGAAGGAGTTCAGAGGAGCGGTTGGGGGAACCGCAGCAGGTTATTGAGTTAAGTCCTTGCAGAAAGGTGGGAGGCAAAGCTTCTATTCAGCCTTGTTTAATCGTGGAGGGAGCACCTGCAATAATTTTCCCTAGAGCAGAGCCCTGGAATGCTGATTCGCCCCATCGGGCATTCAAGGGGATGATTCCTGACCTTGTACCGATCCTCAGTGCTGCACGTGGGCCTAGCTGATAACAGAAGGCGTGTGGAAAGGCTCTGCACGCATGCGCGAGGATGGACATTGAAAGAGGACAAAGTCCCCTGTGTAATAGACAGCGCTCGCTAAACCGGCCAAATCGGGCACAGTGTAGAGTGGAGGGTAAGGCCCAAACATATTTAGGCGCCCCACCAGGCATTTTAGTCAACAAGAAGGCTGATGCACCAGAAGTCCGCATGAAGTCTGCATCGCTGGAATCAGAATTGGGAAGCACTGAGCGACGCTCTGGTTTTAATCCCCGCTGAGCAATAATACGATAAAACTCACAAACAAACCACTAAGTATGTATAGGACAGCACAGTCACGATGGCGGAATCGGAAAATAAAAATCTCTTTAATTAGAATAAGAAATACAGGGATCTACTTATCTCTGGCTGCAAGCAGCAAGGAAAGAGGAAGGACTGTGATTTCAGAGACATATGTGCATAGGTCAGATATATAATTGATGGAATATGGACTACTGAGGATCTTGGGCAAAGTAGTTTTGTGTTTTGATTGGCTGCTGTTTTGTTATCAGTAAAGAAAGTGAAGCATAATCCAAAGCTTCTGGTCCTGACATAGAATTCCCTCTCTCTCTTTATTTGTATTGTCTGACTTCCTGTGTTGTATACTCTAGCGGGGTGTAATTTTTGTCAAAGGAAATCTAAACAACTCCGCATTTGAGATGTAAGTTAGTAGATTGAAGGAAATCCTAGATGAGGTCACAGCCGAGCTTTATTTGTAAAAATCTAAATGTCAGCGGCCAAGATATTCCATTACACCTGGCACCACCCACAACTGCTGTCGAACAACAGTGCCACCTTTGCCTTCTGTCACATTTAAATGTGTGTGACATTTTAACTATAGCAGATCACCCAAAACTGGTAAGTTTGACCTGGAAGTGTGATTTGGTTTGTTTTCTGATACATTGAATTAGTAAAGACTTGGCTGTACCAAAAAAAAAAAAAACACATAGGCCCGGAGTGCTTCCTTCTGCTGAGCTTTTGTAAAAAAAAAAAAAAAAAAGTGCCAGTGCCGAGCACCAGAAACAACCAGCACAAATCAAGCACTGGGTCGCAATATTGTAGCACAACAGAGAAAGGTTATTTTCCACATCAAGCCATACTTTCCTACTGAGGTAGATCAATTAAAAGGTTGCCACGTGGATGCATTGTGCCTTCCAGTTGCCATTGACTGAATTTATGCTGGCTCAAGCCGCACCCCAAACAGTCACATCACCCCAAACAGTCACATCACCCCTAGCCACTTCTATATCCTCATACCTTTTTATTATAATCGATTTCTTTTTAAATTAAAAAATAAACTACCATTTTGTCAATGTAGACTGTAGCCAGGTACGTAATTAAAGTTAATATAAAACTGCTGTGGGATCCTGCGCATGGGTTCACCTGTTCAGCGTGTTCAGTGTGTCATTGGAGACAGTGTGTGTCTCCAATGAATATTACCATAGCGGAGAACTAGGACTGCTAATAAGTTACATTTCCGTACCACTGCTTGCCATCTCCTCTGATGTTTTAGTCAGAGTCTACACATGATTTGCCATTTAAGTTACTAAAGATGTATTCTTCCCCTCTTTCTGTATGAAAATGATCCCAGGCCCCATCCTTTCTAACAGTACAATAAAGAAATTGCCCTGATTCCCAAATCAAATAGGAGTGCTTGTATAAGGACAATAGTGGTTTAGTGAGGTGTACAATTTATTTTGATCCCTTCATAAAATTGCATTCAAACTGGAATTACCATTTAAAAGAAAGTTATTTCATAATTTCCAAAACGCCCAGCATAGGATAGTAATCACAATAAAAAGTATTTTTAAATGATTGATGAAAACACGCATGCACGAACGACGCATGCCTTAACAACACGGTCGGAGCCACAACCGTGTAGTTTTGTGTTGTTTCCATGCATGCATTTACCACGCATGCCTTTATAACTATTTTTGTTGTAAAAGCATGCCTAGTAAAGGTGTGTGGAAATGGCATGCGAAACAGTATGCATGGCTCTATCATACAAACCCCCCCTCACACTCCCAAGGCCCAAAACAATCCCTACCCCTAATAAAGTACTGCGACCCCCCCACTCGCCACGAGCCCTAAAAATAAATACTGTCCTAACCCATCCCCTTTTATAAAACCTAAAGCACCCCGACCCCCCCCACCCGCAACCCTAATAAAAAACCTACCCTGACCCTCCACCCCTGCCTCATAAAACAAAACTACCCAACACCCCCACTTGCTCTGAGCCCTAAAACCTTCCCCCCTAAGTAAACTACCCTGAACCCCCCAACCCGGCCTGAGCCCTAAAACTTTCCCCCTAAGTAAACTACCCCAACCCCCCACGCTAAGCCCTAAATTCACCCCACCCTGCGTCATCTCCCAATCTACTCTGCTTTTTTCTGTGCCGTAACCACGCAGATGAGTAGTTTGGCACATGCGTGGTTAAGGTTAAGGCACGTAAAAAGGCTGTCATTGTCCCAGCGAGCATGGTTACGCTTGCGTGGGAAACGTCAGCGTTGCTTACAACTTGTTGTTCGGGAGGTTTCTCTTTTTAAACAGCTACAGTCAAACAGGACCCACCTAAAGAAGAATCAGAAAATATTGGTAGCCAAGGCTTTAAGTCCTAAGATAAAATATTTTTGCATACAAGTGCGTATCTTAATTGCAAAGCTGATATATTTGCTGGATAAACTATTGTTTTCATTTAAATTAATGTTCCAGTATTAAGTACCACCATCTCTCATTAAGTGCATTGTTTTAGAACTGTCCCAATTACTGTAAATTGTCTATAAAGAATGTGGCCATATGCAGCTTCGTGCAACCTTTTTCTTCCAGATTACAGTAACTTTCTTCTAGTCCGAACAGTCAGGCGCCCAAGACTGTTCTGCCCCATACTTCCGGACTTGGCACACTCAAGGCTTTGACCTCAGTGTGAACTCTAGCTGGAGTATAATGAGAGGTCGTAGCAGAAGGTCTGAGTGGGACACCCTGCGACTTCAGCTCATACAATTACTTCAACTCCATTAGCATTCTAATTCCACTAAATGGGTGGCTGAGTTAACAAAAACCCGAAATAAAATAATACCTAATGTTTACAAAACTATCTCTTTATGAGGTGTATTCGTAAATTCATATAAAGTATGAGGTATATTCATAAATTCGATCCTGTTTGCCCAGTTGACTCCACGCTGATGTCAAATCCTTGTGCGTACTAAGTCCGGTTCAACTTAAGTGATGCCTTTAGCAGAACTGGCATCCTTGGTTAATAACTGTAATAAGAAGGTCAAAGTCAGCTTCCTTCAAAACCTTTCAAGTTGGGAATACGTCCTAGAAATAGTGAGAGGACTAATTAGCACTTTAGGCTGGGGTGTCTCTAAAGGGGCCAGGCCAAGGTTGATTTGCCTGTGGTGGACGCATAGTAACTCGAGCAATGCAGCATTCGTTGTAGATGCCCAAGGATAAAGTGCCATGTGCAAGTAAGCAACAAGCATTTGCAAAGCAACGGGTCTCGCATTTGCTCGAGTTAGAGCTATTAGGGTTGTAAACTCCTAACCGGACTTTTCTTGCCACATTAACTGAAAATGAAAAGTAAAACAGTTTCACATAAGCAAGCCGATTCACAGCGCTACGGCTGCCATTAGCACCAGCGTTAAGAGAGACACAAAAGGAAAAAGAAGTTCGCTCGCAGTCAAATTTATTGGCAAAAGTGCAATTATTCATGTAACGGGCGATGGCCAAGGCGGTAACAAAACCTTCTCAAGGAGGGACAAACATAAACCATTTACCAATGTCATCAAAGGATTTTTGAAGGGCAAGCCCCCGAACGAGTGATAGTGATGGGCGTGAGGTGGGCGTGGTTAAAAGCCCAGATACATATCAATAGGTCGGAAAAGCAGCGCATGCGAACTGCTGTGCTCAACGTAAAAAAAAGATGCACCTCAGTGCGCACAGGGCCATTACCAGTGGTGGAGGTTCAATCAAAAGTACATTCATCACCTTTTTTGTACCATGGTGGCTGACGTCTAGTTCCTAGACCCACCCATCGTGGCATTGAACATTCGCCTGTCTCTTTGGAACGGTTATGTTCAGTACTAGTTTGGATCTTGTTTTGTTCAGGGGAGCGTATAGTTTGTCTTGGCTTAATGGATCATGCAAAAAATGGACTGCGGTATCGTCGGTCTCCAGCCCATTGGCTAAAAACTGGTCCTATAAATGTGCACAGCTCCGCTTGTATCCACAGTCTGTCTGCATAACACCTCCCTGTTCACAGCTGCAGCTTATGGCAGTGGTGTGTTTGGAGGGTGGCTGTTGGAACTGCATGCTGTGACCGCATGGGGGCTGTCCTCCCTATGTAGATGGCCTCATCAGAATGTGAAGTGTGGGTACCAGGAGCCTTGTTCCCGGTTGGTTGTATGAGTCCTGTAACGAGTTTCCCTTCCGTAGAGTAGCACACCATGTAGAACACATTTGTATGCGATCATTACACCATTTTGTATTCCATTGATTTGTTTCTTTTTTCACCCATTCTTGGCGTGTTTTCAGTTTCATTAGGGAGGATGTCCTTTTGAATCCCACAGAAATCATGTTGGTCACGGATGAGGTGCATTACCACAGGTTTAATTCTTTGCGTCCTTTTCAGAGAAGGAGACATTGAGCCTTCCTGCTCCCTTCACGGAAGTGTATTCACTGCCCCAGTGTAGCTCCCTGCGTGAATCTTATTAAGGAGCAAAGTGCTTGGCTTTCTGTTCCAGATCTCTAGTGATGTCTGATAATCCACCTATAATCAGTGTACACTGGGCTTGGCATACTTCGGATCCTGCGTTTATTGGCTTTTGACAGATAACCACCTACCGACAACAGACCCCTCACATTAAATATCACAGGATCACATTCTCCAAAAGTAGAAAGAAACATCATGTTTGGTGCCTCCGGGTTAGCGCGTGCTCCCATGACCCTGTCCTCTCATCTGCACAGTTCTTACAATGAATGTGAAACGAGATTCTGTTCATTTTCGGTACAAGAGCTGCAGGAATACTAAAGGATGTTTTAGAGTATGTGCGCAGTATGGGTATTCGTCCATCATTGATCCATGGATTGGCGTGCAGCAGTTGCAAGGTCGACCAATTCTGTGCCGTGTGAACTGATAAAATGGTGAATAAAGAACACTATCTACTTTTTTTTTATTTCTTGTATTGTGAATTCAGGATATCTGGAGTTTTTCATCTCTAAACGCAAATACTTCTAGAACTGTGCGATGTCCGGGTGCTGCAAACACGTCGTTCTCAAACGTGGCTTGTTTATTTGGGCCACCGAATCTGCACAGTTTTTTAAGCCCCTGAAGTGTTCAGACCCATTCAGTAGCAGTGCCAGTGACGTTATAGACACGCCTTCGTGTACCTAATCCGTACTCAGTCAAAGGTTCAGAATCGCGCCTCTCTGCTCCGGGTTGACAGATGAGCCGCGCTCAGTCACCAACAGTGTCAAGGCCAGATTAATCCCTGTAAGGTGTTGGGAAAGGCCGTGATAATTTCCAGCTTTTTATAAGTTTTTCATTCCTTTCCTCGTTAAAAAGAATAGCACGAAGTGTTATTTATCGCCAGTATTGAGTCCGCCCAAGGCACTGTAATGCCGCTGTTCGTGTGTGCAGTGACGCGTTACAAGTGGATAGTAGATAGTCTGACCTCAGGTTCGTAGGGTGTGCTCAGCCGTCTGAGTTTCTGGCTAAGTTCGAGAAACGATGCAAAGTTTTCCACATGTATTACGTGGAGCTGAAGGCAAACACTGGAGGTTTTCAGTTCTGAAACCTCAGGAGCATCAGCGAAGCCTCCTGCGCGTTGATTGAGAATGCACGGGAATAGAGGCGAGGCTCTGAGAAGCAGTAGCATGGGTACCAAATATTTACTAAGTCGTTTTCTCTCATTTAGACGACCCAGTAATGATTGTGTGTACAGTTGTTGCGGGTCGGATCACTTCAGATGTGACAAGGAAGTGTTGACTTATGCCTTCGATCTGCATCTGCGTGTCCCACGCCCACGGTTTGTTTTGCAGCTCAGGGGCAACGCAGGGAAACATTTGTTTTTTATTAAGGATGAGACGCATTCCTGTGAGAAGGATCAGGCCGTTCCTGGCTGCTGGGCAGAAGGACTCGCAGGCATCTTTAAAGTCTTATGCGCAGCACATGTTGAACTTTCCCTTTTTTTAAATTTGGACTTGGAACAAAATTTCGCTTTTATTGCCGGATAGCCTTCGTAAGATGGGGAGATTCATGTTGCTAAAGGTTACATTTTTCTTAGCAGTTCAAGATATATGAGGGCCAGAGGTCAGTGGATGAGTATTCGTGGCTAGTTGAAGGGTTCCCACCGCTCCTCGTCTTCAACCTTTTCTCATATGAACAACGCCCTCCACCCTGGTTCTGCCAGTACTCACAAAGTGTTCAGGGAAAGGCCGCGATCATTAGTGTCCGCAAAGCTGTCTGGTGATGTGGCTGACATGGTACTGCTGATTTTTTTCTGTTAGCGCATAATAAATTAAGCCTGAATTTCTGCTGTTTTCTAGATCCCGGTTGCCCTAATGGTTTTAGCATAGTGGATTGTGGCTGCTGAAATGAGGGAGCTTTGACTTTGTGACGGAGCAGGGAAGCATGATCTATTGTTGCCCCGTATATTTTCTTTTAAAAAAGCTGGTAACAATGTGAGATATGTACATCCATTATAAAACACCAAGTCTTTCATTATCTTGGAATGGTTTCACAAAGCCAGGTTTTCGCACTCTTCATGACACACACACTATTGTCTTTATGTTCACTGCATTGACCACGGAGGAGCATGCCTCTTGTAGGGCTGGCTGGGTGGGTCTGGACCTTTGTTAAAAATACTTTATATTTGGAGGTTGGATTTAGAAAACCTGGCATGGGGACCTAAAGAATGTATGCCGCACAAGTACACACATGGTAATGAGATTTAATAAATATGAATTTGAGGAGGTTGATGGGCTGTATTTCCCCCTACGCTGCGGATCCCACATTGCACCACAAGGGTCAGTGTTTTAGTTGTGCAGAAAAAGGTGAAGAATATTAAAAGGAGGCATGGACTAAAAGCCATAACTAATAAATGTTTACATAAGACGTGGTGTCTATCGGTAAAAGCATGTCCCAATAGTGTGGTTTAGACTCACTTCTGATCCTTGTCCTGTGGGGCGCCATGATCCTGATGGACTATCTGGTGGTCATTGTCCTCCTGGTCCACCACTTTCCTTCTCCTAGTCCTGGTGGCCGTAGTACTCCTACAGGTCCTCCTAATGGTCTTTCATGTGCTGGACCTACTGCTGTTTCTAGTCCTGGTTCTCGTGGCCTTGATTCCTTGGTCTGGAATTTCTGGATCATCCTGGTGTTTTGATCTCAGTATTCCTGGTTCTTGGGATCCTCGTTCTCATGATCCTGGTCTTTCTCGTGTCCTCCTTTGTCGTGATCATCCCTTGCTTAAACCTTATGGTCTTCTCCTGCTATTCCTTGTGTTCATCTTCTGGTCCTACTAGACTCCTTGGTGGTGCCAGTCCTAGTGGCCATAGTCCTTCTCCTTGTCTTCCTGATCCTCTTACTGGTCATCCTCTTACGTCTGCTAGTTATATTGGTTTATTTGATCCTCAGTGGTTCTGGTTCTGTTTTAAAAAAAACTTTTTATTGATAAAACGATGCTCAGCATACAATGCATGGTTTGGAACTTATGGGATATTGTCATTACAATCAAGTAACCTAGTGGCCCTAACAGGTACAACAACGCAAGGTGACCTAGGCACATAGATCTTCCCACAATGCGGCTCAAGCTTTGTAGGTGGCCGGCTCCCCCTTCCCTGACCTCCCTTCCTCTGGGTCCCCGCCTCCTCCATCGGTTAGCATTCTGCATCTCTCTCTATGTCGACCATTGAGACCATACTTTCTCATACTTATTCAGGCAACCACAGCTCTGGTAAATGGCCCGTTCCACCAGCTGGCACCAGTCCGTATCTCTCTGCCAGTTAGGGATCTCTGGAGACCCATTCGGCACCCACGACCACGCCCGCCGCCACACACATCCAGATTCTCTGATGTTTGGGCCATGCTTCCTCCCCCATAATGTGTAATAGCAGCCACCTGGGCTTCAGCGGTATCTTAGACATAATTTGTGTCCTCTCCCTCCAGAATTTCTGTATCATGGGACATTCTCATAGGATGTGGAAAAAGGATCCCACCATGTCACACCCCCTAACACAGTGATCCGAAGCGCACCTCCCCAGGCGGTGCAGCGACATCCTTTAGTGATATGCACTAGGTCGGATTCTCAGTTGTACTAACCTGAAATGGGTACTTCGGATGATTTTCTCTAGGGCTCTGTATCACCTCTGTCCAATTATCATCCTCGATAAGCCAAATATTACCTTCCCATGCCACCCGGATGTTCTGCAAGGGGTCAGGAGAGTTGTAGAGTAACTTCTTATAGATTATAGAGATGGCTCCAGTCGCCATGGGTTCCGAGAGGAGCATGTCCTCCAATGGTGCAGACTCCGGCAGCTGCTCCCCCTCTGGGATATGACTTCCCAATGCATGTTTCAGATGCAAGTATTGGAAACTTTCGGAATTGCTCATGCCGTACTCTTTTGCCAGATCTACAAAAGGCAGGAGCGATTTTCCCCCCCCCCCCTCTCCAGATGTCTCTCAAATGGTCTATGCCAATCACCCCCCATTGTCTAAAGCCTTGCAATTTCCCTACTTCTCACAGTAGTCTGCTGCTCCAGATAGGTGTGCGGCATGTCAGCCTGTCCTCCCCCCCCCCCCCCCCCAGCCAAGAAATTTGCTTGCCTCCCTCCATGCTCGGACTGTTTGCAGGTGTATTGGTAGCTGCTCCCTTCGCCAATCACCATAGATCTCCCATTACCTCTCTGTCTGCTCGAAATGCTGGGTCCTCCCTTGCGACAAAAACCAAGTCGTTTATAGTGCATAGTTGTGCTGCCCAGTAGTATAGGCAAATATTGGGCACTGCCAGTCCGCCTTCGAACACTCCGCGTTGGAGCTTGGACAGAGATGTTCTGGATGTACCCCCATCCCCACGGAAGTCAGCGTAGTTTGCAATTAATTTCCCTGAACATTTCATGTGGCACCCAAAAGAGCATATTCTGTAGAAAATACACTAGATGGGGGAGGGCCATCATTTTGAATAATACTGCCCTCCTCATTAAGGATACTGGCAGCCCACTCCAATGCGCCACATCTCTGCGTAGGCGCTCCACCAAATGGCGCAAGTTCTGCTCCATAAAAGTGTCAACCGAGCGTGTAATGTGCATGCCTAAGTATTTGAATCCTCCACTCGCCACCGCTGCCCTGCAACTTGCAGGGAGCACGGGGCTATCCCCGCCAGGGTGAAAACAAGGGACTTATCCCAGTTGATTTCGTATCCCGAATAAGGCTCAAATTTTTGGAAGATGTGGATCAACCTATTCTCCTTGCTTCGTGGTTAGGTGGCATACAGTGTGATGTTGTCTGCATACAGAAAGATTCACTCCTCCCATCTTCCCCTCCCTTAATTCCTGTCACCAGAGGATCCTGACATATCCAGGCCGCTAGTGGCTCCAGTGCCAGGGCAAAGAGCATAGGGGAAAGGGGATAGCCCTGTCTCATTCCCTTTTGCAAGGCAAAGGATTGGGCGGTCACCCAGTTTACCCGTACCCTTGCCCTTGCAGCCTGGTATTTGTTCTGGTATGTCTGATCTTCATCTTGGTCTTCTTATTCTATGCCCTTATTTTGGTGCTCCTGGTCTTTTGTCCTTCCATTAGTCCTGTTTTTGGTGTTCGTGACCCTTTTGGGGGTGTTAACCATCCCACCTGTCTTGAGCTCCTCATCCTTCTTTAGGTCTTTTTTTTTATCCTGTCACTACTCCTTGTCCTCCTCCATCAGGCCCTCTTCTTCGTCATCCTTTTTCTTCTCCTACTCTTAATTAGTTTGGTTTTCCTGGCTATCATCCTCCTGGTCATCTTGGAGGAAGTCCTCTGCAGCATCCTCTCAATTATCATTGTCCTGTCCCTGGTTCTCATGCTCGCCTAGTCCTACTGTTCATTGCCCTTCTACTCTTGATACTCATATTTGTCCTCATCCTCCTTGTGGTTTTAGCCCTGCTACTTCTAGCTCTGTTGCTTCAGATGGTCCTCCTCGTCCTCTTGGATCTTATGGTCTTCCCTTTTACCCTCACTATACTCTTAGTGGCCATCCTCCGCCTCCCAGGATTCATCTCCCAGACCTCCTACTCACTATGTCCTCACACTCTGGTCCTTATGACCTTCCTTAACTTGCTTTCCTTGCCCTGCTATGCAGGGCTTTTCTGGTCTTTTTTCTAGACCTCCTCCACCTGCCGCCTTCCCACTCTTTTGCCTGTTCCTCCTGGACTTCCTGGTCTTCATCCTCCTGGTTCTTAGGGTTGGTCCTCTGCGGAAAGTATTGCATAATGCTCTCTTAATTGAAATCCTTTGATTGTACCCTTCCCCTAGCACCCCAACCCCTGACTTTCGACCTAAGAGTCTATTTTCAGCAGGACTTTGTTGTTCCATATCTGTACTTCCCTTCCATCTCTGCAGAAAAGACTAATACCCTCCAGATTCTGTTATAGTTTTGCTCCATTTCTTGGTTCCAAACTAAATATTTCATGTGTTCAGCCTCCTTTTCATCTTTGTATTGTTTGCATGCTCTCCATGTTTGATATTCATTTAAAGGTATGGGAGAACGTCAGGAACAGGGACAAAGTGATAACACCTTGATTATTTAACATCAACTTTAAGTATTGAGTAATTCTCTTTCGCTTCATTGTCTTGCTTACTATGCTACTGTCCTGTGACTGAGTGGCATTCATGGGTGTTTTCTTGCTGGATAGTGAGGATTTCTGAATAATTGATGAACTCTAATACCATGCTTTGGGTGTTGGGGGAAGGGGAGAGGGGGAAGGGCTATGATTATTTGTAGGCACAAGTTGCCTGTCTCTTTGGGGATGAGTTGCCATCCCAGATAAGGACTGTAACAAAAAAAAATATGTTGAGTCAGTAGAAATATAATGAAAATGGCCTGTATAACCAACATGTTAATCATCTTATCTACTTTACCAGTATAGGAAACTTAGATCTGCTGGAGGCATATCTCTTCAATGGGTGCCTTAATACATGAAGTCCAGTGAACAGCTAATACACTTGGCTGGCAGATAAATAAGTTGCTTTATGTAGCGCTTTATGCTGCATCTCTGCCATTTCTAAGCACCATAAATATCAGGTGGTGTATTATCCAATTTAATGTTGATCAGTATACCAACCTAGGAAAGAAGGTAGAGTTGGTTCTTCTGAGTGTGGAACTGTCCACCTGCAGACCACAACACATAGAAGTAGAGATTATCTTCTTGCTTGCTACAGATGTAGCCATTAAGATAGCTCTGTGACGTAATCTTCCTGTAGGCAATCTACACCCAACTTAAAATGGATATTGTTGAGGAAATCACAGCATTTTATCCTATCCTACTAAGGTTTTATAAAAAAAAAAAGAGTACCACAGGTACTAATTACAGTATTTACAGTGCTCCTTGACAGCAGTGACAACTCACTTACAAGGAACATGGGTACAAATGCACCTACACGGGGTGTTCCTAAATCATTTCAGTGCACAGTTAGCAAGGTGCCATACTTGGTGCTTTAGTTTTATAATAGCTGTAGACTAGACCCTTCCCTTTCACCTTTACTGATGATGTCATGTAAGCAACATGTGAAGGAGTTTCGCTGTCTCAGCTAAAATGACCTAAGTTCTTTGGAAACTCGGAGTGTATATGTGTAAAGGATACGTCTCATCTGAGGAGATGAAACTGTATTGTTTTTCTAAAATAAACACCTTTAGTGCTTCCACTTTGTTATAACTAAATATGTAGATTGGGTTTTTTTCTGTGCAAAATGGCAAAAAGCATGTATACAAATTAGTGGCATAGAGGAGAGTGGAGTTTCGTAGAGTGGTGTAGTGTGTCATGGATTTTTAGGGTTATAGAATGGAATAGAGTGGAGGGTCGTAGGTTGGAGTTGCGTGGAGTGGCACAGACTGGCATAGAGTGAAGTGGAGTGGCATATAGGGAGTTTGTGATGTGTCATGGAGTTGAGTGAAGTGGCATGGAGGAACTTAAAGTGGAGTGGAATAGGGTGGAGCTGAGTGTCGTATAGCTGATTGTCGAACCATAGAGGGTCGTGTAGTGGAGTGGGAAGGAGTGGAATGTTGTGTTGTAGAGTGGAGTTGTAGAGTAATGTGGAGTGGAGAAGGGTTGAGGGTCATAGAGTGGAGTGGCGTGCAGTGGAGTGAGATACAGTGGCGTGTTGTGGTGTGTCATAAAGTGGAGTCGTAAAGTGGCATTGAGTGGAGGAGAGTATAGTGGCATAGAGGTGTGCGGTGTAGAGACACAGGTAGTGTCATAAAGTGAAGGGTTGTTGAGTAAAGTGTCATGGTGTAGAGTGGCATAGAGTGTGGTAGGGTGGAGTAGAGTGGCCTAGAGTGAAGTGACGTAGAGGTGAGGGACGTAAAGTGTCATGGAGTGGAGTATACATAGTGTATTAGTGCACTGCCATTATAGACAACACATTTTCAATTGAAATGATCATTATATTTGCACAGACCTACAGTTTTACTGATAAAGCTATACAGCACACAAACAATAATTTGTGGAAATGGCATCACCAAGTGCAGTGGTTCCCAACTTGTAGTCCGGGGACCCCGGGGGTCCGCAAAGCCTCCTTGGGGGGTCCGTGACTGCTTAGAAAATTAACTAATAATAACAGATTAATAAAGAGTATATAAATAAAATGGCTAAATGTAGAGCTGAACATTTTAAAAAGTACTGTCAATGTCAAGGAATTTGAAATCATAGGCTAAAAATTATATTAGTATCCTCCGAGTGATTTGTGGGAGCAATCCAGTTGCATCAAAATAATATAGCATGAACAATGTGCGGCTTCGATTGAATTTAGAAAAGCTCCAACCTTCCTGTTAAAATTGTTATGTTTTTTTTAATTTTATTTGTTTGCAAATTACATAAAATGTGTTATCAATTGTACATGTGTTTGATGGAATGCTTGTTTCTGTATTTTTGTGTATTGTTTTGTGGTTCAAATCATCAATGTTTAGACCTGGGTCCTCGGCTTCCAGTAATGACTCAGTTGGGGATCCACGGATTCCAATAATGATTCAGTGGTGGTCCCTGCTTTCCACTAATTATAAAGTGTGGGTCCACATAAGTCAAAAGGTTGGGAACCAATAACCAAGTAAATTAATTAGTTTTGATCTTATTAAAAGATTTGTGTTCCCACACGCTTCAGAATTTCTACAAATGTGCTTCATTTGTGGTTTCTTAAATCTGCTATATTCTGAAACAGTTCATTTACAGACATTTACATTTTGTTGTGTGCTAGAAAAAATACATTTTCCCCAGATTGTCACTCACTTTGTAGTCAGAGAAAGAAAATTAAACACAAAGCTTCCTCGGAAGATAGAGCGTGACATTTGACCTCTGTGTTTGAATAGTCAGCACATGTGATAAGATAAGAACAAACTTTAAAGGCTCGTTTACAGAAAGTGAGGACTTGTGGAAGAATGCAGTAAACAGACTATGCTCAAAGGGAGGAACAAAGACATGGTGCACAATCTAAAGCAAATAAAGCCAGCAAATATAAAGCAAGCAAGTGTGAGTTACAAACCGCAGAGCCAATGGTAAGCGGTGGTGAAATTTATTCCTAGGCCAGCTTTCAGAATGTCCCCAATAATTTTTATAATTAATAATTAGCAAGCCAGACAGCTGCACTGTCTGGTAGGTTTTGATCCAACAAAGGACTGAGAATCCTAGTGGGGTGCTTTGAGGTTGAGGGTATCCAAAATTCACCCCTTTTTCAGAGAGCAGTTACTGTTCTCCATTATTGGACTTTGGAGAGAAACATATCTGCTTCAGGACTTTTTGCATGAAGCTTAGAATCTTCTATGGGACCGGTTCAGTTTCTTAGCAGATAAATTAAAAAACATATGTATCTTCTTGTAATTTAAGATCAGGCAACAAAGCCACCTTTGTGACTCCTGGCTCTAGGTGCTCAAAATGAGGCATTGCAGCTTTGAGTCCAGGAACACATCCTGTGCAATAAACACCTTTTAGAGATTGGTTCTTTACACTCTGTAATTACATTTATAAAAGCCTTAATACTCTGGCTCTTTTCTGCCTGAACATTCCAGATCCTTCGGCGGATCATCATCTGGTTGTGCTCTCCCTGCGTACCAAGACTCTCATTTGAGTGATAGCTGCGCTCATCAAATATCCTAAATAAATAAATGCCGCCCTCCTTGTGTGAAATGTTCTGCCAGCTCCCCTTAATATTGGTTATTCACTTAAGTGTGATTTGGGTATGTGTGGAAGGATCTGTGCACTTTGTGTGTCATAGATTGAGCATCTTAGGCAGAATGGATTCACTTTGGGTTTCACATGTGGAAGGCAAGCTGAAATGTGGATGGCTTTGCATGAGTCATCCCAGGTTTGGTGACCTGGGAGAGTTCGCCCTTTTTGCCAGAATGCAGCAGGGAATCCGTTTGTTCTTCCGCAATCCTCACCCTCCTGGGATTAGGCTTTAGATTGATAGTGTCCTGTTTGCAGGGCATCAAGGCCCCCTCCATTGAAGCTTGGTCCCATGCCTCTGCTGGAGATCTCGCAGCCCCTCCCCATCCGCCAGTTTGATTAGCATCAACAAGAGATTTCACTACCGTTACTGGGCCAATTACAATCAACCCAGGAGTACCTTCTGTGGACCATGGTGCTCATATTAGTTGGTAATGCAGTCACCATGCGATTATTTAATTGGAGGAGACTTCCAAATGTTGAGCTGTGCAGGAAAGTTGATGGACCAACTCTAAGGATACATATATGTCATTTTGACCAGTACTTTGTTCCAAAATATCTCCCTACCTAGGACGAATCTATGTGCCAGGTTAAATGAGGGGATCTGAGAATGCGCATGCTGCTTTCCTGCTTGAATCCTGAGGGGTAACTAGATGAGAGATGACCTCAAACAAAGCCAATTAAGATGGCTCGTACAGGACTTTCTTTCAGCTTTGTCTTGTCTTCTGGAGTCAGTGCACCTGAATTCGTGGGAATGAAGAAATTCAACTATGATTTGGGTTTTAAATTTAAAGGACTGTGTGCCTCTTTTGTGGCACTTTACCACCACCAGTAGCTCCCAGAGGTAGCCCTGTGGGTCATTGGACTCCGTGTCCCATGACTCATGTTCCATCAGTGGGCACCGGATGCTGCTTGTGCACCCAGCTTTTGAGACCGTTTGCTTGCCAGGCTTTATTTGTTGCGTGTTCAGTAGGTCTTCGGTAATGCACTGTGTCCTGAGAAGTTTCATTTGTAGTCTATTGAAAGCTCATAAAAATCTTACCCACTTTGAACAGTAGCACAGACCTTCGTCGGTACAAACACCAAGATCTCGGATTCCTGTGAGGTTTACCCACTAGAACTGGTGACTGTCAAGTGGTAGCAACAGAAACTGGTGAGACTGCTTGATGGTGTCCTTAGACCACAGGCCCGAGAATCATGAGCCAGGTTCTGGTTTCTGTTTTTTATTTATTTTTTTGTGTATCAGTATTTTGTGTAATAAACTTTTTTTTATGTAAAGTGCTGGGTGATGAAGTAACCTCATTGAGTGAGCTCATTGTTTTGCTGTGCGTGCCCACACCACCTCCTTGAGTAAGCTATAGACCATGGCTACGCGCATTTTCCCTGGGGCCAAAAGTTTGGTCTGTGATGTGCCTGAGGACCGCATTGGTGCCAACGGGGTGGTAGTCAGGCACAGGGGTTGGTGAGGGTTGGAGGTAAGATGGGTGTAGGGAAAGTGAAGCATATACATCTAGTGGCTGAACTGAACAATGTGAGACCAAAAAAAAAAAAAAATAGGCTGAATCCTGCCTTCCCCACTTATACAAATTGTGTTGTCCTAGGCAATTTTATTTCACTTTCTCTCCTTTTGTCTTCATTATCATATATTAGGACCTCGAAATACATGACTTCAGGATTTGTGCTGTTTGAAACCTTCTCCTGTGTTTGAATTAATAAATGATAACGTTGTTTGTGTATAATAGGAGTCTAGGCCACCCAAAGAGTGCACACTACTGACTTGCTTCTTTAGTTCACTATTGGCATTGCTGTCAGGGTAGGGGGGGAAATTAAAGTTTCTAAATCAATCTTTGAAAATTATCACTTTTAAACTAATGTTTCCCCATGCACTGATATAATCAGTTGTATTAAGGTGCAAAGGTTCTGGGTGTCAATTGAATGTACTCTTTGATTTTTGAAGAGCCTGTCTTATTTTTACACTTTTGCAGCAAGATGTGTTTAAAAATGAAGTGCAGGACTCCCTGGTTAGTTCCTTTCTTTAGCACCAATACATCTTTAAATAAATGCCTGTTTATTTAACGTATTACTATTGTGAGTGCTTAGTTGAGTCAACAGCAGCCCAGTGCTCTTGTTAAACAAGGAGCCACATGGAAAGGTCATGATGGGACGCATGCAGCCCCCGGGCCGTACTTTCAGTATCAATGCTGTAGTATAGATTCTGCATATGTGTGTGATATTTTTATTGCATAAACCTAGCCACATGGCTTTGGAACATTGTATAGGTCAGAAACAAGCATAAAGTCAAAGAGTGATAGGAGAGGTCAATGCAATGTGATATAATGTTCTTTAAAGAAATGAGTCTTCAACTGTTTCCAAATTGGAGCAGCGTTGAGGCGGCCCAGAGGGATATTTATTTCACTTAAAACTTCGTACTTGAGCTTTAATTCCTGTCCACTCTTGAGGGGCAGGTGTATAATTTATTTTTATGGGCGTGCCCCAGCACCCGGAACTTGTAATGCTTCATGGAGATGGCGGACCACATACTGCAGCTCGCCCTGTGAACCAGAAAAGGATTGCAGACCAAGACTGACGGTTATGGACAAAATTAGGGGATTATAGAAAATTCACCTTCTTGTGTCCCGTGGCTGCCCTGCTCCTTGTGTCCCGTGGCTGCCCTGCTCCTTGTGTCCCGTGGCTGCCCTGCTCCTTGTGTCCCGTGGCTGCCCTTCCGTGGTTGCCCTGCTCGGTGTCTCCCGTGGCTGCCCTTCCGTGGCTGCCCTGCTCGGTGTCTCCCGTGGCTGCCCTTCCGTGGCTGCCCTGCACGGTGTCTCCCGTGGCTGCCCTGCTCGGTGTGTCCCGTGGCTGCCCTGCTCGGTGTCTCCCGTGGCTGCCCTGCTCGGTGTGTCCCGTGGCTGCCCTGCTCTGTGTGTCCCGTGGCTGCCCCAGCTCTGTGTGTCCCCTGGCGGCCCCAGCTCTGTGTGTCCCCTGGCGGCCCCAGCTCTGTGTGTCCCCTGGCGGCCCCAGCTCTGTGTGTCCCCTGGCGGCCCCAGCTCTGTGTGTCCCCTGGCGGCCCCAGCTCTGTGTGTCCCCTGGCGGCCCCAGCTCTGTGTGTCCCCTGGCGGCCCCAGCTCTGTGTGTCCCCTGGCGGCCCCAGCTCTGTGTGTCCCCTGGCGGCCCCAGCTCTGTGTGTCCCCTGGCGGCCCCAGCTCTGTGTGTCCCCTGGCGGCCCCAGCTCTGTGTGTCCCCTGGCGGCCCCAGCTCTGTGTGTCCCCTGGCGGCCCCGCTCGGTGTCTCCCGTGGCTGCCCCGCTCGGTGTCTCCCGTGGCTGCCCCGCTCGGTGTCTCCCGTGGCTGCCCCGCTCGGTGTCTCCCGTGGCTGCCCCGCTCGGTGTCTCCCGTGGCTGCCCCGCTCGGTGTCTCCCCCGGCGGCCCCTGCTCTATGTGTCCCCCGGCGGCCCCTGCTCTATGTGTCCCCCGGCGGCCCCTGCTCTATGTGTCCCCCGGCGGCCCCTGCTCTATGTGTCCCCCGGCGGCCCCTGCTCTATGTGTCCCCCGGCGGCCCCTGCTCTGTGTCCCCCGGCGGCCCCTGCTCCTTGTGTCCCCCGGCGGCCCCTGCTCTATGTGTCCCCCGGCGGCCCCTGCTCTATGTGTCCCCCGGCGGCCCCTGCTCCTTGTGTCCCCCGGCGGCCCCTGCTCTATGTGTCCCCCGGCGGCCCCTGCTCCTTGTGTCCCCCGGCGGCCCCTGCTCCTTGTGTCCCCCGGCGGCCCCTGCTCCTTGTGTCCCCCGGCGGCCCCTGCTCCTTGTGTCCCCCGGCGGCCCCTGCTCCTTGTGTCCCCCGGCGGCCCCTGCTCCTTGTGTCCCCCGGCGGCCCCTGCTCCATGTGTCCCCCGGCGGCCCCTGCTCCATGTGTCCCCCGGCGGCCCCTGCTCCATGTGTCCCCCGGCGGCCCCTGCTCCTTGTGTCCCCCGGCGGCCCCTGCTCCTTGTGTCCCCCGGCGGCCCCTGCTCCTTGTGTCCCCCGGCGGCCCCTGCTCCTTGTGTCCCCCGGCGGCCCCTGCTCCTTGTGTCCCCCGGCGGCCCCTGCTCCTTGTGTCCCCCGGCGGCCCCTGCTCCTTGTGTCCCCCGGCGGCCCCTGCTCCTTGTGTCCCCCGTGGCTGCCCCTGCTCGGTGTGTCCCCTGGCGGCCCCAGCTCGGTGTGTCCCCTGGCGGCCCCAGCTCGGTGTGTCCCCTGGCGGCATGGGCGTAGGAAGTGTGGGGAACGCGGGGGACGTATCCCCCCCCAGATTTTGGAGGGTGGGGGACATGGGGGACGTATCCCCCCCCAGATTTTGGAGGGTGGGGGACATGGGGGACGTATCCCCCCCCCCAGATTTTGGAGGGTGGGGGACACGGGGGACGAAGGTGGGGGGGACAAGGGGACAAAATAATTTCCCCTTTTACATCTATTATTCAGAGGGCCATTAGCGCACAAAAGCGCTACTTATAATAGCCCTGTAGGGACCATCCTCCAATCTGATGGTAACAGAATGAAGGTGAGTCAGGAGGCCCTCTGCCGTTTTGTTTGTCCTGTTCAAAGCTGTGGGCATTAAGGGTGCTCATAAGAACAAAGGGCACGAGGAGTAGAAGAGTTTTGGATGATTACCGTCTGCATCATCTGCTGCCGCTTTGACGAGGAGCACTGCAGGAGGCCTTTAAGAGGAGCTGCAGAACAATGAGGAAGATCTAAAGAGGAAACAGAGTCCCACTCAGCCTGGTGCCTGCAGGCTAGAAACACAGTATTTGCCTAAGATCACACCAGTTGGTGAAACAGTGAAGTCGAAATTGGGCCCAGATTTTACCCTTTCCCACAACAATTTAGGTTTTAGAAGGGTATATTTTTTGAAGATTTATGCTTAATGCTTTTTTATCTAGGTAATGAAGGGCTTGATTATAGCGTGGCTAACAGGGAGAAGCCATATTTCATTTTGGGCTGTTATGCCTAGCGTTATTATTTATGTTGTTGTTATCGTTACATACTTAAGCATATTGAAGTATATTATCTTTTCTTTATCTTTTCTTCACTCTACTCTGAAACAATCTACCCTATGCCACTGCACCCTATACCACTTTTCTCCACTCTGTGCTACTCTACGCCACTGCAATCTATGCTGTACCACTCCACATCACTCTACTCTGCAGCACTCTACACTATGCCACTGCAATCTATGCTATTCTACTCTAACCATTGTACACTACACCCCTGCACTCTGCCAGTGCACTCTTCACCACTTTACTCAAAACCAATGCACTCTATGCCACTGCACTCTATGCCAATCTACTCTGCACCACAGCACTCTATTACACTGCTTTCAATGCCACTGTACTCTGCGCCACTGCACTCTATGCCACTCTACAATACACCACTGTACTCTGCGACCCTCTAATCTGCAACATTACACTCTGCCACTGAACTCCACGCCACTCTACTCTGCACCACTGTATTCAGTGCCACTGTACTCTGTCCCAATGCACTCTTTTCTGCACCACGGCACTCTAATCTACTCTACTCTACACCACTCCACTGTAGGCACTTCACTCTACTTTGAAATCATCTCCTCTATGCCACTGCAATCTACGCAATTCCACTCTTTGCTATGCCAGTCTAATCTACCCTGCACCACTCCAATGCACCCTGTGCCACTCCAATCTGCTCTGCACTGCTCTATGCTACTGCACTCTACATCACTATGCTCCACTCTGCAACAATCTACTCTTCACCACTATACTGTACTCTGCAGCAATCTACTCTATGCCACGGCACTCTATGCAACTCTGTTCTACTCTGCACCACTGTACTCTAAGCCACTCTTCTCTACTCTGCATTACTCTACATCACTGCACTCTACACCAATGCATTCTATGCCACTCTACTCTACACCACCTCCCTTTATGACACTTTGCTCTGCAACACTGCACTCTGCCACTGAACTATACTCCTCTCTACTCTGCACCACGGCACTCTACTCTGCACCGCTCAACTATATGCCACTCTACTGCACTCTACACCAATGTACTATATGCCACTCCACTCTATGCCACTCTACTCTGCATCACTGCGCTCTGCACCAGTCTACTCTACCTTGCACCACTCCACTCTACCATGCACTGCATCACTCTGACACATCACTCTGAACCACTGCAATCTATGCTGTGCCACTCCACTCTGCTCCCCTCTACTCTTCACCACTCTACGCTACTTCACTGTACGCTAAACCAGTGCAGTCTTCGTCAATGCACTCTACACCACTTTACTCAAAACCAACACTCTATACCACCACACTCTACACCAATCTACTTTGCACCACTGTACTCTATCCCACTTCACTCTAGACCACCCAACTCCACTCTGACACTTCACTCTGACATTACACTCCATGATACTAGACTCTGACACTCTATTCCATTAAACTCTAACACTTTCTCCACTCTGTAACTCCCTATACGCCACTCCATTCCACTTTACTCCACTCTATGCCACTCCACACCACACCACTCTGTGCCACTTCAATCTACGATACTCTACTCAACGCCACTGCACAACCCTCTATGCCACTCCACATCAATGTACTATGCTCAACAGTACTCTACCCAACTTTCTCTATGCAAGTTCACGTTACTTTACTTCACTCTACTCCAGTTCACTCATATTTATGCCTTTCCACTCTAAGACACTCTGCCACTCCACTCTATGACACTCTGCCACTCCACTCTGACACTCTTTTACACTGTGACACTACTCCACTCTACTACTACTTTATGGCATTGGCGCTTGATTAGAGATTCAGATCTCCATTGATTGCCTTGTCACTCATATGAGACGTGAGTCAGATTTATCTTGGCCGTTTTGGTTACAAGCACTCTGTAACCCTTTTAACTCCAGCTTAACGAAGGCTAAGGATGATCCTGATACTTGTCTAGGGGTTTGAAATATCGTCAGCCAAAGTACCTTGACTTGAATTTGTGATATTGTACATAAGTTGGCATAAGCATAGGTACTATGAGCTAATGACTTCTTGATTCACTATTTGAGTCATTCATGTAAAAGTGGGTGTATACAAGCTTGCACATCATTAGTGTGGATGCTTACCTTGTTGAAAAGTAGCCTCTTTCTAGCTTGGTTACCCCCACATTTGGCCTGTTTGCCAGTGTGTTTTAGTGTGTCTACTGGGATCCTGCTAATCAGGACCCCAACAGTTATGCTCTCTCCCTTAAATTATGTTTGCTGCATACTGGTAACTCAGTATTTCACCCAAGATTAGCATACTGATGCCCCCTTATGAGTCCCTATTATATGGTACTTGGGTACCCAGAGCATTGGGGTTCCAGAAGATCCCTATGAGCTGCAGCATTTCTCTTGCCACCCATAGGGAGCCCATGCAAAGGCTTCTGCAGGACTGCCATTGCAGCCTGTGTGAAAAGGTGCATGCACCCTTTCACTGCCAGTTACACTGCACCAGGTCACTTATAAGTCACCCCTATAGCAGGCCCTCCAGCCCTGAGGGCGGGGTGCAGAGTACCTGTGTGTGAGGGCACCCCTGCACTAGCAGAGGTACCTCCAGGACCATTTTCCCAGACTTCAGGAGTGCGGGGATGCCATTTTACACGTGTACTGGAAATAGGTCACTCCCTATTCCCAGCTACATAATGGTAACTCCGAACATAGGTATGTTTGGTATCAAACATGTTGGAATCATACCCCAAGGCTTTTGCAAGCATTGGTTGTATGATTTCATGCACTCTGGGGGCTCCTTAGAGAACCCCCAGTATTGCCATTCCAGCCTTCTGAGGTTTTCCAGGCAGCCCCAGCTGCTGCCACCTCTCAGACAGGTTTCTGCCCTCCTGTTGCTTGAGAAGCTCAAGCCCAGGAAGGTGGAACAAAGGATTTCCTTTGGGGGAGGGGTGTTACACCCTCTCCCTTTGGAAATAGGTTTGGAAGGGGTAGCTTCCTTCCCCAGGCCACTGGAAATGCTTTTAAGGGCACATTTGGTGCCCTCCTTACATAATCCAGTCTACACCCGTTCAGGTACCCCCAGTCCCTGCTCTGGCACGAAACTGGACAAAGGAAAGGGGAGTGACCACTCCCCTGTCCATTACCACCCCAGGTGTGGTGCTCAGAGCTCCTCCAGAGGGTCCCTGGGTTTTGCCATCTTGGATTCCAAGTTGGCAGCAAACTCTGGGAGCATCTGAGTGGCCAGTGCCAGCAGGTGGTGTCAGAGCCGTCCCCTGATAGGTGCTTACTGTTTAGTTGACCAATCCCCCCCTTCAGCGCTATTTAGGGTCGCTCCTTTGGAGAATCTTCAAATTCAGATTGCAAGACTCCAGCAGGAATCCTCTGCATCCTTTACTTCACCTTCTCACCGAAGAAACTGCATCTGGACCCTCCAGGAACTAAACTGCAACAACGAAGCAAAGACGACTTCTGCAACATTGTAACTTCAGCTCCTACCAGCAACTGCAGCTGTTTCACGGTCGTGCATTCTCAGAGGACAGCCTGTCTTCAGTCTGCATCAGAAGAATGAACGAATCTCCCTTGGAGTGAAGGAGTCACTCCCCTGCTTCAGCAGGCACCTCTCTGCAATGATGACCATCTGCATGGGTCCCCTCTCCTGACGAGTTGCATGGATCCTGCATCACGGGTGGTAGACTGAAGTGGTCCAGATGGTCCTGACGTCCTACTGTCCAACTTTAGTGGAGGTAAGAGCTTGCCTTCTCACGCAAGACAGTACCCCGTGCACCACGTGTTTTTCAGTTGCCAAGGCGTGTGGCATCCTTCTATGAAATTCTTTGTGCACAATGTAGCTCCGGCCCCCAGCACTCCTTCCTAAGATGCACAGCTTCCTGAGTGGTTCTCTGGCGGCGTGGGATACTTTGTTTTTGTGCTGCATGGGCCTCCTTTTGCAACTCCTTTGTCCCCGTGCTGGGGGACTCCTGTGTGTGCTGGCTGGTATTCTGTGGGCTCTCTGAGTTGCTGAGAGCCCCCTCTGACTCATCCTCCTGGGTAGAGTCCACCAGGTCCCTCCTGGTCCCGGGCAGTGCCATTTTCCACTAACCATGAGCTTTGCCTGTGCCAAGGCTTGTTGGTGGAATCCAGCGATGCAAACCAGACTGCAATCATCCATCCGGTGTGGGATATCATCTGCACCAACCCGCATCCATCTTCTTGGATGCAGTACTGACTGTTGTTCTTCACCAGTGGTTCTTTTTTTGCACCTTGATTCGGGTTAGCGGGGGCTCCTGTCCTCCCTGGACTCTTCTGTGCTTCTTGGACTTAGTCCCATTCTTCCACAGGTCTTTAGGTCCAGGAATCCACCCTTTGTGTCTTGAAGTATCTTCTGGTTCTTCCATTATCTTCTTTCTCGTGTTCTTGTGTGTTCTGGGAATGTTACTGTGATTTACTCCTGCTTTCCTGGGCTCTGAGGTGGGTTCTATTACTTACCTTTGGTATTTTCTAATACTCCCGGCGCCCCTCTACACACCACACTTGCCTAGGTGGGAAACCGACATTCGCATTCCACTTTCTTAGTACATAGTTTGTGTTTCCCCTAGGCCCATTTCTAACCATTGTGATTTTCACTAATTGCACTGTTTTCTGTTTCTATTGCTATTGCTGCATACTAGTGTATATAATTGGTGTATTACTTACCTCCTAAGAGAGTATAGTCTCTATGGTATTTTTGGCATTTGTGTCACTAAAATAAAGTACCTTTATTTTTGTAACACTGAGTATTTTCTTTCATGTGTGTGAGTACTGTGTGACTACAGTGGTATTGCATGAGCTTTGCATGCCTTGGCTACAGCCACCCCTAGAGAGCCTGGCGTCTAGGCACTGCCTACATTTCACTAATAAGGGATAACTGGATGTGGTATAAGGTGTAAGTACCATAGGTATCCACTACAAACCAGGCCAGCCTCCTCCAAACCACTGTACTATATAGGTTACTTTTTAAAATGTTATTGTAATTGGCGACATTGGGTCATCCAGATAACTTGTGTAATGCCCGAATACCAGTCTTTCTCGATTTCCCCTGTTGATGTTTTCCCACTACATTTGATCTTTTATATTTTGATTGAATAAATGCATAAAACATTCCATTTGCATACTACTTTAATATCATTGTTTATGGGAGTGGTGTTGCATTTTTTTTCCAGGGACCCCTGTTCCTTCAAAGTTAAGTTTACTGCTCCATTGTAGGACACTCTACTTACTCCATGATACTATGCCACACCAGTCGATGACACATCATTCTCCTTTATGCCATTAACTTTGAGCTATGCTGAATAGTAGTCTCACTAGTGTACATCATGGCTAAAACACATTGGCAAAGGCAAAAGAACTTACATAGGTGAGACCTATTGGCTTTGCCACTGCTTGTTTCTAAGGTATGAACTTTAAGGTGACTTGCAATATCCTTATGTACACAGGGGGTATTTTACCCAATATAATACATGGTCACACCACCAACTTTCCCACAAACCACTTAAAACCTTTGTGCATAGGTTCTGTCATTCCAAGCTATTAAAGTAGAGCAGAAGAAAGAAAAGCAACATTCAATTTTTTGCTTTAAACAGCTTTATTAATTATGCTCCTTGACCTGATCTGCCTTTTACCTTGGCTGCTAGCTCTGGAAGAAGGCATTGTAATGTCAGAACTCGACTGTAATAACCCTGTCATAGTCATTTTCTGATGTATTTTCTTTATAATCAGTGAATGTCTTTTCTTTACAATGTGACTTGGTGCATCACAAACAGCCGTTACAAAGAAATTAGTGACTGCAGTTTATACAGAGATTAGGGAATCCATGTTTATATAGACTGTAACTCCAAGAGTTTCTTCAGTTGAAATGCTTCTAGTTATGACTGATGTGGAGCTGAGCTTCCCAAGATCACACGCAGGAGTAGAATTGTTATTAGAACTCCGGTTTCCGAGCACAGTTTACAGCTATTGTACCTAATCGCTTTTGATCTCTCCAGTGCGGTTCCAATTGGCATGAGGCGAAGGGCATGGTGGGTGTGGGGCGCAAAGGGTATGTTCTTCCTTTTTACCCTCCTACCTTGATTTGCTTGGTGCATGAAGATGCAAGGTTAATCAACATGTTATTTTCACATTTGAGCTAATTACTTTGTGAATATAAATAACAATAAAAGATACTTTCAGACTGTGTAAACATGCCTTCCTTTCTCCCTATTTCACTTCCAATATATATGATTGTGTATATTTATCGGAGCCTGCAGTTCGTAAACAATGAGCGATTTGTATAGGGTTGATTGAAAGTCCCCAAGGCTGTCCCTGTCCCCCCCGGAAATGTATTGTCTCCGACGCCCCTGCCTGGCGGCCCCAGCTCCTTGTGTCCCCTGGCAGCCCCAGCTCCCCCAGCTCCTTGTGTCCCCTGGCGGCCCCAGCTCCTTGTGTCCCCTGGCGGCCCCAGCTCCTTGTGTCCCCTGGCGGCCCCAGCTCCTTGTGTCCCCTGGCGGCCCCAGCTCCTTGTGTCCCCTGGCGGCCCCAGCTCCTTGTGTCCCCTGGCGGCCCCAGCTCCTTGTGTCCCCTGGCGGCCCCAGCTCCTTGTGTCCCCTGGCGGCCCCAGCTCCTTGTGTCCCCTGGCGGCCCCAGCTCCTTGTGTCCCCTGGCGGCCCCAGCTCCTTGTGTCCCCTGGCGGCCCCAGCTCCTTTTGTCCCCTGGCTGCCCACCTCCTTGTGTCCCGCGGCTGCCCTGCTCCGTGTGTCGTTTGTCTATTCTGGCTGCACAGCTCATTGTATCCCGTGGCTGCCCTGCTCCTTGCAATATATTAACACGTTACTGAAAAGTGAATTCTAGCCTTTTAGGGTACTACAAATTAAAAATCCCCTTGTCAGTGATGTGAATTTACTGTTGCTAATAGTTGCAATAGCACAGTTCGCAATGCTGGTTTCGTTTTTAGTGAAACATCAGCTCAGACCTCGTGCTCATTCAGTCCTTGGCTTCTTCTGCCATCGGCAGAACTGCAGTTTTAATCGTTTTTTAAATTATCATTTTGTGCTGCACGAACTACAGCCAGGTTGGAGCTGGCTTACTTCATGTAGAGTTCAGGTGCACCGACCCCACAGGAGATATCAGATCTTGTCCTTAAGAAGAGTGTGAGGGCTTTTCTGCTGGAGCTGCTCTAAGGACCCTTTCAGCCGGTAAGGCGGCAAGGTCCTATATTGGCTGAGTTTCTTCAGTTGTATTTTCATTAAACAAAGGCTTTCTGCCTGTCTCTGGAGGTTTGCCTTTGTCCACTTTGCAGAATTTAATTTGCGTGATGTACTACTTAAGACATGCAAAGAAAATAATGAGAATTACAATTTTAAAATCAAACATCAATGATTAACTTTGTTTCATTTGTTTGGAGCAACGACCATAGCGTGTGAATACTAGTGTAGAGACTTGTGTATGCCTGATAGGGGAGCATTGCACACAGGCAGAGGACTAACCAGGCATTGGCTACTCTACTGATTTGCTGCTCTTTCAGTCTCCTCCTGAAGACTACATCTTGGACTGTGTAATAGACAATAACGTGGGGTATATATGTGGTGCCTGCATCAAGAGAATGTATAAGAGACTCTGGATCACAACGCCCGCATTTTGCAAAGCATTTCTGAGGAAAAAATATCGCATCCAAGAGACTCTCTCACTAAACTGACATTAAAGTCCTATGATTGAGTACAGTTATTTCCTTCGACTTTTGGTTACTATCATCTAGCTTTTATTCACTCACAGCATATAGCATTGTGGGCTGTGACCTGCACCCCAGCAGCATTTGCCTTTCTCTTCCATGGATCCGCCCTGATCCCTGTGCCTCTTGGATAATAGTCTGTGGTCTGGCCTGCAGCTGCTGGGCCTGGGTTTGCAGGTTGAGAAAGATCCTATTTGGTGCGTACGTTTCTCATGGCACTACCCACATGTCCCCCAGAGTCTGGGTGCATCCAGTCTTGACTTGCATTCTCTCCTCGGGGGGTCCGGTGCAGTGACGTCAGAGCTGGGGTGATGTGGGCAGTCAGGTCCTGTCAGACCCAGGTGGAGGCTGGAGGTCTGATTTCAGTTCCTCTCCAGTTTCCAGATTTCAGGGCGCCTAAGTCGTCTGTGATGTACCGGTCCATTCACGCCAGCTCTCATAGACTTATGCTCGAACATGGGTTTAGGGCAGGGGTCTTCAAACTGGGGGGCGGCGCCAGGCTCCTGCCAAAAGAATCATTACGCTGATAACAGGGCGTTGTTTTAAGTTTGAACCCTGGGAAAAATAATTGTAAAATTAAACCGCCCTGTAATGGGCCATCACCAAAATGTTTGGTCATTTATACCCCACTCCCACTTCTAATAATCACTATGTGAACACTTGTTAGTAAGGCCTGACTGACCAGAATAGTATGTTTGGTATCATGCATGCATTCAATTGCATTTTAAAACGGTAACAGAACTTAGCTGCAATGTTTAAATAAGTCTACACATATTTAAGCATTGCCAATTTAATAGAATAATTGTGAAAAAATGTGTAGGGGGGCACGGTATATGTATTTCCACTGGGGGCGTCAATAAAACTTTCAAGACCACTATGTTAGGGAGTGTGGGAACTCTCTTCAGCGTCATCAGTTGACATTTTCTGCTTGTAGGCCAGGTTGATCTTGGGCAACGGAAAGAACTGATTTAATGAATTACATTTTAAGTAGTCATTTGGGCCATTCTGCCGAGCTGTGCGCGAAATATTTAATATTTTTAATGTTCGGTATTGAACTACGAGTCTGATCGCTTTCCCTGTTGGCATTTTTGTTTCAGAGAAAACCATTATGCTAGGTCCACTTCCACACTTCTGAGACCCACTATTTCTACTCAGAAACGGTTCTCGGAGCTGGCAGCGTGCCAAAAAGCAACCGATACCGCCACTTAAATAGCTTCGCAGCAAAGTTGCACATTAACTTAAAAATACTCGGAGATCAACCGTTAAAATGTTTTCGTTTCGGTTGCACTGCTAACGAAAACCATATGTCCAAGTGCACTCAGGCGGGCCTAATGCCCCCAGAGACCTAAGTTAAAAGCAAATGTCTAGATTCGTCCCCGTTTTCAAAACTGAGTGTTTGTAACGATGCAGTTTTGCAGAATGAAAAAAAAAAAAAAAAACACAGGGCGCCAACTCCGAAGTCCTGTGTGGACGGTGCATCTCCAGCCAGGGGATTGCAGATGTCAAGTATTGTGCCAGGAAAAACAAATGTCGTCACCAGAAGCCCAATCTGATGGTTCTTGGCAGACTCTGCGCTGACCGTGCCCTGTGCTGGCGTCGGAGCATGCCGGGCTGGGATCAGTTTACGCACAAGCGCGCCTGTGTGGCAAATGACTCCATATTCAAAATGGCACCTCCCAGGCCCCTCGGAATTCGACACAGCCTTTTAGTTATGCGGACGCACTGCCCCATTGATGTACGTCACTACCGATTTTCCACTTGCATCATTGCACTGAGACAGTCCTATGTGGAAGTCCTGTATATTTACACTGTGGATCCTTATTGCTGTGTTTATTTTAGTAGCACACAAACCCTGCTATACTTGTAATGTTGCGTTCCACGAGGGGCGGGTTCATGTCAGATTTTCAGGGTATCCATTGGCTTTGTAAATGAGTGACCCGTTCTGTTCACTGCTTGTAATTTTGATTTATGTGAAAATGCTGAATTTCTGGAATGGATCTGCCTTTCCTTTTTGGACTGCAGGGGAGTTGGTTTTAGTTTTAAAGATTTGCATCTTGGCTGTTTATCTGCTTCAGTAAAAGTAATTATATTAAGTAAACATTCACATGAAGACAGTAGAGTTTTAAAAGGATTTTAATTTTGACTATATGCATTAATTTACACCGACCAGGAGGCCAGCTGGCTGGTTGATGGTGTGTGCAACTTGTTTCTCCATTCTTTTTATTTGTATTTTAAGACCTTGTTGCACCCTTTCTGAGGTGGCCAGGACCGTAAGATAGCCAGACATTGCAATGAATATCCCAAAGGCATCTGGCTTTGGACCAAAAGGTGAAAGAACAGTCTACATCTCAGGGGATCATCCCTTGCATGTAGAGTTGCATCCATCTGTCTGGCCTGGTGGCAGGAATAGCTGAACTATGAGAGGCCGAGCGCAGTACATTTGTAGCATAGAATCCATTATCAGACTGAACTGCAACAAGAACCTCAACACCCCTGCAAAGGCTACAATATTCTTGTGGTCCTGTTTTGATTCCTATGTTATAAAAACCTTCTGCATCACGACCAAGCTCTCCATGACCGCAGATTCCCAGCACAAAGAAACAACTACTCCCCACAGTCCATGCGACAGACCTGTGGGTTCTACCATCCATGGCGAGGAGACTTCTATCTACCCCAGCATTCGGAAGAGTTGCTTAGAAGCGTCCAGCATCCCCCCCCACTCCTGTTCCTACCTTAAATGCTGTGTTGCACTTGAAATGGAAAAAGAAATTGAGAGTATTGTCCCTCAAGCGATGTGGAGGGAACATTTTAAAGCAACAAATGAGAAAAGAATCAGGCGGTCAGCGACTCAAAAAGAGGAAGTGGGAAGTATCCACAAATTAATTTCAAGGGGCCGTGATGAGATTGGACGTTCTTTATTAGAGAACGGAGAAACTCCATCCACATACGCCGAGCTCCACTGTCGGATATTCAAGACATAACATTCTGACCATTCCATTTAGAAAATACCAAAAATACATCTAGGGGAATACATTGTAGCAGACCGATCTAATGCCCACATATTACACCACTACTCCTTTAAATTAAACCTCCCACACCCAAAAACCTACATAAAGGGGGAAACAAAGATCAAAGAAAACACAAAAGAAAAATAACTAATTATTTATGGCTAATATGTTAAAATTCCAAATTCTCCCATCATCTAGTTTTGTGGCTTCATTGAGCACCTTAATAACGTTAGGAAGATCACTATATAGAGATCCTTGTGGCGTTTTCCTAGACCGTTTTACTTTAACCATGTTGCCTGTCTTAACATTCACATTCTTGACAGCCTTACGAGCATCGTAACGTTCTTTTCTATCCCTCTGCAACTGTTTTTCTCTAGTCCTCCCTTCACTGATTCTTTCCTCAATTGTGGAAGATTGACTACTGTATGCTCTCACCCAATGGGGACAAACTTTGGCGTTAGACATGCATTTGCAAAACACTTCAGAAGGACTTAGGGCCAGATGTACCAAAGGGTTTTATCCATTCTGTGTCTATGGGAAAATGTGTTCGTACATATTGGCCTTAGACCTGTAGTAGAATGCGGTGTGAACCTGTACTCATTCACCTTTCCTTCCACCACCTTGACCTAATCCATCCCATTCATTCTTGCAACTTAAATGGTTTCTTTCAATGTTCTGTTGAACTGTTCTACCATTCAGTTTGTTTCGGGATGATATAAAGCACTTCTCTTGTGCCCAGTTCCCCATTCTAGTAAAAATGGCAGACGGTAATTGCACCCTGTTATCATTAAGAATACAACACAGACTGCCTTCTCTAACCCCCATCCCTGCTAAAATGTTACACACCCAGTGTGGATATATCATGCACCACCTTAACATCTGGCCACCTTGATAACTCGTCCATTAGCACCAGCACATACTTGTTCAAAATTCCTTATGTACCCATGCAATTTCCTCCCACACCTTACTTGGGATCTTTAGACAAACCATGGGTGTGCCATTCTGACCTCTTGAGGATTGTCATTCAATCTGCATTCCCAGCATTCCCTGACAACCCTTTAAATTTGAAAATCCAAGCCTGGCCACCAATACACACTCCTCAAACGTTCTTGTTTAATGAATAATCTGGTTTCCACTATTTGCCAGACTCATCAAACGTCTTCTCACACCCACTGAATACCAATCTGTCACCCTGCAGTAAAAGTCTGTTGCATAAAGGGAGCACACTTCTAACTCTTTTAAAGCCTCCAAGTTATTGCCAACTCCAGATTCTCATCTCTGCCACATTTTAAACAAATTGTTTGATCACATCATCTTTCTGAATCTCCTCCAATCATTCACTCTCGAAAGAACAATCTCCAGTAGCCACAAAAACGTTATATTCTTCTTCCTTCCACCAACACCCCTTATTTTGACCATCCTTCTCAAGGCGAGAGAGGCAATCAGCAGTTTTATTCTCAACCACTGGAATGTATTCAGCAGAAAAGTTGTAATCCTGCATTGCTAGTAGCCATTACCTCCCATCCCTCCCTCGCCTTCCTTTTAACCAATGAGGCCTCCCGCCTCCCCCCTAGACCCTCCCTTCCCCTTTTAACACCCCCCCCCCCACCCTTATCCCCTCCTGTTCTTTTGTCTAGCCCACGCTAGACGTTTTTCTTTTCCCTTTTTACCTGCACGGCGGGGCCTGGAGGTCGTCGATGGAGGCACTCCTCTGGACGCGGAGCTCCGCGAGGAGTGCTGCGGCTGGTCGTGTCTTTGACGAGCAGCAGGGCTGCTCGGGAGGCGTGTACTGGGGGTCGGCTGACGGGATCAGCCGGCCCTCTGTGGCTGGGGCGTCGGTTTCCGCGCCGCGGAGCCGCGGGGAACTGAGGGAATTCGATTTGTGATGGCTCTACAGGTAGGACGGGCGTTCTGCCCGTGGTTTTTATGGTTTTTAGCCAAAGGTTTGACCTTTTTAGGGATTGGTGGATCCCTGTTGGGGGAGGACCAGGTTCCTATATATGGGGTAGGATTTTAGGTGAGAGTCAGTGTTATTTGAATGTTAACCATGCCTAAAGTTCCAGCAAAAAGGCGTAGGATTGTCTCTTCTTCCTCCTCTGAGGAGGGAGGTGCGGCTGGCGTTGCTACTCCTGAGAGCTCACAGTTACCAGGCAGGGGTACTCCCCTCATGTCCAAAGAGGAAGTGCAGGATATGATTGAGGTGGCTGTTACCAGGGCGCTTCAAGCAGGCGTGGCCAGGACTGGTCAGTCTAAGCTTGCGCATTCATCAGTAGCGGCAAGGAAGTCCTCATCGGATAGTGAGGATGAGGCCCCATCTACGTCTTCTGGGGGGAAATATGTTTCCAGAGAAGAAATGTGGGAAGTGATGGCACATGTTCGTGACAATTTGGGTTTCCCAGTGTTTCAACCTGCAAACTCGGATTCTCACTTATTTCCTCAATATCAGACTCCTTCTAAGTTTGCCATGCCTTTTCAGGGACCTGTGAAGGATATGGTGTTTCGTGAGTGGAAGGATGTGGATAAGGCTCAAGTTCCACGATTCCTTCAGAAACTTTACTTGCTTGAGGGTGAGGAGGTTTTGCCTCCTTAGGTACGCCTGGATTCAATTTTGGCTACTCTGATTGGCAAAACGGCAGTCAATCCGGAGGATTGTGTGCTTTCGGATGCCACGGACCGTAAAGTGGATTCAGGTCTTAAGAGGGCATTTACTGCTGAGAATCTGGCGCTGAGGGCAGGGATTTATTCTGCTTATGCGTCACAGTCGTTGGTACAAGACTTTGATAGGCTGGCGGTGGCTGTGCAAGAAGGGGCGGAATGTTCAGAGCTCCTGGCTGGTATGGAGCAGCAGGCCAGATTGTTGGCTGATGTGTCTTCGGATGTGGTCCGTACTTCGGCTCTGGCCTCTGGGGCTTTGATTGGGGCTCGTAGGTCCCTCTGGTTACGTTCCTAGAAGGCTGACCCAGGGGAAAAGGCGGCCTTGTTGAGACTGCCGTTTGAAGGTCGTAGCTTGTTTGGGGAGCAATTGCCATCCATGCTTTCCAAGGCATTTAAGGAGCGGAAGCATGCCTTGCCTTATAAAGGGGGTTCTTCTTCGGGTAAAGGGTGGAAGAAGCATTCCCGATCTTCTCCTAATAGGGATGCTAAATCCTTTTCATTTAGGAAACAGCGTTTTCAGCCGCGTTTTTCACCTAAGAAGTCTGCTCCTGCGGCCCGGTGTGGTTTCAAGAAGAGGTCCTGACAATCACTGTGGGCCTGGCAGAGGGCCGGTTGGGGGAAGACTGAGTCACTTTCTTTCGGCTTGGGAGGACAGTGTCAACGATCATTGGGTACTAGACATTGTGGCCAATGGTTATGTCATCAATTTTGTGGTGGTTCCTCCAGATTCAGGGGTACGTCCCACCCCTCTGCCTTCAGGGGGGTCACGGAGAAGAGCATTATTGGACGGAGTGCGGGACTTGCTGGTCAAGGGGGCCATTTCCCACGTTCCGCCAGACGAATGGGGTCAGGGCACTTATTCAGTCTTGTTTCTTGTGCAGAAAGTTTCAGGGGGATTTCGACCGGTGCTCAATCTGAAGGAGGTGAATACTTAGATCAGGACAGTGCATTTCCGCATGCTGTCCATTCAGACTATTTTTCCATTGGTCAGGCAAGGGGACTTTCTAGTGTCACTGGATCTGCAGGATGCTTACCTACACGTGCCTGTGGCAAGATTTTCTCAAAAGTTCCTGAGGTTTGCTGTGGGTCAGGAGCACTATCAGTTTTGCGTTCTACCTTTCGGTCTAAAATCTTCTCCTCGAATTTTCACGAAGGTGCTGGCCCCCCTGGTGGCTTTGCCTCATTCAGAAGGGGTGTTTCTGCATCCTTATCTGGACGACATTTTGATTCATGCCCAATCGCGAGACCTGTTGCAGAGGCAGGTGGCCCAAGTTCTGGGGGTCCTGCAAAACCACGGGTTTTTAATCAACTGGGAGAAGTCCGACTTAGTTCCGTCCCAGGATCTGGTTTTTCTGGGGGCTCGGTTTCAGACTCTTCTAGGTTTGGTGACTGTGTCAGAAAAAAGGTTGGGTGTACTCCAGGCTTTGGTGAAGAAGGTATTGTTGCTGTCTGCACCCCGAGCTCTTCTATGGTTGCGTCTGCAGGGTCATTTGGCGTCGGTGATATTTCTGGTTCCTTGGGCACGTTTCCATCTCCTGTGCTTGATGACATGGTTCTTGAGAAGGTGGGCGCCAGGGTCCGGTTCTCTGAAGGACATGGTTCCGGGGTCCGGATTGATTCGCAGAGAGTTGCAATGGTGGTTAGATGCAGCCCATCTGAGGGTAGGGGTTTCTTTGTCGCCTCTGAGACCCGTGGTGGTGACTACGGATGCCAGCCTCTCCGGTTGGGGTGCGTGGATGGGGTCGGCTCAGATTCAGGGGTTTTGGTCCCCTCGGGAGGCGAGTCGGTCGTCGAATTGGCCCAAATTGAGGGCTGTATTCCTGGCTCTGGTCCATTTCCAGGGTTCCCTGAGGGGAGCAGCGGTTCTGGTTCACAAGGACAACTTAGTGGCCAAGGCTTATGTCAACCGGCAAGGGGGGACCAGGTCGAGGGCTCTGTTCAATCTAGACAGGGAGATTTTTGTGTGGGCTCAGGAGTGGGTTCCTTCTCTCAGGGCTACGTACATTCGGGGGGTGGTCAATGTTCGGGCGGATCTGCTGAGCAGGGTGATTCCTTCCTCTCAACATTTCTCCCTCCAGAAGTCTCTGTTTCAGCATCTGGTTCGACTTTGGGGGCTTCCAGTGCTGGATGTGTTTGCGTCCGCAGAGAATGCGAAAGTGGATCGCTTCTGCTCCTGGTTTCGGTGTCCCCAGGCCTGGGAGGTGGACGGGATGTCATGTCCTTGGCCGAAGGGCCTTTTGTATGCGTTCCCTCCGTTTCAACTGCTCAGGGCTTTTCTGTTACGGGTAAGGGATCTGGGGTCCAGGGTTATCCTAATTGCGCCACTTTGGCTGAGGGCGAATTGGTTCCCGTTGTTGAGGCTGATGGCGGACGGGAGGATGTGGCCTCTGCCTCTTTGTCCGTCTCCCCTGGAGTTTCCCTGCCTCCCATTGGGGTCATTGAGGAGGTTACACTTGACGGCCTGGAAGTTGAACGACGGGGCTTGACGGGTCTGGGGGTACCTGTGGCTTTGAGTTCTACCTTACTGGCTTCCAGGAGACGTTCCACTTTACTTTCTTATGGTAGACAGTGGAAGGTTTTTTCGTCTTGGTGCTTAAGTCGTGAGTTGGATCCTACCTGCGCTTCTATCTTTGAGGTGATGCAGTTCCTGCAGGACGGTGCTCATTTAGGGTTGTCAGTGGCATCTCTACGGGTGCAGTGGGCGGCTATTCAGGCATTCAGAGGGCCATGGCGTAATCTTCAGGATGAAGGGCGCTTGATGCCTAGATTTTTTCAAGGGCTTATTAATTTGTTTCCTCGCCCGGTACGTTCTTTTCCTTCATGGGATCTTTCGTTGGTTTTGGATGTGTTGACGGATGCCCCTTTTGAACCATTGGGGGACTGTGATTTGCGCCATCTATCATTGAAGACGTTCTTTTTGGTAGCCATTACTTCGGCTCGTCGGTTAGGGGAATTGGGGGCATTGGCTTGTTCCTTTCCTTTTTGTAAAATTTTTCACGATAGGGTGGTTCTGGTTCCGGTGCCTTCCTTTATTCCGAAAGTCAATTCTTCGTTCCATTCGCGTCAGGAGGTCATCCTGCCTTCATTTTGTCCAAATCCCTTCCCAAGGGAGGAGGTCCGTTTGCATTCGTTGGATGTACGCAGGGTTTTATTGGAGTATCTGCGGGTGGTGGCTCCTTTTCGTAAGGGGGATTCGCTGTTTGTTAATTTTGGTCCGGCACGCAAAGGTGAGAAACCTTCCACGGCTTCCTTGAGTCGGTGGGTAAGATCGTTGATTCTGTTGGCCTATTCCTTGAAAGGGGTGGTTCCTCCTCAAGGGATTCAGGGGAGATCTACCAGGGGTATGGCGGCTACGGTGGCGGAGCTTCAGGGGACGTCTGTGGTGGAAATTTGCAGGGCCGCCACTTGGGCTTCTTCTTCGACATTTGTGCGTCATTACAGGCTGTCGGACTTGGGTAGTTTGGAGTCGGTATTAGGTCACCGGGTCTTATCCTCTATGAGATAATGGGGGTAGGTATTTGGGGTGATCTTGATGCAGGATATTAAATAAAGGTCTTGCAACTCGCTGTCCGTCTCCTGTGTGTTTTCTTGCTATGTCTCATTGGTTAAAAGGAAGGCGAGGGAGGGACGGGAGGTAATGCTTCCATTTTCTTACGATAATGGCATTACTCCTAGTCCTACTCCCTCGCCTTCCTTTTCCGTTCCCTCCCGCCCTCCCGGTACGGACTGGCCGAGTTGCGGCTTGGGCTTGGTTTTTGTACAGGAGGGGATAAGGGTGGGGGGGGGGGGTTTAAAAGGGGAAGGGAGGGTCTAGGGGGGAGGCGGGAGGCCTCATTGGTTAAAAGGAAGGCGAGGGAGTAGGACTAGGAGTAATGCCATTATCGTAAGAAAATTGAAGCATTTTATGATCTGAGGCGCAATACAGTCCAAACCCCGTCTACCGAAAACTTCCTGTAATGGTTTGTGGTCTGTCACAAACGTACCTCCCCACAAAAACTGTTTGAATTTCTTCAGGACCCAAAACACCACTAAGGCTTCTTTTTTCAAATGTAGAGTGATTACACTCTGCCACATTCAAAGACCTGAAGGCAAAGATATAAATGACCGTTCCATTGTCTTGCTTCTGCTTAAAAACTGCCCCAAAACCTTTCTCACTAGCATTGGTAACAACATAGCATGTTAAGCCAAGGATACAATTCTTCAAATGAGGTGCTAATGACAATCCTCCTTAATATTTTCAAATTCCTTTTGACACTCCTCAGCCCAGTCAAAGTGTACCCCCTTCCTTAACAGTCCTCGAAGGGCACAGGTGTGACTGGCAAAGGTCAAGCCTATTATAAAGTTCTGCCATCCCAAAAAATGCCTGCACCTCCTCTTTCTTCTCTGGAGGGGTAAACCAGAAACAGTCTTCACCAGATCGTCTTTCAGTTTAACTCCTTCTGCGAAAATTGTATGTCCTGGATAGGTTGTCTCAGGCAGAAGAACCTACCTTTACTGACTTTAAGTGTAATACCTTTTGAGCGGAAGATTCTTAGCACTTCTGCGATTGTGCTCAAGTGAGAAGAAAAACTGTCACTGAATATCAAGACAGCGGCCTGGAAAAATGAGACTCCTGAAACATTCCCTAGCATATCATTCATCAGCCTTTAAAAAAAATTGAGGTGGCTAACCAGAGACCGGGAGGCATTCTATTAAAATGATAAACTCCAAAAGGTGTTATGAATGCAGTGAAATTCTTTGAGTCTTTGCTCATACACATCTGATGGTAGTCTGATGTGAGATCCAGAATGGAGAAAAACTTAGCTCCCCTCAGTACACCAAAAACAAGACATGTTTTTGAGATCCACAATAAATATCAATAATGTCTACAAATGGAGTAAGGATGTTGTATTGTAGAGTTTTTATTCAATCTACTCATTCTCAAACCAAGTATTTGTTGCGTTTGGCTTAAAACTTAAAAGACTGCTTGGGAGACAATATACTATTTTCAATTTTGTTTGAGAAACAAGTATGTTGAAAAAAACTCTACAATATGCAATTTTAATCCATTTGTAGACATTACTGATATTTATTCTAGACTTCAAAAACATGTCCTGTTTTTTCCGGATTTATGGGCCAATCCTGCATATCTTTTGAGGTTGTGGTGTCGATTTTCGAGTTTTCCCTAAATCCCTCTCTTTTTTTCCCATCAGTTTACCCACCATTTCCATAATGTTTGGCAGGGAAAATCTGTTCTCCACTACCTCTTTATTGGGATGCCTGTAATCTACTTGCAACCTGATCTCTGTTAAGCTCTTTGTAGCCACCACAATGGGAAGGGTCTACTGTCTCAATTATGCCTTCTGCACTCAGATGCTCTAGCTCCAATTTCACGGCTTCTTGCTAGTTTATAAGGATTTTCCTGACTTTGCATGGTACAGGAACCACAATCTTTTTCAAATGAATGCTGTGCACATAACCTCTCCCACACCTCACCTGATAAGATCTCTTAAAACTCAAGCTCAAAATCGGCTGTGGCACTGTCAGATGTCATTGCCTAAGTGTTAAGTTTTTGTTTTTTTTAGCTGAACCTGAGGTTCTGCATTCGGTTCTATATAAATTCCTAAAAATTTCTGATGCAGCCAACTTAAACCAGTGTCTCCCTTTGCAGGGTCATACATTTTCCCTTCTACTGCATTACCTCGAAATTCAATGTTTGCTTTGAAATAGCCACCTAGCTCAGTGGGCTTTCTGCCATTACTGTAGGGCGTGACAGCAGGATCCCTCAGGTCAACCTTCCCTCGGAAGCATCTGGCAAAATCTTCATCAGAATTTCTAAATCCATCATCAGAGTAACTGTGATGCCCTTAAGGGACACCTAGTCGCATAGATTCACTCAGATCATGCCAGAAACACAACTGATATTTACAACTTCTAAGACTCATCCCAATTTCACAAATATTGTCTCTGGGAGTACTAGATTTGCAACACTTGGTAAAGTGTCCTTTCTTATCACAGTGTTTACAATTTACTTTTAAAGCTGGGGAGTTTTTAAGATGAGCAAAATGACTGGGAATCCCACACCTAAAACAAAGATTTTTCTCTTTGCCCAAAGTAGAAGGTTTCTTCTGATTGGACGTACCATATTTACCCTGGGGACGGCATATTTGTGTTTCTGTAGTTCTTGAATACATGGCAAACAGTGTTCTACTCTCTTCGATACACAAATAGTACCGCATTCAAGCAGGGATCATTTTTGTACCATATTTCCTCACAAATCTTATCACATTTGCACTCTAACATAAATGGGCCTTCTAATCCTTTCTTCTTTGTTGATCCCAGAATTGCAGGAAAAAGCCAGCTTCTGCAGGGCTGTGACAAAATACTCCACTGATTCATCACAACCTGTTTTCTCTTTCCAAAATAAGAACCTTTCAAAATTAGAGACTTTGGGTAGAAATTGTCATCCAACCATTTGATAGGTCTCTCAAACTTGTTAAGAGACTGATGCATCACCATCATCATTAGATTCAATATTAGGTACATTTTCAGCTATTTCTCACCCCTCCGCCCCTAAACAGTGGAGTAACATGGATGTGTTTTTTTGTCAGAAGGCATATTCGGACCACATACTCGCAAGTAATTTATGAATACCTTTGTTCCATTTGGCCCAAGGTAGAAGAGGTTCTCCAAGTGAGGGCAGAAAAAATGGGTATGGCGATACACTTTGCATTTTAGCAATAAAAATGAAAAATATAAATTTAGCAGAGAGAATGAAAAGAGAAGAAAAAATATAAGTATGTATATGTATGGTACAGTAGTAGAAAATAATAAAAAAGGTCTAAACAGATCAAGAGAAAAAAATAGGTAAACAAAAAAAAACATTTGAAGGCAAAAGAAGTACAGACTCCCGGCACACAAAATTGTTCCCGAAATCCTCCTGAAAGTGAAACCATTGTTAATGAAGCAACATGCAATATTGCACTAGGCAAAGGACAGCATAGTATGTCTTAGGTTTCTTTGACTAGAGGAGGAGTCAGCCCAACTGTAGCATGGGTAAATTGTTCAAAAGTCCAGTGTGCATCATCAATTTCCTAGAGAGAATACTGAGGGAATAAAATCCCAAAGTGAGCCAGAAACTATAAACCACTGCAACTGAAACTCTTAAGGATGCTCAAGACCGGGAGCAGTAGGTAACACGGAACAGAGTTCCATCACTGAAGAGGAGCCACTTAATAGAAAGTTGCAGCTTTGTGCACAGGAGCAAGACTCAAGGCACAGAGCGGGAGGTTAGCGCAAGTGGGGATGTAGCTTTTAATAATGAGTAAGCAGGCAAGAGTAAGGAGCTAAAGGGGCTCTCAGAATATGTGGGATGCTTAATTGAAGGCTGAGGTCTCCTGCATGGGAGTGAGATACGAGGCACAAAGTGAGGGTTGCTCAGCATGTACAGGTAAGCAGTTCTCGATGATGAAAAAGTAGGCACGACCTGCAAGCAGCAGGGGCTCAGGTATAGGAGCAAACCAATATAATGCCCACCTATCACTGGTAGCTTTCGAGGATTTAACAAAAAAAAAGAATGATATCCCAGCGCCAGATAAGTGAAATTCCTCAAGAATGTTATTTTTACCTGCAGACATAAAAAACGAGGATCACTCTGTCACAGTTATACGGGTTGCTCTCTTCTCAGCCGATCTGCAAAAAAAAAAAACAACAAGAGAAATGTCCCCTGGGCAAAAGATGACATGTCTGATCGGCCTACAACTAAAGTCTCTTTTCTGTGACGTCACTGATAGATTCCCTATGTTCATTGGGTATTTCCTCACCACTGCTAAAGAGCTGAAGTACCTGGTCGCTGGACCTGTTTTATTTCCCCGCCTACCTCCCCCATCTGTTCTGCCACAGCTTGGTAAGTTCACCCTTTGTTTTCCTGTTTGTGCTGGAGAAGGTTCTAGGAGTCAGGAGACTGATATTAGCATCCACGGTGAAACCACAATCTCCTGATGCTGTGGGTTTATAAAACGCTGTGCTGCTCCTTGCGGTTGCTTCAGCAGCTATCCTTTTAGTAACTGGGTACCCTTGAGAGCAAGGGAAGTTGAGTCCATTCATATTTGTGTGACCTCTTTGTTCCTGGCCCCTATCCTCCTGCTGGATCAATTAAAAGCTGGTCCCAGAGGTTCAGTTTTTGGCTTCTAAATTTTTCAGTTCAATATGTTGGGTCCCTTGATGATCGGGGATCCAGTGTTGAGGGTACATTACCCTTGTGCCACCAGTGGGCTTGCTCTCACCTCCACAGGGGTCTCAGATGAGTTCTGGAGCTCAAACACTTTGCTTAACTAACGATTAACTTCATATGTAGAACCATGCTTTGTTTTGGTCTTGTGTAATGCTAAATGTACTCAATATAAGACTGACTTCTAGTGTTCCTTACACGAGTGTTTGCCCAAAGAGGTCTGGCTTTTCTATTTTTAAAACACAACCTTAGCAAACTGTGCATAAATGATGTTTTGGGCTCCTCCACAGCAGGGTGTCTGTTACAAAGTACATCCCATCCGAAATCGATAACATGTTTGGCTTTTACATCTGTGAAAATGGAATCAAAAACTTCAGTTTTCTTCAGTTGGAGCGTCAAAAGGCGATCGTTCCTTTTATCAGCTAGGGTGAAAAAATCTTTTTCTTATTAGCGTTATATTTTACAACAAAGTAACCAAGTTAGACGGCATTTCTCCAATAAACTGCGCAGATTAGAAAGACAAAAATAATATCTCTCCCACCCACATAGAGCTTGATAGAATTGCCTACACGTGATGTGAAGCGCTCTTGATGTACTTTCTAGAGCTAGGTGCAATTGCATTTTTGGAAAGGGCTATGTGGCACACAGACGTCTGTCGTCATCAAACTAACTCTTGAGGGAAAGGCTTGTTGATGCCAAACAAAGTGCCCGTGGTCCTTCAGTTTGTTCAGCAACAATGAATGGAACTCAGTTCGATTTATGTTTAATTTGCTTTTTTCAAGTTTACTGTCTTTAATATAGATACTATTTTTGTGCTCACGTGTAAAGAGAAAGTAATCCCAATTTCAAGTGAGGGGCCTTTTCGGTACAGCAAAAAAAAACCAAAAAAAAAACATGTAAGTAAAATAGAAAAAAAACACAGAATTACACTTTCTATTCCGTACTTCCATAAAGAACACTTTTGTAGTGATTGGGCGTCAGTGCTCTGGTCTTTGTGGTGTGGCACCTTTCATCCTTTTGCTTGTGTTTCTAGGCACAGGTGCTACCAGCAAGAGGGATGAGGGTAAAAGCAGTTTATTTCAACACACTGCCATAAACAACGTTAATCCGCATAAGAACTTTCCGTAGTTATCATGGATACTTTCTGACTACTGTGTACATGTTTCACTGCAATACATTTTGTAAATCTTTGAATTTTGTGAATTTTTCTCAAGATGTCATGGGAGGATGATCCTATTCTTAATACTGAAATGAGTGAAATTTACCCATTAAATAATTTGCTATATATATATATATATATATATATATATATATACACACATATATTTATATTTATATTTTGCTGTTTTTTTGGCCAGATATTTCTGTTGCTTCGGTTTTCAAATAAATATGTAGGTCCTTTGGTGAATTTCCTCTTAGAACACAACTAAACGTCTCATATTAACCTAAATGATTTGCAGCTTATCTGTGTGTCTCTGGCAAGAAGGGGCAGTTGTACACAGTCTCAAAAAGCTCAGTGGCATTTTAGGTTCCCATTCTAAAGTAGTTGGTAGAGACCAAGCCCCTAGTTTTGGGTACTAAACTTTGATGTATCTATCAAGAAGGCAGTGCAGTATAGAATGTCTATAGGATGTAGATCTTTCACCAAATTTTCTGGTAGGAGCAGTAGTTGGAAAACTCCTTTTTTGGTTACGCCTGTATGTGTGCTTGTGCGCTGCTTGGTAAAATCTATTAACAAAAAAAGCTAAAAAGGGGCTTTGAACTCCAGCCCCTTACTTACCTGAATTTACCATTGGCTTAGTCCGTTGCTCTGATGTACGTGCTTCTGATAGGCCAGCACGTAGTCCTGCTTCACTTCCTGTTGTCTTCGTTTTCTTAGCCGTTCATGCCGTCGGGTTGCCTTCGGACTAAGTACTCCTTCTGGTCACTTCCCGTTGGACACTGGCTAGCGGTTTTCCTCTGGCTTCGATGCTGAAGGTAATTCTTTTTCTTTCTGCATGCCGGCGTCTTTCTTCGTGGCGTCTTATTTCTTCGCTGCCGTTTTCTGTCTTCTTTCTTCACTGCTGTCTTCTTCTTTTTTTTTTTTTTTTTGCTGCCGTCGTCTTTCTTCTTTACCGCATGCTGTCTTCTTCTTTCCCCACACGTCTTACAATCACTGCAATCCGGAGCTTGTGCTAAGATATTTACGTTTCCAGCTCAAGTCATAAATCACAATACATTCAAATCCTGATTTCTCTACTTGGCACCAATTGTGTGATCTTGGGCAAAACCCTTTAGCTGCCAGTGCAAATGTGCAGATTCCCTTGGAATGGTCTGCGCAACTTTGCGAGGCTGAGAGGATGTCTTATTTATGAGGTGCTACGGTGGCAAACCTTCAAGTCTTGGATCCTCCTCCAGTGCCCTTGTGAGATGGGCAGGGTGCTCTAGGCCGACCTGCTAAAGATAGCTCAGTGCGTTGTGACCCTACTGCGAAGAGCTCCGTTAAACCCATGATGTCTGTGGGAGGTCCATGAAATGAGCAGCACAGGGCAGTACCTTAATGGCAGTAGGCTTGCCAAGCACCGTATGTGCTCCCGCCTCGAGGAGGGCATGTGCTTGAACGAGGACCCCTTGGGGCTAGTGGCGAGCTAGGAATGAGTGTCCAGTGTGGTGACTAAATGATCCAGGCTTGGGCAGCTGTGTCGGGAGGACACTGCCGCGTCCAGCTGCACTCTCGTCTCGGTCTGTCCCAGTGGCACCAGGGCACACATGGGCAGCTGCGTGCGCAGACGCCCCTCCGTGACCTGGTCATTCTTCCTTCTCTCCGGATGGCTGGAAACCCAGGCCAAAAAAGAATATCTGGCAGTTTCCAGCAATTAAGGAATCTACGGGTGATCTTCAAAACCTACATGGAGTGTAGATATGTTTGCGTAAGAAATGACCACGCGCTATAACCACGGCCACTAGAATTAAGTGACTGTGCAGCCGCAGTGGTTTTTGCATAATTATAGATTTGCTGCATTTGCCACATAATCCATCATCTGCTGCATAGTCTGCTAATTATAAAAAAAAAAAAAAATAGTTTCTACCTCAAACGGTTCAAAAGTTACTAAATATGTAGCGACATGTTGGCCCGTAGTGGCAGGCCCTTTGCAAAGCTGGACTGGTCACCTTTCTGTTGCTTATTGGGATGTTAAACTGGTAATAATGGGGGGGAAACAAGTGTCCATATAGTGTTACCAAGTTTAAAACGGCCGAAATAGTGAAGTTGTACAGCAACAAAATGTGCTCCAATATGCCTCATAATTTGTCTTTTCTTGCCACATAATTCCAGTGGCCCTGGCGATAACTGGCAGTAACCATTAATACAGGACATATTGCAAACCTACTGGCAACGTTACTCACTTTGAATCACCCTAGAAACAATTAAATGCTGCATCATCACTGCCTGCACATATAGAACCTGTCACATGTCCATGTTTGCGCAGGATCCTCAACCCACAGAGCTATAAACCTGGGCGGGTGGGAGATAGAGATATATATATATATATATATACAGTATATATATATATATATATATATATATATATATATATGTATGTATATATATATATATGGGTATATACATAAATATGTGTGTGTGTGTGTATACCCAAGCACAGCTCTGTAAACATCACATGTGGTAACAATGAGGATTTGTAATTGTTTTTATATTTGTGGAGGTTATGCTGTTTCTTAATATACTCTTAATGCCCTTGATGTGGGAACCGTGCAAATTACATATACCAGTGAAACAGGTTCAGAAATAATCTTTTAGCACTTCATTGTTTAATTTGTGCTCCAACGGGTCGGTCCATCTTTAGAATATGGAATTCTTAGTAGGGGACAGCAGGCCTACAAGTGAGGTGCAAAGGTACAATGGCCACCCCACCACCCTTCAAATAACTCCTTGATTCCTCTTGCACTTTGCTAATAACACTGTGACGTCACTGCTTGGATTTTTTGGCAGTAAATATTCCGTAATTCTTTTTTTCATAGCACTTAGCATCACCATTTTGCGGGTTTGTGGCATTGTAGACACTGTGTGCTCCTTACAAGCAAAGTTTGGCTATTGATAGACTGCAGTCCAGGGAGACGTTTAAAAGCGTATGCATTAAAGCCTAGCACATCTCAAAGCGTACTGAACCGCAACAAAGAGCGCGCTAGCATCTGCAGCGTGTGGTACCATTAACAAAAATAATAATAGTAATCATCAAAAGAAATAGTGGGAGTTAAATGCAAAGGCAGCAGTAATGTCTTATTTTTTCACTTTCGTCTTCTTGCTTCTTCACCGCATGCTGTCATGCCAATAGGTTTTTCGCCTTTGTTTCTTCTTTCTATCTAACAGGATTACATATAATAGACACATTTTGTAATAATGTTTGTTTTAAATTTGATGAACTATTATTAATTGTGTTTATTAAATCAACATGCATCACAACATAAACAACTGTTAACGGTTTATCAGATTTAAAACAAACATTATAACATATTTCTAATATTTTATGGATCAAATCTGTTTATGGATATTTTGGTTTAAGGAAAGAAAAGGAACACAGCTATATGCTTTCAACTTTACAGGCCAGCAGCGTTAATAGCACTCTGAGCACATGTAATCTGATGAAGGTTTCCCTCAGAGGGTCACATTATAATCATTGCTGCATGTGCGTTCTAAATACAAAAACAGTCAACAAGAACAAGTGGGGAAAAATTGATAAACTCCTCCCTATGGTTATGTCAAGGACCTCCCCAAATCCTACTCCCACAAGTGTGTTAGCTAATTTGTCCGGTCCCCTTCCAGCCCAGTGGCTAGGCCAGTAGCTCTAGATATAATTGATGATATCAGTTGTCCCTCAGCAGGCGTAGGGTTCTTATATATGCAGGGCATGCGCTTTCGTTGAATTTTGTAGCGAACATTTGTATAAGGGGTGCCCATAATGGGGAAACTTCTGCTGCAAGAGAAAGTTTCTCCATCCCCAGAATAAATCATAGTTTGAGCAGCCACGAGGTGTAGCTTGGAATTCTGTCCGTGCCCCACTGAGCTAATATCGTCTGTTGAGCAGCATTGAGGGAAAGGGCAATTTGACATCCTCCTAAGGATCGTAGAGGGAAAGTGAGGGGGTTGGCTAAGCCAAGGATGGCGTATGTTGGGAGTCTGGGAATCGCTGTGTGTAATACTCTGTCCATTTCATCTAGGATGCTACTCCAGTATCTTTTCAGCTTGGGAGAGTACCATTATAGGTGTATTAGTGTGCCCGTGCTTCCTCACCCTCTCTAGCAAAATTCAGCTTTAGTGGGGTTCCATGTATGGATTCTCGCAGGGGTGTAGTACCAGTATGTTGCTATTTTATAGGCTGTTTCAGCGCCTGACGTGGGTTGTGTGATGTGCCCTGTATTGTATTTCTTCCCATTTCTCTTCTGTTGGATCCCTCCCCACTTCCGACTCCCATTTTTTTTGTCTCTTGGCTTTGGGTATTGATGTGGCGGCTGTAAGGTGTTCATACAGTTCGGAAATCAGCCGCTTATCTTTTTTAAGCATTAGCCATTCCTCGAATGCTGTGAGTGGTCTCACCACTAGGGGCTTGACCGTTGGTTGGAGCACACGGTGTCTAACCTGGTAGTATGTCATTCTATCTGCCTCCCTTTTAGGCGGTCAAAGGGTATGATGGCGTCTGGGTCGAATAGGCTCCCCACCCTCTTGCATCCCGTGTCATGCCATCGTTGAAAGCCCTCCGCCTTCAGGCCAGGGGCAAAGTCTGGGTTAGTGCAAATCAGTGTAATGGGGGAGGGAAAGGACGTCAGACCGTTCTTGACTGCCACTGAGTCCCAGACCTAGAGTGTCGTGCTAGTGACAGGGGAGGAGTACAGTCCTGTGTCTACGTTGCAGCCAGGGCTCCTTCCAAATATGTGACCCTGCAACTGCTTGGTCCATAAAACACCAGTGTTTCTCGGTTAGTGGGCAGCTCCATTCTAGCAGGAACCGCAGTTGGGCCGCTTGGTAGTATTTCAGAAGACAGTGGACCGCCAGCCCCCCTTTTGTCTTTAAAAGATACAGGGTTCGGTGCGGAATGCGTGCAAGTTTCCGGTCCCAGATGAATGTGAGTATCGCAGATTGTAGTGTAGCCAGGGTTTTAGGTGGAGGTGGCGGGGGGAGGGGGATTGTTTGAAATAGGTGGAGAATGCATGGTAGGATTGTCATTTTTATTGCCGCTACTCTGCCTAACCATGAGAGTTTGTGTTTGCTCCAGACCTCCAAGCCCTTCAGTAAGGCTTTGGAGAGGGCACCATAGTTCCTCTGAGCTGTTTTTGGTAGTCATATTTGCCACTTCAATGCCTAGGTATGGGGCATGCGATGACATCCAAACGTAGGGGATTTTTGAGTGTAACTCCACTTCTTGGGAGGGGGGAGACTGAAAGATTCAGAATTTGCGATTTTTGTACATTCACCTTGAAGCCCGATGTGGATCTGAATTCGTGTAGAGCATCAGTTAGAGCCGGTAGTGAGACCATAGGTTCTGACAGCATGAAGATCACGTCTGCGTAGATGCTAATGAGGTGGTAATTGCCCCCAAATTTAATGCCAGTTAGAAGGGGATTGGCCTGTAATCTCTGCGCCAGAGGCTCCATGTAAAGGGCAAATTGAATTGGGGAGAGTGGACAGCACTGTTTCGCTCCTCGCTGAATCGGGATGGGCGAGGACAGCGTACCATTGACCCGTACACCGCTTTGGGCTCTTTTTATACACATTTTATCTATTTCAGGAGTGTCGGTCCAACACCAAAGTGTTCCAGCACCCCAAAGAGGTAGGGCCAGTGCACTCTGTCGAACGCCTTCTCTGCGTCTATTGTGAGGAGAAGAGCCTCTCTGTGCGACCTATGTGTTTTGTCTATAAGATGTAGTAGTCGCTTTGTGTTATCCCTGCATTGTCTGTGTGGTATGAAACCTGCTTGGTCAGGGTCAACTAACCTGGGCATGTAAGCGTTGTGCCAAGATGCCAGTGAACAGCTTGGCATCTATGTTTAGGAGTGAGATGGGCCGGTAGGAGCCACACTCCTCCGGATCCTTGCCTCGTTTGGGAGTTACAATGATGATCACATCTAGCATTCTAGGGATGAGGGTGTTGGTCTCTGAAAAGGAATTAAAGAGCCTTGTGAGTATTGGGGCCAGCTTGGAGCAGAAAGTTTTATAAAAAAAAATGGGATGTAGCTATCTGAGCCAGGTGACTTCCCTATCTTGAGGTGGGAAATGGCGGATATCACTTCTTCTATCTGGATTGGTTTGTCAAGAAGAGTTGGGTCTCTGTGAGAGTGGAGTGAGTGTGCAGTTATTGAGATATATGGAGGGATCTGTGTTGATGGAGGTGTCTGCTGTGTATAACGCTCGGTAAAATTCAGAGAACACAGTCATGATTTGTGGATCTGTGCGCCCTTCTCCCAGAGAGGAGGAGCATACCATCTTGATGGTGTTGGTCTGGAGTTGTGCTCTTAATTTAATTTGAGCCGTGCACTGGCATATTCGGCTCGATCCCAAGTTAACCGTCTCAGTTGGAGACGTGCTTTCTCAAGTTGCCTCCAGACTCTTGGAGCTCCCATGCGTTTGTGGGAGCGTTCCAATTCAGCTACCTTCTGCTCAAGCAGCGCCCTCTGTTCTTTCCGGGTTTGTTTTCCATTGCAGAGAGAGAGGGAGAGATCACCTCTCCGCGCACCGCTGCTTTGAAACCTTCCCATATTGTCGCTAAGGAGGTGTGCTCGTCGTGGATTCGGCTAAGATAGTCTGTGATTGTGCGTCTCAAAAAGTCCACCGTACCCTGTGTCTGTATGATAGTATCCTGGAACCTTCAACCGGGGACTCATGTGTGATTCATATCAATTTGGGCTGTTAAAGTAATGGGTGCGTGATCTGATGGAGCGCGTGGCTCTATGGTAGTCGCCTGGACACGAGCTCGGAACACTGAAGAGGTCAGGAAGTAGTCTATGCGCATATAGGTTTTTGTGGCTGCCAAAAAAAAGGTGTAGTCTTGGAGATTTGGATTTGCGTTCCTCCATATGTCCACTAAGTCAGAGTCTGCGAGCCAGTGAAATCCCACCGGGGAGAGAGCGCCCATCTGCCCTTGTCAGAGCCCTGACCCGTCTAGGTCGTTCTCGATGACTAAGTTGAAATCACCTCCCACGATTACTGCTGTGTCCCCTCCGCCCCGAGGACCAGTATTGTTGAGGGAACCATTTAGAGCTCATTCGCTAGGTATCTTTGGATAGCAAATGTGTCTCTTGTAGTAAGCATATGTGACTCTCCGACCGCTCGAGGAGGGAGAGGATCGCTAGCCGCTTCGTGGGATTGTTGAGGCCTCGATCGTTGAGCGTTAGGCACTTAAGTGTCAGATATGTGAGTGTGAAGGGGAAGGCTAAGACAACTGTGTGTTGTGGGTAGCCAGGATCCGGGGATAATAATGTGTTGTGTGCCTATGTAGGTGTCTGCAGACGGTCGTGTCTTATGGCATCGCATGCGGGAGGCGAATACTATCATTAACAGGATGGTGCAACAGGTGCTCATCTAACAATAACCAAGTCCTCTATATGAGGTCCACTATAGACGGGGCTTCGAACAAAGCTCAAGGGTGTCTCGTGAGGTCTGGGTAAGCAGTCCATAGGCTCTGCCGCCCAGGCCCTAGTCAGTGCATGTCGGGCCAGGGCCCCCGGGGCGCCCTGTGGATCCTTCTCACAAGCGGTCGGCGACAGACGATGGCTATGTGTTGGCACCGGCGGCAATGCTGTCCAGGAGCGTCTTCCCCCATGCTTATTATTTATCTAGCCTCATGAAATGACTTCACTTCTGTGTTTGGTCATCCCATCGGAATATGAGCCTGAAGGGGTGTCCCCAGCTGTAAGTGTCCCCAGCTGTAAGAGATGGATTGAGATCAGAGGTAGTCTGTGATGGGTTTAAACTCCCTCCACCTCTGTAATGTAAGCAGAGAGAGGTCCTGGTATAAAAGCAAAGTATGACCCCTAAATTGGATCTGAGGTTGATTTTGCGCTTTTTGAAGAATGTCTTCTTTGGTCTGAAGTTGTGGATGCAGGCTAGAATGTCTGGCGCGTGAGACCCAGTCCCCCCTGGTCGGCCTGCTCTATGAACCCGGTCCAGTAAGATCTCCTGTTTACTCTCTGGAACCAGAAGTGATCGGAACAGGGCTGTAGTGTACTTTCTGATATTGTCACCCTCAGCCCCATTAGGAGCACCTCTAATTGGTATGTTGTGACGGCGGGAGCGGCTTTCCAGGTCCTGTCATGATCTGCAGTTGCTCCTGCTGTTCCCCCAAATGGAGAATCTCTTGTTGTATTTGTTTGACTTCTTCACCTCTGGTTACCACGTTGTCTTCTATCACACCCGCTCCCCCAATGAGGTGAGATCGATGCGAAGCTCGCGCATATCCTGAGAAAGATCTTTTCGCAGATCCTGGAGATCCATCTTCAGGGAGTTGAACAGAGAGGTAAGGAATCTCCTTGTAACTGGTGCCATTTCATTGTCCCTCGCATCTCCTTTGTCTGTGATCGCCTGTGGTTATGAGGGAGCGTCAACGTGTTTGCTCTGCGCTGGTGTGGATCTGGTCAGCATCTCTCGGACCGACTGATCCTTTTTAGGTTTGGAGGAGTCCATTGTCTGCTTCTGCTTGCAGCTTAGGTCATCAGGCGGGGAAGGCCGGACACGGCCCCTGGAGTCATCCAATCCCTGTGCCCTGCCAAGTGCAGGGGGCCTCTGTGCAAACACCCTGGGAAAGGTAGTCCCCTTACGCCACATCCACCCATGTTGGTCACCACCGCAGTCTGGTCGCCGCCGCCGATTGACTGCCCTCTGTCGCACGGCTCTTACCACCAGCGACAGTGCTGTGCTCCTCTATTCCTTTCTACGGGCCATCTCGCTCGTGACTGTTATGTATGGTTTGGAGGGGCGCGCCTGGGCCTGCCCTGTGCCCCTCCGCCTATGGTGCCTGGCTACTGCGGGGGACCCCCGGTGCCTTGTGCTCAAGGTCTCCTTTCTGGCTGGTATGGCTCGGGGGCCCAGGGCCGGCACCTTGTGGAAATTGCTAGGCCCAGACCATGCCCCCATGTCCCCATGCCCACTCCCCTGTGGCCCGATCCGTGATGCCGTTCAGGTGTCCTGGTTCGGGGCCCTCTCACCTCTCACTGTCGGTGCAGGGTCCGTGCCCCCTCGCTCCTCTGTCTGGGCACTCAGATGCCCCCTCCACCCATCGGCTTCTCTCCCTGGCGCGCTTAGGTCCAGGACCAGGTCTCGACCGCCCGCATTGCATGCGCGTCCCAGACCTCCTCACTGGCTCAGCAGATACCAGCTCTTCCGCGGGCCCCGCTCCAGGGCTGTGTTGCTCCCTTCCGGCACCCCCTTTGTGGTAGTGTTCTGATGTATCTGGGTGTGGCTGGGGGGGGGGGTGGGGGGGTTCCCGGGCCGCTATGCTGTGTTTACGGGCCAGACGGCAGAGAACCCAGCAATTCATCCGTTCACTCTGCCATCTTGGCCACGCCCCCCATTTCTAATATTTTAGAGACCATTTAGATAGAAAAAAAAAAGCAAAGTTGAAACCTTTTGGCTTTGCCAGTGCTTCTTCAATGTATATTATTATCGTACCATTCACTCCCTTTGACAATTCTGCAAAGGTAGGTAACGCTCTGGTAATCTCACACTTGGATCATGGAAGGTTCCTGGTGTTTGGTTTGGGTAGTTGGGTTGTTGGGTTGTGAAGGGAGGGGTGAGGGGGGGGGAGAGAGGGGTAACAAAACAGTAAGTATAAGGACTTATAAATCCAGCTAGTGTCCTAGTTTCGTGCCTAAAAAAAAATGTGATTTGCACCTTTATCTGTGGCTTTTAACTAACTGTCAACTTTTAGTTGCGCTGCAATCTCAATTCTTTGTAGTTTACAAGTGTTTGAATAGGACTGCTCCTGTGCACGAACTAGCCAACAGGCTCAATCTTAATTAGATAGATGCCAAATTATTGGCTGTGATTTGATCTAGATTTGTAGAGGAGCCTGATGTGTTTGTGATGGCTCCGAGAATGTGGAGCTGTCCTTCGAAATAGGAGACTCCAAAGCTGGTAACATTTCGTGCACTGATAAACTTTCTACTTGAAGCGAGATGTGTTGACATGCTTCCATGTAGTAATGTTTGTGCGTCTTGTTTTTAGTGCAAGAGAAAAATTGGTTAGCAGAGAGTTAATAAAACGATTTTTTACTAGCCTGTCCCATGCTTTGGTAAATCATCTCTGTATCCTGACCTACCAGACTTAATCTCTGCATTCGATAGGTGTATATGTTTTCCTATTAACAGGCTCTTTTTGTCCAAGGTGTTATAGCAAGGATACCGGAGAACACCCCCAGCCACCTATTTATTTTAGCTCGCTGCAGAGAAGGTATAGCTTTGTTGTCGTCAGATTGGTATTCCTCTGCACTGAGAGTCTCATATAATCCGTGCATGTTGCACGATTATGTATTTAAACTGAAACTTCATTTTTTCTTAGTCTTTTCAGCCCCAGTATCAGTAGGCTGTAGTCTGCTACATATATGTAACCTAGAGTACTTGTCCTCTCATTGAGAACATGCACTGATAATTGACGCAGTTATCCCAATGAGGAGCCTCTTCCTACCATCCTGCACTCCCACGAACTCTCTTTATGACCCCTCTGAACTCCCTTTCTGATCACAGCTACATTGTGCGAGTTGCACAGCCTTCCTTGGCTAGTTATTTTGGCTGCCACTGCTATTACACTTCCTAATATATGGTCTGGATCTCAGTAACATGATTGTATTCATCTTCTGGTGTTCACCTTCTGATGCACTTATCTACTGCGCCTTTTAAATAATCACATTTCATGGCATTAGAACTTATTAATGATTACAACTGATAAACCTTTCCAGACTCTGAATTATTGCTAAAATATGCTAAAGATGCCTTGAAGATCACAGAGCAGATTTTGGGCCTACACTTGAGCTTAATCACATAATTGGATTTTATTGGGAATGTCACTCTCAGCTGCAGCCTGTTTTTTTAAAATGCCCTACAAAGGCTGGCGAGGTATCGACTCTTCCTTTGAAAGGTGTCCTTGGAAGGGAAATAACTTCGACCAAGTTATAATGTTCAGTGCTGTTTGTACAGTTGAATCCTTGGCAAACAAAATGTCATACAGATTATGTTGAAAACAGAAAATGACAAACTATGGTTCCTCCTAATTCAAGCAAGGTTTATGTTGGGATAATAACATTTCAAAACGTTATCAAACGTCACCAGCACATGCCGAAAACAGAGTAAGGGAACTATCTGAGGTGCAAACGTCCTGGACACATACTAGAATTATAAAGATTCGTATCAAGTAAGAGAAACATCAAAATGATTGTTAAAGTGCTGAACAAATGTGTCATCAAAAACAGATATCTGTAACGCCAAAATTTCCTAAATTGAACATTAAACACAGTTTGTGTAGCTCACATTTGTTTTAACCTCCTCTACCTAAAATGATTGTGCTCTTGCCAAGACAAGAGAAAAAGTTCATCATTCATATGATTTGTGGTCAATGAGGGCTTTCTTCAGTGTAAAATGGGGCAGAACTAATGTTATTCAGTTGAATCCTATAATGGAAAAATTGACAGGCAATGTCAAAAAAATATTGTTGACATATCTGCAGTTGCATTACAGGTGACATTTCTGGCCATAGAAAAATAGCAGAACATTCAGTAGGTTGTTGAAAAAAAAAACAACAGCTATCTGGAGTAAGAATGCTCCAGTATAGACGAAATTATAAACGTTAGACACAGCTTCATAGTTTTTGGAAATGCTAAAACAGAAACATTTGCTTAGTGTGGATTTTTCTCAAAAACAATTGTCAAAAATGTATTATTCCGTGGAGAGTACCTAAGTAGACTATATTTACCTTCTTGCCAGCTATAACGATTCATACAAATTAAAAAATTCTGCATTTATGAACCTAGTTTGCAATTTTGAAGTCGGAACACTTAGTGCCGGTTTCCCATAGTCCCTCACTTAACTCCCATAGTGCACATTGGCCGATATGCATACGGACCTTGACTGAAAACCGTTGAAATTAGACCAGGACACACCAGATTTAGTTGGAGAAAGCTTGGCTTATTGGCAGCGCTGCTCTGAATCGTTAGATCCCTAGCTAATCCTTGAGGGGGTACTTCTGGGCCGCTGTTACCTCACTTCGGGGTCTTTTGGTGCACGTACTGGCACTTTTTGTAAATTGCACTTTTATAATGAAACGTACTTTTGGGATATCCCCTTTTAGGGTCGGCCTGCGATAGCATGCGCTAGCGAGACGCTGTAGTAGTTAGAAAAGGGCTCGGAGCCCCGCCCATGTCACGTCACTCTCTTTCATTGGTTCGTGGGCTTGCCTTTTAAAATCTGCTTGCTTTTATTAGTGGAAGGCCTGCATACATCATGCCTTTTCCGGTGGTTAGCCCTCCTCGAGCACAGCGACCAGGTACAGAAAACATACGAGGCTCGCTGTTTTCCCTCCGGTTTGTGGACTACTTATTTTCTTTTTTTCGCAGCGCGATCTCGCTTGGCAGAAGTCGAGCGCTTTGCATGACATCGACCCTGTTACATAGTTAATTGCACTTTTGCCTGTTAAGTAGATAATTGCACTTTTGCCAATAGCTTTCACTACTTTTACTTTTCAGTTTATATGGCAAGAAAAGTCCTGTTAGTTGTGTGAAACTGTTTTATTTTCATTTTCAATTTATGTGGCAAGAAAAGTCCGGTTAGGAGTTTACAATGCTAATTGCCCGAGCTTAAGCAAATGCGATACCGTTTCCATTTCCATTTTTTAGCAGCGCGATCACGCTCATTTTTTCTCTCCATTTAATGACGCAAGAAAAGTTCGGTTGGGAGTTTACAACTGCTAATAGCTCTACCTCAGAGAAATGCGAGACCCGTTGCATTGCAAATGCTTGTTGCTTACTTGCACATGGCTCTTTTTCCTGGGGCATCTACCACGAATGCTGCATTGCTCGAGTTACTCTGCGTATAATCAGGGGGCCTTCTTTAATGTTTTTTACACATTCACTTTTCTCTCTAATGCATCACAATGCATGTTATAATAACCTTGTCGCTTATGGTATGTGTTTCCTATATTAGGATGTTTCAGATATGACTAATGACCTTAAATTGTTCTCCGGACACTATTTTGTGACAGTACCTGATTCAAAGTAAATTCTTTTTTGATACTGGATAATTCATTCTGCAAAAGCTACATTATAATATCTGAAGCACTTTTAGGATATCCCCTTATTTCCTTTTGCACTCTGTTTTCTTATTTTGGGCGCCAAAGCGCTTGGCCATGAAACACTAGTGCTGCTTTGTACTTTGTTTTTTGTTCCATTCTTCGTTTTTAGGATGAAGTTTTTTGGTTTTAATTATTGTTTTGATATCATGGTTACGTTGTTAAGGTTTTAATTAACCGTACATTAAAAATACTTACTTACTAGTCCATGATTAAGGCTATGGCAGCCTAAGAATTAACAATACTGAACAAACCATTATCAAGTTTATGGGTAACACTCTCACAGTAAAAAAGGAGGAGCATAAATGCTTATAGGGCTGACTGGCTTCAAACTGCTCGGATTTTTTTTCTTTTTCAAAACGGATGTAAAACGGCATTTAGTTTTATGTTTTTGAAGCTCGACTTTTGCCCCCAACCTCGGACTTCTCCGCCCTGCACTGGTTCCAACAAGTTGCAAAAATGTTGATGTTGTTTCAGCTACCACAGCCCCTTTTCTTTGTACTTGAAATATAAGTTTAATTCCGGAAGAGAGGTCCAAAATACAGAGAATAAGTAAATAAGGGCTTTTTTTAATTTTTGTTTTTCTGAGCTGAAGAAGTCTGTTTGGCTGTGAGTCAGTTTGACTCCTTTGTAGCAACACATTTTCTTTGACATTATGAAATATACAAACTGGAGACTTTCCTCTCGCATGGAATGTTTTAGAAATATTTGTACAGAAATAATTTGTTGGGGTCTAAGCAAGCATTGTATTGAGAGCATTTTCTTTGTCTGTTTATTTTGATGTTTTATAAATATTTACTATATAAATGTATAAAACACTACTTACACATGTAACCAGTTGAGTTGTAGTAAGGATTTGCTCTAGATTACAATTTAAAAAAACCAAAAAAAAACCTGCTTCCTAACTCTTTAAAAACATCCAGTTGCCGTAAATGAAGTAAGGAGTAGGACGAGCATGTAGTTATGCTTCACATGGCTTTACATTTGATAAACCACAATGTCAACAAATAATACATACACTTTATGATTGATAATGTCTCTCCGTGATCTCCTCCAAGCTTTCAGCCTATTCTAAATTATGATGTTGGCCAAATTCTTTGCAATGTGAACTTGAGAAAAGAACCCCGTCGATACTGGTGGTGTAACAAACTGTACAGCACATGTGTTGCAGTCCATTTTCCCGTGGGACAGCAGCAAAGATTGAGGTTTTATGTTGCTGTCAAATTTTTCATGACATGCTGTGACAACTATATTGACTATCAGCCATATTGTAGTAGGAGAACTAATCTAGAACACCTGCGTCCCACGTACATTCACATTCTTTCAGTAACACAAGCAGTGACAGCTGCTATCGAGTGTAAGATAAATGGGGGAAAGCACTGGTCAAGTATTGACTGTTACGCAACACTACAAGCCTGGCTAACGCTTGAAGTACATAGTATATTAGCTCTCTGGAATCGGGCATGCGTTCACCTAGCATTGCTCTTTGAGGACATTGGGGTGGGAATATACAAGCAAAAAGATTCTTTTTAGCGGATATTAATTTGAGTATTTTGGGAAATAAATGTAAATCGTAAGTGAATGTAATTTGGAGTCTCCCTCTTGAGTCCTGCTGTTTCTAAATGCATGCCCAAGCTACATAACTCCTCCACCTCCTTGTGAAAGCATGGACTCCTAGCTTGAGAAATATCCAACGAAGCCTACAGCTGCAGCTCAGGCTAATTTCTTGCTTATAGCTAACTAGTCATTTTTCCCATGCATTACTTAACCTAGCCTTAAAATGATAGATATTACTCATCTAGTCCTTTCCACTCCAGTCCACATTGAGGATCATTACTTCACGAGGCTCTCTGCTTTCTCTTGTCCTCCCTTTGTATCTGATGGCTCCTGTATTAGTGCTATTATGCCTGTCCACTTACTGTTCTTCTCCATTAAAGAGACAGTAAAGCTGTAATCCGGTAGGGGTTACTTATGTTCTCCTTGAGCCTCCACAAAGCCTGGCAGTTTGGGCTGCACTGTCACTTAATTCAAAGCCAAGACTAAAGTTTGATCTGTCCCCCTCTGCAATGCCAGAGAAAGAGCATCAAATTAGTGTCATGGAATGCTACCCAGAGTAAGCGTAGCGGATTGATATAAGAAGGGCTGGCCTTAGCACTAGTGGCGCCCTGTCCGACAATGGTTGTTGGCGCCCCCAATGACCACCTCCGCCACGGATTCCCTTTCTACCACCTTTTAACAGTGCCCTTCATGTCTCCATAACCACTCCCTCTTAGATGCAGTGTAGGGGGTTAGAGCACTTCACATTTCACACACATTACACAGAGACAATTAATCAGGGGTGTGTAAATCACTGTATAAGGAATGTTACATATGACAGACGACTACAAGGTGTAGGAGTCGCATGCCAGCCATACTGGTAGGCTGTATAGTTCAAAATTGCTTGGTCTGGGGAAGCACAAACTAAGAATTTAAAGTGTAACACCATGGTTAGGAGTTCTCTTCAACAATAAGAATTGGTTTCTTCCCAAATGAATCCTTTTTTGCAAAATTAGGCTAGTGAAAGACTGAGGGAAAAATTATAACGTTCTAATCCATATCTTGCAGTATGCATGCAGTTTTTTGATGACACTTAATAGCTTACTGTTCCTTATTAGGATTTCAACTTATACCACTGACCTTTTTGCATTATTTTCATTTTGTGATCTGCATGGTACACATCTGATAGAGATTTCTAGTTGCATATTCCTTACCTTAGAATTTCCCCAGTCGTCAGACTGGATCTGGAGATTTTTTCTTCGCAGATCCCGGCGGAGGCCCGTGCGATCGTCTCCCAGGCTGTTGCAGATGGGAGAGATGCGGCTAAGTACATCATTAAATGTAGGCTGGACACGATTGACTCTCTGGGCAGATCGGTTGCGTCGACAGTGGCATTATGACGCCACGCCTGGTTAAGAACGTCTTTTTTTCAGGAGGATGCCCAACAGACCCTCATGGATGTGCCCTTTGATGGCTCGCATCTCTTCGGAGATAAGGCGGACACGGCACTGGAGAGATTCAAGGACTCCCGGACTGCGGCTCACTCCCTTTCCACTGCCCCTGGCCCCCCGCCAGTGTGCCTTTCGCCCCTTTCGTGGACACGGAAGGGGCTCCCTGTCGCATCCTCTCCCTAACCACTTTGCCACGCATGCTGTACAGCCCCTACGCGGCCGGGGACGCGGAATCCCATGGGGATCTGCCTAGTCCACCCCCTCCCTGGCTGCAGCCTCCAAACTTTCCTAGTCCGTCCCCCCACCTCAGACCAGTTGGTGGCAGGATAAGCCATCACCTGCCCCATCAAAACGGACAGGTGGGTTTTGCAGATCGTCCGAAGGGGCTACTCCCTCCCCTTCGAGATTCCCCCTCCGGTCATGCCTCCATTATTTGGCCCTCTAACTGAGGATCATTTGGCACTTCTCTGTGGGGAAGTTAAGGCTCTTTTAGCCAAGGGGGCCATAGAGAGGGTTCCTGCGCCAGAAGTAGGCTGTGGTTGCTATTCCTGCTACTTTCTGGTGCCCAAGAAGGACAAGGGCCTGCGTCCTATCCTCGACCATAGAACTCCCAATCTCTTCCTCAGGAAGGAGAAGTTCAGAATGCTGACCTTTGCTCAGGTACTCTCTGCCTTGGACCCAGGAGACTGGATGGTGGCGCTGGACTTGCAAGACGCTTATTTTCATATTCCTGTTTTGCCTGCCCACAGACGTTACCTACGATTCGTGGTAGGTCAGGAGCACTTTCAGTTTACTGTGCTCCTCTTTGGCCTTACCAGCAACCCTCGGGTGTTCACAAAAGTGATGGCAGTGGTCACAGCTCATCTGCACAGGTCGGGAATTTCAGTCTTTCCCCACCTCGACGACTGGCTGTTGAAGGCAGACATGCCCCAGAAAGTCTTCTCCCACCTTCAGACTACGGCAAACCTCCTGCATTCACTGGGGTTCACTATAAACATGCCAAAGTTACACCTGACTCCCTCTCAGATGCTCCCTTTCACCGGAGCCATTCTGGACACAGCGCAGTTTCTGACACAGCGCAGTTTCGGGCGCAAACTGAAACTGCTACCACAGTGTTAGCACGCGGAGTTTCTGTCCTGGGCGTCAGGTCCGCAGAGACGGCTACTTTGGTTGTTTGGTCCTACAGGACTTTTTAGTATGATTTTGGTTCGCAGCCCACCTCCGAGGATGGCATTGCCTTGGCATCTATTCTAAGGTAAGGAATCTGCAACTAGAAGTCTCTATCAGATGAAATAAGGTACTTAGCTTCGGTAACGATTTATCTGGTAAAGAGCTATTCTAGCTGCAGATTCCTTACCGACCCACCCATCCTCCCAGCTTGCAAACTGATTTCTAGGGACAGGGATTCCCCTCTATAATGGCCTTAGCTCTGGTGCACCATCTCAGTGTTCTTCATGGCTTTGTGCTTTTGGTGTGGAAAGTCGTGAAAAGAAACTGACGTCAACGCGCTGAGGTGGCACCTATATTTGACCCGACGTCATCACGGCGACCACGACTCCAGCGGTTGATGCAAAGTCGACCAACGCCACCTGACGGCACGCAAGGGTACTGCTCGAAGAAAAAATCTCCAGATCCAGTCTGAGACCCGGAGAAATCCTAAGGTAATGAATCTGCTACTAGAATATGTCTCTACTAGATAAATCAATACCAAAGGTAAGTAACTTGTTTGTTCTTGACAGCAGGTTTATTAACCGTCTATGCTACCTTAAAATGTTCACTAGAGAAAACTCTGATCTCTCTCCATGCAGTACATTAATCACCTGAGCTATCTTGACATATTTATTGTTGCCTGAAATTGCTGGAGGCAAGGAACACCACATCAGGTGCTTTTAAAACTGGAATATACCTGCAGACATGGCGCCTCCCACCCGAAGTCAGCACCCAGTGCGGTGGCACCGGTCGCATCGCCATGGAGCCGGCCTTGGATATAAGCATTCCCTTAATTACCTTTTTGTTTTTGTTTCATGCTAGAACTTATAACAAGAATGCAGTATTCCAGACCCAAGGCATTTTGTCCATTGACTCTTGATGTACAGTTATTACTGCTGGGCTGGTTCTTCAAATTGCATTAATATGGAGAAAGTGGAACCTTTGGAGGATGCCTTGTTTGTTGAATTTTGCTTCACCACAGTCTTTAAGCTGTCAAGTAAGTACAGGTTTTTGCTCAACTCTTGGTTGGTTGTATCAGGGGTCTCCAACCTTCTCTGTAATAAGAGCTTTTCATCTTCAATAAAAAAATATCCTGTGCTCCTAATATTATTAGTGTAGTATTAGTGAGGGCATCAGGCCAAGATTATATTAGTGGCCACCGTATGGTAGATTACGAGCAGTGATCACCTCGGTTGATTAGGCAGGGTTACCAGCAGTAATGTAAAAAAAAGAAAAACTTTGTCAATGTGTGGAATGCCTCTCCATGAGTAATGCATAAAATGCCACTGACACCAAGCTTATTAGTAGTAAGTCTTCCCAGTACTGCATGATACAGAGATAACGGATGGCCAGATGGGGAGATAAATCATTTGCGTACCTGGCTTCCAAACTCTGGAACTCAGTGCCCCTCGAGTTACGGCATTTGGAAGAGGAACCAAAGTTCAGGAAGATGCTCAAAGCTTGGCTTTTTTCACTATAAATTTTGTAACATCAGCCCAATACTGCTTCATGCTGTATTTGTTACTCTCTCACTTAGCGCTGGAAAGCCCCAGGGTAGCCATGCACCTTATAAATCTATAACCATAAATGATCTTTCAAATATTAGCGTTAAATATATTTTTGTAATTCAACAGTTATCCAAACATCAGCTAATGAGTTCTGAAAATGCATACATTTTCGTCTCAAATACGCACTTGTCAGTTTTGGAATACATCTATTAATTTAACTGAGGACATCTAATTTAGTAGACTGTGCTGCACACTGAAGATCTACTTCTAGGTAGCCGGAGAGCTACCAGTGGCTTATGAGCTGCTTGCTGGAGAAGCCTGGTGCAGGCAAAATAGCTGGTTCGTGTGGTGGAGAGTAGAATGATCGCATCAGATCTCTCTCTGCGCCTGGTGGTAGCTGTTCAATCTGTGAATATTCAGTAGAGCCACCTCCTGTGTTTCAAGTCTGTTGTTAGGTCTTTCTACAGCAAGCTGAAATTTACATTTTTCGTGTGTACGTCTGCAGGTGTAATCAGCCCAGCATTTCACCCAGGGTTTGTGATTTACAGCTTTGAATTAAATCATGCATATCAGTTCTGTTCTTTGGACAGATACCAGAGTTTAAAAGGCGGTGTGGATCTGCGAGGTGATTGTTTTCTGACAAACTGGGCCAGTGGGTTAGCGGTTTGTTCTGTGCACTTGAATTGTTTTTTGATGTAATTATTGAATCTGAAAGTACAGTTGGAACAACTAAAGTCACTGACTGGTCTTGTGAATGTGTCTAGATCTAGCATCTAGGAAGTACTGTTGGTTGAGGTTGTCCTCTATGTGAATCTGGAAATTATCAGTGAAGTACTTTGTTTTTTATTGAATAAAAGGTAGCTGTTAAAAAATAATGGTCACCTCTAGTACAACACACTAGGTGGATCTGGAAATGAGGTGGCCCAACACCCCATAATATAGTTAAATAACTGACCTTTTTATTGGTCAAATGTTCAATGAATAAAGTAACAAAAATCAGTTTGGGCTCGTCCGTAGCACTCTGGCTAAACTGTGCCTCCTCATATGCAAATTGAGGGAAAAGCGTGTTCATTGGTTAAAAAACCTAAGCGACTCAAAAAAAAAAAAAAAATTACTAATCCCCTTGCCCCTGAACAGAGAGAGGCTGGTGTAATTTTATTGTTGCTATTCTCTGAAGGTTTATAAAACACACGTTAAGTATGTTGGTTTTCGTTCTAGTGAAGTTCTTCATACGTAAGTTACTTTTCACTTTGTGAAGCCCTTGAAATATAAGCCTCCGTTTGCTGATGCCAGGCTGCAGCTGTTTCTGCTCACAAATCACATTGGCTCTGTTAAAAAGTACTACAGGTCTCTGGACCTAACACAGGTTTGTCATGTAGGTGCCAAGAAAGATGCACACTTTTGAAATTTAAGATGGCTATGTTGGGCTTATAATCGTATCTACTTCTGTCAAAGCCTTCTGTTTGGTGGCCCGCGACCTGGTGACCATGTTTCTTTGCTTTTCAGCAGCACTTTGCTAAACCTTCTGAATGTATATTTTGTTTCAGCGATTGTCTTGGCTCAGCAGCTTCCTAGAAGGATGGCTGCTGGCCACAAGCCCACCCCATGGACAGTGTTGCTGTTATGCGTTTCCTTGGAGGCCCAAGCAGCCGTTCTGCAAGCCAGTTAGAGCAAGTCATTGCCTTCTTTCTGTGAGCAGCACAAATTGTAACTATGGAGTAGATTTGGCAATTCTCTTTCAACTAGGGTCTTTTTCGTTCTGTTCTCGAATTCATTATATAGAAAGTCTAGCTTTACCATGTTTCCTGTGTTAGTTTGAAGGAGTGACTCTCAAGCCCATTGTGGCCTCCAGGCAAAAAGCTCTTTCGAATTGCCGGCCTCCGAAACTTTGTTTTCCTTATGAAGATTTATCCTGATTTTCCTTATAAAGATTTATTGTAAACGCGATATGAACTTGTAAATAAGTTTTTGAGAGACTTAAATTGTCTCATTTAACTGGCGTATTCCCGTGATGGAACCGCAACCTAGGGCATGCTGAGTTTCCTTAGTTGAACATCTGTCAGAGAAGCTAGCAGTAGCGAGACCATGTGTGAACCAGGGTTTGTTAATAGGGAAAACATGGCATTGATCCCTGTTAACACACATGGTATCATGAGATCACTTTGAGGCGTGGTTTAATGTAAGGATCATTGCAATGCAGTGTCAGGTGCCCTGCACATATGAATAGCATTATGCCAAATAGTGTATCCATGAGAGATGGAACAGCTGGTGAGATATTACTCGATGTATTGAAAAGCACTGGTATTGAAAGTGCATCAGAGCTTAATACGAGGACATAACAGTTGTTTTAAGTCCATAAAGGTAATAAAATGGTGTGGTTGAAATCCACACAATAGTTGATGATAAAGGTAATTAGATTTGGTGGATCTAATGCCCAAACATTAGGCACTAATAGAAGCCAAAAGTAGTAGAAAAGAACCCACAGCATTTGAAGGTACATTAGTGAGCTGAAGAGAAGAAGAATTGAATTGTAAGGGAGAACGCAAAAGTTCGCTTTGGTGATGAACACCATTGAGCATTTTCTAGAATGAAAGCCATACGTGGCTGTTTATAGGAAAGTAAGAGCGGTGAGTTAAGGCCATGTGTAGATGTGCTATAACTAGCAAAACTAATATAGCCGTGGCAGTGGGGCCAAATTGGATACATCCTAGTGCACTTAAAGAGGCGGAGCATTAGGAAGTCCCACTGACTAACCTTTTCTTTTCCCCAAAACTTCAGGCAAGTGGACATATTTATGAGTTTGCCACCCGAAGCCTGCCACCAAGATTTAAAAATAGGTAGGCTTTTAAAAGATAGAATGATGCACTATGTTTGAGCCATATTTACAACCCAACAGTAGACCTTTTATAATGGTCACCTTAATTAGGAACTTTCTAAGTAATAGGTGGCAAGGCATACTTTTAAGTGGAGTTCGCACTGATCAGAGAGAAATGACCAGAAGTGTGAGTGCCACAACTAAACAGAGGAAAGCCCACGTGTGTATTGCCTCCATTAGAAAAATTGCCTCCTTTCCGGAAGATCATCCTTAGCTCTTTTCACATGACACTAGGGGCCAGATGTAGCAAAGGGTTTTTCCCATTCTGTGTCAATGGGAAAATGTGTTTGTACATATGGCCCCAAGACCTGACAAAGAATTGGTGCTACAAGTTGCATGGGAAAAAATTAGAAGATTTTTAAGGATAGAGAACTCACTGTGCATCGGTATGCTCTATTAAGTGCAAACTGAAGGAGAAAATCAGAGATGTCAGGATGTAATACATAGTATTGAACACACTTTTGGGATCCAGTCCTATTGGGTTCTGGGACGCTGACGCCCCCTTGTACATTAGCTTCACACTGTGCCTCCTATTTCCAAACTTAGATATTCTATCTCTGAACAAATAGCTATTTAATCATTACAGTCATCTACTCATATGCCTGCTTAAAATGTCCAGGTTTGGTCAGCCTGATAGGTAAGAAAAAGGTAGAACCAGCAAATGTGGTGCAGGAATCATAGAAGCAAGTGTTTCTTACATGGTCAGAAAATGTCATTATATCAGTCCTATAAACCAACATTTCCCAAACTGTGGTTCGTGAGCCAATTTTATTTTTAGTGGGTATCAAAAGTCCAAGCAATAAGTAAATTCAGTATTTATGTTGTCACAATAGCTGCACTTCAAAGACAGAGGTATGGTGTCAGGATATGTCTAATGATAAATTGGTGATTTTTTATTTTTATTTTTTATTTTTAACATGGGGATTGGTGTTTACAAACTCCTCAAATTTTGCAATCGTAGAAAAAACAGTTAAGTGAATTATGTGACAATTTTGCGAGGGTACAGGGAGTGTGAAAGGAAGGCGATGTAAACAAAGATTTTATTAGGATCAAACAAATCAAGACGTTTACTTGGTGATTCACAAATGATAAATATTCACTGAAGCACCCTTTCCACACATAGTTTGTGTGCAGTATAGTTTTGTCAGTAAAACTACGTCTGTGCAAATTTAGTGGTCATGTCAGTGGAAAATGGGCTTTCTGTAAAAGGCAGTGCACTACCACACAATGCTTTAGTTACATTAAAAACCTCACTCATGTGACGTCCATTAAAGCTGGGTGAGTCACAAAAGTTTAATTGTTCTAAAAATTGGATTGTAGTACTAAAATATATGGGAAACACTGTTAACTGTTATATTTTATGCAATTACAGATAATACTTCTGTTGTCTTTCTCGAGTTGACATCAGACATTTCCAACCAACCAAAATAATCACAATATATACTTTTTGGCATGGCACTGAAAATAAATGTGGCATACTAATACGTTATTTGCTGCAAGTTAGTTATTAACCCAGATTCAGACATATATTACTGAAGTGCCATCATAAATCTCTTATTACATAGCAGAGGTGTTTCTTCTGGACCCTCGTACCTTTGATCTTCACCGCTTCACACAGTCAGTCTTTGAATTAAAACTGTAGTTTGGGTTTGTTTAAATACTTTTATAACTAATGCTTATGAATAAAAGCATTGAATTAACAATATGCACAGAGTAATATGCTATGTGCAGAGTATAATATTCTATTTATTATCATTGTTGATTGGGGGGGGGGGGGTCATAACTCACTTTTTTTCTATTTACTTCCCCCCCCCCCCTCCCAAATCATAATTTAGCTATTATTTGCCTATTTTCTCGGTCCCTTCCAGGGGAATCGCAAAACCTTGCGTGACATTAGAATCCTCACTATGTTGGGAAAAAAGTCTCAAATGTGGCATGGGCAGCTTATGTGGAAAGAAAGTTATGGAGCCCTAAGTGCAAACGACCCCAAATAGCCAAAAATGGCCCAGTACTTGGAAGGGACAGGAAGCGTTTAAGGGGTTAAGACAGAAGGGGGAATACAACAAGCATTAGCAAAGCCAAAAGGTGTTACAAATAGGTTCAGCCTTGGAAAGCCCACATATGCGAATAAGAAGCAAGGAATTCAAAGTGACAGTCAAGAATGTGAAATTCCTGTAGCTCGATGCCCAAGACATATAATTTGGGGTACAGGAAAACAAGTTGACATGTTTTTTGTGTCCTTTGGACGAGCAGGCCCAACCCTCTGCGGCACAAACCCTTTGGCTGTCAGTTTACAGTACCACAGTATGGATCTATGAAAGGCATTGTCTGCGGTTGAGGTAATATTTGTATCCATATGTTCATATTGTTCAAACTTGTATTTATGGTTTGTTAATGCAAAGCCTTTATTATTAGGGTGAGTGTTCTAAAGAAATACAGTGAGCTTGCATTGCACTACTTACTAAGAGTGGTTCTAGTATAAAAATGTGTACACACTTTTACTGAGTTTAACAATATGAGGCTATGTGTAATGCCTCCAGAATGCTCTCTGTTTACATACAAGTATCTGAAGAAGCTTGAAAGCAAGAGAGATGATTCTTCGCTTTAAATAATAAAATGTTCACAAAAAATATGCAACTAGAAACAAAACTGTTTTTGCTAATCTATTGTGAAAGTTTAGTGACTCGGTCTTTGAAGCATCAATTAGTAAAGTGTTTTCAATGGGTGCTAGTATTATCTCAAAATTAATCATAATCGAAAATCAGTGTAACCAGTTTCAACAGGCTTATGGGAAAATCAAAATAAACAAGCATTGTCAATGCCAGTGAGTCAGACTTTAGTGATCAGCGTTTTGGTTCTGTCAGTCTTATTATGGCGTGTCTTTTGTAAAACATTATTGTTGTAGAAGCTGCTGAGCCCTAACCATTTAAACAAAAAAATTGCAAAAATACTTTTTGCTCTCAAAAAGCATAGATTGCTACAGTAGCCCCTTGGCACTGAATGAAACTACTTTCAGTGACAATATTTTTCTTGTGAAGCCAGCCAATAGATCGATATAGAATTTAAGAAAAAAATGGAAGGTCTTGGTTAACACCAGAATTAGTTAGGGGCCTAATTCTTAAAGCAACTTTCAAAAGTCCACTTGTTGTATATGTCTTTGCATTAATACAGAATTACAGCTTTCATGAATTCACAAGAATATACAAAAGTGGCCAGGAAATGGTACTCCTGGAAAATAATTGTGAACTGCAAATGTTTTCATGTGTATATTTGCTCACATAAAAAATCTGCTCAACGTTTATATGTTCCTTTCCCTCCAACCCTTTTTTTCCCCAACTTTGGAAAGTGTTTTACTTCTGCCTTTGTCCGGAGTAAATTTCCATCCTTTCTCAGTATTGGAAAATATTAAGGAAGAGCTGGTGAAAACCCCCAAAGCACGCAAGTTTGTAGATTTGCACAGACTCAAAAGAGCATTCGTTCCCCAAAACTAGTGCTGCTTGCTACTCACAGCGCAGTGAGTAGGTCTGCGGAAGTGTGGCAAAATAAGAGAATTACTAGAATTCAAAACCTGCTACAATTTGAGCCCTGGCTGCTTTCATTCAGACTGAATGACTGTAACAGCGTTCTCAGTTGTCCTTCCACTGCGTTATGATCTTGCTAGCCTCTCAGTGGCCCATATGCCCAAAACATTTCGACTAATACTGTACCATTTGTAGTTTTATATCCACTAATTTAGTAACCAGTGCTTAATTTGTAAATAAAAAGGTGCCGGTGCCCAAAGCCCTCCTTTTAAACACGGGGCTGCTGCAATTAAATGTGCGCGTACGGAATACTGAGGAAGGTAATCCTGAAGCCATCTCTGGCCTCTTCAATCCATTTAAAGCCACTCCCTGCCCCCTCAGCTCACTCTTGAGGCGTTCTGCTTTCTCCCTTTGTGACGCTTTTTCCTTTTTCCCTGCCTCCATCTTTCCCTTATGTGTGTTTTGCTCGCTACACATGCTTGAGGCAGAAGATTAAGCGCCGGCCCTAAAAAATAAGTGCGGGTGCTCCGCACCGGAAACAACAAGCACAGACTAAGCACTGTTAGTAACCCATGCCCAGCTTTTGTGTTAAAGTGGTTGCACATTTAATTAATACAAATTTAAAAATAACTACCCACTTCTGAGTTGGCCGGGACACAAGTGGCAAAGTACCGATGTAACGTTGAAGCACCATAACTTTAGGTTTTCATTCTTCATGATAAGCTAGTGCAAAGAAAGAGAACCATCCACGATTCACAGCGCTAAAAGAAGTTAAGGTAACGATTACAGTGAATGGAGTGGTCCTGTTCTGCTGTTTCGTTATTCCATATATTCCCTAAATCTCTAATACTGATGAACATGTCATCTGTCTCCTTTAATCCCCACAGTACCAGCAACTTTGGTATTTTCCACAGATGTATATCTCATTGTGCCAAGATGTGCTGCATGTGTAACTCGCCTCGAAAAGTAATGGTTTATTTTAGTATGCAGCCGAAGAACTGCGAATTAAGAGGTCTGCAAGGCACAATACCTTCCAAGGAGACGGGAAATCCAACTCTGCCGTGGCTGTCTGCCAAGTCCACGCCGGTAGCAGCGAGTGTTTCCTGTATTAAGATGCCTGTAGTTTATTTAGCGTGTAGATCCCAACAATCAACAAGTCTCTGCGGCTGCCCCGCGCCTGTCTGATAATTATTGCGGGCTTCCTGTTGTACTGTAATGTCTGACATTTTAATGAGCCGCACCGCTACTGGTCGCGCTTTCATCTAGTGCCTTAATGCCCTAAATTCCAAGAGCCATTCTGTCCTAATCTAGAGAGTTGTTTCTTAGGCCCTTTAGGAAGGCGGAAATGCTCTCTTAGAATTGTTTAATAATTTCCTCTTCTTAGAAGAAAGGGGACTGTTTCGTTAAATAAGAATTATGTCCAGTAAGAGGCCTCTGGTGCAGGTCTGTGATCAGGGGACTGCGGTGGGAAGTTAAGTGTACCACAGTTCAAAGTAACTCTCGCAGTTAACCTGTTTGCACCTCGCTTGCACGCCATAGGGAAACCGTATACATTAAACTAAGGTTCTTAGTGTTCAGTAAACATATTTTGGGTTTGTCATTTTGTGTTGACAAGCGTAGCTTAAGTCTCACCTACAGCAAGTTTTAGGACAGACCCTTTCAACCTTCTGCTGCTGCTGTTCACCTGTAAGTCAACAGGGTTCTTTATCAGAATGGTACCAGCCCCTGACGTTTCGAGCATAAAAACATCATAAAAAGTAGATCCACATTCATACACTTACATTAATGGTGTTTTTTTTCCTAAGGACCCATTTGCTTTCTATCTCCTCATGCCACCCCACCCTTTTCTTTGTGCTTTATGCCCCTCCCTGCTCTGCTCATCTTTTCTTACGGTCGAGCCTGCGAGTGCGTGCCTTAGCGCATGCGTCTCGCTTGCGAGACTTTTTGTGTACAGGAAAGGGCTTGGAGCCTGCATGTCAGTTACCATTTGTTGGCTTGCATGGCACTCCGCTTTACAGCCTCGTAATTTGTCACTGCGGGCCTGGCACCATTTCCATTCCTCTATGTGGAACAGGGACCAAGCACTGATTGATTCAACTTAATCAATGCCCGTCCGCTGCTCCCTACGTGATTGAGATACAATTTTGTCCTTCTTAACCTTTAGTGCTCTGCAAACAGAAGGTGTGTGGCTGTCAAAAATGTGCCCAGAAGGACAAAAACAAATGCACATTTTTATTTTTGATATCTAACTTTCTTTTATTTTGCCAAGTAGTAGTTTCTCACTTTGGGCTCATGTTTTCTTTTGTTTTTGCTTGTGGGCGCAGTTCTTAAAAGACAATGATTATCTTGTTCTAAATATTGCAAAGCAACATTGTTTCTTTTTTATGTGTAATTTCTGACATGATGCTTTAACACAAAATCGTGCAGTACAGCCCAATTCACCCCACTCAAATCTGCCCCACTACAGTCCACCCCACACCAATCCACCCCACCCCTCCCAATCCACCCCATTCTAAGCTACCCCACTGCAGTTCGCCTCACTCCAATAAATAACAATCTACACCACTTTAAAACAATCTGCTCTACTCCAATCCAAAACAGTCTGCCTAGTCTAATCTGCCTCACTTCAATCCAAAGCAATATGCCCCACGCCAATCCAAAATAAATACATCCCAATCCCACCTACCCCACTTCAACCTGGCCTAATCCAATCTAAAACAATCTAGCCCACTCCAATCCAAAACAATCAGCCCCACTCCAGTCTGCCCAATTCAAAACAGTCTGCCCCACTACAATCCAAAACAATCTGCCCCACTCCAATTCAAAATGATCTGCCCCACTCTAATTCGCCTCACTCCAGTGTGCCCCACTTTAATCCAAAATGATCTGCCCCACTCTAATCCGTCCCACTCCAGTCTTCTCCAATCTAAAACAATCTGCCCCACTGCAGTCTGCCCCACTCCAATCCACCCCACTCAAATCCAGAACAGTCTGTCCCACTCCAACCTGCCCCAGTCCAGTCCAAAACAATTCACCTCACCCCATCCAGACCACCTCACCCCAGTCAAAGTCCACCTGGCTCCATCCCAATTCACCTAATCCACGAATTCACCCCACTCCCATTCAATCCACCCCACTCCCATTCAATCCACCCCACTCCCCTTCAATCCACCCCACACCCATCCAATCCTCCCCACACTAATCCAATCCACCTTTCTCCAAGACAGTCCACCCTAGTACAATCTGCCCCACACCAATCCACCCTAGTACAATCTGCCTCACTCCAATCCAAAACAATCTGTCCTACTCCAAACCGCCCCCCCCTCAGTCTATATCAGTCTACCCCACTTTAATCCAAAACAATCTGCTTCACTCCAACCAGCCCCACTCCACCCTGCCGCACACCAATCCCAAACAACCCACAACAGTCTGCCCCACTCCAGTTCGCCCCACTAAATCCGATCCTCCCCACTACAATCAGCTCACCTCACTACAATCCAACCCATACTACTTCAATACAACCCACACCACTCCAGTCCAATCCAATCAGTCCACCCACTCCAGTCAAGTCCACTGCTACTCAGTCCACCTCAATTCAATCCATCCACACCACCCCATTCCATCCCACTCCAATACAATCCACTTTAATCCACTGCACTCCAGTCCAGTCCACATTAATCCACCCTACTCCAGTCCAATTCACCTCACGCCAATCCACTTTAATCTACCCCACTCCAATACTGTCCAATCCTCTCCAATTAATCCACCCCATTCCAGTCCAATTCATCCCACTCCATTCCACCCCAGGCCAGTCCTCCCTACTCCTTCCCTATCCAGTCCCCCCACCCAATCCAGCCCACTTTAATCCACCCACACCACTCTAATCCACCCCACCCTAATCCATCCCACGCAATCCAATCCACCCTACTCAGTCCAACCCACCTCACTCAAATCCACTTCACCCGACTCCACCCCAATCCGATCAATCCCACCCCACCCCAATGATATCCACTTTACCCCAATCTGATCCACCCCAATCCACTCCAGTCCACCCCAATCAACCCCCTCCTGTCCACTCCACACCCATCTGCCCCACTCCAATCTGCCCCACTCCAATTCACCCTACCAGAATGCAATCCATCCCACCCCAATACAATCCACTACACCCTGCTCCAATCCACCTCAGTCTAACAGACCCCACTCTAATCCACCCTAATCCGATCCACCCCAGTCCATTCTTCTCCTCTGCAGTCCACCCCAATCCAGCCCGCCCCACCCCAATCCATCCCACCCCATTTCAATTCACTCCACCCCAAACCACCCCACTCTACTCCACCCTACCCCAAACCAATCCACCCCCTCTAATCCAGTCCACCCCAATCCAATCCAGTGAATCCAGTCCACCCCATTCCAGTTGAATCCACCCCACTCCAATCCAGTCCACCCACTGCAATCCAGTACACCCCACCAGAGCCCAGTCACTCCAATCTAAACTACCCCAACCCAAGCCAATCCACTCCACTTAAATCCACCCCAGTCCACCTCACCGCATTTCAATCCACCCCAATCTACTCCAGTCCAATCCACCCCATTCTACTCCAGTCTGCACCATTACCTCAATCCACTCCACCCTATTCCACCCTACTTCATTGTATTCCAACCCTATTCACTCTTTCCCACCCCACTTCGTGCTACAACACTCTGCCACGGAACTACTGAACTTTACTCCACTCTACGACACTCCAACAAAACCACTCTGACACTCTACTCCCCCATTTCACTCTGACACTCCACGCCACTAACTTTTAGCCATGTTGGACAGCAGCCACACTGGTGTACAACATGCCAAAACACACTGCCTAAGCCAACAGCTTTTGTATAGGCGAGACTTATTGGCTTTGCCAATGCTAATGCTTGTTTTAAATTGCTATTATAGTTTAAGGGTCTGTCAGCTTCAAAGTGATACCGGGCTGCTGGCTTTTTTTTTCGTGCTCCTCCTCATTTTACTTTTTATTTCTAGTCAGTACCCATAAAAAAATGTTTAATCTATACATAGCTGGCACACCCATGCCTCAGGAGAAACAGAGAAAGAAAGTTGGGAGCGAAGTCATGACAGTCATATTCTTGTGCAGGAGGGAATTACCAGGTTTAGGAAAAATATGCCAAAATGCACAGTGTTCTACAGGACAGCCAGTAAAGGCAAGAGGGCTGTAGCTTGCTCTAAATAGATTCCTTACTTAATTCAGAATTAAAAAAATGCATAGTTTTATACTATTGTCCTCAGTTTGTCATCAAATTAACAGTGCATCATAAACTGTGATTCTTCCACAGTTTTGTAATCTGAGCTAATATTTCATAATTGATTGTGCTGATTGTAATACCAAATTTGTGTGGGGATGCAAAGACTCCAGGCATTCATGGCAACATTTCCTTGGCTATCGTTTCTAGATTTATGTTTTTTCAAGTGAGAAACGCATCAAAATGTTGAGCAAATAGATAATGTTGTTATTGGTCCTGATAATGCTGGAATAAAAATATCTTCATTTGCTTAAAAAATAAAATTTGCATACAGAAAGTTAATTCTCTGAAGACAGAGTCAATTTGAATTGAACTGTATACTGCATGTGCCAGTAGTGTTAGCATAAAAGGGAATCTAAGCATCTACATTGATGTGGCCTAGCTCGTTGGTTCTCAACCTTTTGACTTCTGTGGACCCCCACTTTATCATTACTGGAACCCAGGGACCCCCAATGAATCATTATTTTAATCCTGGGACCACCCCACTGAGTAATTACTAAAAGCTGGGGACCTAATCTGTTGATGTTACGTACTTTTCTAAGCTATCGCTAACCCCCTAAAGAGGCTTCACAGACCCCCAGTGGTCCCCGGACCACAGGTTGGGTACCACTGGCTAGCTCAATGCTTCTGTCAGGAGAGCCACCCACTGACCAGTAGACACTGTCTTAGGAGGTCTCCATGATCACCATATTAAATAATGTACTTGGACTGTAACACAATCGGTCGGAAAAATTGTTAAACCATATTTAAGGTCCTTTGTATGTCGAGGAATCCATCTCCAATTGAGTTATGAATTTGCAAACAGTGCTCTGTGATGTGAAGAAAAGATGCTTGTTGTCAAAGGTCAACTATCCTTTCTGAAATCTTGCCGATTTGGATAAATATTGTATTGCATAATCTATGCCAGTCTGGTCGCTGAAACCTCTGTCTAAGCTTTTCCCTTAAGTAAAAAAGTTAGTCATGCAGCAGAATGGAGTTGGCACGCTGCTGTTTCCCATTGGAAGTTTGTTATTGCTGCATGTGTTAGAGTACCAGGAAGCTTAGCAGCTCTTTCCGCTTATGAGGAGATAAAAAAAGAAGAGGGGGCTCTTTACAGTAATGCACCCTAAAACTCTTTGTAGAAACGTTCAGATCGCCTGTCAGGAATCCCTCCCTTTCCTTAAGGGAGAGCTTTCATTCTCTGTGTTCCCATTCCAGTTTCTCTTCGTTTTCCTGTCTTTGTTTTGGCTCCGACAGGCATTTTGAAAAGTCATGACAGTTTTCATAATGGTGGCTCTATGAGTGGATTCAGAGGTTCGACAGCGCCCCCTTGCGCACCCTTTGGGTGCAGGGAACGGTTATTGTCTGAACTGTTTTCACTGCGAGATCTAAGACAATGAGCTTTTAATCGATTGTAACTGTACCTTAGAAGCTCCTTTCTCTGGTCCTATCCTGGAGAGTTAAAGGCATAAAAACCCTTAGCAGTGGCATACATGTGGTACCACCACAGCCTGGTACCACGACACACCAGTGGGCTTGACTTGGAAGTGAACAAGCGCTGCCTGTTGAAATGCCAGGTCACCGCTGCCACCTTGTTGGTCTGATCACAATTCAAGGAAGGGCTAACTAGAGCCTAACTCTTGGTATTAGCTGGAAGGTTTTATTTTGCTTCTCCCTTACCTGCCCGGGTATAACACCACATTGCATCAGCACTGATGGTGGAATCCCCAAGCCCAGGAAGCCTGCGTGTGTTTTGCAGATGGAGGGTGCCCTCGGCGCTGCATGCCCGCTTTATACGGGGCTCCTATAAAATTGTTTGAGAATGACTTAACTGCCAAACCAAGGGGCTTTGATGTCCTCTTTTGAATAGAGGTTGTCTAATGAATGAAGGAATGTTTGATGGAAAGCTTCAAAAGCCCTATGTTAATCACAGTGAAAGGGAACTCGTTTGGTGGAGTAAACAAGGGACGTTGGAGCTTTGTTCTTCACCTTCTTGCTGCTGAACAGAAGAAAATGTGGTTGAGAAAAGTAAGTACAAATCTCTTCGCAAACAGTGACTAGCATCTTAACCAAGCAGCCCCCACTGCTCTCTCTCATCTTTGCCATGACACACCTACCCTCGCATTGAGCGCCTATTCAGCTCTCACAACAAGAAAGGAAGACAACTTCTGAATGAGTCTTTTGAAGATAAATGAATGAACAAACAACGGATTGCAATGTCTACCTCATTCCCAGATGCAACTTCAAACCGACCACTTCCTCTTGCAGAGGTATTAAAGCGCCATGGAAGCAAGCAGATACAATCGACCGGGTGCGAGCTAATAAAACGCTAGAGATCCCTTGACTTGAAACAGACATCATTTGGTTCCCCTTTAGCGTGTATGCAGGTCAAACAGCTCGCTGTGTAATTCTCGAATATTGCAGGGCCAGTGACAGAGCCGCACCCAGCGGAGGGATTCCGGTGTACCCAGCACTGAATGAAAAAGTTGTTTGATTGCTGACACCCTCGTGAATAATAAAAAAAAAAAACTGAAACGGAACTTAGAGTAGAGATGGTTAAATAGTTTGCAGATAGTACTAAAAGTCTGCATCTGTCTTTGGACACTCGCCCCTGTTAAACATCTGTAGATACTTTAACCAGTTTTGATGTGTCTTGGTCCTCAGATCTGCTCTGGCTCAATATTCACCACTTCCCCCTTACTTTACACAAGGCTTGGTTGTGGCCTGCTAGGGATCACTGTCGAGGTACATGATGTTAGCAGTGCTTCTCTGTGGTGCTCAGTGAGAATTGTGTTTCTGCCAAGAATTTGTAACAAGCGGACTCCAATTGTTGAATTGCAGACCCAGGAAACTTGGCAGATTACTGTACCATCTCCAACATATTGCATCTCAGCAATGACAAAAAGTGTTATTTTAGTGCAGCTTCAAAAATATTTTTAACAATACCTCTTCCATGTTCAGCATTCAAGGTCCAGGCGGAAAATAAATGAACACCTCTGTAGCGGATGTTGGAGAACATTAAAAATCTTCCTTTAACGGCAAGTTTCAGCCTTAACAGCGCAGCTGAAAATCATCATGTCTACAAACAAAACTACACTGAAGCGCGAAAATAGGTCATCAACATTAACCACCAGTCACAGTACACAGTCTAACATAAAATGTCCCACTCCACTTGTCACTTGCTCTTTTCTTCATGTGACCAGCCATTGGACATGTGATTGTCCTTATTTCATTTTACTTGTCTTTGATCTGCACCGGTCACCACAAAGAGAGAGAACTATGTCAAAACTGCACACAACCAAACTGAATGTCCTAGAAAACGACACCTCAATAGATTTCAAACAATGCCACAGAGTTCAGAAAAAGTACCTAATCCCTATGAATCAACATTCTCACGAGAGGCAAGAACACCACTACATAGATAGGAGCAGGGAGATCTAATCCTCTCCTGCATGTCCCTACTAGAACCAAAGCTTTCCATTTAGCCATCTAGGAGATTGTTTAATCTATGTCTGGACAGAAGCAAGGATTATAAATGTTTGAAGTTTACTTACTACAAGAGAAGCCATACCCACCACCAGCTTAAAATAAAACTTCATAAAGGTATGATTTGTGGACCAATATGCTGCTTCTATAAGGTCCTCCAGTGTGCTGCCGAAAGAAAAGGTCTTGGATGCCATAGCAATTCTTGCAGAGTAGACTCCTAGATGGGAGTTATCGATACCAACCTTGGCCCTAACTTATTGTATCCACCTGGCTATGTTTGGAGAGGACAGTGCCCTGAAGAACTTTCTGATCCAGCTCAGGAACAGCACCACCCTTCCAGGCGGAGTTCTAGTGTAATGGATTTGTATTCTTGCAAACACTTTACTGCTCAAAGCTTTGGGAAATCCAGAAAATCTGGAAAAGACATGAGCCATGAGTAATTCTTCTAGAAGTGATAAACAATAGCCTTCTGGGGATAAAAACCTTACCAGAGCAAACCCTTCTAATTTTTTCCCACCAGGAAGTAATTGCTTAGAAAACCCTTAGTTGTAATTGGAACCAAACAATAGTCCGTCGTGAGGTTTGCAACCTCAGCATCTACTAGAGTGCTTCTCTCCCGCAAAAAGACCAGAGGTGGCATACATTTATTGTGGAATCCATAGAACTCTATATGCGAACCTTCAGTGGTCTGCACAACCCAACCATCTTTAGTTAACTAGTTCCATGCTGGAAGAAAGAGTGACTCTTCCCCCTGCATCCCCATCCCAAGTTCTAAGCAGGGAAAAAGAGATATGCCTTAAGTGAGGGATATTGCAGGGCAGTAGGTGCTGCACTGAAGTCTCGGGGCTCCTCGGCCACGGCCACCTCTGTTAGGGAGCTGTACTCTGGATGGGGACGTATACTGATGTTGGAATTTACTGACTTTTTTTGAAAGCTTGAATTCTTTCAGAGCCTTGAAAGCCCAACCAGCCAGTTGAGTGTCCCCTTCCTCATCCTAGCTGAAGAAACCAGGCTTTCTGTTCATTGCAGGGTTGGCATCACCCTTTCTCCTTTACCCCCCAACCCCCACCAAATAGCCCTCCAGATTAACAATATGTTTAAGGGTGCCGGTGGGGAAATGAGGAGGAGTAACTGTTTAACTCCTAGAAAATGGGCTTTATTAGTAGTTACATGGCTCTGCAGTATAAGGTTATTACGTTGTCAATACTGTAATGTCCTGTTCATGTTGTTTAATGGTTTCCTGGTAAGGTAGCTAGCGAATGTCACTAAAAACTAAAACCGCTAAATCTAATTATATCATTACTTACAGAGAGGGCCAAGTGATTTTAAGCCAAGCATCTCCTAAACTTAATGTTGTGTTTTAATTTCAAAATATCCATCTCTAACCATGGTGCTTGTCAGTGCGCTAAATGAAGAATTGTACAGATGTGAGCAGGTGCAAGAGTCTGTTGTGAGAAATATTACATGACTAGCATGCTCTAGCACACAAGAATACTTAATGCCTTATGTGGTTATGAAGATATTGCCACACTGAAAGGATATCATGAGCCCCGCGTTTATAGCTCTCTCAAATCTATGTTGGATCCATTTACGGTGATGCTGCAAGACAAGAGGAGATGTGCGAGGGCGCCACAAGGTTACAATGTGCATTTCAGAGGGTATATTTACTCCAATAATCCTGCAGTGGGCATAGGTACACCTGAATATTTGAAGCTGCACTAGGCGAACGAGGATCTTCCAGCACTATATTTTTGTATAGACAGTAGTGAATACGCAGTGCCTGATTATATGAGATTGCCAGGTAGGCACTTGCAGTTACCAGCTTTTACTAGGTGTATGAAGACTTTATCAAAATATCCTACAAGTGAAGCAGTCATCATAGATCATGTAGTGTCGCCGTTAAAATACTAGTTAATGTAACCTTGGAAACTAAAGGAATTTTATGCTTTGGATACTTTATTATATTTATGTTATACTTCACTTCAGAGATGTCACGTGACATTACTTTTTGATGGAATTGTTATCATAGGTCACTTTCTGCTATATAGTTGGGGCTAAAGCGAATGTGATTGTACTTCCCGAGTTAGCGATGAAGAGCTGGGAGTTGTAAATGACCTCCAAAGAAACATGGGTGCCATCCTGCAAAGTATAAGGTTTTTTATGCTGATGGTGTCTCGTTCAACTCTGCCCCTAAAGAGAGATATTCTTCCTGCTTTCACCTAATCATAGCAGCATGACAACCACTCTAACGTCCTAGGGTTAGGTCTAGTTGAGAGGGAGGCTAGCAGTCCAGAAGAGATTCTGCACATGGTTCTTTACTCATGAACCTGCTTTCTTGTTGCTAGGTTGACTAAAATGAACTAGCAGCTCAGAGGTTCAGTACTTGTACATCTCTCGAGGGTATAATTATCAACCAGCGGGTCTGCAATGTTCCAAATTTTGTTGTAGGCTCATTAAACTTGAATGAGCGTCAAGTGCCTCTTGCTTACTAGATTGGGCTGGCCTCTGATTGCAGAGTCAACAGTCAAACCTGTTTTGACTGGTCAATATGATGACCTCAGGCTTGGGTCACTTCTCCCGGTGCAGGAGAAACCTACACTAGACAAAGGAAATGGGCTGAATGCCTCCTCCACCAACCAGGTACACATGTTTCTTAAGAGGAAGGGGGTACAGAAGGGGTGTACATGAAGATTGAGGTGTCTATTGTGATCCTTACCAGCTTTTTGTTTTGTAAATATCTTTAGTGCATTTCATGTTTACTTTGCGTATGTAACAGAATCACATTTGGCATACATTAACACCACTCTGCGTTGGAGGAAGGAAGGCCATGGTGATGCATCGTTTGGCTAAGATGAAAGCCAGATTCTGAAATCACATTAGACCCTTAGTTTGTTTTCTTAGTGATATACCCAATATCAAGCACACACCGAATTGGATCCGGTGGGAACAGACAGTTCGTCGCCTCCGATAACACTTGCATCACTTGTTCATGAAGCGGCGTATAACCTCACAGGACCACACCATGTGAGGTAAATCTGTGTCCCCAGACCTGCACCTGGGGCAAGTGTTAGGTGCACCCGGGGACATCTTGCTAATCTTTTGTGGGGTGAGGTATGCATGGTGGAGGTATTGGAATTGAATGAGATGAAACTGTGCATTGCGCATCACCTGCCTGACTGATTGGACGCACCAGTCCCACTGTTTATCCGGAATACCAGTCCCCAGTGCCAATTTCCACCCCCCCCCCCCTGCTTTGCACATCCCCCAGCAGGTCTACTTTAGAGCATGGATTATAGGTGCATGATAGTCTTAGTGTAAGTCCCCCTCCCCGTCAGGGCTGCCTCCAGAGGTGCCCTCATAGGAGGTTGTTCCCGGTCAAACTCTCAAATGTTCTGCATCACACCCCTAAGGGCTGAGTATAGTCAGAACTGGTCTGGTCCCAGCCGGTGTTCTAATGCTAAGGCATCAAAGGCACAGAATCCCTCTTCAGACATCACATCACCCAGGTCACAATCCCCGCTTCCTGCCAGTCTCTGACACATTGCATTCCCCTCAAGCCTGTGCATTCCGGTATAGCCCACATCTGGAGACTGGGTGCATATTGTGTGTTACTCACTGTCACATGCATACTGTCCCCATATATATAAAGCTGTATGCAATAATACACTATCTGTACCCCGGTTGTCCCGCTAGTTAATCTCAGATTCCTGCTTATTTGAGTCTAGCCACTGCAGTTGTGCCACAGTATAATATTGTTCTTAATAATTTTCAAAGGAGGTAAATAACTTATTAAGAGACACACGTCGCCCTATAATCAGGCTTGTCAGAATGCTCTGTAGATCTTTAAAGAAGGTCTTTTGGATAATCAACAGAGGGGGCCGCAAAGAAATTAAATAACTGCGGTAATGCAAACATTTTGGCAATGGCGATTCCCCCTAGGCACCAGACTGGATCTGGAAAAACTTTTCAGCAGTACCTCTGCAGTTGGTATCAATGTTGTCCACTGAATAGGACGTTGACGGAGTCCATATAATCCATTTTATGATGTGCTGACGTCAGTTTCTTCTTTTCTGTGCTGCAACGCAGATCCAGAGAAGCGGTTCCTCTGGCCATTTTTTGGTCTCCCTTTTTCGATGGTTGGAACAGTGTATATGCCTTCTGGCTTTAAGCCTTTTGGGTCCTGTGCTCAACAGATGTCGGTCATGGACCCCCATTCTGTATGCAATAGTCATCAGAGTTCCCCCACCTGCAGATCATGATCCCAGGTGTTCAGATGTTGTGAGACTGTCAAAGCTTTTGAGATCCAGGAAAAATCGAAAGTCCAAACCAGCTCAGTGAGAATAAAAAAAAAATGCAGTTGTGTTCCCATGTAGGGGGAGGTGTGGATCTGTCCATCGCTAGGTCTAGAACCCCTTTGTAGTCCCCGCACCAAAGTGTCTTTGTCACTGGGACCATCAGTAGGGCAGGTGTCAGTCGTGTAAAAGGTCGCCTGTCCCACGGTCGGGGTGTATACTGGCACCAGTATTAAGGGTAACCCTAATCCAAATCACTGTATAACAACCATCTGGCTCTATCTTAGTGTGGGATACCATAAAGGGCACCCTTGGGGGCAACCCACACCAGCACACCCCTCGCATAACTAGAGCCCAGGTGCCACCCACACCAGCACATTCCTTGCATAATTGGAGTATGTTGTGCCATATACACCGCCCGCCACCGTCTACTCAATCTAGGGAGTTCCAGTGACGTAAGGTACGTCTCATGGGCAAAATGGGCCCTGCGCCTCCTAAGGTAAGCATAAATCTTATGTTGCGTACCTCTCACATTCCATGTAATTAACTTATATTCTTGTACGACCATGGGAAAAGTAATTTACAACTGTAGGTTGGCCCAAGTTGTAGAAGCCAAAAGAAAGACGCCAGTATCCAGAACCACTCACATGCATTCTCAACCTCCAGCAGTACTTCAAACTCCTTTCTGCAGGCTGCTGCGCATCAGTGCATCAACAGGCTATAAACCCCACAAATTGTATAACGCAAAATGTGAAAGAGTAAAGAGTAATACATGGCAACCATAGTTTGTCTCAACAAAAATCAACCATTGTATCCTCTAGCCAATACAAGGTGCACCCCAGCCCACTGCGACTGTACGTCAGGGTCATCGCTGCTGGATCTGAAGTAGTCACGGCAGCATTCTTCTTTATGCCTAAAAAAGGATATGGTAACAACAAAGCCTTCAGAGAAGATCAGACCTCAGGCCCCTCTTGCAGTGTCTCCGGGAGGTTGTTCTGCAGGAAGCCACTCATGGATTGGGTCTCTGAAGTATCCAAAGCACCAGCACTGGTGCCAGAGCACCGCGCCCTTACCAGTGTAGCTACCACGTGCGCCCTTTCTTTCGCTGCCTGGTGCCTGAAATGGTGGGAGTGGTACTTTTTGGCCGATCTTAGCTGGTTCTTTGCCAGAGTCTAGCCCTACTCAGTGTTCTGTTGAGCCGATGGAGGATGTTTCCTTTTGGATTCCAACCAGTCCCATGCCTCATGGGCGGATTGGAAAAGAAGTGCCTTTTCACCGTCCAAGAATCGAAGTTCAGCTGGAAAAATCAATGCATATTTGATCCCCATCCCCAGCTGTCGGAGTTTAAGCTTCATGGTGTAATAGGAGACGCCCGACGTTTCTGCACATCAACCGTGTAGTCTGGGAATATTGTATATATGGTTTTCTACCTGCCAAGGGCCTTTGGTGTGAGCAGTCTAGAAGATATTCTCCCTCTTGCAGTAATTCAATAGGCACGCCACCACCAGATACAGGGGTGCTTAGAGCGTTGGTGGCCTAGCTAGTACCCGGTGCGCCCATTCCACTGAAAAGAAGGTGGAGGTTTTGCCCCCCTAGGATTGCTTGTCTTAGCCATTGTTCCAGTTACAGGTCCATACTCGGTCCCTTAATCTTTTTGGGTAGGCACACTACCCAAATGTTATTCCAGCCCAATCTTCCTTCTGCGTCTTCAGCTTTGCGTTTCAGAAGGTCCACCTCTTGTTGTAGGGCAGCTAATTTGGTCTGTTTCCGATACAACAAGATGCATTTCCGTTATGGTTGCATCATGCATGGACAATCTCGCTTTCAGTTTGTTCCTCATGCATATGACCCATGTGGATGATTAGAATGTCCAAAGTCACCTGCAAGCTCTGCATAGCAGCAATGAGCACCATGAATTTAGCATTGGTGTCCTGCAACATATGGTCAGTGTTGAGGAGCCTCCGTGCCGGAGCAGACCCCACCAAAGACAGGTTGGGAGTCTGTTGGGTGTCTCCTGTTTTGGAGCCTGTAGGGTGCACCGTCATGACGCTGAGCCCCCCAGTAGCGTCCTGCCGGAAGGTTCGCACAGTATCTCCCCTCCACCCCCCCCTTCGCTGCAGGGCTGTGCAAAACATGGCCTAATGTCTGTCCCTGCAAAGGTTAAGTGATCACGCCTCCTGTGTGCACTTCCCCAGTAACAGTGGGTCCCCCACCTGCTAGGCAACAGCCACATGTCCTCTAGTAGCTGCCCTCAATCCAAATTGATCCCACTGCTGTTGCTCCCCTCTCCTGAGCAGGGAGCCAGCAAAAACGTCCATGAAGGGAGTGGGGAGGAGCGAGCGTGACTCAGTGTTATGGCCCACAGACTCCTTATAGTAGCTCAACAGAGTGGGACCCTCCCCGATCAACTGGGGAGGATGCCACTCATTCACAAAGACCTCTAACGTGCTGGTGGGGGTGTGCGCTATACATCGGAGCCCCTAGCAACAACCATGGGCTAACACGGGGTGGCTGGTATTCAGGCCCCCGGGGGTCCTTGATCCGTTGCGTGAAGGGGTGGCAGAAAAGGCGCAGGTCGCTATGGCTGCAAGTTGAGGAAGGAGGGCGGGTCACTTCGTACACAACCCCTCTCCATGAACACCAAGACCCTGGCTGTTGGGTAGGGCCTCCGTAGGTCTAATTAGGGCAGCTGGTCCCATTACACACCTGAAAAAAGACCCCGGCCCCCCAACATATGGTGAGGTTGAGGCGTAAGGTGGAGGCAAACAGGCACAGTGGCATTCGCTGTAACTGAGGGAGTGGGGAAGAGCGACTTAGTACTCCAGTCCGCTGCACCCTCCTGGTGGCTGAGTCGTCCTTACTGGAATCCCAGCACTCCGGATTATGTTTCAGCTTAGGACGGTGCGCCCCACACACCCTGGGATTTACTGGTCCTCAAGTAGATAGTCTGTTGCAGCCTCCGATCCGCAATGTTGCCTTGGGCAAGGCTTTGTTCCGGGAAGTATTTGTGGCAGGGTAGTGGGGTTCAGGCTCCCATAAAGGCCAGGATAGATGCAGCGCAGGACAAGGCTTGCAACTATGCGACTGCTACAGCTACCTTCTTCGTCACGCATGAGCATCACCAGCTTAACACACAACCATTTTCTGCAGCACACAACTTGCTACAAATGGGACCACACTAGTCCCCACAAACGCACACTGTAGCCTACACACACAAAACGTTATTTATTCTCCCTGTAGAGAGGGGGATAAGCAATCTCCTTAAAGGGATAATAGGTATTAAGGTCTGTGCTCACTGAAAGTATTAATGCTGTTATCGCCAAGTACCAGATAGCCTTAGTTGAAAGGGGAGTAGCCACTCTTACTTAAAAAAGCTGCACATTAAGTACTCCTCTGACTTCAGAACACTCCTGTTATTTTGACAAAAGTAAAAGCTACTGTGGGCAAGTATGAATATCGACATCCCTGGAAGAAAATCACATGTCGCCTGAAAAGATAGCAATGCAAGGCAGCATAGCTCTCCAAAACCATGCATATGACTTTATCCCCAACAAGCACATCTTATCTCATTCACTGAAGTAAACTCTGTCTGAAAAAGCTAAACTTAGCGGTTGGTCACTAGGAAGTCAGGGCTCCAGACCCTGGAATGCCATCTTTCCTAATTTGAGGATTGAACCCAACATCTGTGATCTAGTAAACACCTGAAAACCCGTTCTGGCTGCTATTCATCTAATATTTAGCAAACAGATGATAGTTTAAGATTATTGGCTTAGGGGTTTTTCTTGCATCAAGTTAGTCACTATCCTAAATTCCTATCTCGGCTGCAGAACTTCTATTTTGACAAAACAGCAAGATGAGGCTTCTAGCGCTGTACAAAAACCTTTAACAAATATATGAGGCTTTCAGATAATTTGTGTGTGAGTGATCTTATTGTTTTGATACCTAAAGATAAAGCAACATGGAGCCCATTTTGTGATTTGTGGAAGGAGGTTTACCATATCACTTGTTCTAGAACCATACCAATAATTGATCCATAAACGTTTGTCAGAATTTGACGTTAACAATACTATTGTTTTCAATACTAGTACTGGTTTGTAGAAGATCTCCAACCAGATGGGGCCTCTTCCAGGTCGATGTCTCTAACAACTTGGGGGAGGAGACCCTGTGTCCCAACCAAATGACTCACTAGAAATGGCACTCTTTATCCTTTTTTGAAAACACTGGAGGTGGGTGAGCCACTGAAAGCTCAAGCCAGGCTCGAGCCTGAAGCCTGTCTCTGGCTCATATCAAGGTCCTGTTGGAACCTTGAGCCGATAGTGAGTCGAGCTTTCATGTTATATTATACTATATTAATTTGTGTAGTGCACTTATCATCCGAGAGGGTATACAGGTGCTTGAGCAGGTATGCCATCCCCATGGTGCTTACACGAAGAGACAGTGCTTCAGCTTCTTGTGGAACTCAAGAAGTCAGGAGGACGCTCTGATGTTTTGATGGGGGTCGTTCCTTGTTTTGGGTGTTGTATAGGAGAATGAACTACATCCAATTTTGCTTTTGTGGATGTGGGGAATGTGTGCGAGGGAGAGTGAGGCAGAGCATAGGTGTCTGGTGGGTTGGTGAAAGTGTATGCAGCTGTTCTGGTATTTGTGTGCAAGAGAAGTTTGAATTGTCTGCACTAGTGAATAGGGAGCCAGTGAAGCTTCTTGAGGTGTGGTGTGATGAGTGCGGCATGGGAGGTAGAGTATGGGTCTTGCAGTGTTGTGGAGTCTGTGTAGGAGTTGTTAGGAGAATCTGGCATACAGAGTGTTGCCATAGTCCTGCCTGCTGGTGATGAGACTTATGCTTGCGACCCTAGCTCTAACCCCATGCATAAAGAGGTAAAAACAAAGCATGAACATTTGAAGTAAAAAGTGGAGAAAAATAGATACCCATTTAGTGACAATTTTTTACAAAATTATCTGGCTCGACTCGCCCTGTTAATTTGTTAGCTTACCCTCCTCTAGTAAGCACCTGTGATAATGCATGGCCAATCAAGACATGCTACCTTTCAAATTTGAACACTGTTCCATTCAGAGCTGAGTGCATCATCGTAGGCTGTTGCGGAGCAGCTAGTATCAAAATACTGTGCATTACCTGTGACCAATGTCAGACCGCTAGAGCCCAAGGTCTTTAGTGTTACTAACTACAATAGTATTTTATTATTCGCCTAGCTAGAACTGGAAAAAATGGCAATAGAGCAGTAGTCATACACAAAAGCTCAATAAAATGCAAACAAGAACGATTCTTTACTTATCAAAGTGTATCAGTTGGAAAAAAATGAATCACCCTACTAAATTCAACCTACCCTACTAAAATCAGTCACCTGGTAACAACTCAACTTTCATAGAGCACTAGATGTGGGACCTCTGGAACTTCTGCCCCACAAACTGGTCATCTTAGGAGGCCAGGGCCAGAACAGAGGTCCAGCACATTTCTTCATGAAACTCCACCTTTGAAGAAGAAATAAGTACTGAAGCTGTTCTTCTCGGGAAGTGCACTCCGAGCTTGGAACGCCAATCCAGCACGTGTTGTGAAACCATCATCTTATGAAACATTTAAAAGGAAACCTAAAAACACCTTACTTCAGCACCTATGAATGTGATGTGTCTCAGGGTTGGATAATTGTGCTTGTATGCCATTGCCTCTTTTTTTAATGGTCTACCTCAAAATGTTGGCATTTTTAATATACCTTCTGCTGGCACCCCAATTGTATTTACTGTCATTGGTTTTGTGAAACTGTACCAGTGTAAGGCACCCTGCCTGTCGCCCCTGGGTCTTAGCCGCTGTAAAATTACCAACTGATAAATAAAATGGCGGCCACAGAAATGCAATGAAGCGCACTGATAAGCTGCCCTTACTGACACGTTTAATATCAGCCAGGCGTGGTTCAGCCGTCCGATGCCACCGCGGGAACTGTGTGTGTTATGGAGGTGTTAGCGCACCTGGTCCTTAGTAAGTAAACATACAAGGGGATGCGTATAGGCCGATGAACCTTTTGGATCGCATGGAATATCCCAATTATGTAGTGATCAATGGCATCAATAATCAGCAAAACCAACCAATAACATTTCAATGAAAACAACTAAAACTATATATTCATGAATAACCACAACTCGGTAAAGCGTTTAACAATTTTTATTTCCCTATTGGTTACAATACTAAGGCAACGAGTTAGATCAAACTTTATTCAATCAGTTCAGTATTAGTTGCTTAATGAAACATCAATACCATAATCTAATCAAGACTTAAGAAAACATATGCTCAAATGCTTCAACATAAGCCAATAAATGAATACACTGCATCAAAAACGGAGTTCTGCAAATAGTTTCAGTCATTTGTCACAGTCAACGTCACCCCTAAGAAGCCTCCCTAACCAAGATTAGCATTAGCATGTTAGACTTCATGCAAAACAATTTAGGAAAAACATGAATTTTGAAAACCTCTTTCTACAAGGAAACTATAAAAACAGCGCAGTTGGTACCTAGAAGAAAAGTCACATTTTCATAGCTACATATCCACAGAATGGATCAGCAACAAAGGCAGTCTTCGTCTTTAGGTCATCAAAAGATCAGCATAGCATCAGGCTCTCAAGAGTATGAGCCCAACGACAGAATCTCGAACAGCGTCTCCTGATGTCACCAATTCTCCCCTCACATCTGAAGTTTTAGCCCCTTGTCATGACTTTTTATTAGGGTCTCCCAGTCCCTCCCCCTAATTTCCAATTGGTCAGTCAGTCAGCAGATATGACTTTAACCTATAATGTTAATTTACCAAAGCCATACATTTTTATATCAGTCCTTTCACAAGACGCAGATTTGTCCACCATACGATGTCTTCATCATCCGGCTCTTCAGGTATCGAAAATGTTGCATGTTCCTCTTCAGTCAGTTCTTCCATTGTTCAAATCCTGGGAAAGTACATCTAGCCTACTCTACACATAATTGTATCAAATTGTCTTCATCATCTCCTGTCCGCCGGTACATTGCAGAAAATTCTAGCTAAGCAACTTTAACATCGGGTAGTTCAGGGTCAGACCATGCATTTGCTTCTCTACAGCACGTTAGTATTTCAGCCCTTCTTGTGAGGCCTGGGAAAAAGGTTAGGCCTTATCCTCGTTTAAGTTAACTCTACAAATCAATATAAAACATAGGTTATGCATTTCGATATGGCATATCACTACATTATTCTTATACATTTTCATTATTTCACACAATTTCAGTTATATTAGTATAATCTCGTATAAGTGGCTGGCATGCCCCGTGGGCACATTTTCAAACGTGCACATTATTTTCTCTACAATTAAATTCTCTATGAACTTTTCATTAATCAAACACATAAGCATTCTTTAATAATTTTCTAATTAGCATATTTGCTCGAGCAGAGGCCTCTAGAGGCTTTGCAGGTCCTGTATTAAAGGCGAGTGGAGCCTGCCCGAGCTTACATTGATCATGGAAATAGAATCTGCGAAATAAGTGTGCCCCAGAATGGTGGATGAATGTAAAACTAACAGCATACCTTGAGCCAGGTTTTCCTAAGGGGCCCTTTCTATCTCCCAATTGGCGTCCCCTCCTCCTATCACCTCGGTCGATTTTACAGCCAGGGAAAGTATCTCAGCGTCACTATTACGGGTGGTTACGCTGACGTGCGTCTACGTGCTGGAAAGCCAGGGCTCTCACATGGTAGATAACTTTACTGAGAGCTGCATGGGTCATGAGGGCAATTTGAGGGAAAGCAGTAGGGGCGCTCGAGACCTTTAACCCCAAAGGTTAAATGTGTGAAATCCACAGCAGCCATTAAACAAATATTCCTTGAAGGTTTTGTAAAAACAGGAAATGTCTCTTTTTCCTTAAACAACTTTATTCAGCCTTAATTGGTACGCCCCCTCCCTATGTAAGACACTGCACGAATTGATGGGGGTGGGAGGGGTGTGTGTTTGGGGGTGGGGGTGTTGAAAACCTGGTACACTCTTGGCAGCCGGGTTCTGCAAATTACACAGCTTTAGCAGTGCCACATCATCATGCAGGTTTTTTCATAATTACATTTCAATGTGAGCATGTCTTGTTTTTCCTACACCTGCTTTGATTCCCCCCTGCTCTTTTCATCACTTCTAAACCTGCTGTAGTAAAGAAAAAATAAAATCGAATTGGTGATTTGCGTCAGATACTTAAATGATATTTTAGCGTTTAAAATGCTGCAGTTAAAATCATTCCTGTTCATTTTTGACTTTGGGACTTGGAATGCTATGAGTGCTGTCTTGGCCTGTTTGGAAAGGACGGCTGAGCTACCAAGCTAGTACAGTACTCACCTGACTTATGTGACCATTGAATGCCCGGTTCCCATGGCTACAGAAAGCCTTCATACCCTGCCAAACTTCTGAACAAGATTGTTTCTAATCCTAAATTGTCACTCCAGTGCCTTTCATAACCTTGTTTCGAAAGATGCATTATGAAGAGCTCTTTTGTTGCTTAGTATAGACATTGGAACCAGGGAACCAGTCGTGTGGCACCACTTTTTTAACAGGTATAGTATGTCTTTCAGCTTAAAAAAAGAAAGAACATAGTTTGAACTTTTCTGAAGGATTGCTCATACGTGTATTGACGAAAGCAGATCACGCATGAGACGTGGGTAACATATGGTGCCCAGATTTACTTGTGTATTAACAGCTGATTTTAAGAATAATTGCAGACAGCATACCCTAGGGCAGCACACCAAGTAACACGTACCTTTTAATCTAGACTTGTCCATTTGATCTAGGCATTGCACTTCCCTTGAAAACAAACCAGGCGGCAGTTTTCTAGTCTTAACCACACAAGCATATTCATTAGTAAATCGGCTATGGCATTTACTGCCATGTGGTAAAATTTTAAGGAAGAAACTTTTTGGACCAGATGTAGACCCCACGCCATTACATAATTAATTCGCCAGATTTTCCCACACTAGGTGTGGGGTGATTGATATTCTGAGGTCGTGCGTAGTACTTTGTGTTTGCTTGAAAGCTGTAGCCTTACCTGATGTTGGGACAAAAATGCCCACTGCATGTTATACAGACATGTTTGCGTGTCCTGAGTACCCGACTGCATGTATCTGGTATCTTTTTTAAACAAAAATTGTATTTCATCCTTGGTGTGGCACTAATCTAGTATGTGCACTGTGGCCCATGCCTGTCTCTTGATATGAGTGAGTTCCTGGACCTGTCGTGACCATGAGGGGTCCACCAGGTGCACTGTCATTGACAGACAGTGGACTACTGCCCCTTTCATGGGTTTAGCACATAGAGCAGTAGTGCTTGCATACCATGTTTTGTGGATCCGTAGCTGTGGCCTGACCTTTTTATATGTGTAGAGGCCTACTTATGTAAAGTTCCACTTTTGTGCACTGACCTGACTCATAGCGCTGACATCAAAGTGAATTACGTGCATCTTTTGGTGCATAGCCTGTGTGGTACATGCATGATATGTGCCAGAGAACCAGAGTAAAGGAAGCCATTGGGATCCATTTTGAATACCCCTGACCTGGCCTTTTACACAAGAAGGAGTTGAGTTTGTTTTCCAGACTGTGGAAGTGGGTGCTATGGCAAGCTCTTGATTCTTGGGGACAGGAAATGCTGACCAAGATGGGCCATTAGACCTTCCAGCACTGTTGCATGTGTATTAAAGGGGCACAAAGCACATACTGAAAGTGGTCCCTGTTCAGTGCATCAGCCCTCTGGATTGCCATCTTAAGTATTTAAGTTACTGACTACTCATTATTGTTCCTGATGAAGCGCCACCTGATCCGTATATGGACTCTCTTGGTGCGAAACATGTTGACCTGTTATGATGGTTGAAGATAGTTTTCTCCTCCCATCTTTGTTCTGCTGTTAGAGTGGCTGAGCATTACCTCTTTTTCACTCCCTAGCATTTTTTAACCTTGACCAAGACCTTTCGCTTATCAATAAATTGTAGGTTTTTGGGAGGGTTCTTGGGACAATTTTATCCCTTTTTCTCTCTCCTGCCCTTTCCTGATATGTGGGGTTGAATTCATCCCTTCATTCTTCAAACTACGGCACAGACTATCAGTAAAGATCTCCGGCAAAGTGCCCCCTTGCGTTGGGCTCGTTAGACATTGCAGTGCCAGTCTGACGCTGAGCAATCCCTATGATGAAGCATGACATCCATTGGATGTGTGAGGGTATTTGCTTCCAGCTATAGGAGTGCCTAGTGGAATCCATTATCTTCTGTGGAACAGTGTACTCTCGTTTAGAATTATCACTAGGGAGGTTGTACACTGGACCATTAATCTCCCTGTCCTTTTATTTGATTATAACAGTTTTGAGAGGTGCCTACCTTTTAGTGACAGGGGTGCTTGGTGTCACTGCTTGATCTGATCTTTTAGTTGAAAGGAAAATATGGCAATTGTTCTTATGCATGATTTCTCTGTATCCGTTTTTTTTAATGAAAACCCTTAATAGGTAGTTTCTAAGGGGTTAATTTACAGCTTATTGGATGCTTAATGCATACAATGTACTTGTTCATGTGTGTCCCTCCTCGTTTTATTAAGTGTAGATAGTCACAAAATGATACTGATCACCTGTTAAAAGTAATCTTTCTGCATTCCAGAATGTGCGCAGGACCCTGACTGCCCTCACCAAAAAAAAAAAGCAACTACCTCCTCCCATTTGTGCTGCTGCCAGAGAAAACCAATATAAATAATCTAGTTATCTAGAAACTTTAATAGCTTTGCAGTGTCATCTGTGTGCCTCTGAAAGTTCAAGCTCAGGCATCTCGATAAATAAAAACAATGAACGCAGCTTTGTGGAGGGCAAGCACTTTTTAGTGGAAACACACAACGTCGGTCCTATCAAAACTTGTACTACTGGCTTCCAGCCTGTGGTCAGAGCCAAAGCCCCTCGTCCCTCTGGCTCTGCTCACATAATTGTCGGTCAACAGTTGTTCTGTCAAGGCAGACCGTGGAAAATTGTTCCTTACAAATCCTCCTGAAATGTACGTTTATAAGGAAATGGGTTGCTCCTAACCCAAAGGATAAAAAGGGCAAAGGTAGACAGAAAACACTTTACATGCCGTGCATGTGTACATTGGTATAACCTCCCAGCAGACATACAAGGAATTAAACATCACGTGATTTCCCCAATACTGTTAACACTCTTCTTTGTGATAAGCTGATTAGTCAAGTTGGTTAGACAGTATTAGAAGGGTGGCACACAGCAATAACTAAGCAAAGACTTTTAGATGAAAATGAGAAGATTAAGAAGCAAAGTTATGTGCCAGTTTAAGAATGGGCTTCTTAGAATAAGTGTGAAACTGAAAGTCATACAAATGTAAATCATGCTAGGAGTGAAAGTGGATTTTAAGCCATGCTTGACAGAGACTTTAACTTCAGGGTTATGCAGCATGTGAATAGAGACTAATCTCAAACCATCCCTGGCACCCCTCGCATCTCAGGCGATACAAGAGAATCTTGTGGTCAAAGGGGCAGAAGGCAACAAAGATCCTACATAGACAACATAACTATCTCTTATTGGTTAGTACCTGTAGCAGCGCATGCTGCAGTCAGTGATGCTGTGTCTCTACCTCGGTAAAGCCGAAAATGGACTAATAGTCCCTATAAATTGCATTCTGTTCAAAGTAGACTTTGAATTGCCTGTCAGCTTCTCTTTCAGTAATAAGCTTGAAAGGAATGTTGCTTATTGATTTACAGTTAACAGGCTGGGTAAGATGGAAAGAACATTCTTTAAGTACTGGTGTAATCCAAGATTTTTTTAGGAGTTGTGGAATACTGACCTCTCAATAGAAGAGCTCCTCACCAACGTTGGAAACATAGGACTAAGGAAACCAACAGTCCCCTAACACCTAAATTTTGACACAGATTTTTGGTTTAGGAGCTGTTAGCACGAGGCATTTCCTCTAAGGAATCCTTTACAAAATTAGACTCGGCTGTGGTATCGCCAAGTCACCTTTAGAGAGGAATATGTGGAAGATTTTGATGGCCGACAGTATTATAGCAATTTATCAAAGACAAATTAGGTCATGTTCACATAGTCTTGTGTGACCACCAAGAAGTACGGGGTCTGTCCTCAAATTCAACATCTGGCCTTGCTCAGATCTAAATCTGCCTTTCAAATGTCCTGTGGTATTTGGACTATCACCATGCTTAACGACAACATTCAAATATGCTGGAATAATCTTTAACAAAATATCTTTTGGTCCAGCAATAAATGCAGTTCTCAATGCTCTAATATACATGCCTTTGCTTTGTCCTTAGTTCTCACCTAATTGAATTAAAGATAGTGCTAATCCTAATACAAAAATGGCTTCTCGGGTTTAAAACGCTCTCAAATCCAGACATTTCAGAGGATACAATAACAAGCAGTGAGAATTTGGCTTGATCTTTAGAAATTTGATCCAATCTCACCTTCCTTGAAGAATTATCACTCACGCCCTGCATAATACAGGGTCAAATTCAAGGTACTGTATATCATGCACAACATCCTGCATAGAGATTGGTCTACTTACTTTCAAAATGTGGTCACAGCTTATCGGTCCACAAGGAGTCTCATTCAGCACATGCCAGAACCGACTGAAACATGGAGGAAAATCTATAAACCCTCACTTACAGAACTGCGACGACCCCGACCTTAAGTAACCAGGAAAATAATTTCCAGTTCAAGAAGGACTACTTAAAACCTTCCTTTTCAGAGATGCCCTAAACTTACCTCCTGGCTCCCAGGCACAACCTAATAAAGACTGAACCGAGATCCTCCAAATTCTCTACCTTCGCCATTCACTTCATCATCTTTAATGATCACGTGGTCTCATTGTATTTTGTCTTCTTCCTGTCCATGGAGTGCCTCCTTCTGTTCCCTTGCCTCCTTCCATAGTGCTCTGAAGTGGCCATTAGGTGGCTTGCAACCACTTTATAAAACTCCAAAGTAAAAGTAGTAAATGCATATACCATTTCATATCAGTGCACAGCACAGTACTTTAATTTCGAACATAATACAAAACATTAAAATATTGATGCTTTGCTGGAGTAAGGTGAGCAGAGTCAAAATAGATGTTACATTTTTATTCTTGTTTCTTTCTTTCTTCAACAGGTTTCCATTGTCTATATAATGTGGAGTTTCCTCTCAGTGTTCATTTGGCATACGGACCGCTAATTTGGAATTGAATGAAAATAATTTGGAGGTAATCAGCGAGTTTTTTTTGTATTGTTTTTCAAAATGTACATATTACGATTGAAATCTGAAGCTAGATGACCTTACTCATTGTGTGCCTCTTTTGAGTTTTTATTCTCACATCTAAAGACTGCAGATACCATATTCTCCATGTTTCAGCTACCACTACTGCTAATACATAATTACTGTTCAATAATGGCATGGGAAGCGCACCCACGAAGGCCTGTGAAGCAACAAACACGTTAAACAACATGTTGGTAAAACATTTACAATAGCTGGAAGCTGGAATAAACCATCTATGGCACTGTATGGCTGATATGTTGTTTTGCTTTTGTAGCGCCTCACCCACCATTGTTCTACCATAGCAGCACATTATCTCCAAAGGTGCCCATCCATGCTGTTTTTGAGAGGCTATCCATTGATGTCCAGAAGCCACCATTTGATCGTGTCTTTTTTGTGGTTGAGTGTAATTAGCAGAGTGTGTGTTTTTGAGTTCTTAAGTGGTTTCTTTGTTCTAGTGTGAAAGTAAAGGTCATGGTGCTGTTTTGTGGGCACTGATGGGGTCTGCCCAAGGTCTTTTGGGGTTTATTTGCCTTAATTTGGCATAGATTAGCCATTGCTTCGGCTGAACCTAGTATTTTCTATATATGGATTGCAATCCACGTCTTTGTAGTCCGTGTTGTTCTTATGATGTTGGGATGCTAATTTTAACCGCATGTTTCTATACGACATGCTGGCATTTGCTTTACAGCAGTTAATTTTATTGTGTTTTGCCAACAATATGGTTTTATGCATAAAGGTGATTAGGTTCTGTCTGAGTTATGACAATTTTTAGGTGAGATTTGAATAATAGTTTGTGGTGGTGGTGTTGGGCTTATCTGAAAAAGTTCAAATAAGTTATTGGCAACATGTAGTGAATGTCAATAATGAACTAATTGATACTGTGTGTGGTGAGTTTGCTTTAAGTTGTATGTCCATCCAGCAATAGCTATGACATTTCTTATGATCTACAAATATGACAGCCAACGTTTCGTCCACATGAACTTTTACTTTGCTCTTTTATCTGTTTTCCACATGAAAGTAAAAAAAAAAAAACGAGATGTAACTCAATTACATTGGAGTCCCTAATTTCAGTGCCTATATGTTTACGAATAGGCTTGGCTAGTTGTCAGGAGCTGTGAGTAGATGCTGATAGTATCCCCCTTATATTCAGTTTCTTCAGGAGTAGTGGGCAAGTCTTAGAATAAAATTCTAGTGCTCGTTGTCGACATGGTCCTTTAGTTTTGTTAAAGTGTAATTATATCCACAGTAGATCCCAGTGCATGTCAAGCCTACGTCCACGCTTTCTGTTGGTAAAAGCAGTCGCAGCTAAATATTAATGTCATTAGTTTAGTGGTGCAAAGTATCAAACAGTGAAGATTCTCAAAATGATCCACAGTTAAACAAAGTTCTTTTTTTTTTTTGTAAAGCAAACAAAAGCATATTACGAGCCAAACCAGTCGAATGGACTGCCACTAAAGCTTTGCATTAAGTGAGACCACAAAGAAAGCATTGATACCTTCTGGCCCAGTGCATTTTTTGGTAGTCTGTTTGTTCTGATTCCGAGGAGCTTGTGGCCAGAACCCAAGAAGTATCTTCCGCGGTCGTCTATGTTTTCCTTCACATTTAGAGAAAGATTTCCAGATCGTTGCTCCAATCAAGAACATCAAAGTGTTTTTCAGTTCTGTTCCTCTTGAAAATTGAGATTTCCCTGCTGTGGCTCTCCAGTGTTTTCAACGATCACTACACACTGACTTATCTCAAGTGCCAAAGCCACCGTTTCAAAATACCCTGAATAAGGGTTCAGGAGTCCTGGAACCTTGAAGCTCGTTTTGCCTTTCCTGCAGTATGATGCTACTGCCTCTCAGTGATATTTAACTATCTTTTGTTTGAGAACTATCTCCGTGGCCTTAGAACAGAAGAGCTCAACGTTATGAGAATTGGGTGTAAGCAAGCCTGAAAGTAGCATTCTAGAAGAGCACGGTGCCACTTTTTTTTTTTTTTTCTTGTAATGGCGTTTCGAATAATAGGAGACAGCCGGATAGTAGGTCTCATTTGGAGCAGAATGCACAATGCTTATTCTGCAACATCTCTTGTTAATCTCACTCATGATCGGAGACAGCAGCATGCACGGTGAGCAGGTGAAGTCCATTGGCAGATAAAACAGATTGTTCTGGAGGATTGGTCTTATTAATATGTGTGCCACAAAGTGCTAAACATCCGTCTTCATTTTCAGTCCTGCTGGCCTCAACTCCCCATCTCTGCTCTGGAGGCAGGCAGTGTTGAAATCGATGTAAGGGGGGGTTTGTTGTCTGCAACAAAGGCCGCAATGATGCTGGACTCCAAAAAACACTTTATTGTAACTATGTACAGGATAGCTGTAAGCTGAAATGAGATGGTCTCAGATTTCCAGACACGAACATGCTGCCCAAGCAACCCTGCTTTTCATCTTCAGACCCTCGTTGCTCTAGATCACATGCAGTGGATATGGATGGGTGCGCAATGCACTACTTGCACATCTCTCAGCATCACACTTCACCCTCCGCAATCTACACTACTAGTTCCCTTCGTCTACTGTGTGGCAGTAATGAATCTCTGAGGGACTTGGCTCTGACAAGAGGGGCACATTGGTTGTGACGAAGCTACAGAGCCACTTCTGCAAGAGATTCTAGAATGCATCGACACACCGGGCGAGGAGTCTGGATCCCAGGTAAAAAAGGGATCCAAGGTGTCCGTTACGGATAAGGAAGCTGCATGATTAAATATGTTTCTGGAAAAATGTTTCTTAAGGCAGCTCTTCCTTAGGGAAGTCATTCTTATCAGTGCCCTAGTCATGCTTTTCTGATGATGCAGCACACACGTCAGTTGAGAGGTCAGAACTACAAACTGGTCAGGGGCATGGTCCTACCATTTCTCCACACTGTAAGCATGAACCCCTTCACATCAAGTATTCTGTAAGGGTAAGGATTAATTGAAGTGACATCCCTGTGTGAGCCCTTGGATTTGGTTAGCTGCAAGTCCTGTAGACAGAGGAGAAGACTTTGCTATCCTACTTTGATCTGCATATGCCCTCAAACAAATCTTTTCATTCTCATGAATACTCAATATTTCCTCCTGACCAGGATCGCAACAGGTTGAGCTTGTGGATTGTGTCAATTAGATCAGCACATGAGCTGGGGACTTTACTGTTGTGCCTGAAGTTGTAGCCCAGTAATTCCTCATATCTGACAGAGTGCTTCAGAACCGGGAGTTCTTTGACGCCTTGGCAATATGTGTGGTGTAAGATTTATAACATCAGCACCCATGCTGGATACAGGCAAAACTGCAGGAAATCTGGAACATTGTCCATTAGCATGAGGAGATCCTGTCCTGAAGCAGTGGGTCCATAAAACTTGCCAGTAACACAGTCCCTCTTTTCCTTCACTAGACACATCTTCTGAAGAGGCTCAGGTGGCCTGTCCTTTCCAAGACTGACCAACACGCCAGTCGTCGAACATTTTCTCCACCATACATTTTCATGCAGTATCATCTTAGGAGCTACAGTGCTTCTGTTTAATTAAACTCAAACTGTTCCAGAGAAAAACCCAATATGTGTCATCTTGATTGCTTGTTATCGAGATGATCAAACCTATACCTCCAATGCTGAACCCCTTCACCATGAACATTAAGAAACAATTTGAGTTCCTTGAGGGCACAGTGCTTATGAGTTTCCTAATGTGTTTCAAGTATCTCAGTGGCTGGTTCTTGTTGAGTTCATTGATGGCTGTGATGAAAGTAGGCTCGGTTCTAGTGACATGTACAGTTTCACTACTACTCATGGCACCAGGCCTTGTATGCTTGACAGTGCATCTCGTGTTTTGTTTCTGCACATGTGTTTTTTTTTAGTGGCACATTCTATAGCAGAAAAAGTGAGAAGTAGTCAGTCGGATTGTGTTATTTTCTGGGTTTGTGAATTATTCTGAAGCAATAAGTAATATGTTGGCAGCCAGTAAACTCTACCTCTCTATTCTGGACAGCATCTTTGCTTTGAGTTTTCAAAATATGGCGATGTGGGCCCACTGGTTTCTGACTACAGTAAATTTCTTTCTTTCTTTCTTTTCATGCACACATCCACACAACTGCTCGATACTCCTTTTCCACTTACAAGTAAGCAAACATAGGTTTGACTAGGTTTCAGTTGACCTATGCTGGAGCTTCAAATGTGTGATCTTTTTTGGTAAGGATGGCACCAAGCTCTAGTGGGCTGGCTTTCGCTGCAGTTTCTGTGTGTTAAGTAGAGATGGGTAAAGCCATTTTGCTGTCATTTGAAATTTGGGCTGGAATAACTTAAAGATTGACATAATTATTTCAACTCTTTTTCCGTTCTTGGTGAGTGACGAACTGACAGATGCATTGTTTTGGATATCCCTTGCACAATATGTGGCCATGCCAAAGAATGAGGGAGGTGCTGACAGGTTTTGTGGAGTTGGTACTGTTGTATTAGCATCTACTTTACCATGCTTAAGCCTCCTGCTCTGCGGGTAAAAGATATGTCCATAAAGGTTCAGAGCCCATCTGTCAAAACTCACTCTTGACATTTTTTAATGTGATGTTGGTGTCACCAAGAACAGACTTTCACAAGTGCCTTGTCATGTTCCTGCATAGATTTCCCAGTGACCAAAATGTTGGTCCTATATTTTACATATTGAACATTACAATGTACAATTTTCCCTAGTTCATGCAAATCATCTGCCGCAGACAATATGCCAAATGTTGCAAATGTGATCAAGTATTTTGCCGACCTTTCCATCACTCGTTGTTGATAAACCTATATTCATATCTCACTTTAAAAATATTTGAGCACAATTTATTGTAAGGATCATGTTCATGATTCTTGGCACCAAATGTCTTATCCTTTGAATGGCTTGATTGGGTTGTGATCATGCAGGTGTGAATAAGGCTGTTCAGCTACGTTTTTGAAACCCGAACAATCTGGGAGATCCAAGGTGATGACTGACAACAGGGTGAATTATATTTTGCTGGACACCTCTTCGATTCGCAACCTCTGATTACTTTGGTATGTTGAATAGAGTTCAGCTGAAATGTGATGCCAGAAACTTCATTTCTTAATCAATATGAACACATATTCGATGCTTGTTAATCTTCATTAGCCCTAGAACAGCTTTGGAAACACACCTACTAAGTCTCTGTTTTCCGATGTCTTGACTCCCGCCTATGGAGCAACTGCAACATCCCAAGCTTAACTGCTGGGTAAAAACTCAACAGATATCTGATGCCTGCAGAAGCTTCCACCACACCAATGTCAGTCAACTTAGCACCTTTTATGATGAAGAGTAACTTTTGGGCATTTCCTGCAGGGTAGGTGCATTTTTTAACCACACACATGAATCTTGACACCAGCTGCTTTTGAACAAAATGCTCCTGTGTAGCGCAGCAAATTCAGCATCTGTCATGACATTAATGGCACTATAAATGGGATCCTGGTGTCATTGTGGTTAATATTCAACACTTTTTCTGTAACCTCATGAATTTTTTTGAGGGTTGTGCAAGCGATCAGCACTGCAGAATCACGCTCTGGTTTTCTTTTATTTGCCTTCTCCTGAAACATATGTCGTGACGTGCAGGCACTGCCTCTGAAAGTCCCATGAGAAGAATGAGTGTTCGTTGTACTTCCGAGTTTGCACAGTTTTCTGAAATTCTTCTTCTTATCACATGCATTGAAGTCACTTGTGTATTAAGGGCATTCATCCCCAAGCAAGAGGCAAAATCCATGGTGGCTACTCTCCTTCACCTCTGATTGCTTGAGGCAAACAGTATACTCCCTTAATGCAACATATTTTGAGATGCGCCCCATTCAGAGTATTTGCTGTGTCCCGTGAATTTTGTTTGAATGTCAGCTGATTTCATTGCTTGTGCCATGACCACGTTATCCGGCAGGTGACTGGTTCCTGCAACAGTTTGTTACAGATTATTGATGACTCACAGCCTGTTTGATTTCAGAGCTTAATTCGAATTGTGGTTGTCAAGTTCACAGTCATAGACACCAGCCTTTCGTCAGACTACACATGTAGTACACATTCTACTGAGCCTCAAAGTATCTATGTCAGAGCCAAGATTGCAGATGTGTTGTGTGTTGGATCCTGCACCAATGCAGCAGGAGACCTCTTAGGCACTTGTTATCCTTGATACCCAGTAATGGGGATGCCAAAAGGCCTATTCCACTGGCTCATTGAGGATTCAAGCCCCTTCAAAACAAGGTGACCAGACCAGCCCTATGACATTGAGCAGAATGGAGGGACTGGGTGTGCCCCATGCATACCGCTTATGCTTATTGACTTATGATCCATTGTAGGTCTGGAACCTCTAACAAATCAGTCAGCTTAATTTTTTACATACACAACCTTGGCACTTGTGCAAATGGCACTCACTATGCATCTGAAAAACTGGTCCGCTGAGTATAGACACCCTCCTCATTGTGAATATATTATCTGGGGGAAAGGTAACACTGATGTTGGACCTGGCCTTTTTGTTAGAGTTATCCCCAAACGTTTTGCCTTCTTCCTCCTATTTTGTTCTGAGCTGCTTTAGATGGCTTTAGGACTCTGGACACCTTACCACTGCTAACCAGTGCTAAAGTACATATCCTCCCTGTCTAAATTGTATTGTGGATTGGTGATTAATTTATCCATGATTGGCATATTTTATTTACTAGTAAGTCGCTAGTATAGCGTACCAGGTGTGCCTAGGGCCTGTAAAACAAAGGCTACTAATGGGCCTGTAGCACGGATTGTCCCACCTACATGAGTAGCCCTATAAACATGTCTCAGGCCTGCCATTGCAGTGCCTGTCTGTGCAGTTTTAAACTGCCATGTCGATCTGGTACGTGCAACCACTTGCCATGCCCGAACCTTCCCTTTTATTACATGTAAGTCAACCCTAGATTAGGCCCAAGGCAGCTTGCATGCAGTGTATTTAAACAGTAGGACATGTACTGGTGCATTTTACACGTCTTGATAGTGAAATGCTACTAATTTTGTTTTTCAGTATTGCAAGGCCTTTCTCTCCCATAGGGTAACATGAGGATTGCCGTGAACTATATTTTTAAGTGTGAATTCCCATTGGGAGCAGGTAGAGATTTGGAGTTTGGTGTCTCAAAACTCACAATTTAAAAATACATCTTTTGGTGAAGTTGTTTTTTTAACTGTAAGTTTGAAAATGTCACTTTTAGAAAGTGGGCATTTTCTTCCTTACCCATTCTGTGCCTCAGCCTGTTTGCTGAATACATGTCAGGGTGACAGTTGGGCTCTTTGAGCATTCAGTGTAGACAGTCACACAAAGGTAGCTACAGTGTGCCCTGCATATCCTGATAGCCCATCACCAGACTGATTGGTCTTCCTGAGCTAGAGTTGTGGGAGGAGCTGACACTAGGGCTGTGCCTGCCCTGTGACCCCTAGAGTGTGACTGGGAACAGGGTAGGGAAAGGCAAGGACGTATGCACTACAAAGACATATTTTAAAGTTTGCCTTCTTCAAAAACAAAAATGGGTATAAGTACTAGACCTCTGACACCACATAGTTAAAATCAGTCAATCAATCAGCATTCATAAAGTGCGACTTATCACCCGGGGGGGGCTCAAGGAGCTAGCTGGGGGACGCGGTCAGTCGAAGAGCCAGGTCTTGAGGTCCTTCCTGAACTGAGCCAGTGAGGGGGACTGCCTGAGGTGGAGTAGCATTGTTTTCCAGACCTGTGCGGCGAGGCAGGAGAAGGATCTTCCTCCGGCTGTGTTCTTCCTGATCCTGGGGATGGTGGTGAGGGCCAGTTGAGCAGAGCGGAGTTGCTTGGAGGGTGTGTAGGAGGACAGACGGTGGTTGAGGTTGGCAGGTCTGTTGTGGTGAAGGGCATGCGTGTGTCAGGAGCTTGAAAGTGATGCGTTTGTTGATGGGGAGCCAGTGTAGGTCTCTCAGGTGGGGGGAGATCTGGCTGTGGTGGGGGATGTCCAGAATCAGTCTGGCCACGGCTTTCTGTATTCTCTGAAGTCTAGTTTGGAGTTTCTTATTGATTCCGGCATATGGAGCATTGCTGTAGTCAAGTTTACTGCTGACGAGTGCGTGGGTAACTGTCCTTCCTGCATCGATGGGTATCCGCTTGAAGATCTTCTGGAGTAGGTGGAGAGTGTGGAAGCATGCGGATGAGCCGGTTTTGACTTGGCGGGTCATGGAGATTGACCAGTCGAGGTTGATGTCAAAGTTGGGTTTGTGGTCAGTAGGAGAGGGGGCAGTTCTGAGGGTGCTAGGCCACCAGGTTTCATCCCATGTAGTAGTGCCTAGGCCCAGGATGAGTATCTCCGTCTTGTCCGAATTGAGCTTGAGGCAGCTAACTCTCATCCATTCAGCGATTGCCTTCATTTCATTGTGAAAGTTCTCTATTGCTGTTGATGGTTTGTCGGTGAGGGAGAGAATGAGCTGTGTCATCGGCGTATGAGACAATGTTGAGCCCGTGGTGTCTGGCTATTTTGGCGAGCGGTGTCATGTAAAGGTTGAAGTGGGCTCCAGGAAGATCCCTGGGGCACTCGGCATCTGGTTTCTGTCGGCATCGAGGTGAATAGTGGGAGTCTGACTTTCTGGGTTGGGCCGGTGAGGAAGCATCGGATCTACTCCAGGGCTTTGCCGTGGATGCCGGCGTCGTGTAGTCGGGTGCATACAGTGGTGTGGGAGATGGTGCTGAATGCGGTGGAGAGGCCGAGAAGGATGCGGACTGCTGTCTCAACCTGGTCCAGTAGAGTGCGGATGTCATCTGTGGCTGTTAGGAGTGCAGTTTCGGTGCTGTGATTGCTCCTGAATCCAGACTTGGGAGGGGTCGAGGATGTGGTTGGTCTCCATGAAGTCGGTGAATTGAGTGTTGATCGCTTTCTCAATTACCTTGGCTGGAAAAGGGAGCAGTGAGATAGGCCTGTCGTTTTTCAGATCTATTGGGTCTGCGGAGCGCTTCTTCAGTAGGGGATTTATGTCCGCATATTTTCAGGTGTCTAGTAAGGTGGCAGTTGATGGAGCAGCATAGTTCAGGTGCAATGTTGGTGCCGGCTCGATTAAAAATGTGGTGGGGGCATGGGCCTGAGGATGCCCTAGAGTGGATGTAGTTCATAAGCTTCAGGGTATCTTCTGGGGTGAGGAGGGTCCAGTGCTTCATGATTGGTTGGTGGCTGGAGTCTGTGGTGGTTATTTGCTTGTGAATCCCTTGTGGATGTCTTGTATCTTACAGTGGAAGAAGGTGGGGAGGTTATTGTAGGGTTCCTCGAAGGGCAAGATATCGGTGGAGTCCATGCCAGGTTTTGTGAATTCCTTGACTATGGTGAAGAGTTCCTTGCTGCTGTGTGCGTTGGTGTTGATTTTCTCCTGAATGGCTGATTTTCTAGCTGCTCTGATGAACCGGTGGTGTGCTGTGACAGCTTCCTTGAAGGCTTTGTGGTCTGTTGGGCTTTTACTGCTTCTCCACTTTCTCTTGAGGAGTCTGCATGCGCTCTAGGATTCTTAGAGGTCGGAGGAGAAGAAGTTGGGTTTCTTGTTGTGTTGATTGCAGGCGGGTTTCCTTAGTGGGGCTAGGGTGTTGGCACAGTCAGAGGTCCATCGGTGGAGGTTGTGGGCCGAGGCATTGGTGTCTGTGGTGTAAGGTGGTGGGGAGTGCCTGAGAGCGGTGGTGAGCTGGGCTTCCAAGACTTTGGTCCAGTTCCTGCGAAGGGGGCGGTGTGCCAGGTGCCATTCGACTGTCTTGGTTAAGGTGAAGTGGACGCAGTGGTGATCGGTCCAGTGGATTTTGGAGGTGTGTGAGAAGGTGATGTGGTTTCCGGCGGAGAAGACTGGGTCGAGGGTATGTCCTGCTGAGTGCGTAGGGCAGTTGGCCAATTGCTTGAGTCCGAGGGCGGCGAGGTTGTCAATAAGGGTTGAGTTGTTTGGGTTGCTGTCGTTGTCGGAGTAGAAGTTGAGGTTGCCGAGGAGTATGTAGTCCAATAAGTCGAGGGCATGGGGAATGATGAAATCGGCCAGGGCTTTGCAGAAGGGTGGACTGGTTCCGAGGGGGGGATTGTCTGTAGATGAGGGTGCCGCAGAGGGTGGTGTTTGGAATTGTCTGGATCTGAAAGTGCAGATGTTCAGCAATGGATGTCTGGGCATCGATGCTGGTTGTGAGGCGAAGTGAGTTTCTGTGTATGATGGCGACACCTGCTGGTCGGTTGACATGGTCTTGATGTATGATTTTGTAGCCGTCTGGGATGTCAGTGGCGATGTCCGGTGCTGAGGAGGTGGTGATCCAGGTCGGCATGAAGAAGGCGACGTGGGGGCAGTGGAGTCGAGGAGGTCCCAAACGTCTATTGCGTGTTTGATGAAGGAGCAGGTGTTGAGTAGTATACAACTTAATAAAGTACATTGTTCCAAAGAAATAACCACAGGTCAGGAAGGCACTACTAAAAGTAGAAGTCAGAGCCCTCACACACCCAGTAGGTGTTGTGCTTCATCATACTGCCTGCTCTTTGTCGGACTGGCGTTGCAGTGTCTGACGGCCCTCTCTAGGGGGCTCTTTGCCAGAGACCTTTTTGGTACGTGCCGTAGTTAGACGCAGGAGTAGACTCAGACCTATGAGGAAAAGTGAAGAGCTAGAGAAAGTGCATTCAAATTGTCTCTAGACCCTGCCATCAATAAGTTTATTATTAATAAGGGAGCTAGGTCAAGGTTAAAAACAAAGGGAGTGAACAAGGAAATAATGTTCCTCCACTTTACCAAGAAGAAAAAGAAGTAGGGAAAGGAAAGTTCATCCTATAACCATAGTTAGTGGTCGACATGTTTCACGCCTATATTGTCCCTACAGATCAATTGGTGTTTCTTCAGGACCAAAAACAAATACAAAAGGGAATACTCCTAGGCTTCACTTAGTGAACTAGAGTGAGTGTAAGGTGTATGAAAAAATAAATAATAAATGTAGAACTTACATGAGGTGATAATAAAAACCTAAATAGGATTAGACCCCCCTATATTAAGGAACGGGCCCCTTGGGACAATGCAAGCCGAGGAACTACCGTAGCTAGATTCTGTATGTAGTCCTAACGCCGCGACCTATCCGTCAGCCGCAAACCTGGAAAGTAGTATACATCTGAGGTGTCTGTGTGGCCCTGTGGAGGGAAGGTTTAGTGTGCGTGGACAAGTGAAGGTGCAGTTGCGGCAGGAGAACGGGCCAAGAGTGTCCTTGGGTGAGGCGCTATGGCAGGTGGCGGAGCCTCCGGAGTTCAGGGCGTGCAGGGTGCTTGCGTCATACCAATGGATGGTGCGGGAACTAGGGTCCGGGGTGCGGCCTTGGTGCAAACAGATTTACCTTTGGCACGGCTGCCACTAAGAAGGGGAGGGAGGTGGGAGAGGTCGCTCAGCTGGGAAACACGGCACTGGGAGGGTGTGGGGAAGCAGTGGAGCACGGGAATCGCAGAGAGCGGCAAGAAGGGGGAAAAACTATGCAATGAGTGAAAAGAGGCACAAAAAAGAAAAAAAAGGAAAAAGAAAGGCAAAAAGTGAAAAAGCGAAAATAGAGGAAAAAGAGAGACAAAAAAGAGACAGAAGGCCACCACTGGCCACCAAGGATGGGGTGCAGGCGAGTGCCTACGGGCGGAGGAGGTCCTTGAACACCTCTGATTCAGGCAGGCTCAGAGGATGAAGGGCAGCAGCAGCAACAGGTGGTCCTGCGCAGGGGGAGCGGTTCTCACGCTGACCAGGGGTTATGCTTCTGGACTGAGTAAATTCTGCCTGGAAGAAGAGCTGGATTCTGTAGGAGGGATTGACACTTTGCCTTTGCTTTGTTTTACTAGCCTGCAGCGTGCTGCTTCTGTCCTGGGAGTGAAACGACTGGACTTGGCTTACTGCATCCTGCTTTCAAAGGTTCTCCAAGGGCTTGGACTGAGCTTGCCTCCTTTTGAGAATTCAGGGACATCAAAGACTTCATCTGCCAGTGCCTGGGCTCTTCTGCTGAGAGTCCTAACTTGCCAAGTGGTGCCAACTCCAGTCCCTGGGCCCTTGGAAGTACAAGCTGGTGATCTGAAGGAGAATTTCCACGCATCAATGTGCCACACCTGTAGAATCGGCGCAGCGTCTGTCTCCTGGCTGAAGAATTGACGCAGTGCTTGTCTCGTGGCTGCAGAATCAATGCTGCACCTGTTTCACTGCATTTCTGTCAGCACAGTACGTCTAGATTTACAACACATCGTCCCTGGGCGCCAATTTTTCATCAACCCTGAACTACAATAAGGAACCAAGGCTCCGTGTCTGGAAATAGACGCATCGCCTTTGCATGCGAGGAAAGAATTGACACATCACCTCCCCTGCCAGTAAGGAACCGGCACATCATCTCACCTGCAAGGAAGGAATCGACGCATTACCTCCCCTGTGCAGTAAGGAACAGACTCATTGCTTTTCCAGCACTTCACCCTGCCCTGTGGCTCGCGTTGTCTTTGTTTTTGACGCACCCCAGGCTCTGTGGACAATGGATAGTGCTTTGAACAATGAACATCTATCTACAGGTAGCCATTGAAGTGTTTGCAGGACTGGTGTCCCTTTCTGTGAAGTGGAAGTGGAGGAAGAGTCTTGTGGCAACGTTTTGGATTCATTGAATTTTGCAGGTTATGAAGGGCGACGTGGGTGCCAAGGTATCAGCGACTGCCACAGTTGATCTTGGAGATCACAATTTTGATAATAGCAGTAATGTTGGCTATCCAAGGTAACTGAAGATGTGTCAGTGTTTTAACTGTGCCAAAGGTGCTTCTTGCGATCTCACTGAAATGTGGCACCAGAGTCAAATCAGAGCCCATGGTTCCTCCTAGATTTCTGACTTCTCTTGAAATACCTTGCAGGGCATCAAGTTCCTTGGCCCTTACTGAGGCTGCTGTTTGTACCATTGTCTGCAGGTCATTATCTCTGTAGTTGCAGTGTAGAGCTTTCAGCAGTTAGTTGTCTTCGATGCATATAAGGCCTTAACTTGTGAGGTATTTTCTGCCATCCATTTTTGGAGTGTTTTGTGTACCATCTTCACAGTTGTAAAATGTAAGGCTGAATAATCTGATCGAGCCTGGGAAGGGTTAGATAATTGTTCGGTATGAGAGGAGAGATAATTGACCCTTGAGAGATGCCACAGTGTTGGACATGAGGGGCAGATGGGAAAGGTGACATTGAAACATAGCTTTGTCTGACATTTATATATCAGGCAATTCATTTTAGGGTGTCTTTGAATATTCTGTGATGACAAAATCTTTAACCATCATTTGGTGGTGAAAAATGTCAGATGCATACTGCAGATAATTCATGAAGTAGTAAGGCACTGAGTCTTAAGTCATCCTATGTAGAGCTGAGGGCTGACTTTGCCTCTGCCTTGTCTCAGTCCAGATTGTTGATTCAATATGAAGTTATTCTCCTTAGTAACGGAGGACGCAACTGCACTTTCAGATAGTTTATCCAGCCTTGAAGTTGGCCTGTAGTTTGCTGAACCAGAAGGGTCTATATTAATCTTCTTAAAGAGTACGCTGTTGTAAAACGTTTTAGATCTTGGGTATAAAAGAATCCTAATTTCAAGGACTTGTTAGGTAAGTTTCTAGCTACTTCCCCTGCACCGGTTGCACGACGGATATCTTTGAAAAGTTTTTGGGAAGATATGTGTCTGAAGGTGATCACAATATCCTGCTTGCTTTGATAATCTAATTAATATCATACAAATTGGTGTACATTGTTATGGCGGTGCAGTCATGCTTAAGAGAAATGTTACTTTTGTTTTCCCTCAGGTAGTTTTCTACATTTTCACTTTTTGAAATAATTTCCATAGAGATTTTGTCGCAGAAGTCTTGTAAAAGTAGGTCTCTGCGTTTTGCACTCGGATTGCAGAATTTTGCTAGAATCTTGTGGAGTTCCTTTGGTGAGTGCAAAGCTTAAATTATGCATGTGGAATAGTGTTGTCTTTTTATGGGTCTAATAGTTGCTTTGCATGTCCGTGTAGTGTTGCAGTATAAGTGTCATTTTCATCTCTTGTTTTTCTCCACTTGCATTAATGGATGTTAGTTTGCATTTTAATTTTTCTAATCTTATGATAAATCCTTGTGGTTTGGGGGTTAATTCTAGTAGTGACCTTTATTGGTATCTGGTCGGTTAAATCCAGTTTTAGAGGGTGGATACACCCTAAAGTCATTTGTTGATTTCTGTTTTTTTTCGCGGTGGGGCTTAAGTGTTGGAGGTCCAGTTTTTTTCCAGTTTCTGTATGCGGGTTTGTTGTTTATGGTAGTTGCTGTCTTAGAGGTGTCATAGGTTGGTATGTTGATCTTGAAGTTAATTATGTTTTGGTCTCTCCAGATGACTGGGAAGTTGTTAATCACCGAGGCATCTCCTGGGGCAGCAAATATAACGCCCAGTGTGTGAATGGGCCTAAAAGATTTGTTGGACATTGACGTTCTCAGCCTTGGGTGTGACGGTTGCTTGCAGTGCTGTCTCTCAGAGAGCTCTTGGTCGAGCTTCCAAAATAAAGCTGGCAATGTTTAACAAGATTTGCAGACCTGAGGCTCAGGGAGTCTGTTTTAAATTGTACATGGGTAATGAACGCGTGCTTCACACCATATAAGTAAATGTTAGCAAAAGCCCTTAACTTAATACATTCCTTTAAATCGCATTTTCTGTGGTCCCGTGCCATGAAAACAACAGGGCGCACTGCTGGATGGAAGAGCCGGAAATAACCTTGTGGTGAGACGCGGTTTTCGAGAAGGAGCTCCCTTTGATCAGCTGCTATTGTAAAACGAATTCAGCACCTGGGGCAGCGCGTAATTTTGGGACGTTATGAAAGCCGTCGCGCTTAACTATTTACAGACTTTGCCCTCAGCGGTTCGTCAGCCGGGTGCATGCCAAGACCCTTTCAGAAGGAAAGAAACAGAAATGTTTGTCCCTTCGCTTGTCAAAACATGTTTGAAGAGCAAGACGCGCCTTTAAAACGCCGCTCCCGCTCTTCTCGCTGGGAGACGTGCCGAGGAAATGTTATTTATCCGCAGTGCGCGTCTTCTGCCGCTCGCCCGGGCTGCACCGGTGCGGTGCTCCGCACAAAACGTGTGCCCCAGTTATAGCAAAGCGCAGTTTGTCGCACATCATTTGAGGAAGATGAAAAGAAGCGAGGGCTGGAGGGTCCTCGCTGGCTCTCTTGCACCCCTGCCTTTCTTCAAGTAATGGAACATCCTGCGTTGAACTGGAATGTTTTCATTTGTCCGGTATAAGTCCACCCTGGGACAGTAGCTCCCCGGGGGCCCTATACTGCAATAAATGATCCAATTGTCATCTTGTGTGGAGACCTCTCCGGCTTCTTTCTCTGGCGCCATCTGAAACAGATGCTCTGGAGCACGGAAGCCTCTTCCATGCCTCATAATTTCCAGCAGTGCCGCTTTGCTCCATCATCGCGCATCAGATCTGAGGCCTCTCAGACTGTCCGGTCCTCTCCTGGTCGCTCAGTGTCAGATGGGTGGCAGAGTAACAGTGGGGTCTCGTTGCAGGACCTCTGGGCGTCTGCTTCAAAGCGCTACTTGCTTGAGTTGACACGTTATTGCTGTTAGGCCTTTTCCTCTGGTTTGGCAGATTTATAAAATATAATCTTGGTGCCTTCCACTCGAGCGGACCCTTCCATGTTCTCCGTTTCATTAGTCAACCCCATTGTGCCCCATGGACAGGCTTATCTTGAAGCTGTTTACTGGGCGGCATACAGAGCGCGAACCACAGAACACCCACACTTACTCCACCCCCTCTTTCCATGGAGCATCTGTGGTGAATTCAGAAAGGAAGAGCAGTGCCTGTCACCCTTATTTCCTACCCAAAGTTGCTGCGTCTTTCCATGTCGATCACTTTCTTGATTTACAGGGTGTTTCTGCCCAAACCAGTCTCTCGCTGAAAGGGCTTTGCACCATTTATATAAGCCATTATGTACTGTGTAGATTGCTCTCGTACCGACAGGAAAACCAAGCAAACTATTATTTGGATTGCCAAGGTATGGCTGAGCAAAGGCACCAATGTACAAAGCAAGCCTAGCTGGGTGTATTGCCTGGTGCATTTATTTACGGTATGCCAAAAACAAAGGTACATTCCACAGTACTCTGTGAGCACATTCCGCACACAAAAAAGAGGAGCCAACTTTCCTAGGAAGAATGCCATCAGCAGACATATGTAAAGCTGCTACTTGTTCTTCCTTCACAACTTTACCAAGCATTCTTCTGTAATTTTCCCAGAGGTCTTCTGCCTCCTCTTGCAAGCCACCACTTTTGAGGTCAGAGTAATGCTTTTCATTCTATGCACAGCATGGTTTCCATAGCCCATGTTTCTTAGCTGTAGCAATCAGTTTGCAGCATGACTTGTGGTGGATTTACATGCATCCTACCAAACAAACACTCCTGCCATCCTGACAGAACATAGACCCAACCTCATACACATCCAAGTAACTACTACACTCTCACTTTACAGAACTCACTCTCCATTTCATTCTTACCAACAAATGATCTGCTGTACTCCATACATCCAGACATTGCATATCTTATCCCATGTAACAACCTTGACGCTCTACCCCATCTCATCCCGGGTTACCTCTTGCCACAGGCTACGGCATCCACTTTGAAGACCACAGAAGTAAACAGGCCTCGCCGTCATCCATACGTCCTTCTGGCCCTGAAGCACAGACAAGCAAGTTGCATCTAATTCCGTGAAGCTCTTAAAGTGCCACTTACCACTCTCTGCAGCACAGTCTGCCAACTACCACATCAGTTACACGCCTCCTGGAACGAATAAGTACTTCATGGATGAATTCCTGGTTCTCGATCTGACACTCTCATATCACCCTCGGTGACTTCAATCTCACAGACAACTCAAGCATAAAAAAAAGCAACACACCCTCCTCAACACATTCAGTGCAGTATGTCACCCAACCAACATGTTCAATAGGCCACATCCGCAACCTCTGTTTTTCAACATTGACAACCATCCAGTGAAACCCACTCATACCACTAGACAAGATCAGAAACATCCCCATTATCCTGTTTAAGGTTGAACCAAAACAGAGAAGTCAACTCTAAAGAGAACTACAAACCTTCAGATCTTCGAAAGACTTCTCCATCGACAACCTAAACTTTGAACTCTTCTCTCGCCCTGCCACCTCTGTACCTGATGTTAAAACCCTTCTGTCCTACTCCATTACATTTCTGGAAAATGATGGGCTATTTACCCTCCAACTAAAACTCCCAAATGCAAAGCATTCAGGTACTCCAAAAACCTTTCTGATAAATATTTTATTCGAAGGCAGTAAGGAAAATGGAGGAAAATCAGAACCTCAAAGACCTCAGCTACCAACACATCTCCACATAACTTGAAGACAGTTCATCCTATCAGCCCAATCCGAGGACTACACCAATACATTGTTTAGCTGCCAACAGAAAAAAAAATGTTCAAGGCACTGAAGGACTGCATCACCCCACGTCTGACTGTCCTATGCTGTTCTCCACTAACCAGTGCAATGCCATCAACATCCTCTTCGTTCATACCTCGGTCTCTTGCCAACCTCACTGGCCTAAGCTTCCATCTCTGAATATATATTTCCCCTTGTCCTTCATCAAAGCCTTTTCAGAAGAAACTTTTACCCCCCGTTCACCATCATTAATGCCTCTCACTCAAGATGTCTTCCCTGATGTTCTTAACGTGGATTAGATCCTCCCACTCCCAATGAAACCCACACGAAGCCCTGTCGACCTTGCAGACTACTAGCCTATTAATCACCTACCCCTCATCAGCAAGACTATTAAAAATACATACAACTTCAGGTCCCCATCAGTACCATACAGCTCATGCACAACTATCAATCCAGCTTCAAATCATGCTGCAGCATGGAGACTGCTACCTACCCACCATCCTCCCGACTATAAATAAAAATGGTTCTTGCCTCTTATGTCGCTGTATTTCTTGCCAGTTTACTATCCAAGTCTCATTCACACCTTGACATCTCATATGGGATTCAGTGTCCTTAACAGGTTCACCTCCTATATATACAGTTGACACTGGGTGGTTCACATTAGCACCTTTAGGTCCTCTGAGAGTGTTATCACCTGTAGAATGCCTGAGGATTCTTCACTTCAACATCTACATAGAACCCCTTGGCAATCTAGTCACCGACAACAGCATCATATTTCACCAGTGGTTCTTGGCACACCCACAGATAGAAAACCAAAAGACAGAAGTCAAAGAATTACAGACATTTAAAAAAGACAGACACCAACCCTTCTCAATCTATGCCCTGAGGATCTGGAATGACATTTAAGTATTCATCAGAACTGCTGCAACCCTGCTCCAGTTTAGGAAAAGCTGAAGACACTCCTTTTTGAAGAACTACTAGTCCATTCACGCTCTTAGAAAACAAATCTAGTCAGCAGCTCAACTCCCCTTGGAGGGCAGAAAATCCAGGTTCAGATTGGGAGCACAAGGATTTTTATTTTGTTTTATTATATGAAGTGTCACCGAACAGACTCTTGGCACTAAAGCTGATGAAAATTCAAAATGAGACGAATCGAATTAAGGAAATAGCTTTACGACCTTACCTGAGTATTACGTAATTAGGTATGTCTTGCAGATAATTTGGCAAGGGACCTCAGTCCATAGTGGCCTGGAGCACAAAGGCCTAACCATACAAACTGGCTTAGTTTAAACAAGGGCTACTTAGGCAAACTGATGACAAAAAGCACTGTAATCCCACTGCTGTATGCTTTAGGAAGCTTACGGAAGCTCATTGGCAACCAATGCAGCGCTTTTAGGCTAGGCGCAGCTGAGCTGTTATTTTAGGCATCAATAACCAGGCAGGCTGCTTGGTTTTGTGCCATGGGAAGTCAAGTTTTGCTACGTGGAGTCAAGTTTTTGTTGGGGGTGGACAATATATTGATCTCAAGATGGGCTATTACAACAGTGTAATCTTGAACCGAATCAAGAGGATACAGAAATTTGTCTGCTCTCAAGTGGCATGCAGTAACCACTGAGGGTACTTGATTATCCCAAGTGCAAGGAAGACTATATTTTGATACCGAAACTCTTGGTGTATTTGGCAAGCTGATGACGAAGTACAAAGTATGTGAGACAAAGCAATGAATGCTAGAGGTAAGGCTTGTCACTAGTTATAGGAATTTCTATCTTATCCATGTTAAGTTCGAGCCCGTGCCTTCCCAGCCACATATGCAAGCTAAGAGGCCATCTATGAGAGGGGAAGCATCAACAGATGAATTTGTGATTTTGAAGATTAGTTGAGTATCATTGGCATACCAGCATACATTGATCCGAAATGACTTTCTGACACCTAGAGACATAGGAGAATCCAATGTGTTGGTGCTTGTGTGGATCTCAGCGTGTTTCCTTGCTCTGAATGCTCTGAGAGTGTTAAAGGGCCAAAAAAGGCTATTTTTTCACAAATATATGCAACAGAAAATTGTGGCACTTCCAGCCAATGGCCAGAGTCTTACCAACCTGTTTTTCTCGATTGAATTTGTGCCTGGTATGTGTGGATGGATCAAATCTGCAAACGTAAAGACCTCATTGACATCACCTTGCTTCACACAGGCCAAGTTTTGATTGGTTTCTCTTGTAGGCAATGGGCCTAGCCAGCCAGCCGGGGTACCAATATTATTAGGAGAGGTGTGGGATCGCTGGGTAGTAAGAATTTTGTGGGGCTCTGCAGATTCTATGACTCATTCACAGAAATGTGTGGAACATGTGATTTTACTCAAAGTTTTACATTTTTGGGCATTTTAGGTACGAACACATAATAGAATCCATGCAAGTCACACTTCCTTAGATTCCCCTGGATATCTAGTTTTCAGAAATGTCTTGGTTTGGATGGTGTCTCCAGCCGAGCCCAGGCCCAAATACCACAGCTGCCCACACTGCCAGAATGGGTCAGTTTGAAAGGCACGATATTGATGTTTTCTTATTTCACGTACGGCCTTCCTGTTGCCTGTGATAATGCCAACCACATAAGAGGGGTACTGTTTCTATTGGGAGAAGTGTGAGAACACAGAATAATAGAACATTTGATAATATTTGTTGAATTTCTTTTAGCTTTTGGCTTCCAAATATGAACCAGTGTGCAAAACCCCCCCACATTTTACGACTCTGAAGTACATATTATCAATAACCTCAAATTCAGAGTTGTACAAGTAACCACTGTTCCTAAGCTCAGTAGCATGGGTACATTAAAAAAATGTATAGGCTTCATACCCCTTTTTCATTGATTTGAATTTACCAAAAGCGTTGATGCATTGTGGGTATACTATGAAAATTTATTATAAGCTGCAGCTCACTCATTGGCACAGAGTGTCACTTAGACAACCAAGAAATACTATATATGGAATAGTCTGACGGTTATGACAGCATATTACTTTTGTAAATTAGCCAGAGGAGTAAAAAAAAAACATTGTCATCTGCTTTCATTTTTCCTCCTTACCTTCATTAGTTTTTTTTTATTTGAACAATTAGTTTCTTTGGAAAAAAATAGTGATCAAATACATAGCCCTTTACCGAATTCACATTTTTGTCTACTCCTTGGGAATGTATATCTTCCTAGGTTCACCTATTGTTTTTCTCCCTTTGATCGTCCATAAACTGCAAGTAGATTGAAACCACAAAAAAACAGGACAAATTAACTACCACTTAGAAAATAGCAATAACTGTGATAAAAATATTTTTACATATCTGTATGCCTTCACAAATTATCCCTTGCAGTTATCAAGGGAGTGGTTCTGAGCATTCACATCTAAAGTAACTAATTTTATATGGAATGGGGGGGCGGGGTGGTGACACAATGTGGCCTGTACGGAAGTCTCCGTATGAGGAGGGACTGAGGTTCCCGGATCTGTATGTTTATTACTTAGCAGCACAGTTGGTATCTGTAAACAACTGGTTCGCAGGGGGTTGGGATGACCCTGCGTACCGGCTTGAAATCAATGTAGTGGGCTTTGGCAGTCTGCTGGGAATGCTTTATGGAGGCAGGCTTCCCGCCCAAACAGCTTCATGTACCTGGATTGCTGTTGGTTGCTGGAGGGCAGCCCTACATTTAATAAAATGGGAACGGCGCTTTACTCAAATGACTCCGATGTGGCATGGGGAATGGCTACACCAACTTACAACACTCAAGGGGTTTCACTGCTAGGACTCAATAGGGATCACCTACTTCGGGGACTTGTACAAGGGGGGTAGCCTTCTATTGTTCCAAGACCTAAAAGAAGAGTATGGACTGCACAAGACACAATTTTTCCAATATCTGCAAATGTGACATGCCTTGGGGGCCCATATTCCTTCAGATACCAAACTCCCTGATTATACCCCACTAGAGGCGAAACTACTAACCGGGAAACTGGGGAAGAAAGCAGTATCCCAAATTTATAAGTCACTACTCACGAATGCCCCTGACTGGTTTGACCACCTGCGACAGAAATGGGCACAATGGGTTGGGGAACTAGATGACGATGACTGGCGGGAGGCATCCATGGCCTCCAGAGAACTAGCTATCTCCGCTAGGCTGCGGATGATACAATTTAATTGTCTCCATGCAACTTACATAACCCCAGCAAGACTATCAAGAATGTCTACCAAGACACTCTCAACCCGCACCAGATGTGGCCTCCTCGGGAGAGACTTTTTCCATGTGATCTGGAGTTGTCCTCGGCTAAGGCCCTTCTGGGAATGGATCGGTAAAGAAATAGTGGCGGTACTAGGGTGCCCTATAGACTTGAGTCCTGAATTAGCAGTTCTGGGGCTACTGGAAGAATTGGGGGTCCCCGAGCAGGTCAGATATTTTTAGGGTTGGCGTGCCTCGTAGCTAAAAGTGACATAGCCCGAATGTGGAAGCAACCCAGAAGTCCTTTGTTGGCGGGATGGAGGGTGAGGGTGGATTGGTGTGCGCACCAAGAAAAGCCGATCTATGCTGCCCATGGGAGCCCGGAAAAAAAATGACAAAATATGGGGGAAATGGTGGGCCTACCATGGAGTACTATTGTAATGTAAAATTTAATGTTGGTGGACCAGTAACGCAATGTGAGATTTGCAATGTAACCCTGCTGTTGCTAATGTCAGAGCACAATGTGAGTACACTGTTTCCAAAATTAATAAAAAGTTGGTTGTAAAAAAAAAGAAAAATATATATACATATATATATATATATATATATATATATATATATATATATATATATATATATATATATTTTTTTTTTTTTTACAACTTGCCTGTTTATCCACGCTTGGAAGAGGATGATCTTAGGACAGCAAACCTTATGTTGATGCTATTTTTAGAAAATAAAACACACACTTCCACGCGCATCACTTTTTTCCACTATCCAAAAATGTTGCTACATCATTTTAGCTGTTTTCTTGTTTTCCCTCCTGGGGAATCCACAATACTGGTGTACCTTTCGAATCCTTAAGGTATGGGGCGGGTGAGGGGGGTGGGGGGGAGGAGGAAGCATTTTGGCCTGCATATGTCTGTGGAAAAAATGATGACGGCTTAAGGGTGAACTGCCCAAACACCATTAAAGGGGCTTTGCATTGGAATGGAGCAGGGGCCACAGCACCTATGGGGGTTAAAATGGTGTGACACAAATGCCTAGCTTGAATAGGATTGTACAAGCCCAAATTAGAGGAGCCGAGTTGAAGTTTTAGCTAAGCGCATCCCACAATCTTGTGTAGTAATCTAGAGCCCTTGCCAGCCACCATCAAACTCAATAAGTGTGCCTCAGTCTGTTTAATAAATGTGATCAGTTTTGATTATTAGCAACTATCACAATGGCTTCATCACAGTATGTGCTCTAATTCAACTTCCCTGCAGGTGAGCCAATAACCACTGTGACCAATCTCCTTAGCTACCACATTTCTAACAGTGGTTCCAGTAAACCTTGCTTAAAGGTGTGTTTTTCTCTCTTTTCCAATTACCAGTGCCCTCAGTACCCCATCAGTTTTGTTCATGCATTTTTTCAGTGCCTAGAAGTATAGAAGAGTAAGTGAAGGCCTATTTTAACTTGTCTGATTGTGTTAGGTGTGTCCAAATCTATGCAGTGAATTTTCATCAGACTGCACATGTTTAATTCTTGTTGCTAGTTGATGACTGCCAGCAGGCCAACTACATAGGGCACGCATTTACATAGATTTGTCTTTTGAACATAGCCTTCACTCCTGACTTAGGCAGGATTCTCCTGATTTTTTGTCTGGCAAAAAATAGTTTTAACTTTCTCCCTCTTTAATTTCCCTACTGACTTCCATTGGAGAGGTGGCAATTTTAAGTCACCATATTTCATTATCTACTCCTCCCTCTTAGGTTGTGCCAAATATTGTATGCATATTAAAATAGGGTCATATATTGATAGGTGTTTTTTTCGTAGTGGTACTCAGTGCCAGTTTTTCCAGTTTCTGTATGCGGATTTGTTGTTTATGGTAGTTTCTGTCTTGGTTGGTAAGTTGATCTTGAAATTAGTGACTGCATGTGTGCAGGTGTCCATGGATAAATACATATGTGCTGGTTTGTGTTGGAGCTTAATGAACCACTCTTGGTGTATCACTTGTAATGATGCAGTCAGACTAATCTCACAGCCAACAAGTAAAGTGAGGAGCACCACCTGCTTAGAAGCAGCAAGTAAGTACTTAGGCCAGCAAATGGGTGGGGCACATAAAGTCTCTGAGAATCATGTTGTTGCTTCTGTTTATAGAGATTTCTGATAGTCTTTAGAAAAAGCCACTTAGACATTACACTGTCTCTAAAACTATATACATCTCTTCATTCCCATTACCTTAAGCTGTAGGCCTTGGCAGCTTTGTCCGCTGGCCACAAGTTGCTCCCTTAATTGTACATTGACCACTGACTGCTTGTACCCTTCAAAAGTGGTGGGGCAAGTGCCCAACACTTCCCAAAAAAATAAAAATAAAACACCTCCTCCCTCCAAAAACTCAAACCATAACACCAAATACAAAATAAACACAATCACTACACTTAAATGCATTACACACACATACATGCATTACACTTACATGCATTATACACACATGCATTACACATTTAAAATAAAATAACTGTTCTTACCAATGGGCTGTGCATCCTCCTTGGTGCTCTTCTCTTTTTCCAATGCCAGAAGAGCTCACCTAACCAATCCAGACTCTGCTCTCATGATGTTAACCAGCATGAGGGAAGCGCTTTGATTGGATGGAGTGACCTGCTGGACGCTTCTTCAGGCCCTAGAGGCCTGTGCTTGGTATCCACCCAGCTCCTTTACGGCAGCTGGGTGGAGAGCTTCAAAGTGTGCATGTCACTTCAGCCGGCACAATACAGCTAGCGAAAGTGGCATGCACACTTTGGAACGTCCATTCCAGGCACTGCTCTTGTCTGGACACGGCCAGCATGCCTCTGGGTTGGTGCGCATTGCGCCGGTAAAAACAAAATGGCAATGAGATCTTTTTTTTGCCATTTTTTTTTTGCCTGCATGGCTCACAGCTGGAGATGAAACCGTCTCTGATATTGACTACACAAAGCAGCACCCACCATGTCCTTATTTCAGAATTCCTTCGTCGGTTACTTCTGTTTCTCTTGACATGTTCACTTTGACAGCTCTGTGGGGGGGTTGGGGGTGTCAGGGAGAGTTGGTTCCCTTTGCCCACATATTCCACAGCTACCAGCTTGGCCACCCGGCTGTAGAGTTTTCTCATGCGGTGTCTTCTTACACTCTGGGCATCAGAAACTCCTGCCAGCATTCTTCTTGTAGTCCTCAATGCAAGAGAGAAAAAGTGTGCCTACACTGAGCGGGTCCCAAGTCCTTGAAACATGCAGCGTGTTGCCCAGCCTTTGCCTTCAGGTATGGGAAATTGCTTGATACCGCAGCCAAGGCATACAATTTGAAAGCAATTTACGTTACTGGGTTAGCAGCAACATCATCTTATTTGTTTCAATAATACTTTCTGAGCACTTTCAAAACTGCTGTGCCTTCACAGCCCGTACCCTTGACTTAAGTAAATCACCCGGGGAGCAGTGGACCAAGATTCCAGTTCCAGGACTGGCATGCTTTAGGGCGTTACTGCCTCTTGTGACTCGCTATCAACTCCATCTTTGCGACCTGAGCCAGAAATATTTACTTTGTTACTAATTGGCTGGCAGTTAAAATAAATTCACCAGTGGGCCTCTGCAGTAAGAGCAGAAGGCAGGCAACAAATTGAACTATTCAGTCCAAGCCTCTTTATTTTCTGTACATAATAACTCCTGGTCCCAAAAAAGTAAAAAGACTAAGGCAGATAGGTCACTCTGCCAATCTGGCATTTCTCCTGTAGACTGCAGTCTGTGGGCTGCTTCAGAGCATTGTTGGATGCCATTGCCTATGCCCCAATGGCACAAGTATTGTGGTCTTCTTTAGAGCGGGCTGGTTTCATGATTTTGCCAGAGCTTATTTTAGGTTCCAGTCTACGCCTGATTTAGAACATCGGCAGACACTGACACAAGGCTACTGGACATGTATGTTATGCTCTCCAAGCCTCCGACTTGATGGATTCCTTCTCCTTTTATCAGGCCCTCTTGGATATTGAGATTGTTCAAAATTGGCTCCTGAGTGCCATCTCCTTCCTCAGAAGAGCAAAGCCAGTGCCCTCCTCCGAGAGAAGGAAACGTATTCTCATTCAAAGCTATACTTGGTGGTTTAGCCGTCATAGTACTGATTCTTAAGCAAGAGCACTTTGGGAAGCATTCTCTAATGACATTTCCAAATTTGAGGAGTCTTCATCCTCATACAGAAAGCCCAGCATGGCGCACCCAACTTTTTTCCAAATGTATTTATTCAAGCGTGAAGGATGTTAGTGACCACTTTCTTGGCCTTTAATCCTCCCTTTGTGGCACAGCACCAGGAAGACCAGTCAGCCTTCACTCAGACATAACCAACTCTCCTTGATGGCCCCCAAACTTTTTCTTCTCTGAAAAGAAACAAGTGCAGCCAGGTTTGGTTCGTTACTTCCTTACACATGAGCGACACTGATCTGTGAGCAGTACTTCACGCGTTGCGTCCCGACAGGCCTTTGTTTTAACCGTTTCACGTTAGAGACCAGCTGGTGTTAAGAACAAATGTGTCTCTTTCATTCCATAGACATGCATTTATGCAAGCTCCCATATTGGGTTCTTCATGCCCACAACACCCAGATGTTGATTTTTTTGTCCTTCGCTCACCTGCTTCTGTATCTTGTCTTGCCAATACTACTGCCTCCTTACCTGGCCTCCGCTTACCCCTCACCTCCCTTGCGCAGTAATTCCCTTCCCATTCTCCTGTCTTCGGCTTCTCATTAGATAGACTGAACTGTGATGATTCCTCAGCGTCCTGGCTGCTCTCCCTCTGAGCTGACTGTCCCCATCCAACTTGCAGCAGGTGCATTTGGAGTTTTGTGCCACTTGACCCCCATCTTATTTTTCCTCCACTATTACTGCTTCTGCCTTCTGACCCATGCTCAGATGCCATTTTACTCTGACATGCCTACTAACTGCGGTTTGTTTTACCCTCCTTGTTACTCATCCCCCAGTTGCTGGCTTACTGCTAGCGGCCGCCCATGTACCTCCACCTATATCGTGGTCAGGAGGTGGGGATTTTGCATTTCATTTCTCCAGTGAGGTGAGGTATTGGTGGCCTATACTGCCCCTCTTCTCTGAGTGCAGGGATGTCTCATCTTTTTGCACTTTATCCTCCGAGGCTTCCCTACTATCCCTGGTCCCTCTCTTCCCATATCACGTTCATAGTCCCAAGATGACCCTTGCCCCTCAGCCTGTGCCCCGTTCCGCACAGACATATCTTTTTTTTTGTCTCTCTTTGGACAGTGCAGGCAGGGCTTTAGGTGGGAACGATTCTTCTGGGTCTCACACCCGGCAGTAATTAAAAATGGTCACGAGATCCTGTTGAGCCCTTTATTCATATCCTTAACTTTACTGGAAAAAACACGGATCCCTTTTCTTATAATGAATGTAAAACATGTTAATGATATCCAGGCCAGGATTTAGCTCCTGTTTATATTACACATGTTTTACTTAATCTCGCATTCTCTAAAAGTGTTAGCTATTTTCAGGAGGTATGTTTTTTATTTCTTTTCGTGTAGCCTGCTACTCTTGTATTGTGTATACTTTGTGAACTGAGCCGCCTCCAGGTGTTTACACCGGCGCACGGTTGAGAGCTCTGGAGTTGAAGTTGAAGGCAGTGACTGTCAGTGGGCCAGAAAGTTGTTCAGAATACAAAATCATCCAATCGGTCTCCTCTTAGCAGAGTCCATAGTGCAATGGACACGTGTTCCAGCTGCAATTGCGATTTTGTACAAAAGTGTATGAAGGAGGTACCCAGCTATCAAAATATTGACAAGGTAATAGTAAAACAAAATACAGAGTTTACAGAGTGCGTTGGGTGTTTGGGGGTGGTGAAGCGAAGGAGATGCGGGGAAGTGCATTCAGTAGACAATGAAAAGCAGGAGCTGATTAAAAAAGAAGTGAGGTGTAAGATGTACAGTTCGAGGTGTGGAGAGGAAAAGGGCATACATCTCTTAACATAGAGTGAACATAACAGGAGTGATTGAGAAACTCTGAAGTCCACTACATCTTCAACAGGCCTTAGTAATGTTTAATTCGCAGTTTCACAATTTCAGAATTGAAACATTTTCAGTATTAATTATTTGCAACAAAATCATTGTTTTTACTCATTACTCAAACTGCTAACAAACATTGACTAAATCATTAGTCCTGGCTGGTTTTAGATGTAGTTCAGTTGTGTTCTAGATCAGGATGCAATAGCAGAAAGCTCAGAGAGGAACCAAAATACCGGTTGGTAGGCACACTATCAAAGTCACAAATTTAGTGTTTAAGGTCCTGTGGCCGTGGATACACAAGCTTAGTATAATCCTGCAATCTAGTGTTGGACTTGGAAGTTTGCAAGTTGTTTTTCTTAGAAGAAATTCTTTGGAGTCACGAGGTAGAGTGACTCCTCTTGCTGGTAATGCGCATGGTCATCACCTCCATCGTTAGACTGTTTTCTTCTGCCGTATGGTTCGGACGTGCTCCTCTGCTCTGGTTCGACACCATCGTCATTTGTCTTTAGAAACGCTATTGTATGTATTTTTTTCGATTGCGGCTCTTCTCCATCTCTCCCGTCTGTTTCATTGACTTCGACTTTGTCGGGGTGATTCAGATCGGCTGCGGCCCCTCGTGGGTCTTCCCCCTTCGGGCGGACTCTATATTTGAAGTTCCCTCTACACCATTTCCACCCAGTGATGGAATGGACAGCCTTTCAGTTCTGTCCTCGCTACCACACCAAGCACCCATAAATTGAGGAAAAACGAAATGTGAGGCTTGCAACTCTTTTCAATCGAAGAAGACTTTGCGTGACTGTAGAGCTAGACATCTCGAGATGTCCTACAGCAGCTCAGAAGATGCACCAAGCGTCTACAGATCCAAAGACTCTCTAAGGGCGTTCAGGCCCAGGCATCAACTGTGGATGAGGGAACCTCCGTCACCTCCCGGGGACAGTCCCGGCTCTGACCTGGAGATGTGGGACCTCATGCCAGGTTAACCCATGAGTACTCTGTCCCCTCCAACTCGACTCCAACGCCAGCAGACCGCCACAAATGGTCACCCACCTACTTCTGAATGGCCAAAAATTGTTGTTGGGCCACAACTGCCTTTGGGCCATGGTCGGCACCGACCTGCTGTATCCACACTCCCAGCCTCGGCTTAGCACTGAAAAAACAGTACAGGCTGCATACTCCTGCACATTGGAGTCGAGCTGGCCCTTGGAGTCGAAGCCTTCAGCTTCAAAATACCGATCCATCTCTGCACTGAACATTCCATCTTCGGACCTAAGACCCTCGCACCGAAGATAACGGCACTAAAAATTTCAATGTCTGAGCAGAAATCTTTCACACTCTGAAAACATACTCAGAGTTCCGAACCAGTGCTTCAAAGGCTACAGGAGGAGATAGACTCAAGACAGAAGCTTATCATGATACACCCTGACACTGACAGTATCATTGCAAGACCTCCTCCTGGGAAACAGGCAGCCAAAAGACAATTATCTTTCCAAGAAGCTTTGGATGCCCAAATTCAATGCACCTCAGTCCATCACCAACTCCTGCTGTGCACCACACGCTTTCACCAATAGAACCAGCACAATACTTTCCAGAGGCTTCCATTCACTCCTACAGAGGGGAGGGAGGAAACAAATCTCTCATCACACCACAGGATGATCCATGGGACTCCTACAGTGCTGAGCCATCTGATGATATGGACAAAGATCTGTATCCCACTAAACCCTCTCCACCAGATGATACCACCACCTACCATGACTTGATAAGCAGGTTGCCGCCTTGCACAAGGTTCAATTACATCCCGAGCCCTTAAAGGATGATTTTCTCTTTGAAATGCTCTCCTCAACCCAATGCTCGACACAATATCTGCCGATGCTTAAAGGCATGCTTTGCTATGCTGTGCCACTGCCATATTCAATGACCCTGTTAGCTCCAGTCATCACACCAAGGATAGACAAAAAATATGAAGCAGCGCCCAGTGACCCCACATATATTGAAGTGCAACTTCCACCTGACCTGTAGTTGCCACAGCATTAAGAGAGCAAACTCACAAACATCTGGTGAGCCCCCCATTCCAAGATAAAGAGAGCAAGAGAATAGATGCAACGGGGAAAAAGGGTGGCTGGACAGTCTGCTAACCACTAGATGATTGCTAATTCAGTTGGTCTCCTATCCCACTATGATAGGGCTCATTGGGACGAGATAGAGGAGATCATCCAACATCTCCCAGAGGAGCAGAAGAAAAGAGCATACCAGATTGCCTCCGAGGTAAAGCTTGTTTTTAATACTAAAATTTGTTGCACCCTTGATGCTGCTGATACCGCAGCTAGAGGCATAAATTCCAGTGACCGCCTAAGATGACATGCCTGGCTGAGGGTTTCAGGTTTTTAAGCCTGAAGTTCTACAAAACCTTTTTGCTCTTCCCTTTGATGGGGTGCATCTTTTTGGTTCCCAGGTCGACTCACTCCTGGAAAAATCAAAAAAGATAATGAAACAGCTAAGGCCATGGGGCTTTGCAGACTCCATCGCAGCATGGCTCCTTTCGTCATTCCTCTTATCGTGGAGGATCCAAAACCACCTCCCCACAGACCTTTACCTCCTCCCAGCGTCCCCAGGCACACACCACCTCGCCCAGGGGATCATAGAGGCTCTTATAGAGGACACTAATTCCATGAGAAGAGGCAACGGTAGTTGAATCAAATCGTGTGCCACCACCACTAAACCCTGACTTGCCAATTATTCCCCCGTCCCGATCACACAATACCAATGGGGCAAGGGGAGGGGGTGATGACTGCAAAGGCTCTTTACGGCCTGGCTGAACATCCAACCAACCAGTGGGTGTTGGATAGTATCCAACGTGGTTATTATCTGGTGCTTACTTCTACACCTCTAAACATGCCACCTCGCAAACACAAACTTTCCCTAGAACATCAACAGTTACTCTACTTTCTTATTCCCAAAATGACCAGGTCCTTATGACAAATCTTGGACCGCAGACCCCTCAATCAGTTTCTCTCAGAGCACTTTCACACGGTCACTCTTCAGGACATCAACCTATTATTACATTAAGGCGACTTCACTGCAGCACTTAACCTGAAGGACACCTATTTGCACATTCCCATTTACCCGGCGCATCGCCGATCTCAGGTTCGTAATAAACAACCATCATTTTCAATTCAAGGTGCTTCCAGCCGGGTTCACAACCTCCCCCAGCATTTTCTCAAAATTTCTTGCAGGAGTAGCTGCTCACCTGTGCAGACAAAACATAAACATCTTTCTGTAGTTAGACGATTGGCTGGTCAAATTGCTAGTCGTCAGCAGTGCTTCCAACACACTCAGGTCACCTTAAATTTACTTCATCAACTAAGATTCACCATCAGTGCAGTCATATCCACAAAGAGGGATAGCCAACCCCAATGTGGCCTGGATTCAGTCGTTTCAGACGCTTATTCCTCTTTTCAGCTAAATCAGCAAGTATCAGTCAGGGCAGTCATGAGTCTTCTCGGTATGATGGCTTCATGCATAGCCATAGTACCACATGGCAGACTCAACGTGCATCTGTTGCAAGAGTGCTTAGCCCATCAATGGTCTCAAGCGGAGGGTCACTCAGAGGATCTAGCGTTGGTTGTCCCTCAAGCTTGCCATTCTCTGCAGTGGTGGAACACCAGCGGTCTTCTAAAAGGACGGCTTTTCCTCAAACCAGAACCGTAACACCGGACGCCTCCCTCACCAGATGGGGGCGCATTCACAGGATCTCACCGTCCAGAGATGTTGGACACTCAGCCAGAAACATCTCCAGATCAATCACCTGGAGTTGTTAGCTATTCATCTAGCCCTCAAAGCCTTCCTTCCCCACCTAGTTAGCAGGGTAGTTCTGATCAAAACAGACAACATGACTGTCATGTACAATCTCCAAAAGCAGGGGGTGGGGGGGCACCAGGTCTCCTCAGCTCTCTCACTTAGCCCAGAACTTTCGGAAATTGTCTCTCTGCTACAGCATTCACCTACTAGCGGAGTACCTGCTGTGAGTGGACAACGACTTTGCAGACCTTCTCAGCTGGATGGGTCAAAAAGTCCGCAAATGGAAGCTCCACCTGCAAGTCCTGCTCCCATACTTCTGGAGTTGGGGGTCACCCAGAAATGGATCTTTTTGCCACAGCAGAAAATGCAAAATGCCAAAACTTCACCTACAGGTTCCCACAGTCCAAGGGCAACACACCATGGATAAGTTGGTCAGGGATATTGGCTTATGCTTTTCCACCTCTCCCACTGCTTACGCTTGTGATTCGCAAGCTTCTGGAGACGTCTTTCACCCTTACTAGTAGCTCTCACATGGGCACGGCAACCATGGTTCACCACGCTGCTAGAGCTATCAGTACTTCCCTACAAAGTACTGCAGAGCAGGCAGGACCTTCTCTTGCAGAAACATGGCGAGAACAGGCCCCCAGGTCCCTCAGTCTTGCGATCTGGCTCCTGAAGTCTGAGAATTGTATTATTTGAACCTACCACAACCATGTATGGATATTCTTAAAGAAGCACACAGGTCAACTACTCGTGCTTAGTATGCCACAAAGTGAAAAAGAATTGTTCTCTACTGTCATTCCAAACAAATTGATCCTTTAAACCCCAATTTTCAGGACATTGTATGTTATTTATTTAATTTACATTCTATTGGTTTAGCTTTTACATATGTAAGACTAGCGGCAGCGGCTGCATATCTACAAAACATACAACACACTTCTTCATTCAGGATTCCTGGAATTAAAGCCTTCTTAGAAGGCCTTAAGAGTCATTCCTCCTAGGGTGCCACTTGTCCCTACTTGGAATCTCAATATTGTACTAACAAGATTGATGGCCCTCCATTTGAGCTCCTCCACTCCTGCCCCCTCCAGTTTTTATCCTGGAAAGTATAATTTCTAGTTGCAGTCACTTCCCTCAGACGTGCCAGTGGGCTTCAGGCATTAACTTTAGACGAACCCTTCTTCCAGCTACATAGAGGTAGGCTGGCACTATGTACCAATCCTACATTTCTTTCAAAGGTGGTGTCTCATTCCACCTTAATCAATCTATTGAATTGCCAGTATTTTTTCCCCAACCTGACTCAGTTGCAGAAAAGGGTCTATGTACCCTAGGTGTAAAATGAACCCTTATGTATTATACTGATAGAACCAAATCATTTAGAAAAACAACTCTTTATTACTTTTTCAAAACCTTACAAAGGACAGACCATTTCTAAGTCAGGCATTGTTCGTTGAATTGTCAAATGCATTGAAACATGCTATGCTGAAGCTAAAAGAACTTTACCTATCCCCCTAGAGCTCACTTTACTGGTAAAAAAGAAGCCACAGTGGCCTTTTTAGGGAATATTCCTATGCTGACATATATAAGGCAGCTACATGGTCTACACCACATACATTGCTATGTAGATGTGCTGACTTGTCAACAAGCCAGTGTCAACCAAGTAGTTTTACGTATACTATTTCAAACAACTGTAACCCCCACAGGTTAGCCACCACTTATTGAGGAGGGCTGCTTTCCAGTTATGCTAAGTCTGTGTATCTACAGCCACGCATACCTCGAATAGAAAATGTTACTTATCCAGTAAGCATGTGTTAAGCATCTCTTTGTGGCTTGTAGTGCTGTAGATTCACATGTGCCCACACTCCTCCCCAGACATGTGAGTATTACAGTTAATTTATAAGTTATCACACATTTATTTAGTCTGGACATCTTACTATACTACACTATAATTCACATTCCATCCTCACCTGCCTTGTGGGAAAACAATCTAACAATGGCATCAATGACCATGCATATTACAAGCAAGAGGAGGAGTCACTCTACCTCATGACTCAAAAGGCTTTCTTCAGAGAAAAACAACTTGCACACTTCCGAGCCCAAAACTAGACAGCTGAATTATGCTAAGCAAGTGAATCTGCAGCACTACATTCCACAAACAGATGATTACGGGGTAAGTAACATTTTCCTCATATGCTTAAGCCACGCCCTAAATTACACAGGCAATGCCCCTTTTAAAGAGTGCAGTCATTAACGGTCCTTGTATCACAGACATGACACACAAGGGTTCCGAAGTGTTACACATGAGTGACTAGACGTAGGCAGCAAGGATGCTGCTTAAACAGCTAATTGCACGACAGTCAGTAGAACTGTTACTTACAGAGATGCCTGCATAACCACAGCACATGAAGATTGTATACCTAGTGCACCAGAGCTATATTCCAAGACAAGTACTTATCACACAGTGTACACTAAAATCATTGCCCTGGGACAACCCAACAGAGCAACTGACACGCACACTGCCTTGGACAACAAAGCTATACCCAGAATACTCCTGCATGTATATTGTGTATTAGCAGCACAGTGCTTTGACTACTGATCCATCACCCACAGGGTTGTGGAATTCCTATTGCCCGACGCCCGGGACATCTTGTTTGGGGTCAAGGGCAACAAGTTTTTATGTTTACTTTGTCCTTGGGACAAGTAGGCCCAACCCTCTGCAGCACAAACCCTTTGGCTGCCTGTTTACAGAGAGTGGAACTCTCTGCAGTTGAGGTAATGTGTTTCCAAAAGATAATGCTGTTCGAACTTGTATTTATGGTTCATTATTTGAAAGCCTTCATTATTAGGGTGAGTGCTGTAAATAAATGTTTTAAGGTCACACTTCACTACTGACGTTGGTTCCAGTACAAAAAAAAAAAAAAACATGTATACACATGTTTGAAAAGTTTAGGCTATGAGGCTAAGTATAATGCTCCCAGAATGCTCTCTGATTAGATGCAAATGAAGTGTCATTTAGTGAAATGTGTTGATGCATGCTAGTATTTCCCAAAAATATTTCTAATGGAGAATCAGTGTAACCATTTTCAACATGATTATGGGAAGCATGAAAATAAACAAACACTAACAAAGCCAACTGATCTGACATATTTTTATAAGTCTTTTAGTTTCATCAATGCGTGTCTTGTTTTGACATGGCTTTTGTAACACTTTATTGTTGCGGGAGCTACCAGGCCCTCAACATTGTAACAAACACTGGCAAACCCCCCCCCCCCAAAAAAGTTTTTGAACTCTAAAAGCACACGTGGCCACCAGCGGCATAACAAAGGCCCTGCAGCCGCCCTCCAGGGAGCCCCTTCAGCACAGCACCTGCCCTGAGTGAGCCTGGAGAGGGGGCTCCTCCATGTTCTTTGCAAAGGGGCACCCTCCAGTTTCGTTACGTCACTGATTGCCACTGTAGTTCCTGACACTGAACAAAACTACTTTGTGTGCCAATATGTTCCTTGTGGAAGAGCAGAATGCGATCACTCACAGTAAAGCCAGCCGAAAGAGAGAGAAATAGAAGTTTAATAAAAACAAAATGTCTTTGTTAACACCATACCTAATTAGGGACCAAGACCCACATGTAGGTAGCTTTTTGCATGTCGCAAACAGCGACTTTCGCTGTTTGCGACGTGCAAAAAGCACATTGCGATGCACAAATCCAGTTTTGCGATTCGGTAACCTGGTTACCGAATCGCAAAACGGGTTTGCGACTCGCAATTAGTAAGGGGTGTTCCCTTCCTAATTGCGACTCGCAGTGCAACGTAGGATTGTTTTGTGACCGCGAACGCGGGCGCAAACCAATCGCAGTTTGCACCCATTTCAAATGGGTGCTAACACTTTCGCAAAAGGGAAGGGATCCCCATGGGACCCCTTCCCCATTGTGAATGTCACTGTAAAAAAAAATTCAGAGCAGGCAGTGGTCTTGCGGACCACTGCCTGCTCTGAAAAAATGAAACGAAAACGTTTCATTTTTCGTTTTTGTTATGCATCTCGTTTTCCTTTAAGGAAAACGGGCTGCATTAAAAATAAAAAAATAAAAATAAAAAAAAACTGCTTTATTGAAAAGCAGTCACAGACATGGTGGTCTGCTATCTCCAGCAGGCCACCATCCCTGTGAGGACTGCCATTCGCGAGGGGGTCGCAAATTGCGACCCACCTCATGATTATTCATGAGGTGGGCATTTGCGAAGCCCTTGTGAATCACAGCTGGTGTCAGGGACACCATCCTACATTCGGATTTGCGACTCGCAATTTGCAGGTCGCAAATCTGAACCTACCTACATGTGGCCCCAAATTCTTAAAGAAAGTCACAAAAGTGCACCCATGGTATATGTCGTACCCCTATAAAATATTTGTGAACTGTATTTTAGCATGGGTAAATACGATGTGTAGATTTGCTCATGTGAAAATCTATTGAGCATTTGCAAATTCATTTTCCCTCCAGCCACTTTCTTCCCAACCCTGGAAGAAGTTCTAATTCTGCCATTGTCAGGAGTAAATGTCCAACCTTTCTTATTATGGGAAAATATTAGAGAGAAGCTGGTAAAAATCTTTAAAACATGCAGGTTAGTAGGTTTGCAGACTCAAAGGCATTCCAGCCCTGGAACTATTGCTTACTGCTTCCCCCAGCCCCAGTATGCAGATCTGCAGAAAGGTGGCAAAATAAGGAAATTGCTACAGTAGGGATTGAAACTGCAAGTATTCAAGCCCTACTATGGTAGTAGCCCTGGCATAATCAGAGAGGCTATTATCAGAGCTCTTACATAACGAGATTGCTGCCATAATTTGTCGCCACACGACATGGCACCAAAGGGACAAGTAGATCTTTTTACAGGACAAGTAGATTTGAGCAGCAACCTGTCCCCTGGACAAGTAGCTATTTTAATAAATTCCACACCCCTGACCCAGTTGGATGCTTGCATGCACAGTGCAGGCCAGAGGCACGGGACGTGGACAGCTCAGCTATCTCCCAAAAAAGTTATTTGCAGAGTCAGTGAACACCAGATATTGCACATCAGTACTTGACTACACTATTTCCCCGTGGCCAGATTGATAAGCTTCTCAAGGGTGGCATTGCCTTAGTTGTCTTACCTTAAGGATGATGGTGTGGAAGGCATGAGCACAGGGATGGCATTTGAAGATGCTGCTGTCACGTGGGCCAGTTCTTGTTAACATGTAGGTAGTCTTAGGAGCCCCTGAGCTGGTGAGAGCTGAAGGGAACATAACTTCAGCAGTTCTGCCTGGGACCCCAAAAACTCTTAAGATGACAATGGGTCGTGACACAGTGTCAGAGGTAGGGATAGAGAAAGGTACAGGGGAAAAGATGTTGACATTAAAAAAAATAGAATAGACAGAGGTCAAATAGAAAGGAAGTTCACGTTCCTAATGGGCCCCCTTGGAAGGTGGAGGCACTGGGCAATTGCACTCTTTGCCCATGCCTTAAATTGTCTGTGATGCACACCTTGAAATGTGAACAGGCAGCAAGGCTCTGGTGTTCAATGCCATCGATATTTCCATTCTTCTGTTAGCATCTCTGAAGCCTGTTATTTCTATTTTCGAAGAGAACGGGTATGAGTTTAACCCGGAGTAATATTCATTCTTTAGTTTTAGGATGTCCAGAGGTTGACTAGGGTACATAGAAGATAGGCAGTTTTTACTGCTTAGTCTTTTCTCCATCACTTAAAAGGTTGAGAATTGAATTGCATTTTTTTTTGTTTAACTTGATTTTGATGTTTGATTTTGATGTTTGATTTAAGGATGGTTGATAACCTTTGTCTTGTGATATTACATGCTGGTGTTCATTTGGCGTGTGCATAAATAAAAAAAATAATTTGAGTACTTGTGTTACAGTTTTTGGGACTTAGGTGTAGAGAAGTGGTATAACCATTTGGCTAAAGCCACTGGACGTCTGAGAGTGGAGTACTTAACAAGAAGTAGCCGGATTCGCCACATCACTGCTTTCCATAGAAAGGCTGCCATTGTTCTGCACCGTATTACTGATGGCGTGTTCCTATTGTGATAACTGGTGCAGTGGCTGGAATGCCAGCTGGAGGGGTCTGTCTTTATACCATGCAGATGACTGGCTTGGTTCATGACATGGTTGTCTTTCTGTGGTTAATACAGTGAGACTGACATAAAGCACACCTATTGTAAAGGCCGCCCACCAGTTCAGGGTATAGTCTGTATGTACTAGGTGAATTGTCATTATTTTAATGTGTTTCCCTTGTAGAGTGGAACTGCTGTTTGTTGGCGAGCAGTGCTTGCTAAGGAGTGGTCGCTCTTTATGAGACTGGTTGTCCGTTTGGTGTGTTGCAGTCACCCCTATCTTTCCCGGGCGTAAGCAAGGAGCTCGTCTGAAATAGATCTCCCTTTGCCACTATACGTGTCAATTGTGTGCTTTTGGAAGCGAGCACTGATATTGAGGCTGATTGCACCTGCTCTCTGTGTTAAAGGAACTGTGCACTTATGCTGTTCCACCTGTCTTTTCCATGTTCTTTGTGTTGGGGGACATGGCACTGCTGCATTGACTTGTCTTCTGCCTGTTCTTTGTGACTAGGAACCTTAAGTTACTTCTGTCCTGTAACTAGGCTTCCAACTGCTGTGATAGGCTTATGTTAATAGTTTAAAATGTGCAAATGTGATTTGTTCGAGTAATGATGGTACTATGCTAACTTTGCAGTTCGTGTAATTTCTATGCAAGAACACGGTTTTTAAATTCTTGTATTTCACGGTGGGCCAGAGACATTTCCTGAAACTCTAGGGATGCCCTCCGATGTCTTACTGATTTTGATGCACATATGAGACTTAGCATTTCTCTAATTTCTGCCCAATATCCTATTATTTTGCATTTGATGGCCTACATGGCTCATGATTTCTATGTAATTTAATGACTTTACTGCTACATCTGCAGTCTACTATTTTCTGCAGTGTGCTTTTAATTTTTTTTCAAATAAACGTTCATGGTTTTCTAATGTCCAATCTCAAACTCCCTTTTTAGGTCGCAGCCTACCAGACAGCACAACTGTTTGGTTTGCTGAAAACATAATGGGGACTTTCAGAAAGTTGCCCTAGGAATGCATTCTGCTCATTGATTATCATTGGCTTTGTGGTTTGTAACTGACACTTTCTGGCTTTCCATTTGCTTGCTTCATTTGCTTTAGACTGTCCAGGGCCAGTTCGTCCCTCCCATTGCCTAAACTGTTTTTTCCGTATTCTCACACAAACGCTCTGTTAACATTCCTTTAAATCTTGTTTTTATCTCATCACATTTGCTGTGCATTCAAAGAATGAGGTCAAATGGCAGGCACTATCTTGTAAGGTTGCTTGTTTCCTTTTCTTTCTCTGACTTCAAAGTGAGAGGATTTATGTGACAATCTTGCTGGATACTGGGGGTAGGAAAGAGTTTTTTTTTTTTTTTTTTCCCTAGCACACAACATTTAAATGAACTATCAGAATATATCAGAATTATGAATGCACAAATTAAGCACTTTTGTTGTTATTTCTGAAGTGTGTTGGAAACAAATACTCAAAAGTGATCACAACGAATCATTAAACTAGGTAATGCAATTTCCACACATTTTCATCTGTGCACTGTATAGTTTTATTAGTAAAACTGTATGTCTGTGGAAATGTAATGGTCATTTCAATAGATAATGTGTTGTCTGTAATGGCAGTGTGATACTACACCATTAATAATCCACTCTACGCCATTCTACTCTGTACCAATCCACACCACTGCACTCTATTCCGCACCACTCCACTTATACCTCTCCATACTACTGCACCCTGCTCCACTCTATGCCTACCCTGTACCACTCTACTCAATGGCAATGCACTCTTCCCCACTGTACTCTTCACCATTGCACTCCTCGCTACTGTACTCCACACCACTTTACTCTAGGCCACACTAGTCTGCTCTGCACAACTCCACTCTATGCCACTGTACTCTACACCACTCTGCAACACTGCACTCTATGCCAATACACTCTACGCCAATGTACTTTACTCTGTAGCACTCAACTCTATGCCCCTGCACTCTGTGCGAATCCACTGTACCCCACTCAGATTTACTCTGCACTCTGTGCCACTCCACTCTGCACCACTTTACTCTACACCATTAAACTCTGCCACTCTACGCAACTGCTTTCTATCCTGCACCACTCTACTCTATGCCACTTCAGTCTACTCTGAAACAATCTACTTTACACCACTGCACTCTACGTACTTTACTCTGTTCTGTGCCACTTCACACTAGGACACTGCACTCTACACCATTGCACTCTACACAGCTGAACTCTGTCTCTGTAAACTATGCCAGTGCCCTCTACTCTGCATCACTCTACTCTCCACCACTGTACTCTGACACTCTACTCTCCACCACTGAACTCTGCGCCACTCTGCTCTGTACTACTCCATTCTACGCCACTGAACTCTATGCCACAGCACTCTATGGCACTCTACACCGCTGTAGGCTACTCTACTCTGCACCACTCTACACTACTGCACTCTGTGCCACTTGACTCTACTCTGTGCCACTCCACTGTGCACCACTCTGCGCCGCGCCACTGCACTCTACTCTGCACCACTGCACTCTACTCTGATAAAACATTCTATTCTGCGCCACAGCACTCTACTACACACCACTCTAATATACTGTGCTGCATTGTATGGCGGTAAATTCCATGTCACTGCAGTCAATGCCACTGCACACTACGTCACTATACTCTGCAACACTCTACGCCAGTCCACTCTACACCAGTCCACCCTACTCTATGCTGCTCCAGTGTAATGGCCCTATGTGATTTCACACTATGCCATTTCAAAATGTTGGGGGAAAACTGGAATAAAAAAAGAGACAAGAATTCTCTTGGCATGGCAAAAGTAGGTTTACTTATGGCCAGGAGATGAGTCACCACCGTGGAGCTAAAAAAGCTGATCTAAATTTGCTGCTCGCAGGTAGCTGCCTATATAGTTGAAAACCTGATGACCTAAACACAGTTGTCTAAAAAAGCCAATCACAGGTCAAAGAATACACAAGTTAATAATATACTTTTACATAAACATCACATCTGTGTCCTTCAAACTCCTAACCTTTTCCAATGTAAGGTCAGAAAAGCCGTGCAACAAACCCCTGTTGCACACACCTTAATTTACTTGGGTATCAAGCCTGGCTGAAGGCTGTGCACAGCACAGAATGGGTAGATGGCATGCTCTGCACAGGTGGTCACAGCTGGTTAGGAACAGGGCCTAATCCTATAGCCAACCCCTGCAACCTACATGTAGAAACGTGGGTCATGAGTAGGTGGGGGTATTCACCCTCAGCTAGTAATAATACTACAATCACTAATAGGGCCAATTACGTCTCAGTAAATGAATCCTTGCTCAAACCTTGGTAGCTTAAGAAATAAGCATTCAGGCTTAACGTAGGAGACCGGTATGTATAAAGCATTTAATACCACCAAAATGTGTAGAATAATGTGCTGGCAGTGTTAGCTGCTCAACTATGTGGAGTGTGTCTGAGGAATCGTGCTGCTGTGCTCTTACTACTGCACCTGTATATCTTACTCCTGTGTCTTGATCAATAGTGGGGAATCCATCAAATAAACAGTACTATCAGAAATGGGATCCTCTACTGCTTGGGTTCATTAGGGACATATGTAGCACAGTCATGTGCATCATCCTCAGAGTCCATTAGACGGTGAGCAAAAAATGTTGCCGGGTTCATCGTATGACATTTTGCAACTTTGAAGGATGGAAGTGACAAAATTACCTCATACCCTGATACTCTGTGTGGTTAGGTTAGTCTTAGCCTTTTGAATGATAGCAAAAACTGCATGGTCCGTATAGTGTCAGAGGTGCCCCCATGACAATGGGGGCACTGTTCAGTACTGCAAAGGCTGCAGTGGCAAGAGCTTGTTGACAGGGGTAATGTCCCTTCATTACCAAGTCCAACAAACCACGGAAGCATGCAATGAATCTGTGTTCCAAAAGGATACTTTTGTGTGAAGACACCTGTCATCACTTGACCTTTGCAATGACAAAAAAGGTAACACTCTTTGGTGTTATAAAGGGTCCCTAAAACTGGGGCGTTTGTTATCTCAGTTTTCAATCTTTGGAAATGTCTTCTCATTTCTGATGTCCATGTTATTTTGTCCTGTCTTTCTCTTGTTTCTTCAATAGAGGTGAGTAGGGGCGCTATTAAAGTGCTGTAGTCAAATACCCATTCTCTCACATAATTACAGAGCACAAGGAACTTCTGCATTCCCTTAACAGTCTTTAGTTTGGTCATTTGGCATATAGATGCTGCTCTCTCAGGGATCACTCGTCGACCAGAAGCTGACAGTAATTGCCCTAGAAAGTGAATCTCCTCTTGACAATACTGAACTTTGTCTTTCTCCACTTTAGATCTTTTCTGTGTGAGAGTGACCAGCAGAGATATTGTAGTATTTTTTCTGCACTGTTGTTCTGTGGGGCTACAGACTAATATAGCGTCTATGTATTGCAACAGAGTACTGTTGCACTGAAAGTTTGACAGGTCATTTTTCACCACTCTGTTGAAAATACTTGGGGATTCACAATACCCTTTGCGGCAAACGAGAATACAGATACTGAGTTCCGCAATAGGAAAATGATATCAAATAATGACTGTCTGGATGAAGATGGATGATAAAGAAAGTGATCTAGGACAAAGAAAAACTTAGCATCCTGAAGAATGTTTGTCAAAGTAATGGAAGGGTTGGGAACAGTTGAAAATTCTGGTAGCACATCATCATCAGGGGGCTCAGGTCTTGAACCTTACTCCGAGTATTAACCTTAGATTTAATTATCGGGTAAATTGGGGTGTTACAAGGAGACACTCCAGGATAAATTACTCCTTTCTCTAGTAACACATGTATGGTGGGGGCAATGCCCTCATCCGCATCTTTGGATAGGAGATACTGCCTCACCCTAGGCAGGATAGCACCCTTTTTAAACATTCTGAACAGGGTGGCAGGTACTTGGGAAAGATTAGCATCTCTGACAGAATGAAATGCTCTACCTGGTGTGGGCGTCCTTACTTCCAATACTGTTCTTAACAGTGTGTTAGCCTGAAAAACAATATAGTCGTTTTCTTAGGCTCATCATCAAATAGCTGCTCATCCAGTATTTCCTTGACCGTTTTACCTGGCTCACTGAATATAACACATGCTGATAGGATGTGATTATGATCTCAAGCTATCAGAGTGTCATAGGTTAGTGTTATTTCTAAGGCCTCTATTTGTAGTATCAACTTGCTGTCTGGTATCCAAGAATCCTGTCCCTGTAGTCAGCAATGGAACTCCTTGGTTAACTGAATCTCTCTTCCCAATAGCTCTGGTGTTTCTGCTACTATTGTGTATATCACTGTGGTAAATATCTCTATATCAGTGGCTCGAGCTCTGATTTGATCTTCAGTAGAAGAACCTACTGTTACAGCCATGATCCCGGAAGGAGGAATTCCAGGGGTGGACAGATCATAGTACCATCAGGCTCAAAATAGATACTCATGTTTAGTTTAGCTATAAGATATCATCCCAATAAATTAGCTGGGGCAGTCAGAGAAAATAGTAAGCTGCCATCAAAAATCCTAACTCCATCTCTACTTGTTTAGTGAATGGAACCCTCATTGCCGCCCCAAATAGTCCTGCTTTGTCCATTGATCTTTTAGAGATTGAAAGATCTCCCTCTCAGATACAAGATCGAGTTGCTCCTGAATCTGAGAAATGCATATCTCCTATTATTGTTAGCTGCCGTCACAGTGGCTTCTTTATCTGCATCACTGACAATACTGGGCACGTGGGACTACTCTGTAGGCATCTTCATTGTGTGTTTCCTCCCACATAATTTGTTTGGAAAGGATTTCCTCCTCTCACAATTGCACCTCCTTGTCCACCTTGGGGTGGAGTCACTGTTGGGGGTGCTTGATAGCTTTGCTGTGGCTGTACTTGTTTCATCTGAGGCGTTACTGAGTGCTGTGGTGGCTGGGGTACATATATTATTTGTGGATTTGCCTATGGTTGCATTACTGCATTCCATGGCTGATTATATACCCCTGTCCTTTCATTTTGTTCATCCCATCTGTTGGTCCTGCAGTCTCTAATGAAATGTTCATACTTATGACAATAATGGCAAGTCTGAGCCATCTATTCTACCCCACCCCCCATACCTCCTTGTCTTCCTTAATTACTTCCTTGTGCCCTTCCATTATTTTGCTGTTGAGGGTACTGTTGTTGGGTGGTCTCTGGGGCCTGACCCACAGATATCGCAGTTATCTGAGCAGTGGCTACTACTACAGCCCCTTCTGTTGCACCCTCATTTGGCTGCATTGATTGAGCCATGAGGGACCCAATGTCTGGCGTATCGGGATACATTTTTCCTCTGCTGGTCCCAGACATCTGTCTGAACTAAGTTAAATGGGGGCCCATCACATCTGGTTTCAGTAAAGGTGACATTTCTCACTCCCAACTTTGTGGAAGACCGTGTTGGTTTCATCTCCTTAAAGGGAGCTCAGTAGCCTGTTTAAATCCACTATTGCCAGGGTAACACCTGCAGTTTGTTTTTCAAAGTTCCTAATCAATGTCCCTGTTCCCTCTGTAAGTGGTGGTAACAACCAGGTTTCCCTTATCCATCTGTGGCCATGGAACATAATGAGGTGCTGCTGGTGCCTTACGTATCAAGGGTATATGGTGCACTGGGGTAAAGGGATGTTGTGGATTATACTGTCTGGCATACTTTTACCATATGCGCAGATTCTGTCGCATATAGGGATAATCTGTCTAGAGGATACCAGCATTTGCGATGTCTTGTGCCTCAAAGAACCCTTCTCTTGGCCATGGACTCATCCCCGGGGCTATGCCTTCAGTTCACCCTGCTAAATTATCTGCATAGGGTACAACATTATACCAACTGTTTTCTCCTTGGGCAACTATCTCATTGGGGGTGAGATCACTGCCTTATGAAGCAGGTTGAACACTCAGCTGTGATATTGGTCTGTCACGTAGCATCAATCCCCCTGCAATTTCACAAGACCCTTTTCTGGGATCTGGCTGACCATGCATTTCCTGAAACCATAACTGCTTGAGCTCTGTCACTTGGGGTTTTGTAATATTAGAGAAAGCACCCTGCGCTCCTTCTCTAGTTATCCTTATAAACATATTAGTGTGACTGGGTGACCCCATTGATCTATCCCTGTCATTAAGATTGATGAGTGGCCTTTCTCAGGTGAAGTTTTAGGTGGGGCGTCTATACTCCTGAGATTGAAGTATTTCACCCATGTCATCTGTATACCTATATACTGATTCTATTCTGTTTGCCATCCTCCCAAAATTTCCCTTAAATCGTTCTGATAAATTATTGCAGTGTCCTTTTCTCCCTGCATTTCTCTCATCTTTTCTATCTTCACTTTGTGACAACCATTTCTGAATGTTCTCTGGTGTAATTATAACTCTTCCATTCTCCTTTTTCCAAGGTAGCAAATCATCCTCGGTCTTTATAACGTCCTTATCTTTTTCTCGAGCTACGGACCATCAGGCCATACCAACAGCCCTATCTACATAATCATTTCACCTTGCATCATCTGCATCTCTCCTTTGTGGAGTAGACTCCCCCTCTTTGACTACCCTTCCTGTTATGGCCCTTTTTTTGTAACAAATGTGACTTTGCTTATGAGTTATGTGACTGATCATCATCGTCTCCTGGACCCCCATCCTTCGTCTCTAACCTCTTGGGGAGAGACCTGATCTAAATGTAACGTGAACTGTGCTTCCAGTTATCCTGAGAATCACCCGCACTTGTTTGTTGTTTGGGCGTACTTGTGTGTTTTGGCCTTGATATCTGTAGGGCAACATTAGGGGGTACCTTCGGAGGTTGTGAAGGGGTCACAACCTCTGGATTCTCAAATCCCACTACAGCTTCCTGTAACTGTGCTAATGAATAAATACCGGGTACCTTGAGAGAGTGACTTGTAGAGTCATATGGGTGTGGGGAAGCAGACAAGGTACAAAGTGTGTTTAGGCTCCTCACACAAGACACCACAAGGCTAAGGTGGCTTTTTGCTTCTGTAACATAACTCCTGCATATTTTCGTTTAAGGTACGTGGTAGTATGTTCTAATATTTTATCATCAAATATCCCTACCTTTGGCCAGGGGTGCGTGTGTTTCTGGGTAGCCTAAACCACTCTTTACAATATTTCTGCAGCCTTTTCTGATCTCCAGGAAAGGTTTTTTCCCATATATTCTAGTGGAGTCTCCACAGTCCCAGTGTTTCTAACAACTTTTTTGATGATAACTTTTTAGTTTTTTTTTATTTATTCACTTGATGTTTTACCTATTTAAAACTTCCTTTCCTGAAGTTTTGTACTAGCCTTCACAAGCTAGGGAATCAGTCAATTTATTTCTTAGTTATACATTATGCATCATAACATTATAAAACAACATTACTCTGTGGCCACCTTTATGTTTACATGTACATAAACACATTCATCACTAACATATTTAAACAAATATAAACACTTTATTTCTAAAATCAATCACACTTTTTTACTCTAAACTATATACTAGGTCAGTGGCCATTGGTGACTTCCCTCCATGCTTTAGAGAGGACAACCCTCAAACCACGTGCCTCATTGGCCATGGAGTGACTTCCAGACATCAGTGGACCTGTTCTTACTGGAGGTAAACTTTAGAGACATCAGCCTTTCATCCATCCCTCTATGTCAAAATATTGAAACACACAATGGACTCATAACTATGAGTCACCCACAGTTGATCGCTTCCAACTTAACATTGGGGAAAAAACTCTGTACCGACTACGTGCCTAATATTGTGCAATGTTCATACACAATCTTGCATGCGATAACCAATTTACATTTCATCCACATTTACCATTGCCAAAGAAACAAGTCCTATAATATACAAACATGGAACAGAGTCTGCTTTGTCCTCACGTTAAACATGGCAATCTCTGGTCATACTTACCCCTGTGAATAGGCAGAACCTTTAGGTAACACAGTGTCTGCTTACCTTGTCATAACTGTGCAGTATTCTACGCAGCGAGAGGTAGAAGGTTTTCCTGTGACAGCAGTCAGTGTAGGGCAAACAGGACTCTTGACTCGACTCCACAAATGTTGGGGGAAAACTGGAAAAAAAATAGACCAGATTTCTAATGGCAAGGCAAAAGTAGGTTTATTTATTATGGCAGGGAGATCATTCACCTCTGTGGACCTGAAAAGGCTGATCTCAATTTGCTGCTTGCAGGTAGCTGCTTATATGGTTGAAAAAGTGATGACCTAAACAAAATTGTCTAAAATAGCCAGCAACAGATCAAAGAATACATGAGTTAATAATATACTTTTTCATAAACATCACACCATCAGCATTCTTAAAAAATTGAACCTTTTCTCTACATTCTCCTTATCATAGGTCTAACAAAGCTTTAATGAAACATTTACCTCTTCGAGTGTGTTTATTTTTAATACTCTGTTCCCAAGACTTCTTATCTGACTTTGTATGATTTAGACAAAAGTCATCTTTGACCAACATTTTCTGAACCATGTCTCAATTAACAGTGAGAATGGACTCTGCTTGTGTGCTGTGATTATAATCTTGTCAAGGCTTCTAAACATGTTTTTCTATTAAACTGAAAACCTGCTGAACTCATGTTTCGGTTTTCTGGTGAACTTTAACCTACATTGCATCTTTATGAAACCAAGACATATAGTGCTCTTTAACCACGTGTCACACTGCATTGCTCTCTACTGTCTTTGGTAGTGCTATTTCCTCACATTTCATTTTCTCCTTAACAAATACACAACACTCTCCGCCATTCACTCTACTCCACTCTTCTCCATTCCATTCTGACACTCCACACCACTCTCCTCTATGCCAATGACTTTTAGCCATGCTGAACAGCAGCCACATTAAAACACATTGACAAAGCCAATAGCTCTTGCGTAGACGAGACCTGTTGGCTTTGCCAATGCTTTTTGAGTCAGTCTTTTCCTAATAGCTTATTTTAAATGCTTTTTTGAATCTTGTCTCTAGGGACCAGTGGCCGAGACGTTACCAAGCTTTATTAATTTAATCAAAACGCTTCCCATACTTTTTATTTATAAAACAACCGTCGCTGAATGGTTAAGTTGTTGCCGGTTATAGGAGGATAAGGAGGGTCTCTATTGTGAAGTGAGATAAGGGAGAACCGGCTATAGAAGAAGCAAGCCTTATTTCCGGGTTCACTGCCCCTGAAAGAAATGTAAATGTGTGCAAAGCTTAATCAGAAAATCTAAAAGCTGCTCATGAGCCAGTTTAGGCTTTAATTGATTGAGTCTGACATTTGTTCTTTTAATGGAAGCCTATAAAAAATATTTGCACTATGTGCAGTCAGCGTAGTACTAAAAACAAAACTTTTGAAACCACTTTAAACATTTAAACAATCTTTTTGAAACAGTCCATTTATACTGTGGGCGACCTTTGTTAATCTTTGTGAAATACCTTTTTAAAGTTAATGTCTTGCATGTTCACAGAGGTTTCTGTCACAGGCTTGGACCTGTTAGTGTCATAAATAGGCATCACCGACCATGATTCAATTCACTGTGGTTACACCCACAGACATCTGAAGTGACCGTATTAACCAACTGAGCTTTCCTACCAGAACAATGCATTTCACCCAAATAAATGTAAGTTGCATTTATTTTTCATTTAAAGTGTGTGCGGTATATTTTCATGCAGTTACCTGTAGAATAAGGGGCAATTAAATAGTTATAAAATATTTTCTGCTTTTCAGCCATGCTGCTGACCCCACACTCACGCTCTCTGACTCTGACCTCAGCCCTCATTGTGCTCAAGATCACAGTTCCCACACTTTTCTTTATACAAGTTTACTGCTGCTAGGGACACATTGCTTCATAGACTTTGAGGTTTACACGGTCCCCAATCCACCCAGTATTTCGGTGTGTCATTGAAATGCAGTTTTCCTAGGGCCCTGTGGGCCTACATACTGAAGTGGTAGATTAATAGGAAATTAATCCCTTCAAGTCCGTAGGACTTACCTTGGACGTCATATCAGGTGACAAGCAAGCCCTCATCTGATATGAAGTGTCCTAGGTAAGTGACAGATGCTACTCCAAACATCCTCACCTGTTATGACGTGTCCTAGGTAAGTGACAGATGCTACTCCAATTTTACATTTTGGCGAGACTCCTGCTGAGGTCTGTCTGCCAGTGTCACTGTCAGCCTCCAACTGGCTCCAGATAGAACGCTGCCACGATGGAGACATGAACCTTCCTGGCATGAGCTAAAACATTCGAGGTAACAGTACCTAGGTTTACTATAACCTAGACCTTTAATAAAAATGTTGACTGCTGCAAGAGTAACTCTAGTTCAGCTCTGCAAGTTGACAGAACTGATATCCAAAAAAATGGCAAAATAAAGTACTTTAGTAAAAAAGGAACTTAACTCTGCATGTTCAGATATGTAAATCATTTCAGTACATGCGCACCATTCGTTGAATTTTCATACGGGGACAAGGCTATATTTTATAGGTTTATGGTGGGGATTATTTTATTACAATACATTAACCTAAACCATCAAATGGGATTGGCCTAGTGAAGAAAAGTGAGTGCATCATTATGGCATCTAGCATAATGGTGCTTGGAAGTTTAGGATCCAGTGACGCACCTGCCATTTTAAGGTTGTTGGGTGTATGACTAGAATCCATTTTTATCGCTGTTTAAGACCATATGTTTTGGTAGACACTGAAATCAAAAACAAATCTGAGCTGCGCTATTTTCTTGATAATTAAATTTGCTATATTTTTGTACTCTTTAATTCAAAAGTGTAATAAAAAAGAATTTTTAAAATAGCTTAAGGCCCTAATTTTTTGACAACACGTTTATTAAATATTGACTCTTGCTTGAATACTGATGGCAAAACAACCACATTCTGCTCAAGTTCTCAGTGACACATCCTTGCTTCTAAACTGTCTACTAAAACATCCTGGCAGATCACACGTTGAACACTGAACCTCTTATTTACTTGTTTCGATCTTCTCACAAGTTCCACTTTTATCTTTTTAATGCACCAACCTCAGCAAGAAAAAGCCAGTATATGGTAATAAAAGGAGTCATTTGTCTGCCGTCCTCCAGTGCAAATTCAGTAAAGTTGATTTAAAAAAAAAGAAAAGTCACCTCCACATTACAATATGCAGAGCCACACTGTCATGGTGTAGATCTTTAGCATAAATATTGGACGTTTTAGTACCTTTGTTTATGGGAAGCTTTCTGATGTATGCTGGATAATGTGAGGGATGAGTAGGGGGGGGGGGAATAGAAAATTTGAAGTTATGCTGCTTGTCATCAGTCGCTAGCTGTTGTCCAAGTGACTACTGTTACTGAAGCAGTTTTAGCTCTTTAGCTGGCTTGTGTAGATTTGATCTGCTGCCCCTCCAGGCAGATCAACATCCAGAATTGGTCTTCCCTAGCCATCCATGGAGATTGACCTACGTGAATTCTGAGTCCTTGACCGTAGCTGGGAGTGCCCACATTCCTCAGGTTGTCTCGGTCCCTTCATCTTTGGAGAAAGGCATCCCTGTCTTGCAAACTTGGAATAGCTGCATGAGTTGGGTACGGCTGGGCTGACCCAACGGATCTTTGAAACAGTGCTGCTGCACCTAAATCATGACTGCACCATGGAAGGCTGATGCATGAGTTTTGCCACAACTCGGATGTAATTTTGTTTCCAACCATAAGTAGCCTGACAGCTGGAGTGTAGCCAGTGGTGAGGCTTTTGTGGCATGCTCAAAGCTCTCTGTGGCTTATAAGAGAGCCCACTGGATTGGGATAATATAAGTGCCACTGGTGGAGGCCTGTTGGAGGCCTGCCACAGGTTGTGATAGACTGGGAAGGATGAGCGCAGCAATGTACCCTAGTGTAAGCATGGGTTATGACTTTCTGAACGCTGGATTCAGCCAGAACTGAAGTGCTGAATGTTCCCTGAAGGAAAGGCGTAAGGAGATGAAGGTAAGCCAAGGAGAAGGTACTCCCTCGAGTTGCAACCAGGGCTCCCAACAACATAGTGGCTAGGAGGACATGCATTCAGCTGCACCACAGCCTCTGCTCTGAGGCAGCATCTTGAGGTCTCCACACTAGATATTATAGCTACCTGGAAACGCTTGCTGTGGCCCGGTGGGGTAGAAGAACTGCCATCTGGAGACCCCTGGTGTTGAAAAGATGAGAGTGAAAAAGAGAGCAAAGGAATAATTCATCACATGCAGTATAACACCCAAAGAGAGGTCACTGATTCCAGAGGCTGCAGAACAAGGGAGAGATGAGAGGAGGATGGGTGCTGCGGCTCTACGTCACAGCATTTAAAAATCAGCAGTTTATATGCTTCAGTGCATACAGTGAAGAGGTCAGTGGAGGGTCTCAACAGTCAGGTGCTGGGGGTTGAATAAAGTTGGGAAATTTGACAGTATATTCGAGCCCTGGATACCCTTACAGCAGTGACAATGATTGAAACACACGATCTGAACTGTTTTACAAAGAGTGCCATGGACGTGGTGCTGAAGCTGGATACCAAAATAGAAGTGTTGATGATTGTGAGAAGAAGCACAGATGTAAGAGTGCTTGGGTCCGTGCTGGGTTGACGGATGTAGTGCGACAGTGTTTCTTCAATAGTCAAGTAATTACACAGATTGCCTTTAAACGTGAAACAGCAATGCCCAGACTGGTGGGACTGTGATTTTTGTGATGCACTCTCAGGACTAGAGGAACCAGAATCTCCATTCAGCAATTTCCTGATGAGTGCCTGAAAGAGAAAGCAAAGTTGTGGTTTCAGTGGATTTTCCTGTTAGTTCAAGAGTGGAATGCCATGGAAAGACTTACATATTCTCCCAGGCAGATTTGGCCATGGCTTTCCTAAAGGAGTTGCAAACAGAAAGAGGGATGATTTTACCGTGCTCAGATGTGCTTTGTGTGGGGGTAACTTGGGGTTCGAGGTGAGATTCATTCAAGAATTGAGGATTGGGGGTACTTTGGGGGAAAGGTGGATTGGGGTGGGGTGGTACTGCTTTAATTTCTCATTAGTCCTTCCTTTTTTTTCTTTTTCTATTAGAGGTCTTGCCTCTTTTTCTTTTTCACCCCTGGACTCCTTATGGAGTAAAAGTATACCATGCTGTTGAGTTTTAAAATGCGGGGCTGATATTTGTTCTGTTCATTTTGCTATGTATGCCCAAACGCATTATCTAACACTGGAGCTGCAAGTGTTTTTTGTTACTTGATTAGCTAATCGCCATAGTGGTATTTTGTCATTAAAAACAGGTATAGTCCCCTGTTAAGTCCCATCAACCTACTAAACGCCTAGCGGCAGTTTATTCCTTTTACTGACCTGAACCTACAACATATCGACAGAGCCGCCGAGGAAATCGTCTTGATAAACACCTTAGCCGATGACATCAGAGAGGAACTGAAGCATTCATAACTCAGTTTGATTGAAATAAGCAAGTCTGAGCCAAAGCCACTCCCTTCACCAAATCTATTCCATGCAGAGATCTTTAGGGTACTGGTCGTTCACTGCTACTGTTCACCGTGCTTCTGCACCCTTTAGTTACAATTGCAATTGTGTTCTTATGACACTCACATTTACATTTGACTCAAACAGTCAAGACCAGTATGATGATCTTATTTGGCATTAGGCATGTATACCTCTGATGGATACTTCTGTCTGAAGGTTTCTCACCTCCTCAATTTCTCAGGTGCCAGAATGGATTGGGAAACTTTCAGTAGCTGTTCCACTCCGGAAGTGGGCACCATCTCCATGTTGGCACTGGATATGATACCATAGTGATATCACTGGAGCCAGAAAGCACCCCCTCACACTCCTCAGCACCCTGATTTCTGTACATTTTTTCCACACCCTTTGATGTGCATCCAGAACTCACTCTCTTGTTTGAGATAGATTTCTTCTTGAACGTTTAGTTCATCCTGTGTTTAAACCCTGAAGAGATTGCGATGACCATATGTCAAATATGAACTCTCATGATTCATGTTTTTGGTGTCTGGGGTCAGAGCATGACACGAGGTTGTGTGACTCCTGCCTCAGCATGCATCCTAAGGCACTCAAGGAGAGTGAGGCCAATCTTTTTTTATGGCCTGACCTCGGGAAGAGCTGTCCCAGCCAAGATCGAAGTCACCACCATTCCCTAGAGTGAGTAGCGCCACAAACTTAGGAAGAAGGAACAAAATCTTCTTCCATGGGTAAATCCTCAAGGCACCCCCACCTCCTATGGATTCCAAGTCGAACCCAGAGCTGGTGATTATTCCACCTTTAGAGAACATGATACCGATGGTGTGATCAGCCCCAGCAGCACCACAAAAGCCTCCACCAGGCCTTCAGTGGGCTTTCCGGTGCCACACTATTACCACTTGCCACCTCAGGCCTAACCAGAGTTCTTGGCTTCAGCTGCAGATCCTGCCTTTTTTCCCTCATCAATGTTTGACATGTTTAGATGGGCATCGGTCCCCTCTGAATCAACTTTGAGTCCCATGGTACCCTTTGGGACCCTATACATAATTCAAAAAGGAATCCCAGTGCCTAATACAGGAGCAGCAAATGAGAAAACAGTATACCATCTTTTGGTCAGACTCTGATCCTATGGACAGTCCCAACATTGTGCAGCATGACACGGATGAAAGTAATGAGTCTGGTCACCTCCTCGCTGCCCTGTCCACTGATATGGCTGACTGGCGAGCCTTCCATCCTCCCCAGAAGATCGAGACCTTTAAGTTATGATTCCATTGTTTTGGTGGTGTTTCTGGATGACAGACTGATGGTCTTACACCTGCTGGGTCTGCTGGCTTCCTACAACCCCTGATCATGCATGCTGGCACATGAGGGGTCTCCAGTGGTGGCACTGCATGCAGTGGTTCCAGCTTGGGATGGGACAGAACCATTGGATATGGTGGTGATCTCCCCCAATGGTGTGGGAAGACCTGACTCAGTAGAAAATAATCTGTCCTGAAGAGATGTCCTTCTACCCTCCACCAGCTGTGACCACAGTAGTGACGGATACATCAACCTTCAGATGGTGTGCTCATATAGAGGAACTGGGGATCAGAAGAGTAGAAGTATTCCACATCAACCTCCTTGAGCAGAAGGAGATTTGCCTACTGCTGAACGCCTTCTGCCCTTCACTTTATGGCAAGTCTGTCCATACCGTAACAGACTATGCTATTTCGCGTGGTATGTCAGTAGTCCGGGAGAAGTGGGGCCTGCCCCTTTCTGTCAGGAGGCGTAGAGTCTCTGATTTCAGTACAAGGGCAAGGAATCTGGCTAGTTGCCAGTCACCTGGCTGGCTCTGTGAACATCCGGGCCAACAATCCAAATCAGTGTCATCTTGCACACCACGAGTGGCGTCCCTATCCAAATGAGGTTTAATACATCTTTGCCATGTGGGGTACCCCTCCGATGGATCTCTTTGCCACCCTCGCCAATGCCGATTGACACCCGTTGTATGCCATCCATTGTCCATTGCAGGGAGGCATGCGGTACACATTTTGTTTGATGTGGAACTTTCTACTAAATTGTGCATTTACCTCATACCCTTAATTCCTCTGATGTTGAGGAAGATTCATTAGAACCGGGCCCAAACCATTCTTATTGCCTCGGTCTGGCAGATAAATGTGTAGTATGCAAACCTTCGGCACCTCTCCCTGTGTCCCTGATTCGACTTCCTCTCAGGGTGGACCTCATCTCCCAGTCAGAGGGACAGGTCCTGCACCCTAACCTCCATATCCTCCATCTTCATGCCTGGGCATTAATTGGGGACATTTAACTGGCCTCCGGATATCATTTTGTCTGTGCATTGCCATTCCATTAAGTGGGTCTGCTGTGTAAGGTGGAATAGATTTGTCGCTTGTGGTGCTGAAAACAATGCAAATCCCTTATAGTCTCGCCTTATAGTGATTCTCTGGACAGCACTCTTGCTGGCTAAGCAGGTGGGCACCGTCAGGGGATACATTTGAGCTTTTTCGGCCTCCCAGGCCAAACTTCCATCTTCAAATCTCCTGTTATGACAAGATTTTTGAAGGGCCTAACTTACTTGTTTCCACATACCCAGTTGACTGTGCCATAGTGGAATGCAAATGTAGTGTTAACATTCTCCCTTTGAATCCTATCATAGTTGCCGGCAAGGCTTTTCACATTTAAAACTGTTTTTTTTTTATGTAGCATATACATTAGCAAAATGTGTAGGGAGTTGCAAACAACCATACCCCATTCACAAGTTTTTCTCCTATAAGCTGTTGCTTTAAACCAGATCTGCTTCCTCCCTATTGCGGGGACCCTTATCCATCTGGGGCAATCTGCTACCCTCCTGACCTTTTTTTTTTTTCTTCAATGCCACATCCTACCAACGAGAAGGAGAGGTTACACAGCCAGGAGCCCGAGGATGGTGGTTAGCTATTACTTTGACTGCACTAACAAGGTGAGGTCTGACTATCAGCCTGCTGTCGGACAACAAAAAGTAGTAAGTCAGTCCAGAGGAGAACATTATGCCCCTTGATTCTTTTATTCATCAAGATGTGGCTTGCCCTTGCTAAAAAATAAATAAAAAAAAATAAAAAAAAGCCTCCTGAGGAATCCATGCACATTGCATCAGGGCAAATACTTCTATGTCACCCTTGGCCAGGGGTGTCCTCATAGCGGACATTTGTCATGTGATGACTTGGGCATCACTTCACATTTACAACAAATATTATTGTTTGGATTGTAAATTTGCACGTTTACTACTGCAGGATTTTCTCATATAACCATTCCTTCAACCCTCGGGTCTGAGTGCTGCGGAGGTACTGCTTTGTGAGGAATCTGCAAGTAGAAGTATCCATCACAATAAAGTCACTTTCAGTAGTGATCTTATAGGTGGATACTCTACATACACATTCTTGCCCCGTATTTTCCTGTTCAGAAGGTTAGTCATAGACAGATTTTGTTAACAAAAGTCCAAATTTAGGTTGTTGTGCTGCACAGTCTCCAATCGATTATGATCCTATTTTGGCAGTTGTGTTGAAGGGCACAAATGGACGGGTAACTGATGTGAAGGTGCTGTGGGGAATTTATGGCCCCCGTGGTGTCAGAGCCTGTACTAGCATGGAATCGGTGCCCAGCGCTGATGCCGATGATGTATTGAAAGTTTCCAGATCCATTCTGGCGCCAGGGATATTCAAGAGGTACAGAATCTGTAGGTAGACAGAGTAGCCATCAGAAAGATTGCTACTGAAGGTAAGTATCTTTTCTTTGGGTGATTGAAACCCTTTTATGTCTCAGCAGTTCTATACGATTTATAGGAAACCCAACAGATTCTTATGCAACTTTTGCCTGGTCAGTTGAACTGGGATCATCCCCAAGACCACTACAGTCAGTAAAACAAACTGTCAAAAATTACAGCCGCAGCTAAGAATACTAAGAGTCTTCTCTCTTACATTTGAACCACAAAATTGAACTTGCAGGGACCCTGGTTTGCCGACAGGATTATCGCTACATAGTATGTCTGCATTGGTACCTCAAGGAGGCACAACATAAAACTCTAAAAGAAAGAAAACCAAGAGTTGTGTTGTATTGATCTCAGCAAAGATGACCATGTTATGGTATGTTGAGCTGGTCCACGTTGAGAGATAAGAAAATATCAAGGACTTGGAACTGCAGTTTAATGTTTTTTTAAGCATGTTCATTTGGAGGGTCTCAATATCTCCTAAATTCCCTATTCACGCTACTCATATTCCTAACACTTGGTAGTCCGTACACCTATAATTCCAGTTATGCTTACTTGTTCTGACAGATTTGTAACATCTGTTTTTAACATTTTATGTGCAAAGATCTAAAAACCTAATAAAAAGTAAAGATTAAAAAAAATAACAATCATGCCACCCCTTTAAAACCTTCATTGGCTCCCAGAGGACAAAAGATAACATCCAGAATTCTTTGCACTATCTTCAAATCGTTTTAGGGAGAAGGTCCCAGGAATTTTCATAAACTGACACACATTAGTAAATCTTTACTTGGTATTTGCACAGCTCAAAGTCACCCTGAAGGCAACAGAAGGTAGTGAAGAATTGAAGGCAGAAATACAATTAGTGAATTTAGGCAAGAATGTAGACTGTTTATTCTATTTTGATGTATTGTCATTTAAAAAGGTGTGTCAGCCCTTTTATAAATTGACGTAGATCCTGTGTGAGTAGATGAAGAGGTTCTGGTAAGTAAACAAATACATAGTAGTATGCAGATGTTTATGTGCAGCAGCAGTGTAATTATCCTGTTGAAAATGCTCAACTTAAATTCTTGTTATATATGTATTTTTAGACTACTGCCCCCCAGAGTTCAGTCTCCCAGAAGTAAAACACCCAGTGTGTGTCAGATCCCATTTATTGGCAGCACTACACGTTTCAAGTTAACTAACTTTACTAGTGTTCCTTCCATCATAAAAGACTGATAAGGCAAATCTTCCATTTTCTTTGATTTCCTCATTGCTGTCAAGCCTTTATTGCTTTGGCGCTTTCATTCTTGGTTATGCTGATAGCCTTTTTCCTTGTGTCAACATGAATAACTCCTGTGTACGTTCTAGTGGATCAGGATTTAACTGTTAGGGTCCTGTCCATTTTGGCCTTGAGACTGTAACAACCTGGTGCTGTATGCTCCGCACTAGCTTCCTGTAGCCAGGAATGACTCCTTCAGGTCTCTCAAAGCCCTACATAGCTTTGCATTGAGCTTTTTCCAAAGAGGCCTCTTTATATACCATTGCGTACATAGTCTTTACTTTAAGATCAAGAATGAAGTCACAAACTACAACATATTTCCTCTTGGAAGCTTAAGTTATATTTATTTATTTATTTATTATTGGTGGAGCATGCAAATGTAAGAATGTAAACAAGATGACTGATGAATACTTAGCTAGTGTTCAGGAGAAAAGCCAAGTTGTGAGTCTCTTCTTGATGATAGGGAGCTCAGAAATATTCTTGAGTGGTTGTCATACTGTTCCAAAGTTTAGCTGACGCAAAGGAAAAGACATGGCTTCACAGTCTATATTTATTTTTATCAGAGGGATTGTGACCAGAAGGCCGAAGATTAACTGAGGAAGTGGGCAGGTGCATACTTTAGGAATTTAGGGCCTCATTACGAGTTTGGCTGTCAGACGAGCCAAACGCTAAATTTGTGGTAATGAGACTGCCGTCATCCCGGTGGCCTCACCCCCTGCCGTATTAAAATGTTTCCATGCACCTGACAGACGGGAACATTGTAATATGACTTTCCCGGTATTGGTCACGGTATTTGTCACAGCAGACAAAGTGTATTCCGAGGGTGCTTGGCGAGGGGGCCCTGCACTGCACACAACATGGTCTTGGGCATTGCAGGGTAGGTGTGCCAGTAGGTCTGATCCACATAGGGACTATTAGGTGATGTGTGAGGATGAGAGCTGTGGTCCAGTAAATGTTAACTTGAAAGGAAAGACTACAGCGAAAGACAAAGGAGGGAAGATAGTTCAAAATCAAGGTGCACAGAGCTTGGAGATAGGAGATATGTGTATTATCATGTGTTGTACATGTGGATGAGAGCTGTGCTCTGTAGATGGCACAGCATTTAGGATGAAATGCTGAAATGACCACCAACATGCAAGAGGTAGGTAAGTAACACACACCCTTTGACATCAATGACATCACAAGAAGTGACATCAAATGATTATTTGACCCTGAATCATCCCAGAAAGTCATGCCAAATGACCTGATAACATCACAATACCGGGCATTGCTGAAGTTCCATAAAAACTGCACAATTAATATAACATAACACAGACAAGGTCCATTTAAGATACTGCATAGTTTGGGATGCTGGCATGGTCTTCAAAATAGTTGGGGTGTAACACTTGCCCTTAATTGTTGCAAGCAAAGTGAGCAAGACCTCATAAAAGTGAATTTGTGGAGTGGATGGGGGTGTTTCCTGTGAGAAAATGTGGTCAAGTGGCACATTTTAAAGCACAATTTTTACAAACATTTGATAAAAAGACTCAGGCGTGCCCCTGCATACTTTGAGTGCAAGGTAGCAGTGCTTTGAGACCACAGTGTACAGTATAGGTAACTGTACATAGGGCATTATTGGAAATTGCCAACTCTGTCAAGGTAGCAGCGGCATCCTTTGTATTGGCTACATTACAGTATCACAGTGTACTTTGCGTGTCAGCAATTGAACACGCAGCAACTAACATTGTAAGCTTGATAAATTTTAATCAGTTGATTTCTCATTCTCTGTATTGTTAATTTTTGTACATACCACTCTGTAGCTAGAACTCCCTATCATTTTTTAAACACCTGTAGCTGTTGCCATCTACTTCTTTTTTTACTTTGATCCCTTCTCGGCAAACCACCAAAGTTGTTTTTTCTGTTGTATCCTGCTGCATCTGCAGATAAGATTCTCTTGTTAAAGATATGCTGTGAAATTGTTAACACTTTAACTCAGACAGAAACAAAAATAGATTAAACATAACACAAAAGAGATCCATTGATGTCAAAGCCATGGAAGAGGGAAGGGTTGCAAATTTACACTTGTTACAATTAAATTATCTATTGTTTTGTACACTGCTGTACTTTTTCTTCCTTTGTCATCAAATTCTTAATTTGTTCAAAAAATCACTGCTGGCTTAATTACAAGTGTTTGGGATTGCATCATCCCTGCTAAACAATGTCAATGTTGTTTGCATTTCAGTGCTTTGTCCATAAAGTTGTCTGATAGTGAGGACTATCTGGAATTTTCGGAACTTCAAATGCATCTTCTGCGACTTTCTCACAGCCCCAACCATGCCTTCCTGGACCCTTTGTATACATGGTAGGTTATTTTATGCTGTTCATAAATACTTCATCTTATGTCCCAGAATGCTCTGTGCTACGTAACTAGATTTTTTGATCCAGTTCTGTTCTGAGTAAATAGATATTTTGGTCTATACTTGTAGATATTCACCCACACCTACACCTGAGGTTAAGATCTTGTATATTTTCAGTGGGAAAGGAGGAATCTGGGCCCCACTGAAAATATTACACTCACTCTGACCTTCCAAGTTGGGATTTTGCCACTACTGTGTGTGTTAAATGTGAGGATTGGGAGAAAGTTGTTGAGAATGATTCTTGCTTGGCTGTGCAATTCATAAGCTCTCTGAGACTCCTCCCCCAGGTAACTGAATATGTGCCTTAGAATATTGATATGGTAAATAGGCACAGAGTGTAGACCCTTTTACTGGTCAGAGCTCTAATTTGTATGTCCAGCACTACTAAGTGCCCTGAGTTACATGTGCCCTATTCATGAAATCAACATCACTTGGCATCTTAGTATTTGAAGAGGCATAAAAAAGATGGGGAAGGGTTGGATGGAAAGGGAATAAATGTGAAGTCCCCTCAATTCCAAGTAATGCTTCTCAGAAGTCATCACATGGTGTCACTTTGCAGCAGCTCTGTCAATAACACCTCTGTAGGTGTCCATTATTTATTCATTTCACATTTTCTACAGCTTACCTCTACACAAGATAACCACAAGTGTGCTTCACATAAGGAATAATGAGTAGAAATTTGGATCCGCCAGAGCTGCGGTGACCAAAATCTCTTTAAAATAAAATGGGAGTCAAGGATCAGTACATTACAACTTCCATTAAACTCACCATCAAAGTAAGAGCGGATGTTATGTTCGAGGGAAGAAATAGGAAAGAAACCAGTGGGGGGTAAGGGTGATGTAAAAAGCCAGTGTTTCGGTCCAGGTAAAATAGAGTAGTGGGGAACAGGAAGGCAAAGAGGATTGTATGTCAAGATAGAGTTTAAACTGGTAGATTTTTACGTTATTGTGGAATTGAAGATGGCCATTAAGACGACAGTAGTCTTCGGATAGGGAGTTCCAGAAAGAGGGAGCTGCACCAAAGGAGGACTGGATGGCAGCTGAGTGTGATTTGAACTTCTTGGAAGTCTGAAGATCTCATTTTTCTCCTGAGGATTTTAGGTCCCCTATCACCTACCCCGGCCCCTTTAGATTTTTACTGCAGCTTCAAGCAGGCGGATTTTTGCATGTGAATAGATTTGAATGTGATACAGATACATTCTGTTTTAATTCTGGCTTTGACTGGAAGCCAATGTAAAGTAGACATGATGTGGTTGCATTTCTTGACTTTTGAAGACTAAGTGAACATCTTTAGGTTGAAGCAAGTGTATTAAGGAGAGGAGAGTTGTTCTTGCTGAATGTATTGTTTCATTAATGTGTGATGAAATGGAGAGGTGGAGTCTAGGCAGATGCCCAGAGACTTCAAGGGTCGCGTGGAGGGAAGTCAGCAAAGTACAGTTCTGATAACTAGTTGTTACATTGTGGATTCATTGGGATGGCCAAAGAGAATGAGTTCTGTCTTGTCTGGGTTAAATTTTAGGTAAATGTTTGGCATCCAATTTTTGAGTTGAGAACTTTCCATTTGAAACCCATAGGACTCTTCAAAATATAAATCAGCTTCTGATGATCAATGGTCTTTCCGCACAGCTTGTGTCAAATCCTGCATTATTGAGTAAAATGTATTAACAAGTTAGGGCATGCAATTCCTTGTAAGATTTAATGCAATCTTGTAAACCCTACTCCTCAGGTAACACACCTGGGTATATATCTCTAAGCCCCTAGAGGAATTGGTAGTGTGCCCTCTCCAAAGAAAGGGACAACAGGCAGGTGTGTCTCACTTCTCCCTACAATGAGCCATTCTCATTCAAATAAGGAGTGTTGAGAGTCAGACAGCTTAAGAAGCCATCATCTGAAGAGCGAGTTTTCTAGATAGTTGTGTATCCCCATCCTGCCTCCTACAACCAGAACACACTCCCAGTTTTTCATATTTTGCAATAAAAGTGTATTTATTATATACTTTTCATACATAAACCTTTTGTAAGAGAATGATAATAGCTATTTAGATATTACTGCATTGTCTCAGAGGCTTGAGGCCTTATTTTTTGGCTCCGTCCTCAATACCCCTTAACTGTGTGGTGTGGCAGTCTTGGACAGACCAATTGTCACTGGCACGTTTGGCACCTTACATGCAACTGATATTCCATGTGTCGGCAGGCCATGAGATGCTGTCCAGGACTTTGAACAAATTCACCTAGTGGTGATGATGGCTCTCTGCTGCTGAAAATGACTACATCCAATCTAGAATCAGGGAAAGGGCTCACTTAATGTTTTTTTTTTAAGTTTGCTACAGATCGGTCGGGGGCATAGTAGTTATTGGAAATACAAAGCAGCTTTTCCTGTTGTCAATCTTATCTTTAGAGGCATGCGTTTCACTTCTTTATGTTTTATATACAGGTTGTATAGATAAACATCTTCTGTCGGTTTTGCAGCTACAAAACTTATTTAGTTTGACCTTCCCACTCATCAGATTTCGGTTGAGGGGAGGATCCCCACTTTTGCAGATAATTGCAGGACCATTACAGCTGATCATAGGGTGATCCATCTAATTTGCAAGGGATATGTACTGCCCTTCTTGGCCACTTTTCCAGAATGTTCCTCATCTACTTAAACTTGTTCATCAAACCATACCACAGTCATGGAGCAAGAGGCCATTCTGGAACTGAGCATTCTAAATCTTGTCCTCACTCAGTACTCGTTCAAATGGTTGTCCCTAAGTCCAGTCCCTTATAATCCATCAACAGACAAGATGCTATCTTCAGACCTATAGGATGTCTACTTTCACATCCCAATCCAGCCAGCTCTAAGAGGCTACCTGTTGTTTGTAGTGGATCGCAGTACTGAGGTCCTGCATTTTGGTCCCAAAACAAATCATCAGATCTTAACCAAAATATTAGGTAGTGATGTCTGCTTTTCATGTATTTCCATACTTGAATAGCTTTCTGGTTAACAGCTTGCTGAGCTCTCTCCAGGTGGCACATACTCTGGCAGTTCTTCATTGGCTGGATATTTCTGTCTGCCATCAGAGGCCCCACTTCTTCCAGATGCAGCCTTTTCATCTGAGCTGCGCAGACATATTTGGTATGCTGGCCATTACTCTGCCCCAGAGGATCTTGGATTTTTGGGATAGGACTCCCCTGTTTCAGACTGGAGTGAATGTCTGTTTTGAAGGACTCCACTGTTTGAGCAGTAATGCATTGTGTATTCTGCTTGCTTGGGGAGAATGAGAGCTCTTCAGTGTTTCCTCTAGAAATGCTGCCTTTCTGCTGAGGATATTTTCCATCACTTCCTATCAGTAGGCTGTTTTGCACCCCCCCTCCCCTTGATGCAGATGACTGGCGACAAATGCTTCCTCCCTAAGATGCAGAAGTCATCCTCAAAAGATGTCTTCTCACAGCCTCTGGTTGATGGCAGAACAGTGCTAGAACATTATTGTACTGAAGTTCAAAGCCATCCACTATGATTCCAACGTTGTTCTTCTGTTACAGGTCGAGTGATAAGTAATGAATGTTCTACTGGACAACACCACACTGAACCACTATTTAAAACAGGTTGAAGGGTAGACCCGGAACCTCTGTTCATAGGTCCTCCACTTGTGGCAGTGGTCTCGGAGCACACCTGCCAGGTGTGTTAAGCATACAGGAAGAGGTTTTGAACAAGTCGTCCTTGAAGGACCACCAATGGTAATTTCACCCCAATATGACAGACAGTAACTTTTCATGCTGAAGGTGCTCTCCCATTACTTGGTTTGCTTTAATCCTTAGGAGGAAATATCCATTGTTCATTGTACTATACCGCACACTTTTGCACCAGTAGTGTTGGTATTTTAGAAGGTCAGTTTAGACGATCCTCATTGACCCAGGTTCAGCGAGGGGGATTTGGTGTGCCGATTTCAGCATTTTCAGCATCCACTTCACCTGGTATAAAGAAAAGATCATCTGTCAGAGAAGAAATTTCCGGGCCAACATCGCAGTTCTTGGACACTCCAACTCCACGTGGGCCAGGTCAGTGCTATCAACTGAATGCCTCTGATCTTCCATCTGAAAGTGGGTAAAGGAACCTTGGCCACTAGGATGCCTCTGCCTAAAGTAGTCTGCGCTGGCCACTGGGATAAGGTTGTGTGCTAGTGTGCCATGGGAAGTCTAGATCACTTTGGGGTTGCCTGTCTGCTGTTCTGTGCTTTTTCTTTCCCAGCAAGATGTTTAAAGGAAGACACTGTAATGGTCTAGGAAACAGGTTTATTGCATGTAGCATATAACCAGGCACCTTATTCCCTTAAGATCCATCTGTCATTTAGTATGTTGAACACAGCTGCAGATAGAACACTCTAAGAAGGGACAGGCAGTGGTAGGGACAATAGGCATACCCTCTAATGTGACTCACTCTTTCTTACAAGACTACATAGGAGTACAACTATAAAGATACATTTCAAATTAAAACATCCTACCCTTTTTTTGACAGCTAAGAAAAAAAGCCTAAAAATTAACAAAGAATGAAAGTAAAGAAACTGGAAAGGTTACATATGAGTCCCTCTCCAAGATTGTTTTTGAATTTTAGGTTGATTCTTGACTATCAGTAGTGTACTCCTCATTAAAGTTTGGTGAGAAATGGACTAAAACATTCAGAGAATTCTCCATCTTTTCAGTAACCAACTCTTCATTGCTGTCATTTTGATTTCCAGTTTTGACCAAGTGATAAATTGTTGTCTTTGGAAAGCCTCCAACATTTTACTCTGATTATTACACCCTTTCCATTTAGCCACTGTTCTCATATTCCACCACTTGCCTTATTAGGTTACTGCACTGCCCTTGTTCAGTTTGTTGACTTTCAAAGGATAGGTAAAATTGGAGCATACTTTGAAATCATAACCACATATTTTTATTCTGAACAAATCATGTGCTTTTACTTTTGAAGTGTTATTTTTGTAACGTTAATCATGCTTATTTTTTATTGTTCTTGCTTATTTTGAACTCGTTTTTCAGTGTTTTAAAGACAACAAGAACTTGAGTCTTTGTCAATCCACTGTTTACCCGCCACAAGGCGCTAATTTGAGAAATCGGATGCCTTCCTCTTGGTAAAAAGAATGAGCTAACTCCCATAGTTGCAAGAAGGCTAATCCTGTCTGCCTAGAGCCTGCCGTTTGTGGTGTTGGTTCACACATAATTAGTCAGTACTGCAATTTTGATGCTGCCCTTTAGGTATCAATTAAAACTTTCAAGTTGACCCTTGGAATGTGGGCCATATAAAGCACTGTTTATATGCATTTTACCATATTTTTTCGAGGAGTTCATTAATTTCTGCTGAGTTCAGATGTACACTATTGTTCTTTATTGAGGACCTAGAAAAAACCTTTACAAAGTACCACAGAAAGAAACTCAAAGATAATCTTAATGGTAGTATGCATGACAAATGTTATTTCCGGCCACATAAAATGATAGTTGATGAATAACCATAGCAGTGAAAGAGTTCTGAGGTAATCAACAATATCTAATATTAGTTTTTGCAATGCCATTTTTGACTATTAAACAGGTGACTTGGGTTGAGGGAAAGTAAGGGTATTTTTGACACTAGATGTATCTATATCACACAGTCTCACCCAGTTATCATCATACTTGTCCAAACCAGGCCACCAAAAATTGGTGCTTCACAAATTCTTCAGTGCTGACACGCCCATGTGTCCCTGATGTGGACTTTTGTTTAAGATTGACCTTATGTCCTTTGGAGGGATAAACTTATCTCAAAATCACAAGTCACCTTTTGAGTTCATGAGCAATATGGCTGAAACACAAAATAAGTCCTTGCAAAGATCTTAAAGAAAATTCAGCATTATCAACCAAGTGGTTTATTTGTATTAAAATAGACATTATTGGCAGCTTCAATTCATTCTTCTTCAGTAATTTCCCTAAACGACTAGTCACCCACATCATGGGTGGCAGATAATGCATCAATCTAATCATCTTTGCCAGCTTCATAATATTTGTGTGCATCAGAAGTTACACATGACAAGCGGTCAGCAATACTATTTCTTTCCAGAATAAATGTAAATTTGATGTTGCCATCTTGAAGCTTGGAACACAAGAGTGCTTTGGGATAAGTGGCTATCCGCCACCGTTTGACAGATGTTTTCAAGAAGTTTGTGGTTAATTTACAAAATAAAATTGGTCTGCACACATAATACCTAAAGTGATTGATGGCCTAAGCACAAGAAAGTACCTTTTTTTTTTTTTTTTTTACCACAGATTGCCTGTGTTTAGTCGAAGACAGAGTCCTCAATGTCATTCTGTTACCATTATTTATGTGTTGGTGTGTAACTTGGGACAGTACAGCACTTAAGCTATGCGCACTGGCATCTACGGTTATTGCACAGATTTTCACAGTGCAGAAAGGTTTCAGAGAGGATGCAGATTTCATTTTGTTGAAAACAGATTGTTGCTGTTCATGCCAAACACATTCCTGATCATTATGCAATAGTAATAGCAGAGCTTTATTTTGTTTACAAAGTCTCTCCTGGATTTATTGTAGTGTCCACACAGACCTTTAATTGTACCACTTTATTTCTGGTAATCAACAGCTAGGGCATACAGTGTACCTCTTCCTTGGGTATAATGCATTTTGGGGAAATACAGTGGCCCAACTATGCCTTTAAAAATATGTAGAACATAGTTCTCTGAAATACAAATGAAATGATCACAAGCCTCAATGGCATACATCTAAAACAGAATAACCCGAAAGGAGTGATGAATGTAGTTAAGAATCTGGATTCTTGTCATGTCCACCTGATAAGCAGGTTTTAAATTAAATTTTGAAAGAAAGGTAACACCATTCATTAATAATGGAGTGAATTCATTTACGTTTGCCAGTGGATGGTTGGCAATCAAAATATACATTTTAATAGCTTTTAAATCTACACATAAATGTAAATAAATTACAACCCTTTTCCTTAGTCAATACAATGAGAAAAACTTACTGTGACAATTCCACGTTTTCCCTAATATCTTTTTCTGCCTGCCATTTGATATATATGACTCTACTCTCACACAAATGGGAACAACCCTCAATTTTTGTTTTACTGGTTTGCCATGTTCATGTAAGAAAGTTTTATGTTGGAACCCAACAAGTTTACCTAACCCATTATTGAATACAAATGCTAATTATTGGATGATTTAATTCCTAGATTTATCATCTTCTGTTAACGCTTGTTTCAAGGCACGAGGATTCAAGCGCCAACTAAGCACACATAAACATTTAATAGCAACATATATCTTGATCCAAGCTAATCTGCATGTGAAAATACTTAAGCTGTAAATTAATCTTTAAAATTAATGGTGTTACTGTCAAAGGACACTGCTTGACATCTGGTTTTCGCAGCTCACTCACCACTTGACTAATGTTCTTATCACAAAATTATTTGGTAATTATAGGGTAGGATGACCCTGAATCAGCCATTACCTTCAGATTCATACCTTGGTTCCCCAGTACTCAGCACAGGGCTGGGTTGGGGAGGCAGGATCACGCTCATCAGTTATGCGGTTAACACTTCTGGTGACTAAACTCATGTCTTTGGTTTTTCCACTTTCGATTTCTAAATCGCTCACATAACCGTATTTCCTTAGGTGTGGAAGTTTGTTTCACATTCCTCGGACCTTTGGCAACATAACCCAAACTTGCACTGTGTTAGCATGACAGTTTTTCCTCTCTCTGCCGCTATCACTTTTTACATAATTGGTGGCAATACTGTGTACTTCATTACTCCTTCTATCCACCTTGTCTTCATTACCTTCTTTAAACTAAGGAGCTTATTCTTCACTAACTTTAGATGTCTTACTGGTCTAATTGTTCCTGAATTCTTTTGAAATTTGTGTTGACCATTAATTGTCCTCCAATCATTTCATCTTCAGGGTAACACTAATATTGGGTGTGAACCTTTCTTTCAGATCTTTGCATATCTTTGCATGGTCTCCTCAAATTCAAATCCAGTACTATTGCTGGTAGTGGCCTCAAAATTTCCTGTTCTTTGGAACTAAGACTGTGCAATAGAACGTTTTCATTTTTCCTTACCCTGATATTGCAGGAGTTTTTAAGGCAGATTGAATTGCATAATGCAGAGCAGGGCTTAGGAAAGAAGTAGAATAACAAAGCTCATAGCTCAGTGTTATAATAAACAGTACTGGGTGTCTAATACTATACCAGTATTTCTTGAAATGTGTATGAATAGAATATACTCATAAGGCAACACTAGATACTTGTAATACTAATAGTGTAATCCAACTCCGTTTACATAGAATGTAATGAACAAAGGGCTTTATATCGCCTCAGGACCGGGGCTTCAGCTGAAGTACCTGGGAAGTTGGTGATCCAGGCACGATGCAAAGAGATCCACCGAGAATGGGCCCCAGATGGCCTGAAGAGCTTGGAAAAGTAATGGGTGGAGCTGTCAGACTGGTGTCTCTCAAATGTCTGGAGTGCCAGTCGGTGATTTGGTTGGATTTCCCTGGTTGGTGTTCTGCCGCCACCGAATCCTGGTTCACGGGGCAGTATTCTGAAAAGGACCTGGCCAGATCCGAGAGAGCTCTGGAGCGAGTGCCCTAAGAGGTTTACGTAGTTTACTGCTGCAACATTGTCCATTTTTAGCAGGACACAGCATTTTACCTGGGTTTTGATCCAGCACTTGACCGCGAACGAGCCCGATAGGAGTTTGAGGTAATTGATGTGCATAGATTTTTCTTGAGATAACCATTGTCCTCCGGTGGAGAAGTCCCCTAAAGTCGCTCCCCATCACGAGCCCTGGCATTGGAATCTATGACTGTTGGGGAGGGATCCAAATATCGCCTGGTCATTCCATGCCTCCATGTGGTCAAGTCAACACTGAATATCCTTGCGTGCCTTGGCTGTCAGGGAGACCTCTGGAGATGGACAGCTTTGAGGCATTGCAGGGCCAGATAGTGGAGAGGGCCCAGGAAAATGGCTTGGATCGACTATGACAGCAGGCCTACTACCCTTACATTCTGTTGTAGGGAAGTCAACGGTCTGACCACCATCCAGAGCGACTCGTGTCTGATCTTGGTCACCTTTAGGGAGGGAGGCTGAGTGTGGCCTGAACCGAGTCCACCACTAGGCCCAAGTACACTAGCGATTGGAACGGAGTAAGGACTGACTTTGGGCCGTTGATGATGAGACCGAGGGATCCAAGAGGGAGACCGCCATCTGTAGGTGTGACAACAGGGCCTGAGGGCACTGATCCATCGGAAGGTGGCCGTCTAGGCAGACATGAGGCAGACGCCCTGTGAATTCCACCATAGCCGCATTACCTTTGTAAAGCACCAGGGGGTGGACAAAAGGCCAAATGGAAGGGTCGTGAACTCAAACGTCTGTCCCAATCTTTGGAATTGGAGGAACCAATGATGAGGGGAAAAATTGGAACAGTTAAGCAGGCATCCTTGAAGTTGAGACGTACCATCCAGTCATTGAGTTGAAGGAGGTCCCGTAGAAGATGGATCCCTTCCATCTTGAAGTGGCAGTATACCAACCACTCAATGAACTCCTTCAAGTTGATGGCCGGCTGCTGGCCGCCGCCCCTTTTGTCCACGAGGAATATATTGCAGAGAAACCCCACCAGATGGGGAGAAGGCTCTACATTCGTGCCATTGTGCAGCAATTCTGACTCTACCAGTACCATGTTTGCTGCCAAGAAGACTAGTGGGAAAGGAGGCTTCCTTTGGATAGGTGAGCCGAAAAACATGATGTGGAACCCCTCCTCAGTTTGGTGCACCCATGCAGCAGGGGTGAGTGACTCATCTGGGAAGAAACATCCATACCCTGGCCCCCCAACTGGTGATGGAAAGATGGCTCTGCACTCACCTTGAGAGGAACTGTGGATGCCACCACCTCTGTGGCCACCTCTTGATCCCCTATGCCTGGGGGTAGGGTATGGTAGGATAGAAGGATCCGAATTTGGGCACATCCTGGTATTGTCCTAGCTTCTGACCGTAGCCTCTGCTGGGTGCTGGAGGATGCGAGCGGCCGACCAAGCGCCACCTGCTTTGGGCAGCCCCAGAGAAAACCCAGGGCGTAAAGATGCACCTAATGGACGTCTGTGCTTTGTCCACTGAACTAAAGGTGTGCATAAACTTGCCCAGCTCACAGACAAACAGGTCACCAAACAAATCTCCTTGGGCAATGGAGCCCTGTTTGTGGCTAGGTCCCCCGGTTTGGGGTCTACTTCTATGAGGAGTGAACGTTGCCTTTCCTTTGGTATGCCGCAGTTTGTGTTCCCCAGAAAGATAAGACCTCCGTGGGCCCAGCTTGATATTATGTCCGGGGAGACAAGGGTGTCAGATGCTTTGGCATCTTCCGCCATATCCAGGATACGGGTGAGCGGGCCTGAAACATCCAGAAGCTTGTCATGGCAAGCCCACTAGGACCTGTCTATCCCTTTCTTGGGATTGCGCATAACTTTTTCCAGGAAAGTGACCATGCGCTCCTCGGCCTCAAGACTCATCGCTGCCTTATCACCCAGAGACAGGCAGGGGCATTTGGTTCATAGGCAGTTGTGGACCTCCTTATCCAACGGCTTGCGGAGCCGCCCTGGGACATAAGTCGCAACTTTGTCAACCAGGTTCCACTCAGCTGAACAGGGATGCAGCAGCAGCTTGGGTTCAAGCATATCAGATGTCTCCTGGTGGGTATCATTAGCTGGGGACTCAGAGGTAGGAGCCTGGGAAGAGGGGTGCCAACGGCGGGACCCCACATCCTGGTCCCCATTCGAAACAGATGGGGAGTGCCCGGGCAGGGAGGAGTGTTAGATTGAGGTGGAGGGAATTCCTGAAGGTCTGGGTGCTTGAGCATCTAAATCAGACGGAAGTCTCTGGGCCATGAAAGACCTCTTTAACTTATCTAATGCGTCCATGTCGACGCCTGGGCTGGGGCCCCTCTTCCCTTTAGGATTAGGTGGTGCAGGCTGGTTTGCTAAACCTGGAGGTAGTGGGGGTGTGAGCCCAAGAGTGTCTTCCCTCACTAAGGGGTGTCTACTCTAGCTCTTTGTGTTAAGTCTAACAAGCGTAAGAAGGCCAAGTGGGACTTGTCCCAGCCTCGCCACTTTCCTTCTGCGAAGTTGTGGGGACATCAAGGTGCCTGCCGGTTCCACTTCCAGTCCCTTGCCGAGGAGGCAATATCAATGCATCCTGAACTTCTGGGGTAGTGGGAGACATGGAAACCGAATTAGGTTTTCAAAGAAGTCATGTTGCAAATCTTTGGCACACTTCCGACTCCACAGATCTGCAGAGAGCTCTAGTAGGGTTACCGCTGGTGGATCTGTCCTCGGTGCAATGTGTGCCTCCTGAGCCCATTTCAGGTCCATCTCTGTCTCTGGAACCAACTTCACATCTGGCACCATGATCCACACTAGTTCTGCTATGTTGATGCCACTCACGATGAAGGAAGATACAGATCTATTGTGCTTTCCAAGTTGAACCAAATGCACTTTGACCTCAACTGAAGTTAAGTGCTGGAACAGTTCCAACATAACCTGCCCCAGTTCATTCTTATGACAAAACAGCTAGATTGGCTCCTTTTGAGGCATTGCCAGGATTTTGCGTACAGGCAGCGCAAATGCCAACCACCAGACCAACAGGCACCCCAGTCCTTCAGGGGTCTTGGATCCAGCAGACAACGTCTAGACCTAGATGGACAGCATGCCTTGCAGACCCCTGTCCCTTTGTCAGCATACACTAGACCACTTTTGTTTGCCATTAGCAGCTGATTACCCGCTCTGTGCAAGGAAGAATCATCCATTTTTTCCAGGGGTAGTATGCGATAACATCAGATGGGTGGGTCCTACAAATAGTTCAGTGAGGTTATGCTCTACCATTACTTTCTACTCTTTCAAATCTTCCACCCACCCACTGCAGAGCTGATTCGAAGGAGCATTTGTCTATTTTGCTGCAGAAAGTTCATTCTCTTTTGGCAAAAACGGCCTTGTATTTCTGATCTGGATATTGTTTCTCCTATTTCCTAGTGACGAAAAAGGGCAGAGTCCTGTGCTATATTTTAGATTTATTTCCTTGGAATTTCTTCCTTTAGAAGGAAAAATTCAAGATACTCAAATTTCAAGGGGCTAAATAGTCTTGATGCTCTCCTCACTGAGAGTCGCTTACTATATGAGTAATTTGACCTTGCACGTTCTCAGAACTGGAGATACATTAAACTCTCCTCCTGTATTAAATCAGCATTAGGGACTACACCACTCACACTGCCAATTATACCTTTGTTACATTATCTGATGACGTGGAAAGACTTTGGAGAAGGTATTTGTGGACTTTACTCAACCCTAATACGGAGTTTATTATCCATTAAAGTTTTGCCTATGATGTGCAGGTGGTGGGAGGAATGCCTTCATACTGAATTCCCCAATGAAGAGTGGAAGGACCAAATGATGGACCATGACGCCTACCTAAGAGAGGCCATACTTAAATAAGGTTACTTTAAGGTCCTGCTTCAATGGCTTTGGTCACTGGCACAAGTATGAAGAGCAAAACTAAGTAACCTATTGAATTGCTGAAAATGCAGGGGCCCAGGCAATGATTATGTCGATGTCCTATGGAACTGTCCCTACTTGACTTACTGGAATCCTTTTCTGTCTCTGCTGAAGTAAAAACTGAATTTGGCACAGCCACTAGCTACTAGAATCGCTCTACCCCAGAACGTCAGCCAACCACTGTCTGTTCCCCGGCACACCTGAAGATGTGTGGCGACAGCGTTGTTGTCGTTGGCAAAAATGGGCGTTTTGAGACACTGGAAAGAACTGTTGGTTCTTACTTAGAGAGAACTATTAGAAGAAATGTGCAGAGTGACTGCATATGAAAGGGTGATTGCATGGCTAAATGACAGAATGCCACAGTTCTAGGAGGTGTGGAACAGTTTCCTAGGTAAAGAGATGTGACCATCTCGCCATACGTATAACTGACAGAATACAGGGATCTTTGCTGCTGGAAAGATTGAGGATAACTGAGCTATTGAGTTTTAGGATCTAGGCCCTGTTTTAAAGTTGACTAATCTTAGCTAAAATGGGGATATAGTTGATGTATACTGATTACTGACTAGTCGGTCGAAACTGTGGAGATCACCTACAGTATAATACAGAGGATGCAAGGCCACTTAGGGGTGAAATGAAAACTGGGTATGAGGGGACATACCTCTTCCCTAATAGTTCTAGACAAATAGTCACCTGCGACAATCTACGAATTGCAGTATGTGGTTTAATAATTAGGAAAGTATAAACCGATCATGGAAGTCATAGGAGGTAGATTCCCACGTAGATATTCACGTTCTTTTCATAACTCTTCTATCATGAGGGGTCCTACATTGGAGGAGGAAGAGCTGGCTTGGGGAGGAATGGTAACTGATGAGGGATTGATACTAATGCTGATAGTCCAACCAATTCTGGATAGCTGATTCTCAAATTAATGACGTGAAGTGCAATATTATGCTTCATACTTCTTTTTGATGCTGGTCCCTTTTGAGTCCTTATACTTCTTGCATTACGGTAAAGCTTTTGGACATGGTATTTTTTGTTTTTTGCAATATGTTAAATCAATTCATCTGTTTCATGTGAAACGTGACACATATGATTTACATATGTTATTATTGGCAAAAACAAAATAAAGAATTGAAATACAAAAAACTTTCACTCTGGCCCATATTCCTTCTTCCTCGGGTCCAGGTGACAGAATGGTAGCTTTGGACCTCCAGGAGCCTTCAGCCTCACCAGTGCCACTCTGGTGTTCACAAAGGTGATGGCAGAGGTAGGTTAAATGTTGCGTCCTAAACCCTTTGTGATGCCATTTTGAAATCTTAATTTGGTCCTCCGTTTTCTGATGTGCACTCCTTTTAAGCTGATGCTTAGCTGCCCACTATGCATCATGCCCCTGAAAACTATCTTTCTTGTCGCAGTAACTCCAGGCTTCAAGCTCTTTTATTCAAGCTGCACTACACAACCTACTTTGATGTTAAACTGGTGCTGAGGATGAGAGCAGCCAATCATCCAAAGTTTTTCAGTCCCTTTCATGTCTGTCAGCCCCTCACACTTTTGGTGAGGTTTCTTCCGCATTACCCCTCGAAGGAGAGACTCACATCGTTTTGACCCTCAAAGTGTATAATCTGATTAGGGAAGTTTTCACAGAGTAATAAGGCGCTTCCTGTCCTTGATTCACTAGTCTGGAAGGTGCACTGAGCAGGGTGAATGCCCCCAAAAAGACCCTCTGTCTCAGCAACAAGTTACTGATAAATTACATTGAGTTAATTTCAGGCACTCGCCCAGCTGGTAATGTTACAGTTCATATATTTCACAGTATAATCAGTATTCATTATAAGCAATCTCATTATTCCATCCTTTCTGACAGTATATATTAAACTACTATTCACAAGAATTTTGCCCTATAATACCACCCCTATTTCCAGATTCATTTCATGTAGATTTTATTGTTGTTCCTCAAAGTCCATGTACATGCCCATATGGCATCCACAATGATCCTTGCAATTTATTTTCCAAAGTCCAACATAAGTCCTTTAAGTATCCATTCAAATCAGATACATTTCACGTTAAATCTCCATGTTACATCAGCCTCGTGTTCTTCAGATCAGCAAACGTGTTTCGTCAGGGAAATCGCCCACTAGACTTCATCAGGGCTTTATTAATTATTAGATCCCTTGTTTCCAAATTATAATCCTTATACTGTCATGAATTCTTTGTTCATAATTGATTGGCCACCATAATTAACCATAGATTCTTCTCCCTTTGTTTGCTTCTGACCAATATCCTATAATTTAGTTATATTACACCATGCTTCGTGAGTACGCTCCTTCTTTGGACTTTGGAAAATAAATTACAATGATCATTGTGGATGCCATATGGGCATGTACATGGACTGTGAGGAACTACAATAAAATCTACATGAAACGAATTTGGAAATAGGGATGATGAGATTGCTTATAATGAATACTAATTATATACTGTGAAATATATGAACTGTAACATTACTAGCTGGACGAGTGCCTGAAATTAACTCATTGACCCTAAAAGTGCATTGAGTTTTTCCATCGCTCATGCCAAAGAGACAAGATAGACTATCAACTCTTTTGGGCTTCTCCAGGATGACGAAAGGCAAGGTAATGCAGAAAAGATCCTTGTCCAGGTGGATAGTCCTCTGCATAACGATTTCTTACGCGCTGGCCAAGATGCAGCCTCCAGATGGACTGAGGGGCCCGTTCCACCATGGCTAATGCTGCTACCACTGTGTTGGCTTGCAGAATGCCTGTACTGGATATTTGCCAGGCTGCAATGTGAGCTTCAGTGCACATGATAATGAAGCACTACTGCCTTGACAGCCAGGGCCAATGAGAAGGGCATTTTGGCCATTCGATTCTGTATCGGCTGCGGGTTGCCGGTGGGGGGCATCCGCACTCATTTTTGAGGACTGGCACCTATTTTTTGTCATCAAACAATTACTGAAGCAACAGAGGGAAAAACAACCAAAGGGGACAAACAGTAAAGTCATCACCAGAGGAGAAAACAGGAGACTACATGAGCGAGATGAATGGGCCAGGGAGTGTGTGGCAGTGATTAAAGACACCTGGGGTGGATCCAAGGCTACACAGCCTTGATATTTGGCACACTGATATTTAATTCTGAGCAGAGCTTGGGCACAGGCACTTACTTTATTAAAAATGAAGCACTGGTCTGAGCCATGCCACTGACCCATCACATGGGGAGGTACTATTTTGATATTTATTGTTAAAGTGAGGAATCTGCAGTTAGACGTATCCACCAGAAATGCAAGTTAAACTATTTCTGATGGCTACTCCAACTGCAGAAGCCCCCCTCCCTGCCCCTGTGTGGAATGGCCTCTTTAACGTCTAACAAAGCATCAGCTTAGAGATCTGCACACAGTAGAGATAATAGTTTTTTGGGCTACACATTCGATAGTGAACTGACATCAGCGTTCTTGGTTATCGCTCGTATGCGGCTCCAGCCTGCACTTCTGGGGTGGAACAAAATTGACATGGAATCGCACAATACCACCTATTGATTTGAAACTGCTATGTTGAAAAATCTACTATAGGCAGTCTAGCGCCTGGGGATATTCTAAAGGTAGGGTTCTGCGGATAGAGTATCCACCAGAATGAGCATTACTGAAGGTAAGGAACTTGTACTTGATTCCCAACATTGAGAGTTGGCGGGGAATACATGAATCACAAGAGGTGAAGGTAGCAGCAGCAGTTCCTCCATACGAGCGGCTGAGGTTTACCTCCCAGACTGCTTCAGAAAGAGTGAAAATAAAATGGAAATAACACAATTTTACTACCATTCTAATTTGTATTCTCTGCTGAACAGAGTGTAGGGGCAGAGCCAGTGCGTCATTGCTGCTGATTGGCAGCAATGAGGAGTGGCCCCTTTGAAGTGCCCCTGTGGGTTTGGCGGGTACCTTGCTACGGCCAAACCTACATGCTCAATTCAAACCTCTCCACCCAGAAGAGGGTTCCAGTGTCTTTAGGAGCGCTGGGCCAGCCAGCTCCAGCCCAATCCAGATGCTTCTCTCATGCTCCTTAACAGCATGAGAGAAGCGTCTGGATTGGAAAAAGTAGTTGGTTTTAAGACATCACCTTACGCTTAGAGCTGTCTGGAGCCCTGGACTAGAGAGCATCGAGGACATGCTGCAGGATAAGGGAAGTGGAAGTTTATTTTTCTCTTTTTAAATTGTTTATTGTAAATGTGTTTTGTGTAATGTATGTAATGTAAATGTATTTAGTGCCCCGCTGTTTTGTAATAACGCCGACATCCACTGGAAGATAGTATTTATGTTTCTTACTATAATTCTCTAGAAATCATTTCCAACATCTGGTGTCATTAAAAAAAAAAAAAAAGTTAAGACTCGTGAAAACAAGTGGAAGCAGTTCACGCCCAGTTTGAAGACGTGAATAGAGGCTAGCGCCACGCTGCTGTTTGCAGTAATCTGTTGTTTAGCTCACACCAACCTAGTGCTCCATCTGGGCCACAACTGAGTGTGGAACCAAGGTGATCTGTCCCAAACGTCACGCTTTTACCAAGATCTGCTGAATTTTTCCAAAGACGTTGAGCAGCACATATTATATTTTGGATTGTTTTTCCACGTTTGAAATTTTCCATCATCCCTATTTATAGACTCCCTCTCAAAATAGAGGCCCAGGATGTTTGCATTGCTCTATTCTGAGCAATGGGCACTGGCTGCTGATTAACCCGTTTGCTCACTGTCCGAGCATTCGCGTCATAAGAGGTAAACAGTGGCCGTCTTGCCTGCGAAGCAGAACAATGCACATCGATATAATTTTCTTTATGTTCCCCCTATGACTAGCAGTTTTTCTGAGGTTATATTTTAAGCTGTGCTCGACGTGCTGCTGTGCACAATCATCTCTCTGTGCTGAGCTACTTAATTATGAGACTCATCCTTCAAACCTGCTGAGCATTCAACACATTCACCCTTTACCATGCTGAAGCTTAGCACTTTTACCGCACAGCTAAGTGCATAGTATAGGTTTTAAACTTTGCTACGCATCCTTTACCACATGGTACTTTACTACGAAGGTAAACATATATATATATATATATATATATACACACACATCTTTTTGTTACTTAAATAAAATAAAGGGGTAAGGTGCGGAAAGAAGGTAAAGGGTGGTATGGGTGGCTTTAGGTTTTAGGGATGGGTAGAAGTAAAGGAAGGATAGGGTAATATCAGGGGTGGGAAAAGGTAAAAGGAAGTAAGGGTCATTTTAGGGTTTAGGTGTGGATAGAGGTAAAGTGAGGGAAGAGTGATTTTTAGGATTCGGAATGGGCAGAGGTACTGGAGCTAGGTTGATCTTTTTGAGGTGGGTACAGGTAAAGGGGAGGTAAAGTTGAATTTAGGATTCAGGGGGTGGGTAGAGGTAAAGGGAAGTAGGAGTGAATTTAGGATTCGGGGTTTGTGGAAGTAAATGGAGGCGAGGATAATTTTAGGGTAGGGTTTAGGGCTGGATAGAGGGTAAGGGTGATTTTAGGGTTTGGGGTCAGGTAGAGAAAGGGAGGTAAGGGTAATTTTAGGGTTTAGGGCTGGATAGAGGTAAAGGGTGTTAGAGATTTTAGGGTTTTGGGTTGGGTAGAGAAAGGGAGGAAAGGGTAATTTTAGGGTTTAGGAGTAAACAAAGGTATGATAATTTTTTTGGGTTAAGGGTTGGGTAGAGGCATAGAGTAATAGGGCTTTTAAGAATTCGCCAGAGGAAAGAGGTAAAGGAAGGTTAGGAGTTAAGAAAAAAGAAAAGGAGGGCGGTTTTAAAATATCACATAAATGTGTGGCTGAGACCCACATTGTAATGCAACATGTGTTAAAAGTCAGTGCATTGTATCACTTGGGTGGTAAAGGGATGCATGGTTGATTACATTTGCCTAATATTGAATGTCATATTTATTATGACAAAGCTGTAAGTCAAAGAAACTCCCAATAAAGTTATTCGGGGGGAAAAAAAGGAATGTGTGCTTAAGCCATACAACCGCAAAGGAGGCATTAGCAACACATTCCTTTAAGTTAGACGGTGTCGGTCGGATAAATCATTTACTAGACAATGAAAAAATCAACAGTGTAGCAGTGACAAGTGTGTCTAATTAACTAGGCTAGTCAATGTTGAATTTAGAGAAAATACAAGTTTATTTACCTGGACAGTACATTTTCTGAAGATGTTTTTTTTTATCTGTTACAAACCAATTAAGTTAAGGTCCCCGTTTAATGAACACCGAATACTGCTGTGTACTCCTTTTTAATTATTTTTTTTTCAAATCTTATCCCCAGTTTGGCATCTTATGTCATGCTGTATAACTGTAAAATACAGATTTTCAACATTTTATTAATTTTCACAAATGTACAAAATAATCATTGCACAAGGATGTAGCTGATTTGCACTTAGAATGCAGTCTAGTGCTTCATACATATAACCCAACCAGGTTGCTGATGATGACTGGCTACAAGTTCAAAAGCATCAGCACTTAGATTTATATTAGTAGTAGTACTGATTTCTTCAGTGTTGTATGCCTTTCACTTCAACAGCACATGTGCCAAAGCCAAGTCTAAGGTCACCAAATAGGATTCTCAGTTGAACTTCACAACAAGGCCCTCCTGACAGACCAGGCTGTGAAAACTCTGACATGACCAGTTGCCTTGTATTAGGTACTGACACAGCTAAGATATTGAACTTCACCTATAGAAACAACAGGTGAAGCTCCGAAGTTAAGATCCCAAAATTACCATGGGCAACACTTGTACCACGCTAGTGAGAACCCTGCCTAGTACGAGGTTCGGAGATAGGTCCTGAAATGAAGGTTTTAAGATCACGTGGCAACACCTGGAGTAAGACTCCATTAGGCAACTCTGCAGAGTTTCCAGCATTAAATGGCATTTCAAGCAAATTCTCTATGCTAAGTCATGTCTGAAAGGGCCCTAAGTCTAGGTCATTAATGAAGTCTTGTAGGGGTACCTTTGGCAAAACCAGTGTCAGAGCCTCAATGATGTCTTTGTATCAAGAAATCTGGTGGAAAGGACTCAATTCATCCGTGGAACCCCAAGTTTAAATACAGTGGGCACCACAGACCTTCAAGACATGGCAAAGCAAAATGTGATTGTCACAGTACATAGTGTTCAACAAAGTTGGGAAAGTGGTTCTGCAACAACAAACATATCTTGAAAGATTGAAAACTCAAATAGAGGTACAAAGACCACCCCAATGATCGCCTGGACTTGAGTCAGAGAAGGTCTGGAAAGCAGTGGTGGATGGCGCAGAGACTATCTTTTAAAACCTATTTTGAGCTGTGAAAAACTTATCTCAATTCTATTGTGTGCCAGACTTGACATTTCATAAGGTCTGAGTGCTTAGGGCACAGCAAAACCTAGAACTAACTAATACTGAAGTGAAAACATGGTTCTGTATATAAAATAAGCACATTGAATACTGCTTGCAGATTCCTTTCCTTTTCAGTATCCCCAGCTAGCAGACTGGATCAGAAAACTAAATTTTCCATGCTGGTAGGTGGTGCAGTCTCCAGTGCAACACTGGGTGAGTTACAGGTGTAACATAATAGTACTTGTGCCATATAGTGCCACCTCAGTGCAATTAATTCAATTCCTTTTTTCGCATGCTTTGATGTGGAGTTGTCTCTTCGCTTCATGATTTTTCAAGGTTTTCAGCTAGATTTATTTCTCCAAAATACTTCAGCTGTGTAGTGCTTTAGAAATGACTCCCCTGAAGAAGCCCAGGTTAATGCCTTGCTGCTACTGTCACTGACAAATGTTGATATCCAAGTTCCCCGACCTCTACCCATAGTGCTTGTGGCTGAAGCAAGATTTGAAGTTGTGCAAGAATGTGCTTCATACACACTAAGGCAATCAAGATGTGGGAGGCCAAAACTCTTCATGGCACATGCACCCAGGATGAGCAACTGGCTTGATGCTGGTATCGTCAGGATTGAACTCATGTTCCTCTTCATTTTCCAAATCATCGTCCATCTTCCAACTCATTGAAAGAGTCCAAGAAGGTGCCCCAAAAGAAGAGAAGGGTTGATTTCTCACAACAACTTTTCGCTCATAAAGTAGGTCCTGAAAGTCTTGGTAGGTTTACATATAACACGGAGGAACCAGGATGCAAAGGTGATTTTTGTTTAGCCACGGTCTAGTTGCTGAAAAACCATGCTTTTATCCTACCAGTGTCTTTTACAGATTATAGAACGGGGATGTGCCCTACCCATCCAGAAAGACCTTCAGTTACGTCAGTTGGAACATCACCTTCAGATTCTGCAGCAGGATGTGGCAGCCCTGTTGCTAAAAGGAGTAGTGGAGTTGGTCCCAAGCAGAAAATTGGGCAGCGGTGCTACTCCTGGAATGTCTGATTCTCTATAATGATAGCGGCCTCCTTCCAATCCTGGATGTCTGGCCCTTGAACTTTTACCTTCACAAGGAGAAGTTCAAGATGCTATCCCCGACTCAGGTGCTTTTGGTGCTAGAAGCAGAAGACTGGATTGTGTTCTCTGCATGCAGGACCCGTAATTCCACATACCAATCCTGCAGTCACTCAGGATGCACCTGTGATTCGTGGTAGGTTCCACTTTACCACCCTCCGATCCGGATTGACATTGTTACCTCAGGTCTTCACCACAGTGATGATAGTGGTTGCTAAACATCTGCGAAGGTTGTGGATCAAAGTGGATTGGCTGCTCGAGCGGGCTTGCTCAGCTAATATTGGACTACATAAAGGCCATAACACCCTTGCTGTTTGACCTGGACTGTTACATCAATCTGCCTGTAGAACGTGACCATATTTATGTTATGGTGTACTCCTTGATTTTTACCTTAATTGTATTAACTGGCTGCAGATCTCTGCACATTTTACCCCTGTATTAACTGGCTGCAGATCTCTGCACATTTTACCCCTGCTAACCAGTGGTAAAGTGCTTGCACTCCTCCGTTCAACATGATGAAAATGGTATACTCTTAATTGACATGTTTAACTTGCCTATATGTCCCTAATATGTGTTACAAAGTGTGCCCAAGGCCTGGAATTAAATATCACTAGTGGACTGTAGCACCTATTGTGCCATCACCTACAGTGGCAGTACAAACATGGAAAAATGCAATTCAACCTGTTAAAATTTTCGCCTTTTGACAGATAAAAACCTAAATTTTTAATATCGTTGCCCCTGTGTAGGCCTTGTACCCCAAAAGGCAGGATTCATGATATTTCAAAATAGGACATGTAGATATGTAATTTTGAAATGTCCTTTCAGTGAGTAGCACCCAAAAGTTATTCTCATTGTGGCATGCCTAGCTGTCCTATGTAGAAACCCAGAGTATAGATTCAAATACTAATCCTGTATGTGGGGAGTTGGGCTTACAAAAAAATAAATAACAACAAATTATAATAGTTTTTAAAAATCCAATTCAACAGTGAAATTGGATTTTTAATAAATATTAAGGAAAGGTACATTTTAGAAATTGACCTTTTCCCTAGCTGAAGCTCCTGGAGGCCAATTTGCATTTGCTTCCCAAATTTTCCCAGCAAGAGATTTGCATTTAAATAAGTGTGAAAATGTGTAAAATGCCTCAGAGGAGCTACACAGTAAGTCACTTTGAGCTCCGCTGAAGGGTGAGACTGTGAGCAACCTTTTCAACATTACAGTGTCAGATCCTGCAGGAGTGTCAAATCATGCTTGATAAGTCTTGGTAGGTTTACATATAACACAAAGGATAAACTTGCAGGAAGGAAACAAGATGATTTTTGTGTATCCACTGTCTGGTTATTGAAAAACACTGCTTTTATCCTACCAGACTTTTGTCTATGCATTTTATACGTAACAGCTGAATGGAAGGAAACAGGATGCCTAGACAGTTCTCTACTGTCTAGTTGCTGGAAATCCCTGCTTTTGTCCTGCCAGACATCTCTCCCTCTGTTTTTGCTATTACACACACACACATACCCATCCCCCCGCAAGTTGTGTGTGGCCAAAGACTCTTGCCATTTTTAAAATGCCCAGTGGTTAAGGTTGATGCCAGGAAGTTTTACCATTTTGGTAAGGGCGTGTCCAGGAGTCATTCAAATCCAATTGCTCATGTCCAAGCATAAATGTGGCATCTCCTGGCAACTACTTTAGGACAATTTCTGGACCTGAGGAGGAACTGAAGTGGACTGGACCTTCTGTCTGTGACCTGAGAGGAGCCCTGAAGGACTGGACCTGCTCTCTCTTGTAACCAGGACAAAGAAGTGAACTCCAAGAGTCATAAGGCTGACCTCCTGTTAAAGCAACAGGGAAACAACAAGCTACAACAGGCCTTTCTTCCAAATGACCAATGGCAACTGGACCTTGCTTTTAGCCTCCTCCTTTACACTTTGTGAGTCTCCAAGTGCCTCCCCTGAGGTGTCCTGGGGGAGCTTTAGAGGTATGCTCCTGTGGTGAATTGAGACTTAAAGCACTAAGTCAGACAGTAAAATCTTTGATTAGGATGAACCTGGTTGGTGTATCTGACCTGCTCTCCAGTGGGGGTCCCAATCTACTGCAACCATTTAATACCATTGACATGTTGTGTCCCTTACTGGATTTCCCTGTCCACTGCAACCATTCACTACTATTGATGCTTTGTGTCCCTTACTGGCCTTTTGTCATTCTGGTTTCATTTTTTTGCATTTTACTATCTTTTGGTAATTAGGTTTAGGATTATTATTGTTTTGCATTTTGACTTTATTACTGATTTTGTACCACATAAATACTTTACCCGTTACCCTCAGTTAAGCCTGTCTGTTCTGTGCCATAGCTACCAGCGGGTAGCGCTCATATTATTTTACTGAAGCTGAGGTTTCACATGGGCAAGGGTTGTGATTATTCCTTAAGTTGGTTAGTCAACTACCCAAATAAGTATCCAGTCTCTTACACTACCCATGTCCCACCTGTAGCTCTCTCAAAAGGGCAGTCTTGGTTGCAATAGCTCTCCAAGCTTGGCTTCCCAGAAGATCTGGAGCATTAGTAATATGATTCATTTGTTTTGTAAGGCAGCCTGTGTGCCAGTCCTGAGAGTTCCATGCCTAGAATGGCTGCTGATTTTCTGCATTTTCTGCATTCTGCTGGTCACACACCCACACTCACATGAGGGCCCTCCACTGATTCCTACATTTGCAGCTGATCCAAAACCTGAATGATTTGTCTGACTCCATCATAATCACCCTGAACACAGCAATGCACTTGTGGGCCATTGAGGGGAAACTGGTGCAGGGCATGTCTGTTTGCTCTCCACCAGCAATGGCCACAGTAGTGATTTATGCATCCACCTTGGGATAGAGTGCACGTCTGGATGAACAGGAAATCAGAGGACACTGGCGCCCAGAAGAGTGGATTCTGCAACTACATGCTCAAATGGCATGTGATTCATCAGGCCTCCCTTCACGGTCTGTCCGTCCAGATTGTGATAGACAGCACAACTGCATTGTGGAATGTGATCATGAAGGGAGGTTGGGGAAAGGGTCTTTTCTCTGTCAGGAAGCTCAAACTCTTGGCCTGGGATATGCACATGGGATCTGATTGGTCGTCAACCATTTAGCAGGCTCTCTGAATACCAGAACTCACAGCCTGAGTCTGCATCACCTTCTGACCACAAGTGATTGGCGCCTCCACTCAGAAGAGGTTCAGGACAGTTCCGGTCTGAGGGGCAGTCCTCACTTGGACCTCTTTACCATGCTTGAGTATGCACATTGTTCACAGTTCAGAGTCATTCATTTTCAATTACAGGGAGCCTTGCAGTACGTGTTTTGGTTGATGTGGAATTTTCCGCTTCACTACACATTTCCCCCAAGCCCCCGATTCCATGTCGTGTTTTGAGGAAGTAAGACAAGGACCGAATTCATGCCACTGTGATCGGCAGACTGAAGAGGGTGTGGTATACAGAGCCTATGCAGCTATGCGTATGTCCATCAACCAAACTGCCTCTGAGTGGACCTCTTTCCCTTACATGCCTGGAGATTCAGTAGTGACACCTGAGCTCCTTTTATCTGCTCATGCATCAGTGAATTGCAAGTGCTGTGTGTCCGGCCTCCCTTCATTTGTTTCTACCCAGATGAGCTGGTCCTGAGAATATAAAGGGCTTTCCTTGCAAAAGTAGTTAACCTGTTCCATATGGAGCAGCCCATTGCGCTTCCCATGTTGTCCCCTCTGTCGCCTCATGCCAAAGAGAAGGAAAGGTCACTTATGCTGGATTCTTGTAGGGTGGTCTGCCACTGTCAGCAGGCCCAGGGCTTTGATCAATGACCACGTTTTTGTTGGGTATTTAGGCAACAAGAAGGGCAAAGCAGTCCAATAGAGAACCCTTTCCCATTAGATTGTATTTTACATTAAAATCAGGTATGTTCTTGCTTAAAAGGAACCCCTCTGAAGGAATCTGAGATAATTCGACTACAGTGAAAGCATCTTCTTCGGCATTAGAAACTGGTGTCATCGTGGAAAAATGCTGTGTGGCAACATGGTCTTCATTTCACACATTCGCCAAACTATATTTTGTGGACTATGAAGTGAGAAGGGATGACCATTTTACTTGTTCTGTGTTCCAAGACTTTCTGCTATGGTCATTCCTTCAGACCCGCCACCTGGGAAGGATATTACCATGGTAGCTGTTCAAAAGCTGATAAATCTGCATGCAAATGTACCAGAAGAAAAAATTACCTTCAGTAATGCTCTTTGTGGTGGATATTGTGCCTGCTGATTCTGCTTACTTTCCTGTCCCGAGGAATAGTTGCAGTCATCTAGAAAATAGAGTTCCAAGTTAGATTGTTGCACTACAGATCCTCTGTCAAATAAATACTGGCCTTCTCTCTGCCTCTCAGGCCCAGTCAAAATGGTTGCATTTAATGGCTCCACTGAAATCATGTCTGGGTGATAACTAACGCAGAGACAGAGACAGAGCTGACCCCACATATTGGTTCAGGAGAAGTATTGCTACATTTCCAGACCCAGTCTAGCGCTTGGGGATAAACAGAGGCAGGAAGTGGGAAGGTAAGTTGGACATCCAGGTCTCATTTGGCAGCTTTTCAGGCTTACATCTGTGTCACCACCCCCTATATTCTCCCCTGCCCACCACTGTGTGGAAATAGCCTCATGTATCTCTTAAGACGTACATGGCAAAAGTTGTTCCCCCCCCAAACACGAACTATGCATTCAAAGCTGTGACACTAAAATCTGCATTTTCACTGACTCAAGACATCTCCCTTCGCAGCTTCCTCCTTCTGTGAAGTGCATTGCATGTTAATGCTCAGATCAAGTTTGGGAGCAATTGGTGGACAGCCCATCAGGCACTGACCGGCACTAGCTCAAAGACCAGGCCTGCACCCCAAGCCCCTCCCCCTCCATCCAAAGAGCCAGATTCTTCTGAAACACACACCTGTCTGCTTGCCTCACGCTGCCAGCATTGATTACTTATTTACGGGTGCCAAAGCACGTAAATAATTACTACCTGTGAGTCCTTTGAACCATTGTTCTCTAGTGATGAACTGCTGGTGTAGAAGACTGCTGGATTCATTGTGATAAGGAAAAACAGCAAACAGCTGTCTGCTTTCTGACAGACCATACACTGAGATGCACATGGACACGATTTGTGTTTTTCTGTGACGTTTTCCATTCTGCTACTCTGGTAAATATTTGGACGGCGATACCACATTTTAGAGGCTGGTTGTAGAGAAGACACTGAGGTTCTGTCTAGATCACTTAAAACTATGTAGTGCTTTGATACTATCACTTGTGATGGCTCTTAAAAACGGTATTGGTTGTTCTTTTATTTATTGTACATACACACACACATATATTTATAACCCCCTCCTCCACAACCACCACCCGCCAGTCTGTCCCAAATGTAGAGTGGTCTGGTCGTGGTATTACATCTCCGGCCCATATTTAGGGGTATTCTAGTTTGAACAGCTTGGAGCAGCATCCACAATTTGGTTATGGAAGTGTAGGCTTCTAAATCAGGCTTCAGAAAGTAAAAGGGGTGGAATTCCTTTACTTACTACTTACTCCCTCTACCCCTGCTCCATATCCGGGATCTACAGTAGATGTGAGGAACAGGGATTTCGCTAAAGGAATTGGTGGTTGTGTTGAGGGGCCTGTTGTAGTCATAGTAAGGGGTGCTCAAGCATCTGAAAGCTCAAATTGCCTTTTACTGTGTGCTTTCAAAATTTCTTGAACTATGGATGCCCAATAAATATGTATGAAGTGAGACGTTAGGACTAACAATACAAGGCTCACTGCAGAAAAATACCTGCGATTATCCTTACCATATAAATGATAACGCTGTTCACTAAAGTTGGACAAACCCAAATGTGATTGATCCTTTCTAGTGGAAGTGGGACATTGGAGATTTGATTTTGGGCAAATATTGAACTATTCGATCCAAGACTGGATGGAACTCCTCCCAGACATTGACATATATGCCCCTTCCTCATTCAGAATGCCAAATCTCTTGGACTCAACCTTGACAGATATCTTAACCTCGAGATCAGTATCTCTTCCATGGCTACGAGTGCCTGGTTTCAGCTAAGACTGCTTTGAGGAATCGGCCACAAGACCTTAATTCTGTTGTCCAAGCGCTTGTGCGCTTCAGACTCGACTAGGGAATTGCACTCCTGTCTGGTATTCCCAACGTTCATCAAAGTCCGCTCAGAGGAGTCCTACTTGCAGCAGCCCTCTTTGTGATAGGACACATAACATTTTATCACATTCTCCCCCATTCTAAGCTTTCTTCAGTTGCTTCCCATAGAGGCAAGAGCTCAAAGTAAAACCGTCTGCACCACTCATAAAGTTCTTCATTTTCTTGACCCTTGTAACTCTCAAAGAAACTGAAAATCTCAGGCGCTGACAGATTCAAGAAACGCTCAATTGCTCCACCTCAAACTTCCCCACTAAACAATTCAGTTCAATTAAGATGTTTTATATAGTGCATTTACAACTGTTGAGGGGGAGGGCTGGGGGAGAGCAAATGTACTTTAGGCCATTTCTGCCCCTCTTGGGGGCAGAAACCACTAGGCACCAGGGATTTTTTTTAAATTGTTTTTACAGATGGGGAGCGATCCCTTAGGCAAGGGTCGCTCCCCTGGGGGGCAATTTTATTTTATGCCATTTCTGTCCCTCTTGGGGACAGATCCTTCTATTTATATTAGGCCAATCTGCCCCCAAGGGGGCAGAAACCACTAGGCACCAGGGATTTTTTTTTTTTTTTTTTTTTTTACAGATGGGACGTGACCACTTAGGTAAGGGTCATTCCCCTTGGGGGGAAAATTTATTTTAGGCCATTTCTGACCCCCTTCGGGGCAGATCGGACTGTTCCTAATAGGCCGATCTGCCCCCAGGGAGAGCAGAAACCACTTAGGCATCAGGGATTGGTGTGTGTTTTGTTTGGGGGGGGGGGAAGGGGACATGCCCTTGGGCAAAGGTCACTCCCCATGGGGACACATTACAGTTTGCCATATCTGGGGCAGATCGGCCTATTTTTGGAAGGTCCATCAAGGTCCCCAAGCGGAGCAGAAAGCCCACCAGAGACCAGGGAAGATTTTTTTTTTTTCAAAAAGAGAGGGTGGGGGTATGACTATACCCCCACCCCAAATAAATGGGGCCAAAGTTGTTCTGCCTACCGGTGGGCAGATGGGGCAATTACCCCGATTCACTGCCCAGGGGGGCAGAAAACCTACTGGATGCCAGGGAATAAAAAAAAAAAAAAAATTGTGGGGGGTGGTGGCTACCAACCAGTATGGGCATGGTGATGCCTCCACCCCAACTGAAGGGGGTAACAGTCTTTCAGCTCTCCCCTGCACACTAAAGCATCTTGTCCTACGGCAAGCAAAAGGACATTCGATTATTTTGTGTTTTGGTTTTACATTTGGGCCATGAGAGCTTGTCTAACACTCAAAATCGTCCCACTTGGAATGGTGAGGGCTGCACATTTTGGACTTTGGGATGCTGCCATGTAGAAAAATCCACAAGACCTAGACACACCTGAAAACTAAACATCTGGGTGAGTCCAGGGTAGTGTGCTTCACATGCACCCTGTACCATTTTCTTACCCACAATGATCTGCAAACCTCCAACTTTGCTGGAAATCGCACATTTTCCCACATTTTTGTGATGGAACCTTCCGGAATCTGCAGAAATCCACAAAATTCCTACCACCCAGCATTGTCTCATCTATACCGATAAAAATTCTGCCCCACTTGTCAGCCTGAAAATGTTTTTTCTCAAACTGCCCTTTTGGACTAGTTTTGGTTCCCCCTCAATTTTGACATTATTTTGGCTCTTCCCTGTCACAGGCACTTGGCCCATCAACACAAGTGAGGTATCAATTTTACCGGGAGACTGAGGGAAACGTTGGGTGGTAGGAAATTTGTCCCGTTGTGGTGATCCCAAACAGAAATGTGGGAAAAATGACATTTTGTAGCTAAGTTTGCGGCTTTCTGGGGGATCCACTGAAGTCACACCTCCCTGGACTCCCTCAGGTGTCTAGTTTTCAGAAATGTTTGGGTTTGGTAGGTTTCCCTGTATGGCTGCTGAGCCCAGGTCCAAAAACGCAGATGCCCCCGCCAAAACAGGTAGTATTTGATAATTTTGATGTGTCCACATAGTGTTTTGGGACATTTCCTTTTGCGGGCACTAGGCCTACCCACACAAGTGAGGTATCATTTTTATCGGGAGACTTGGGGGAACGCTTGTGGCTCCTCTCAGATTCCAGAACGTTGTCACCGAAATGTGAGGAAAAGGTGTTTTTTGGGCCAAATTTTGAAGTTTGCAAAGGATTCTGGGTAACAGTACCTGGTGAGAGCCCCACAAGTCACCCCATCCTGGATTCCCCAGGTGTCTAGTTTTCAAAAATGCACAGGTTTGGTAGGTTTCCTTAGGTGCCGGCTGAGCTAGAGGCCAAAATCCACAGCTAGGCACTTTCCTCTGTTTTCTTTGGGAAAATGGGATGTGACCATGTTGTGTTTTGGGGCATTACCTGTCATGGGTGCTAGGCCTACCCACACAAGTGAGGTACCATTTTTATCAGGACACTTGGGGGAGCGCTGGGTGGAAGGAAGTTTGTGGCTCCTCTCAGATTCCAGAACTTTCTGTCATCGAAATGTGAGGAAAAAGTGTTTTTTTTGGCCACATTTTGAGGTTTGCAGAGGATTCTGGGTTACAGAACCTCGTGAGAGCCCCACAAGTCACCACATCTTGGATTCCCCTCAGTGTCTAGTTTTCAAAAATGCACAGGTTTGGTAGGTGTCCCTGCGTGCTGCCTGAGCTAGAGGCCAAAATCTACACTAGGCACTTTGCAAAAAACACGTCAGATTTCAATGTAAAAATGTGATGTGTCCATGTTGCATTTCCTGTCGCGAGCATTAGGCCTACCCACGCAAGTGAGGTACCATTTTTATCAGGAGACTTGGAGGAACACAGAATAGCAAAACAAGTGTTATTGTCCCTTATCTTTCTCTACATTTTTTCCTTCCAAATGTAAGACAGTGTGTAAAAAAGACATCTATTTGAGAAATGCCCTGTAATTCACATGCTAGTATGGGCACCCCGGAATTCAGAGATGTGCAAATAACCACTGCTTCTCAACACCCTATCCTATGCCCATTTTGGAAATACAAAGGTTTTCTTGATACCTATTTTTCATTCTTTATATTTCAGGAAATTAATTGCTGTATACCCGGTATAGAATGAAAACCCATTGCAAAGTGCAGCTCTTTTATTGGCTCTGGGTACCTAACGTTCTTGATGAACCTTCAAGCCCTATATATCCCCGCAATCAGAAGAGTCCAGCAGATGTAACGGTATATTGCTATCAAACATCTGACATCGCATGAAAAAGTTACAGAGTAAAACATGGACAAAAATGGCTGTTCTTTTAACTCAATTTCAATATTTTTTTTTTTCAGCTGTTATTTTCTGAAGGAAAACCTTATAGGATCTACACAAATTATCCCTTGTTGAATTCAGATTTTTTTCTACTTTTCAGAAATGTTTAGCTTTCTGGGATCCAGCATTGGTTTCACACCAATTTCGGTCACTAACTGGAAGGAGGCTGAAAGCACAAAAAAATAGTAAAAATGGGGTGTGTCCCAGGAACATGCCACAATTGTGTTGCAAAATTGGGTTTTCTGATTCAGGTCTGGGTGTTCCTGAAAGCTGGGAAGATGGTGATTTTAGCACTGCAAACCCTTTGTTGATGCCATTTTTAGGGAACAAAACACAAGCCTTCTTCTACAGCCCTTTTCCCCCATTTTTGTTTGACAAAACAAAATTTTCGCTGTATTTTTGCTAATTTCTTGGTCTCTTTTAGGGGAACCCGCAAACTCCGGGTACCTCTAGAATCCCTAGGATGTTGGAAAAAAGGACGGAAATTTGATGTGGGTAGCTTATGTGGACAAAAAGTAATGAGGGCCTAAGCGCAAACTGCCCCGAATAGCCAAAAAATGGCCTGGCACCTGAGGGGGGAAAAGGCCTGACAGCGAAGGGGTTATGCCATGAGTTAAGTAGGATGGAAGTTAGACTGACATTAGGTGTGAGAGCCATGATGATCTGTGTATCATCTGCATATGAAACTGAGGCTTATCCGTGTGAAGGGGAGAACATAAAAATTAAAAAGTGTGGGTCTCAGTGACGAGCCCTGTGGGACTCCACGCCTTAAAGGATGGATAGCTGAATATATAGACTGTGTTCGCAAACTTGGAAACTCCTATTTCCCAAGAAGGTTTCCAGCTATTTACTGGCTTCCCCAATAATTATGACTTCCTTTATCCTCTGGATAAGGGTAGTATGTGACACAGTGTCAAAGGCCACACTTGGATCTAGCATTATCATAGCTCCTGACTGAGACATGGATCCCCCACCGCAGTTGGAACAAGGTCACCGAAGACCAACTTATCATGACCCTCTCCCAGAACCCACCCAACTACGCCACCAACACTGATGCAGCTGCCCGCAACTTCAGGCAATGGGTCAACACCTGTGCCAATACTCTTGCCCCAATCAAGAATCCCTCCAACAGACGCACCGACAGAAAGGCCGTCAGAAAGGCCTTCTGGTTTACCGCAGACCTCCACGAATTTAAGCAAAGCTGCCGAAGACTCGAAAGAAAGTGGTGCCAAGATCAGACTCTGGACAACCTCACAGCCTTTGAAAACACCATCCGCAGACATCACCAACTCATCTGAGCCACCAAGAGAACCGCCTTCAAAGACCGAATCAACAACAATGCACACAGCCACAAGGAGCTCTTCAACGTCGTGAAGGAACTCTCCAACTCCAGCTCCAATGGCATCCCAAGACCTCTGCGACTCCCTAGCCTCCTACTTCCACCGCAAGAGTGCAGACATCCACAACCGCTTCAGCACCCAGATCTCCCCCTCCCCGGCAACCACCAACACCACAGATTCACCTCCGACTAACCTCCTGCTCTCCTGGACCAACGACAACGACACCATCGAAATCATGAACACCATCCACACTCCGGCTCTCCATCTGACCCCTGCCCTCACCACATCCTCAACAAAGCAAGCTCGGTCATCGCACCCCAACTATGGAAGATCATCAACAGCTCCTTTGAGCCCACAACCTTCCCGGAGAGCTGGAAACACGCTGAGATTAACACCCTCAAAAAAACTCAAGGCGGACCCAAAGAACCTCAAGAACTTCTGGCCTATCTCCCTGCTCCCCTTCCCGGCAAAAGTCATTGAGAAGGCCGTCAACAGACAACTAACCCGCTTCCTCGAGGAGAACCACACCCTGGACCCTTCCCAATCGGATTCTGCAGCAACCGCAGCACCAAAACCGCCCTCATCGCCACCACCGACGACATCAGAACCATACTGGACAGGGGCAAAACCGCGACCCTCATCCTCCTGGACCTCTCGACCGCATTCAAAACTGTCTGCCACCACACCCTATGCTCACGCTTCAACAGTGCTGGAACCCGCGACAGAGCCCTGGACTGGGTGAGGCCACTGAAATCATCTGCAGCGTACCCCAGGGTTCGTCCCTCAGCCCGACCCTCTTCAACGTCTACATGGCCCCGCTCGCTAACATCGCCCGATCCCACAACCTCAACATTATCTCATACGCCGATGACACCCAGCTGATCCTCTCCCTCACCAAAGACTCAGCCAAGACTTACCTCCACGAAGGCCATCGCCGAATGGATGAAGAGCAGCTGCCTCAAACTCAATTCCGACAAGTGGAAGTCATCATCTTCGGCTCCACCCTCTCCGCATGGGATGACTCCTGGTGGCCTGCCACTCTCGGAACCACTCTGACTCCCACCAACCACGCAAGCAACCTAGGATTCATCTTGGACCCCTCACTATCCATGACCCCACCCTCCGAAAGCCCGCGTAAGCAGCAAGCTGGACTACGGCAATGCCCTCTATGCAGGAACCACTGCCAAACTCCAGAAGAGGCTGCAACGCATCCAGAACGCCTCTGCACGCCTCATCCTGGACATCCCTCGCCACTGCCACATCACCGACCACCCGAGAAACCTGCAGTGGCTCCCAGTCAACAAGAGAATCACCTTCAAACTCCTCACGCACGCTCACAAAGCACTGCACAACACCGGACCAGAATACCGCAACAGACGACTCTCCTTCTACACCCCGACCCGGCATCTCTGCTCCGCCGACCTCGCCCTCGTAACCGTCCCACGCATCTTCAGAACTACAACCACTGGTAGATCATTCTCGCACCTCGCCGCCAAAACGTGGAATACTCTTCCCACCCACCTGTCCCAGACCAAAGACCTCTTTATCTTCAGGAAATTTCTCAAGACATGGCTGTTAGAGCAGTAGCAGCAGCACCCACCCCCCCACCCACAGCGTCCTTGAGACCCTCACGGGTGAGTAGTGCGCCTTACAAATTCCTGATTGATTGATTGAGCTGCAGAGCCACCTTGGTCCAGACCGGAGTTCCTCGGTGGCAACAAGCAGTGCGATCCCTGTTCCACAGTCAGCTCTAAAACCTGTCTGGGGTGGAGGACGAATCCTTCTCTAGCAGTGCCACAAGAATCTGGAACTCCCTCCTGCCGAGCCTCCGTCTGACCCAATGTCATTTCACCTTCAAAAAAGAACTCCGAGCTCCTCCCTTTGAAAGACACCTGCACCAAAACGCTCCTCCCTCCTCACGCTCCCACCAATTAGAACCAGCCTCAGCCGGCACAAAGGATTGGTTATCAACACGGAGTATGGCGGCGCCTGCTTTTCATCGGGACGTTTTGCTGCGAGTCTCTGTTAAGCGTTCACTTCACCTTTATGTACATGAGAGATTTTACCTGATTCTGCAGTCAGCGGTCTTACATGTTTTCTTGCTCTTTTAATGACAGCACACCAGGGGCAGCGTCACCCTGGCTATTGCTTTCAAGCGTCCGGCGGGATGCACGGAGGCCGCAGTGATTGGCCTTCCTGCCTCCTGACTTACTCCGCCCACAACAAACTTACTGAGAGTCTGAGCTTTCAGTTTAACAGATACAAACAGTTTTGTCACAACACCCTGTCAACAGAGCAGATCTAATATCCACGACGAGAATGTGCCGACGGTATCGGAGGCCGGCACCATCCTCTGCACTACAAAGGGAGTGAGTAATGTGCAAAAGGTCCATGTTTAGCAGACCTACATCACAACACAAGGCGGAGGAAATGAACGTTTGGTGGAGTCCCGTGCTGAGAGACGTTCGGCTTTGTGTAGGAAAGAAAGGAGTCGATGTGCACTGATGTCCCTTTCATGCATCTGAAAAAAATATATCAGTCTTCAGCTTAATGGAAAATTAGACGTTTTGCTCTTAAGTGCCCCAGTGTTTAGGTTATTCGTGAGCTGTTGTGTCTTGACCTCTGATTCTCTGACGTCTTGTGTTAAATTGCTACTACTGTGTGATACTCATTTCGTTCCTTCTTTTTTGCACCCTCCTTGGGAGAGAGGTGGGTGGGTGTTCGTTCTTTCATTCTTAACGTCAGCTCCTGACTCCATCGGTGAAGAAATTCTTCTGTTACAGGTATTCTTCGTAGTATTTTGAGTTTTACACCAGTTTAAGAAATTATTTTAAAAAATCAGTGTTCTTTTGTGCTTCTAATCATGGCTCCATCCTAGAAATCAAATTGTCACATCAAGTGCAGAAATAGTCCATAAACCTTTACAAGCTTTCTTGTAAAGGTGTGCGGAGCAGAGACGAATAAACACCTTTAATGGTAGAAAATAGGCTACAGAGTCCGATACCATGAAGCCATTGCCATAGAGAAGTAATAGTTCTGACATAACAATGGGAGAAAGGGGGCTCAGGCATCCACGTAAATTGTTCTCTTGGGTGGCCAAGATATCTTCTATACGGGATGGCATCATTGCAATGTAGTGTGGTAGACCCACGTGTCCATGATACCAGCTATTCTCCAGTTCCCTTTTCTGACCCTTGGGCAGAAATCCTTATTATTCTTACTGATACGTATCTACTGTTGACTATGTCCCACCTGTCAGGTGCAACCTTGTGCACCCCACCTCCGAGCTGGGTCTATTAATACTTTCAGTGCCTGCCTCAAAAGGGAGTATATTACTTGGCGTTGCCTGATCTTGTGGTAGATATATAGGAGTCTACATTGTTTTCAAAGTTATCAGAGCTCCCCACACAGGGATGTGGAATTCCTGTCACCCGACTCCCTGGATGTATCGTTTGGGTTAAGGACAACAAGATTTCATGTTTATTTTGTGTACTTGACATGCAAGCCTAATCCTATACAGCACGCACCTTTTCACTGCCAATTTATAGCCCTATGCTATGGCACTGTGAAAGAGTTTTGTCTACAACCCGAGGCACGATTTGTGTTCATGGGCAGAAGTTGTTTGTGTTGTAAATACGATTCACTATTGCCAATGTATTTGAGCTCACAGTTTGCTTTATTGACAGCTTTTCCAATGTAAAAATCGTGTTTGCAGAATGTAACAATTTGAGGCTACTTGTAATGCTCCAGGATTGCTTCCCAGTTATGTACAAATACATTATGAAGATTGCCGCTCGTTAGCACTCAAAATAAAATGAACACAGAAAAAATTGACACATTGAAAAGAAAGATTTGTTAAACGGTAGTGCTGTTTTAGATACCATTTCTCTGTGTCCTGTTTTAAGTAAAATGTGCTTGATGTGTGTCAATACTTGAAACAAGCATTTGCCGTGCAATAGGTCTCTCATTTGCTTGAGTTAGAGCTATTGGCATTGTAAGTTCATAACTGGACTTTTCTTGCCACATAAATTGGTCAATCCTGTCTCATAATTTCGTATTTTCCTGCCATATAATTCCAGTGGCCCTGCATATAACTAACACACTTCAATTTACTTCCTCTATAAGCAGCAAATATGTAAAATGTTGCCATTTAGCATCTTAATTTAAATGTGCCATGCTAATTCCAATATAATACACTTTCACCACCCCACCATCAGAGTTGCTGGCTGGCTAACTCAATTCTCCAAAAAAAGACACAGGGCAGCTACAGAGGAGAAATAAGCTAGAAGGGTCACCCAGACATATCGAGAGTGTGTAAACAGTCAGATTGTAATAAGGATGTTAAGTTAGCCTGAATTATGGTCATAATTATAACAAGGAGCGATTATTAAAACATATACAATTTATCATATAAACCTTTATCATTTGCCATTAGACCGTAATGCTCAAAACAGCCCATGGAAGGCACCATAACAAAAATATAATTTGTGAGAAACATGGTCATGTAACCATATTGTTAGTGCCCTGAGGGGATAACCCCATGAAAAAAAAATCGGGATACAGTAATGCAGGGTAACCATATGCCTAGCCCCTGAGAGGGCATTTTTAGGGTTAGCAGGCCTACTTCAATGATTTCACAAACAAGGCCTTTAAAACAAAACTTCTCCCAGCTGCAAAACAAAAGTTGTAGCCACGAGAAAGCTTAAAAGACACTGAATGGTGGGAGGAGTTATTATTTTGGGGTCACCACTAACTTAGTGTGGTGACCCAGAGATGATGTAGACAGAGCGATTTGAAGGTGGTCTCATTGTCCTAGGACCACCACAGGCTGAGTTATGTGCAAACACGTTTTATAAAAGTAATGCCCTGCAAAGCATTATGGGGCGAGTTTTCGTGCAGCGAATATAATATGTTGACTGCAATGCTCAGAACAGCCCCTAGAGACCACCATATTAAAAATAACTTTTGGAAAAAACATGGTCATCTAAGCATATAATCAGTATCAGTATCATTATGCTTAGAGAGCATAATAACATGAAAAAAGAATGTTAGAAAGTAATGCAGTTTAACCATATATTTAGCCCCTAGAAGACATAGAGCATTACACATTTTTAAGGCTAGCAGGACTATTGCAATAATATTTAAAAAAAAGGCCCATACAACATAACTTCTCTCAGCTGTAAAACAAAAGTTCCAGCCATGAGTAAACTTAATAAGAAAATTAATGGTGGTAGGGTTATTATTTTGGAGTCCCCACTAACAGTGTGGGAACTGAGAGATTATGTAGACAGAAAGAGCACACTATGTTCAATGTTTTGAAGGTGGTCCCATTGTCCTAGGACCACCACAGGCTGAGTTATGAGCAAAAATGTTTTGTAGAAGTAATGCCCTGCAAAGCATTATGGGTCGAGTTTTCCTGAGTGCAGTGAATACTGTAGTATCGGCTCTCCGACTGTGCCTGGAGAGACGGTTTTACTTTGAGGGTTTTTGTTTTAGGTAAAGCATTCACCAATTTCAAGTGTTTTAAGGGGAGAGCCACAAGAAAGGACTGTGATTAGGTAACTGTGAACAACGTGACCAGCGGTCCAATACTGCTGATCGAGTTCACGCTATTGTCCCTGTTCGTGCTGTGAGCGCCATGGCCACAATGCAGCACAAAGGGGAGAGACAAAAGAAATAGTTCACCCACTCTGAAGTATATCAGCAATCGTGCAACACTCCATGTAATGGGCAGTCTGCAAGGCGTGACAAAAACAGCCTAAAGGTGGGACAAATGTAAAGCATTTACCAATGACATCAAGTGATTTTTTTTAAAAGGAAGCCCACGAACGAGTGAAAGTGATTGGCGTGGCTAAAAGCCCACAACACTTACAACAGGTCAAAGCGCTTGTGCGCTCGGCCTAAAAATTAATAGAGAATCAGTGTAAAAACGATCATGGGCAACACTGTGGGCATCATGAAAATAAATTAGGTGCCTGATTCATAAAAGAAATCACAAGAGCAGCCACAGATATGTTTTTGCATAGGTGCAGATTTACGACTTTCAGTAACTTACAAGAGTTTACAGACCTGGGCCTGGAAACCATACTCTTAGCAAACTTTTGGGAATTTCATTTTCTGCTGAGCAGATATACATATGTATATTTATTCATGTAAAAATCTGCTGAGCAATTGTTTCCATTTCTCTACATTCCATTTTCCAGCTCAAGAAAACATTTTACTCCTTCCTTTGTTTGAAGTAAATTTCCAGTAATTTCCAGTGCGAGACGAGATTAGAGAGGAGTTGGTGAATTCCCTTAAGTGTGTAAGGTGGTGGGTGTACACTAGCTCATGGTACATTCCAACCCTGGAAATACAGCTTCCCACGTATTCCAGCTCCTTTATAATGGATACTTCGCCCCCATGTAAATTTCCCCATTCAGGTCTGCTCTGTTGTGCCTGTACTGCTAATCCCCACATCTACCATGTGCTGCATGGCAGAATAGAACAGGTTGTATTGCATGGCGAAACATCCATAGTGAAATCCTGGATGACCAAAAAGAGCTTCCTGCTCAGTGAGGGAGGGCCCCACCTCCACTTAAAGGAAATAAATAAATAATAATTATATATATATATATATATATATATATATATATATATATATATATATATATATACACACACACACACTCTCACACATTTATTTTCTTCTTTATTGGGGGGACACCCCTTTTTTAAAATAACTTTTTGCACCCTATGCCTCACCCCTAAACCCTAAATTATACCCATACCACACTAAGCCTATACCTACCCACCCCTAAACCATAAAAATACCATTATGAATCTATACTCTTACTCACCTCTAAACCCTACAAATACCCTTACTGCCCTATACCCTTACCCCAAAATTCTAAGAATACTTTTACCACAAGGGTACCAATCTATATTTAATACAGACCCCAGGGGATGTCATCCCTGGGGACTAATAAGGCTCCGTGAGGAGGGCCCTTCTGCCCCTTCCCCATGTTATATTTGCCTCAGAGAGATGGGGTCCCAGGGGCTGAGACGGCTTGGGGGGCAGGGGGGCGGTTGTGCATTCCCCCCTTCCCTTTTTTTATTATTGTATTTGGCCTCAGGAGATGGGGTTTCTGGAGCCTATTAAGGATCAGGGAGAGGGGCTTCATACCCCTTTACCTTAAAAGTTGGCCTTTGCCCCTTTTTTTAAATTGGAGTTTGGACCCAGGGCATTGGGCAGTTAAGGCTTAGGGGAGGGGCTTCACGCCCCTTAATATGTAGGAGGTCCCAGGGGCTCAAAGGCCAACCTTACACTGCACACCCCAAAGGCTCTGTGTAGCATAAGATTGCAGACTACTTGGTTTGGGAACAGGGCCGTGTGCAGCGTGTGGTTGGCTGCCTGCCTGCAGGATGTTGGCTACAGGGTGTGGCCACAGGCCCTGTGGCCAACCCGCTGCCACACATGACCAAAGGCAGTGCACAGCGTGGGATTGTCTCCTCTTTGGTGGAGGGGGTGGTGTGTTGGTTGCAGAGCCAGGCTGCAGACCCTGGGGCCAACACCCCCACTGCGCCCGGGCAGGGGTTGGCTTTATGTATGGTAATAAATTATTACTTATATTAGACAGAACCCTAGAAATTCACTGAAGAACAAAGGTAAAATCAAAGTTAAAGTTAGATGTGAATAAAAGATCTGTTTAAAAAAAAAACTTGGAAATTCACTGAAGTATAGGCCCAGTAGAAGGACCCGGAGATGGCGCACGCCTGAATTTCTCGCTCCGGAGGGGCCGGCGAGAAAACGTTCGAAAGCGCGCCTTCTCCGGGCCTGTCGAGGTCCGAGCGGAGGGGCTGAGCCGGAGGAAGTGGCTGAGTGAGTGTGGGCCCTCGCGGCGACCCCGGAGAGTGCCGGGGGGTGAAATCGGCCCGTTGGCGAGCTCAGGGGCCGGAGGCCTGAGCACGCGGCCTCGTGTCGGGCCGCGATCCGACACGCCGTGAGGGCAGACGGAGCGGGGCGGCGGGGGACCCCGGACGAGTCCCCCTGTGGCTGCGGAAGTGCCGGAAGGGGCCCGAGAGCCCGAGAGTGGTTGCGCCCAGTCGGGGTGCGGCAAGGCAGCGCTCCTGGAGGTGGGTGGCCCCAGGAGAATACGGGAGCCGGCCCGCGATCGAGGTTGTGGCCCCGGGCGGGGCTGCGGACCGAGGCGGCTCGAGGGCGGTCGGCCCGAGGACAGCGGGGGACGCAGAGGAGTCCCCCCCGCTTTAGCGGAGTTGCCGGTTGGGGCCCGATGGCCCAACTGTAGACACGTTCTGTGGTGCTATTCTTGGACACGGGCGTGGCCCCCCTGAAAGGATTGGGGACGGCGCGAGGCCGAGAGAGAGAGTTGGAGCAACGCGACGCTGGGGTGACGGTGCGTCCCGGGAGCAAACCGCGAGGCTGTTTGATTGGAGGTGGAGCTCTGGGCCCTGGCAAACACGGAAGAAGCGGAGTGAGTAGAGGAAAACGTACCCTGGTGAACCCCTGTAGACTCTGGTGAGACTGTAGCGGGACTGATGGTCCGTTGGAGTTGGGTGCCGGAGTGGAGCGGCCCGGGTCCGCGCCGACCTGAGACCCCTGGGTGCTGTATTGGAGTCCGGGGCAGGTGGATCTAACTGACAGGAGCAAGCCAGCGGGGCAAAAGGATCAGTCGGTGGAACCGGTGAGTGGCGGATCACGCCCCGGGGGTGAGCGGTGCGTGGAATGCCCAGTAGATGGAATGGCGGACTCCCCCGGGCGCCCTGGAGAGCCGGAGACCCCTAAACGAGTAGGACTGTGAACAGTCCAAGGGGAATAGCCCCAGAGGGGTGACTTAGGGTGCCCAGAAGTGTCTTTGGTGCAGCAAGGAAAGCAAGTGGGAGGCAAAACTGAGCCACGAAGAAGGGTGACAGACGCGAGCCCACCACGTACTATAGAGCTCGGAGCTGAAGAGACTAGCGGCTAAACAGAAAGTGTCGGCGCGGAGCCCCCGGCGCCACGGCCCGAAAACAGCGGGTCCTGATAGGGTGCAGGGATCCAGCTGAGGATCAACCGGGAACAAAGGTGTGGCCAATGGTGAGTGGGGAGTGACATCCCGGAGAGGAACTATAGACACCGCTGGGGCCGCTGCCGGGACCCCTGGGGCGAGGCCCGCTGCCGGTCTGATGTCCCCCAAGAGCCGCCACAAGACCAGAATCATGGACACAGCGGCTCTGGCGGAGAGCGGGGAGCCGGGCACACAGGACCACACGCAGGTCAAAGTCCAGGATACTCTAGATAAAATACTCGGAGCGATTGAGGACACAAAAGCAACGTTGCAGCGGGAGATCAGCCAGGTCGCGGTTGAGGTGAGCCTACTGAGAGCGGACCACCACAAACTGGTAGACAGAGTCAAAGAGACAGAAACCGCACTGGCGGACATTGCACCAAAACAGAAAGACCTGGCGGCCGAAGTGACCTCCCTGGTTGACAGAGTGACGTGCCTCGAAAAGAGAGCTGAAGACGCGGAGGGGAGGAACAGAAGGAACAATGTACGCGTGGTGGGCCTCCCGGAGGGGGCCGAAGGGGCGAACATTGTTGGATTCCTGGAGAAGTGGTTCAGTACGACAGTGGCGCCTAGCAAGAGTTAAGACCGGAAGGACGATTTCCAGTGCATACCCAGTATACCGGGGAACTAGGCAGGGCTGCCCCTTATCCCCACTGCTGTTTGCCCTGGCAATTGAGCCCCTGGCATCGCAGTTGCGGTGTGAAGGCATGGGCAAGGGAATCCCTTGGGGTCCGACTGAGCATATCGTTTCTCTGTATGCTGATGATATACTTCTCTACCTGAGGGACGGGACAAGAGGACTCACGTGGGCACTGGGGATACTGGAAGACTTCGGAAGCTTATCCGGACTCGACTTAATCGGAGGAAAACATTTGTGTTCCCCGTGCTGTCAGGCAGCGCGTGCCCTGATGCGTGCCCAGCGGATGTAAACTGGGCCCCGCGGACTTTTAAATACCTGGGCATACAAATATTTCACGAATTGAGCGACCTTAGAGACGGCAATCTTGGCAGGACACTCAGATCCCTGCGCTCCTCGGTGGGGTTCTGGAGATCATTGAAACTAACAATAATGGCCAGAGTGGCGCTCTCAAAAATGATTATGCTTCCACGCCTCCTCCACTACTTTGCTAACTTACCCCTACAGGTCCCCTCTGCATGGTTCCGAGAGCTGAATGCTCTGCTCAGAGAGCTGATATGGGATGAGGGTCGCAGGAGAACGGCGCTCTCGACCACCTGTAGACCGACACACCTGGGGGGTCTGGGTGCCCCTGACTTCGAGGCTTATTACTTGGCATCCCAGCTACAATGGGTGGCCGGCTTGCTGGCGGGCAGTGGACAGCTGGACCTGGCTACCGCACACGGAGTAATAGATACAGCTCGGATAGCAGCAAGTATGGCAGGCAGGAAGATTGCCCCCATAAGAGACAACATAATGTGCAATGTGGCGATGAAATGCTGGAAACGGTGCGAGAAAAGGACTGGGGTGGGGCCACCGTACTCTCCTGCTCTGCCGCTGGCGACCGTCGCTCTGGACCAGGGAGTGGGGGAGCGAAGGGGGCTGGGATTGGGACCATGGACGAGAGCAGGGATGGTGACAGTGGGGGGGCTATTCAGAGAGGGGGTGTTGAGGAGCTTCGCTGATGGGGGGCGGGGGAGTGCCGCAAGGACAATTTTTACTCTTCAGAAGGCTGGTGCACACCCTGAAAGATCATTGGGACACGATCAACGCGGAACCCACTGTCCACGGGGTGTTGCACCTCCTGTTGACAGCAGGAGAGGAACCACACTTGATTGCAAAAATATACCGGGCCCAAAAAGAGGCAGCTGTGGACCCCCTGCATTCCCTAAGAGAAAAATGGGTGAAGACAGTTGGGCGGGATCTGTCTGAGTCAGAGTGGACCAGAGCACTAGCTTATCCTAGGATGATCTCACGCAACACAAGGCTGAGATACATCCAATACAACTACCTACACAGAACATACCTCACTCCTCAACGGCTGCACCGCATATATGGGGGGGTGCCCAGGACATGCCCCAGATGTGGGGACGGTGAGGCCGACTTTGATCATATGATTTTGGGATGCACGATGCTCCAGAGGGGCTGGGGCGCGATGATGGCAATCCTCACGGAGCTGTTCGGGACAGAGCTCCGGCCAACCCCCGCCATGTGTCTATTGGGCCTTAGATCCGGCGTCAAATGGAGCAGGGTTGGGGGTCGCTTCCTTGACCTGTCCCTAGCCCTATATAAAAGACTGATTACGAAGGGCTGGAAGTCTCCCGCACACCCATCTCTGACAGAATGGAGAAGCGATGTCACAAGATGGTCCAGGGCTGAGCTGCAGGTCCTTAAAGCCGAAGAGGCCAGGGGAGTTCGCCAGACCCCCATCGCCTCGGAGTGGGAAAACCTAGTGACAAACTGGGACGACCTAACGAAGAGACCAATAGCACCGGAGGGGGTGGGATGAGCTAGCTGAAATGGCCAACAGATATGATCGTAGGGGAAGGTCCCTGTAACCATGACGGGAGGAATACTAGGCGCCCTGCCAGGCCGGATGCGGAGAGAGAGAGAGTACGGGGGGACAGGACACAATAACTACAAAGATAGAGGAGGGAAGGGAGCGGAACATAGGCCACCCCTACATAACAAGAAACGCCCTGATAATCCTCCCTTTTAGAAATTAAGCAGCTCCACCCACATAAGCCAATAAGTTTATTTACAGTTTGAAGTTGAGTTAAGTCTGTTATAAGGTCACAAAATACAAAAGGTAACAAGGGGCACTGAAAGAACTGACACCATAAAAACGGTCTGAATAAGAGCTGGAAACAATGATGTATAAATATTATAATATTATTGAAATGAACAGGTAATTGTGAAACACATTGCAAGCAAGGCAAAACAGAGATGCGGCTCAGTTAGTAGAAATGTACAATAAAGACAAAATGTTACTGTAAATAGACCTACATATGTAAAACAGCAAACAGTTAATAAAAATATATTTGAAAAAAAAAAAAAGTATAGGCCCAGTATACAGGTGTCTGGAAATGTTCAGTAACAAAGTAATGTTTTAAATTTAAAAAAATCGCAGAAATTGACCAGTTATAGCTATCCCAAGTAACTAGAACTCGTGCCCTAAGGTAACTAAAACTCATGCCCAATCAGGCACTGCTAATTCATGACATCTAATATGACATAATTGACTTTTTTCCCCACAAGCTTTATTGTATTTTTCAATGCAGCCAACATCATACAATTTCTTGGACATATTAATTGTCCATCATCTACCAGTGTACGCATAGCAGTATAATTACATCCACAATAAAGTAAGTTAATCGTCATAAGTAATGTCGGCATAACATAATAAACAACTAGCCCCATCCTCACTATTCCCCATGTCCCCACAACTGTTCTGAATCACCAATTACACTATAACAGGTGTTTCAAGACTAGGTCTTGAGGTCTGCACATAGGCGTATGAAGAGTTATTAAAATAACTATGTTTACATACTTCAGTATTCTCTGTGTGATTTGGCACTGGCTAGAACACACACAGTTAGATAATATGGTCAACTATGTCATGAATGTCACGCGTATGGAGTGGGTTTGTGATAGTAGTAACACTTGCCACTAAGATTGCGTATCACTCATTGTGGTCCATGTCAGATTCATCAGTTAACCCTTAAACCACTCCAATAACATATCCCATTCTAAAGAAATTTGAGTTTTTCGTAAACCTCTGTATTCTTCCCTACATAGCGCTGCACTCTCTGCCAGCCCACATTTAGCGAGTTCTTCGTGACAGTGTAACACCAGCGGTGCAACCGGGGATTTCCAATGTCTCGTTATTAGTCGTTTAGCCAATGGTAGGACAAGGTCCGTAAAGAGTGTTGGTTTTTGTTTTTTGGGGATAGGGGTATAAGCCCAGTATACAATTGTCTGCTTGTTGCCAGTGGCGATGCCCTGTAAGGTCTACGAGAGACCGCACAATGTCTGTTCAATACCCAGACAACGCCTGACAGCTCCACAGTGTGTGTAGTAAATCCGCATCTACCATATGGCAGCGGGGACACTCCGCTGCAGCCCCAGGAAACATTTTGTTAATTCTACACAGAGTTAGATATGCGCTGTATATTATAGAGAATTGGATAAATTTGAATGTAGAGTTGCGGGAAACCTTCCTCGCAGATTCCAGCAGAAACCCCCATTCCTTTTCTGTGAAGTTCTGTGTTAAATCTGTCTCCCATATGATCTGTAAAGTCTCCAGGGGAATGTGCTTGTAGTCCCCAATACAACCAGCGTACCAAATGCCTGCCATGCCCCATGGTGTGTAGAGCCTTCAAGAGTTCAATATTCTCAGGCTCCCTCCCATCTGGTGCCCAGAGTTGCTTAACATAATGCAATAAACTTGTGTTAAGAATAAGGTGTCGGGTAACCCATGCATATGTACAAAATCAGCAGGTGTCATTAGTATTCTCTCCGAGAAAAACGCAGTGTGTCAGCATTTCTTCCCGCTCCCATGTGCTTAAGTGCCTCGCTGTTAGTGTTCCCTGGGTCAATGGGAGCCCGTGCAATGCTACATTCAATACATATGGCAGGTCAGCCCTCATTAGGATGATTCACCTAGATTCTATTCTTCGTAGGTTCAATTCTCTGTTGCCTCCAGGGGGCTTCTTCATCACATTTTGGATCCCATAAAAGCTCCTATTGGATGCTTCCCATCATGCATTTCCCAAGAGGTGTTTGGACCTAATGTAGGGGAGGTCTCTGTTCTGTATTGCTCACAAATGTTGAAGAATCCAGAGTTTCAGTTTATTAACTATGCTACCCACATATCTCTTTCTGCAGGAGACATATACCACAAACATTGTCTCACATATGTTCCTTAATGTTCCTGAACATTCCCTTCTGTGTTGCAAAGCCTGCCTTGTTCAGAGCATGTGGCAGGCTTTACATCTTTGACATTTCCAGAAGCCCTTAGTGTCTGTCAGCCAACTTGACGTCCCAGACCTCCCAATATTTTCTGGTGTCATATAACTATTAGTCAATCTATTCCCCATTGAGGTTTTTTTATTTAATGCCTACATGTGTGGCAGGGGGGGGGTTGGGGTTTGGGGTAGTGAAGTGGAAGGGGGAAGAGAGAGAGAGAGATATGTATATATATTTTGTTCCCCTTGCTGTGGTGTTTGTTTTTAAAATGGCAGGCAGCAGTGTCAAGTGATGACGACTTCAGGCACGTAGGCCATTTTCATCCTTCTGCAGAGAGGCAGGCTTATGCATTTGGGGGCCCTAACAGCACCCGCCCTTTCCAGGAAGGCAGCTTTTTAGACTTCCAACCACATTTGTGTGCACCTGTCTCTCTGGCTGTGTCATGAGCTCTCTGAGATTTGCATACTCTTGGGTGCTTCCACTCACCCCTTGTTTCCGTGACCCGCTCCCTGAGGAGCAGGCTCCACTGGGCCTCAACATGATGTGACAAGGTGCTGCTGGATCTCATGGAACGGAAACACTGGTAGGTCCCAAGCATTTAGATGCTTTTGGAACCCAGGAAATGGATGCATTTGTGGTACACTGATCTGTGTGGATGAAACTACTTCTAATTTTGCAGCGTGAATCTTTTCTGGATTCACATGCTGTGCATTGTTCTGCCATCTAGTGGTTGGGTCCAGAATTTCTACTATGCCATTAAATTCTAAGTCCATCTTCTTTTTCTACTGTTTGTTGGTGGGCATCAATGAAACCTCCATTTTGTGTCTCCTTGTAACGTTGTCGTACTATCTCTGGATTTTCCCACCTTAAGTCGCCATCTTCATATTCTATTTTTTCCGCTGTTGGGTCTGAATGTTTTTTGCAGAAACCTCTCCAACTCAAGGGAAAACTTTGAAGAAGTAATGGAAAATTTTGGCAAGAACGTTATCAAAGCTTGAGAACATCATCAACAGTGAGCAGACCATAGACGAAGTAAGAGTGAGCAAGATTTTAATGTTTTAATTTTTTATTTTGACGGATTGCTGAGAATGCCCGGACGGGAAACTCCCGCATGGCATGATGGAGAAACCACCATTCCAATTCTGCCGAAATTGCCATTACAAATATGCACAGATGGACAAGCATCCAGTGTGTAATCTCGGTCTTACACTAGGCCACCAGAGTGAAGATTGTAACATCTGCTCCGTGTTTCCTCCGAAATCGCAGAGGGTGAGAGCGAAACAAAGAATGGCTCATCACACATTACAAGGCCAAAAATCTACACCATCCCTTAAAGATCTAGGACTTTCAAGTGACGGTGAGGAAAATGTCGCTGAGGATGCAGAAAGAGAAACCCAGAGGGTGATAGGAAGATCATGCCAAAGAAGGGCCGAAAAGAGATCAGAGTCAGTGACCTCCGCTGAGGCTCCAGAGTCGAAGATATCAGACTTGTGTGCACAGTAGGGAGCCTCGGCGTCGTAATGCTCGCCGTTGCAGGCACGTTCCACAAAAGGGAGTCCCACGGAGCCCTCAAGAGGGGTCTCTGGAGGAGAAAAAACTCCAAAAAAGCATGCTTTGTCAAAAGACAAAAATGCAAAGTAAGCTTCGTCGTCGAAAGGCTTTGAACCACAGATGGTTCACCGAAGCTCAGTTTGAGCAGTTGGCGAATGAGATTTCAACGTCAAAGAGGAAACACTTGAAGAGTGGGACCTCGAAATCCAAAAGAATAAAAAGAGGCCGAAATGGCCTCATTGATACAAAAGAGAAAAGGAGTTCGACGAAAGCCTAAAGGGGTTCAGGATCCCATAAAGGGCGTCAATGTTGAAGATGATTTCGGAGCTAGAAGTAGAGGAAATTCAACCTCCTCTAACACTGGAGCTTCAAGAAGAAGAAATATTTTATGAGGAAGAGGAGGAACAAGTAATGTATCAACCTTTAGAGGAAGGTGAATATATGGAAACACAATGGGAAGATGTTGAGGGGGAGTTACCCGAGGAGGAAGTTCTGATTTATCCATCAGAACCCTAACCCCCAGATGATATTGACATGTATAACAGTCATTAAAAATGCAGCAGAAAAGTTTAATGTTCAACTGGAGGAGGATAAACCCCAGTCATGTTCCCTTTTAGAGACACTGCAGCCAAGCCAGGCAAGAAACCAATATCTGCCCATGCTACAAAGTATTCTCGATCAAGGTAGAGAAAACTTTAAAGAACTAGTTACTTGTAGGGCAGGTACTAGCCTTCGGAATGATGTCAGCACCATGTATTTTCACAAAGTGTCTAGCTTCAATAGCAGCACATCTCAGATGAATACATGTATATCCATACCTAGATGGTTAGTTAGTAAAAATGCAAACAGGACATTCCATTGGTGATGAAAATGCTGTACACTCTAGGTTTCTCTTGAAACATAGAGGAGTCATCTCCAGAATGAGAACTGGAGAATAGTTTCTTGGGAGCAAGATTTAATTTAATTCAATTCATAGGAAGACGTTCCCCAACGAGAAGAGTACCTAGTCTCTTCTGAAGGAGATTCTCCTCTGTCGGAATGGGCAATTTCTAATAGCGAGGACTTTGGGGAAATTATTGGGAAAGATGGCATCATGCATTCCCTTGATCCCATATGTGAGTCTGCATATGAGACCGATCAAGGAGTGGCTTCAAAATCAATGGTCTCAATTGACAGGGAGTTGGGAAGATCTAGTGGCTGTAAGCAGAAGGTTCAGGAGGAGATTGTGTGGTTCAACAGAGAAAACATTATACAGGGAAGGCCATTTCTGCAACCAACTCCTTCAGTAATGATAACCACAGACTTCTCACATATAGGTTGGGGAGCTCACATGGACTCTCTGAAAATACAAGGAATCCGGATGAATCAGGAGGGTGGTACAACACATCAACGTCCTGGAGTTAAAGACTGTTTTTCTAGCATTACAAGAACATCTTCAAGGGAAGACAATATTAGTTCAAACATACAATACAGCAGCCATGTTTTACATCAACAAATAAGGGAGGACTCACTCTCCACCCCTCAAGGTTAGCGTAGCAACTCTGGAAATGAGCAATTCAGAGGAACGTGGAGATTGAAGCGATGCATCTGCCAGGGAAAGACAATTGTGAGGCAGACAGACTGACTGAGCAGGAAGGCCTCATGCTTTCACGAATGGGAGCTCAATCAAAATGTGGTGCAAAACATCTTCCAAAAGTGGGGTACTCCAGCAATAGATCTGTTTGCAACATCTTGGAATGCAAAATGCCAAAACTTTGCCTCCAGGCGCCACACCTGCAGTCGCTGGGGAATGCCCTTTCAATCAACTGGTCAGGGACATTTCCATGCGCTTTTCCCCCAATTCCACTGTTACACATGGTCATCAACGAATGCAAAAGGAGTCACATGACCTTGATTTTAATTGCTCCGCAATGTGCAAGACAGACTTGGAACTCAGAGATAGTACAATTACCTCAAGGAACCTTTCAAACATTACCAAAACTACAAGATCTGCTGTCAATGGAAAACGGAAAGGTACTGCACCCAGAACCAGAATATTTCAAACTAACGGCATAGCTCCTAAAGACTTGAAATTCAGACACATGAGTTTGCTGTAAAAAACAATGGCAGTATTAAGGGAAGCTAGAAAGCCAATAACTAGAAAATATATGGCAAAATGGAAAAGATTTTCACTTTGGTATGACAGTGTTAAAATATTTAACCCAACTTTCACAAGAGGGCTTACATATGTATCTTGAAAAGTTTATCAGCCTGCACTAGTGGCCTGTACAAGAGGTCACATGCAAAGGTGTTTTTTCACAGCAATGTGGGTAAAAATATTCTTACAGGGTGCCAAGAGGATGGCACCACCAAGAAGGGTACCAGTACCCATATGGAACCTAAATTTAGTTCTTACACAACTCAAGAAAGAACCCTTTGAGCCATTACACAAAGCTACTTTACAGGTGCTAACTCTGAAGACCTTGTTCTTAGTAGCTATTACTTCCCTATGCAGGGTTAATGAGTTACAGTCACTCACAATTCATGAATCCTACTTTCAAATTCACAAAGACAGAATTGTCATGAGAACAGATCCACAATTTATACCAAAGGTGGTTTCACAGGTTCACATTAACCAATCTATTCAAGTTCCAAGTTTCTTTCAAAATCCAAAGATACAAGCTGAAAGAACATTGCACAAATTGGATGCAAGATGCTCCATTACGTATTATATTGAAAAGACAAAACCTTTCGTGAAAACTCAGCGATTGTTTGCATCTTTCTCTAAAAGCTACTTCGGGAAACCAGTTACAAAGATCACAATTGCAACATGGATTGCACAAATAATTCATTAATGTCACAGTAATGCAGGTCAAGAATTACCAATAGCACCTGGAGCACACTCAACAAGGAAAAAGGGTGCAACCATTGTTTTTATGTCAAACACATTTACAAAGCATTATTGCATTGGCATTCAAATGAACTAGGAAGCTGAGGTTGGACAAAAGGTGCTGAACATCTGTTTATAAGTCAATAACCAACGTCAGCCCAGCTACTACAGTAATTAATACTGCTTTAAAATCAATGTACAGCATGTGAATCCAGAAAAGATTCATGCTGCAAAACGTAACGTTTCTTACCTTTAGGTGTAGTTTTGCAACTTGAGGAATTGTTTGTATTCATAAGCAACCCACCTATGTCCATCAAGAAGATCGAAGAAGTGGAAAAAAAGAGAATCTGAAGATGGTGACCTAAGGTGGGACCATCGGAGGAAGAACAATGACGTCACATGGAGGCACCAAATGGAGGTTCCGTTGACGCCCACCATCAAAAACAGTAGAAAAAGAAAATGGAACCAATATTTAATGAAAGAGTAGAAATTCTGGACCCAACCAATAGAAGGCGAAATAATGCACTCTTCAAGCTGCAAAGTTGCACCTACAGGTAAGAAACTTTACATTTGTGTGGCTCCTGTAGGGTTTGTCTGACCATAGGATGCACAACATGTTCTGCTGTGTTCTCAGTCTGCTGTTGATGTCCTCTTTATTTGCTCACTCCAACAACCTCCATCACCTGGGCTCACAACCCACTTAAGTATTCTTAGAGGAAAGGGCCTAGAGAAATATGAGCAGTTGGCATATAATGACCGTTTATTGCCAGTGGTTCTGTTACAAAAGGATCTAGGGAGGCATGAGTAGCACCCCTTCTGATGTTACCATCTTGTCCTGAAATGTGTCAGTTAATTATGCTGTTCATTTTTTGCTCTTGACATGCCTCCCTAATGATGGCTCCTTGTGAGTTTAATTAGAATAGTACCATCATGTTACTATTTCCAGTGCTTGGAAGCTACAAAAGTATGGCATTGAGCTCTATTTAAAAACAAATTGTTGTTCGGGTGCAGCTATCAATAGTGCAGTAGTTGCATTGGCACCGGAGCTGAGGGATCCCATAGGATTGATGCAACCCAATTAATGCTGTTTTTTGTTATCAAATGAAGGGATTCCATGTCCCTTGATTTCATTAGAACCCAGATCAACCTTTCAATGCTACTCATTGTTATGTTTTGAATGTTTACGGACCTTATCTCTGGCATCCTGATTGCTAGATGGCCAAAGCAGGGTGACTTGGAGTGTGCAATCAGCCCATCCTACAAATCTAGATCTTTCTATTCCACGCCCTCTTTCCTTGTGTGGAGCCTAGTCCAAGGGGTTCATTAGGCTCGGCAATCACTCCACTCATCACTCGGGTACTAGTGCTGACGTCCCGTAGGCCTGTCGGTGTGCCCTCACTCCTGAAGATACTGTTCTTGGGCAGCCCCATGTCTGTGATTCTCAAAGGTCTCCCACTGGATGCTGGTCTTAGAAACACTACATGCCTGTTGATGCCACCTATGATCCCGTAGCATCAGACTTTCACTGTTCTGCAGTGCTGTGACAGAGCAGGTCACATGGAGGCTAACTACACTTGCTTGAAACCCATCTGTTCATGTGCAATGCCTCTTGCACCAAGCAAGGGCCCCCAAGCAGTTGATTCACTTTTATTATAGATGTTGAACCACAAGACCAAAGCCGTGCAGGAGGTAGTTGGCTGCATTGATATGTAAGAGATCACAAAAGTACACCAAACAAACCATGGGGCTCTTCCCCTGAGTATTCAGCTTCAAGGAAATAAATAGGCCATGTATGAAATATACTACTATAATAGGAATTGTCTCTAGGTGCTGGCTTCTTGGAATCATTAATCAACATAGAGGTGTTGGAAGCAACGAATTGTAAATTTCACTTAAAATTAGACAATATATCATGAGTTAATGTTATCTGTGAGGTTATAAGCAGTGTATGGTGGGGTTGAAATTTATAGTTGGCTAAGTAAACTATAATTGGTGAACCTCAGTGATTTTGTTTTTTCTTTTTTCATTTTTAAACAGTAGTTTTAATCTTATTTCAACACCTAAATACAACTTCACTTTAACCTTTGCTTTTTTCATCCAATTTCTAAGGGTTTTTGTTTACTTCAATTAAGATCTTATTACCATACTAAATGATAACATTGTTGTAGCCCTTGTGTTTTTTTTCCAATTAAGTTCTCTTTTTGTTCTTATCATATTCAGACAGATCCTCCGCTGTGCAATACCTTTGACTGTGTGCACCAGAGGTTGCAACAACCCCCTAAGGCTGGCCAACCCTAAGCCGCCCGTCCCCCCCTCCCACCTTTATTTTTTTTCAATATTTTTTGGGAACCGTGGTACTCCCACATTATCTTCCACTCGAGGTTTGCCCCCAAAGAGCCACAGTACCATACAAGTTTACTTTAGCAGCCTAATTTCTAAACTTTTTCAGGACACGATGAACAGCATAGTGGAGTTAGGAATGGCAAGTTGTATGTTTCACTTACAGTTTGACAGTATGTCACAAGCGATGTATTATTTGAGGTCATAAGCAGTGCTTGGTGGGGATGTAAGTTATAGTTATTTGACAAAACTATAACTGGGATATTTCAGTGGTTTGGGGGGTTTTCTTAAACCATAGTTTTTAATCTCATTTCAACACCTTAGTATAGCGCCACTTTAACCCTTATTTTTTTCTGTGAATTTCTAAGGGTTTTTTTAACGCAAGTTACAGTCTCAGCACCTCCTTGAACTATAATTTCACTTGAATTTTTTTTTATTGTGAATGAATTTCTGAGTTTTTTTTTTTTTTTTTTTAAATCATTCTCAATTGGCTCAGCACCCAACTCTGCATGGGTAGCAGACCCGACTACACACAAAGGTTGTCGACCTAAATGTTACTATTTAAAAATTAGGGATAGAGAGGATGTGTCATCTAATGTAGAAAGTTGATGTTGTACATGTGCAGACTTCTCTCTAGCTATTTGTAGCCCCTAAATCATTATGCCTCAAATTACTAAAACCCCTTACCTCCCCTCACATTTTTTACCTGCTGGTTTCATACATGAATTAACGTGTCCATTGCTCATTTATTTCTGGTTTCTCCTCAGGAACAGCTTTAAATTCCATAGCTCCTATTCCAACAAAATGGCATTCAGGACTGCCTCATTTTTGTCTTGTAAACAAAACGCTAGTACTGTAGTTATTCATTAGAACTTTTATCTCTAGGGAGTTAACTAGCAGACTGCTGCTGGTGTTAGAAGCACATTTCACTCTGTCAGTCAGATTGTTAAGAACTCATAAAAATGTGTCCTGATTGTAGTTTCTGGAGCACTAACCATAATTTCTGTGGCAAGACACCCATCATTTTGCTCATTTACTGAACTATCCTTCATAGGAAATACTTTCAGTTTTACTGCTTTGATTCCATCAAGCTGATCTTGAGTGACATCAAATAGGCAACGTTGTTCTCAGTCGTGGCTCGCGGAAGGGGCAGCATGCGGAGGGAGGGGCAGGGAGGGGTGAGCAGGGGGCCAGGTCCCGTGGGAATAAAAATTAAATAAAAAAAAATAATAAGAAACACTTACCTTGCTCTCCTCAGCAGGCACAGGGTCCCAGCCTGCCCTGCGGTCAATCTTTAGGATTGGCTGGGAGCGCCCAGCCAGGTTGCTCCCAGGCAGACTGGGAGCCTGTGCATCCTCTCTCCAGCCCGGCAACTGTGTTGCTGGGCTGGAGAGAGCCTACAGTGCATGTATGTTTGGCCGGCCCAAGACGCACTCCCCCTCACTGCTCGTCACCTCTGTGGCCCGCCCCTTTACAAGGAAGCAATAATAAACACTGTTTATATAGTTTTCTTGTAAAGGTTTTGCAGTTGCCGCTGCTGGCGGGAGGGGGACACTCCTCCTCCCTAATGGAGGAGCCGCCCCTGGTTATGTTCTGCAAGGTTCTTTATCAGAACCTCTATTAGAATCTTGAAGTAGAACCTTGTTGGTGTCATTCCGGCATTGATCTTGTGCTTGAGGAGGTTCTGCGGAGCTGGGATTGACATTAGGAGTGGCCGTGTGCTGTCTGTCAGAGTATAATAAAAGAACTTGGACTGCACCATTTCTTCTCTGTGTTGCTTCTCACAACACGTTTTTGGTGACACAGGGTACTTTACCCACTCCTTTAAGATAGCACCGGTACGACTGTGCTTTATTTTTGAAGATCTTCTATATAGTGTTTAAAGGCAGGTGAGTGACTCGCAAGTTTTCCCCAATTTTCATCTCAACAAGGGTGGCAGCTCAGTGACTCCTCTGGGACATTTTCACTAATTTGGAATGGGGCTGCGCTCATTTTCATCTACCCTCCCTAACTGCCAGTGCGCGCTCAGGACTGTTGCATGCTGTGGCGGCTCACCAAACCTCCATTGCTCTACTCTAAGGCTTGCGTTGAGCGCCACGCTCTGACTGTTCTTCTTGGTTCCTGGAGCACACACTGACAAGTTTTGATACACGTTTGATCGCCATAGAGTTCACGTTGACCACATACAGTGGCCATCATTTGAGAAAAGACTCTACGTTAAAATTAATACTTATTACTGTGCTAGTGATATTTATATACAGCAAAAGGAACTCTTCCTGTTTTGACAGTTGCCTGTCTTTGACTTTCAGCTACAGGCGCACTTTTATTTCACATAATTTGCCTGTATTTGACTTTAAGTGACGGGCACGCTTCCATTTCATATCAATTGCCTGTCTTTACCTTTCAGCGACAGGTACGCTTCCATTTCATGTCAGTTGTCTGTCTTTACCTTTCAGCAACAGGCACGCTTTTATTTCATGTCAGTCACCTGTTGTGGTATTTCAGCAACAGCCACACTTTTTCATGGACCAGCTTAGCTGGTGACCATCTTTGTAGAGTGGTAGATGCATATTTAGTGACAGGCACGCTGTCCTACCTGCACGTTTTGCTTGTCTAGCGCATAGGCACATTTTGGTGGCATTCATATTTTTACACCTCCCTGTTCTTTAAATTGTCCTGTGATAACCTTATCACAGTAGCACATTTGTACTTGGTATATTTCATATAGTCTTCCAATGTGCAAAATACCAATATTCTCACACCGTTTATAGCGGAACCAGGAGTTCAAAAATGTCAATGGAAACAATGGTATGGGAATTTTGACAGCTTTTTGATAGCTACGATGGAGACAAATTCATTGCAAGAAGGAAGTTTGCATTACTGTATACCTGCCTGGGTGCAGAAGGGCAAGACATATTTAACCATCTACCTGCAACTGATCCTCCTCTTGAGACAGAGTGGGATACCTACGTCGAAGCTGTCAACAGACTTAGGAAATCATTTCAAGGATGATACCAGCACAATAATAATGGTGCAGGTTTTTCCTAGAAGACAAGCTCAGTTTGAGTCCATTGATGCTTTCCTTGCAGAATTAAGAATCCTGGCCTCTTCTTGTGAGTTTGATGGCCATTTGGGCAACTATTTCAGGGATCAAACCATGGTTAATTGCCACAGCAAGCACATTCAAGAGAAACGTTTGTGCTGTCATAACCCTAACCTACATGAGACTTTAGAAATAGCCAGGGCTACTGAAATAACGGTACAGGCATCTAAAGAACTAAAGTGCAAAGGAACTGGTCGTGTTTGAGCAAGTAAATACTGTGACCTCAAAACCTAAGTCAACTTACAGTGCGATAAAAGACAAACGGAAAGGAGGGAAGTCACCAAGTAATTCCAATGTCTGCTCTAGGTGTTATTCTAGCACTCATTTTGCTAATGCCAAGATTTGCCCTGCCAGTAGGAAAACCTGTTTAAAATCTAGAAAAGTGAGCATTTGGCAAGAATTTGCAAAAATGTTCAGAAGATTGCATTCCCAAGGACAATGAGAGCACAGGAAGTCAAGGTGACTCAGTGGAGGAAGAATTGGACAGCAGAGTCTCTCCTTTCTACTTTCCATTAAAACGGTGGAGACAAGCAAAATATCATCCAAGGGAGGTGACCCTGTTTGTGAGATAGGCATTGGCAAAGTCAAATTAAAGATTACTGTGGGCTCAGGGTCACCAATCACTACCATCACTGATACTTTATACTGTGCGGAATGGGGGTTAAATTGCATCAGTACTGTAGTGCTTGGAGGACACAGCATTGATTTGATCGGTGACTTTATAGATACTGTTGCCTTTTTAAAATAAGAGCCATTTCTACGAAAATATATGTTGCAAGAAAAGGTTACAATATATTGGCATGAGAGACCAGGTGCATTTGGTATGGGTTTGAGGACTGGCATTGACTGTCCCATTTAATTTGTCGTACCTGTCACACCTCAGTTGTCTGTCACTAAGTTATTGGATAAACATACAACACTATTCGAAGACCGATTAGGGGTAGTCATGGGTTTTAAACATGAAGTTTTGCTCAAATAGAATGCTTTACCAGTCGTGCATAGAGTTAGGAATATTCCTTTACATGTTAGGAGCCAGTTAAAAGATCACTTAGCTAACCTGTGTTGGGAAAAAGTTATAGGACCTGTGGATTCATCTCAGTCCCCCATTGTCATAGCCAAAAAGAAGAATGGAGACATGAAGCTCTGTGTTGATCTAAGATAACTTTATAAAAATATTTTAGTGGATTGTTTCCACTTTGAGATTCATGAGATGTTGGCACAACTGGGTGGCACCAAAGATTTTTCCACCAAGGATCTGAGGGCAGCTTGCAATATAGGTAAGTCGTCCCTCTGGCAGGCCTTCCAGCCATAAGGCAGGTTGCACTATACTGCATGTGTGGGCATAGATGCACCAGCAATATGCCCCTACTGTATCCCTGCCAAACCTGGGACATAATAAGTGAACACATCAGCCATTATACATGCATGTGCTGGACACTTGCCAGTACAAGTTTCACAGCTACATGATGGCCACTCTGCACCCTGGGTTGTTTGGTATCAAACAACTCAGAATACTAAATCCAAACTGATACCAGTATTGTATTGCTTGCTAAATGTACCCAGGGGTCACCTTAGAGGTGCCCCCTGCAAAAACGAACTACCCTGGCATGGTTCCTGGGCAGACACAGCCACCCTGCCACCACCGGACAGGACTCTGGAACATTAGGGTTAGAGCCTGTGCTTTCTGTATCCAGAGAACAAAGCTTTCCCTGGGCAGAGGTGTTACACCTTTTCCCCCAGGAATGTGCACAGCCCTGCCTATGAGCTTCAAGGGGCTAGCCACCCTTGAAACTCGACCCCAGCCCTGCCGCTAACAGCAGATGGTTGTCCCTTTTTCAAACCCCCACTTTTGGTGGGAGCAACGGCAGGAAAATGCACAAAGGGCAGGAGGAGTGGCCACCTCCAGCTTGCACCATCCCTAAGGTGTTGCGTGCAAGGTGATCTCTCCCTTTCATTTTCCTTCATCTTGCATGGTAGGAAAATAGCCTGTCAGGGATAGGAAAGTGACCTCTGCCCACAGGAAGTAGCCACCCTAAGGTAGATGACCTATTGGTCATTACTACGTACTCACCTAAACGCCCACTCAATGCAGTATTTAGCGGGCACCCCTAGACCTGCAGATTAGATTCCAGGGACAGAAGAAAACCAGCAGCAAAGAAGACCAAGGATCGAGCCATGTATTCCTGCTGCACAAAGGAAAAGGCACCAAACCCTGCCTGCTGCACCCAGGATTCGACATTGCCACTGAGGGGTTGCTTGGACATCGGACAGAGTCTAAAAATCCCCAGAAGATCTCCACTCTTCTAAAGATCACCGAAGATCTTCCTCCACAGTGAAGGCATCCCTCTCCTGCAACAAAGACCCAAAGACCAATGAAGTTTAGTTCACTCACCGGCTGCTGACCAAGGAACTGGACGCTGTGGCCAGACCACATTTCACCCAACGGACCATGAGGATAAAACCTGCAAGTGTGCCAGGTTTGGTGGTACTGCGACCTCCAGTGGCTGAACAGTGCAATAGCGTGGGGTACGGGTCACTCAACATTGAACACCAAAAAGAAAAGTCCACTCCAGACTCCAAGAGGACCAGACTCAGTCGTTGGACTTCAAAAACCACCAGAACCACCCACCAGAGTGGCCCTGCTGACCTGCAAAACGACCATCGAAGTGTCATGCTTCTTGCTTCCAAGGGCACCTTTGCGCACAGCTCCTGGCTCACCTATCAGCTCTGCACCCGGCCTCCCTGGGCCCTGCACCAGAAAACCAGCTCTGCTCAAAGGGCCCCCAGCCCCTTGCAACATCTACACTCCAAGGGGGCCCACTGGACTCACCTTAAAGTCCACCTGTGCATTGCTTTTCCAAGTGTTCCCCCACAGTGGTCCTGCACCAACTCCAAGGACTCTTACTGCCAAAACCGGGAAGCGCCCGAACTCCTCTGGCTGGCCAACAGGACTGCTTGATGACCTCGACCTATATGCAAAAGGAGACATTGGTGAACGCATTGCCTGATTTTATATGTATTTTTAAAGTTTTCTCCCATTGATTCCTATGGTGGGTAAGTACGCAGAAATAGACTATTTTTGCTAAACTTTGAAAAATTATGACTTAAAAAATTATTGCCCGATTTTGATCAACTTGGTCTTAAATTTTTTAAATTAAAATCTGAAGTATTTTTGTAAATTGGTGTGGAGTTGTTCCTTTGTGTGTCTTGCTTTATTGATAATGTGAGTACAACACTTTTCCAAGATTGACTTAACTGCTCCACCAAGCTACCGTAAAAATTAGAGCATTAGATGATCCAATTTTTATCTCTGTAAACCAACATATGGTTGCCTGGACTCTCTCTGCTTAGTGTCCCTGGTTTTGCACCACTACATAGAGAGCCAGCCTCCTACAATGTCTTATCCGCAGGAGGCATCAAGCCGAAAGCTAATTTGGTAGGTGCGATCAAATGTAGTCCACAGCCTGCAGCTAAAGACCAATTGAGGTCATTTTTGGGCCTTTGTGAGTACTATTCCAGGTTCATAGAAAACTTTGTCTTTCAAACTGAACCACTCAGAAAACTCTTACACAAAGATGAAAAGTATGATGGGTGAACTGTGGAACGTGAGGCATTGGAAGGATTAGAGAAGCTTATTGTAGAGGCCCCTGCACTTAAATTGTTCAGGGATGATTTAATGTCCATTGTGACGGTGGACGCTACTGGGGTAGGGCTTGATGTTCTTTCCCAAATGGTTTATGGAGAGGAGAGTACAGTAGCTTTTGTTTCAAGGAGCATATCTCTGGCGGAACGGAACTACAGTACCATAGAAAGAGAAGTACTGGTATGTGTGTGGACAAGTAGGCATTTTGTGACGTACCTGTGGGGATGGATGTTTTCCCTCAATCCGAATCATAAACCCCTAGATTACCCACTATCTGAAAAAATGTGAACGAACCTAGACCTAGATTGGTAAGACTTCTAGCAAGAATGTATGATCTCAGTTTTGACGTCAAACACATTCCTGGAGCAAAAAACCTGCGGGCAGACTTCGCATCCAGATGCCCATTCAGTTGTAGTGAGGAGGTGCCAGGAGATGAAGAGGTTGAATGTGTGGTTGGCACAGCGGGTGGGATTGTGGCTACTGGTGAAGTGGTATAGTTCCAGCAATGAGAAGAATGTGCTATATGTGACAATTGCCAAATCATGTTAAAGAAATTCATCTTTGTTGGGCGGCCTCATGAAAGAAATGTGAGTGAAAACTTTAAACCTTATTGCAAGATCAAGGAGGAGTTGTTTATAGTGGATGAGTTGGTGCTGCGCAGAGGTCTTTTGATTCCTCCAAGTACCCTTATAGCAAGGTTGATAAAATTGGCACATTGGGGCATGTAGGAAGGACAAGCACCAAGAAAAGAGTACAGTTTTTATTGGTGGCCTAGTATGGTCAACGAAATTGAACTGATAGTTGGTAAGTGTAGTGGGTGTAGTCAGGCTGACAAATCCTCAGAGGTCTGTTGAACTCCCTTATGCCTGATTAAATTTCCTCATGACCCCTGGGAGAAGCTGGGCATGGACTTTGTGGGTCCAATGTACGATTTACCAGCTAATTTGAGATATGCACTGGTGGTTGTGGGCTACTTTTCTAAGTGGGTAGAATGCAAGTTTGTGAGGGAGAACAACACCATGGCTGTCATTGGGTTCCTCTCAGCATTTTTAGGAAAGAAGGTTTTCTCCAAACGTTAGTTACCAACAGTGGTGTGCAATTTAAGTCTGGGGCTATGCAAGTTTTTGTGAGTCGTCATGGTATTAAACATCTTTCTGTTGCTCTTTACAGCCCACGAAGGAACAAAATGGTGGAAAAAGTCAACAGAATGTTGAAGGAAACCACACAAGTGGCTTTGGCTTCTTGAGAAGATGTTTAGAAGTCTGTACAAGAGAGATTATGGAGCTACAGTAACACGTCACAGGTTTCCATGGGGTCTCCCCATTTTTCATGTTGAGAGGCAGGCACTCCTCTTGTGATATGTCTGCAGTTTGGGTACTGGACTAGACCAAGGCTGGTAAAAGGATACCGGGTATGGAGGCAGTGTATTACAAAGTAGAAGGCGGCCAAAGTAGTAGCAAAGTGAGACATGATGTTTTAAATAAAGTGAAGGACATACCATTTCAAGTGGGAGATGTGAAAAATAAGAGACCACATTGGCAGATAAAGAATGGTTCTCCATGTTTCCCAGTCACGTGTGTAGTAATGGTTTCCAGTTATGCCATTTTAGTAGAAAATGGGAAGTGGTGGAGCAAGAGGAATGTTGCCTTGGTCAAGAACAGGGATGGTGTGGTAGAGGCACCCACGGTGATCTCTAATGGGAGTGGTGAATGGTGGCTTGATGGTGAGTGTGGGAGGGGTGAAGAGGCTCTGAGGCCAGGGTCCAATTCGGGTTTAGGTATCCTGGGTGGCAGGGACTCCATCGTTATCCACGGTGAAGTGCCAAATTCCGTGGTTGGGGTGGGTGGCCCATAAAGGGGGTCCTCCAGTGTCCGTCAAGAAGCAGTATCTGACACCATTGAAACCTCAGTCTTCACCAGGAGGGAAGGCAGAAGAAATATTAATATGCCCAGATAATTGCAGAATTACATTCTAGAGTGATTTGATTATAGTTGTTTCTTTGTTTTACTTTGTATAATTGTTTTCATTAGAATTTGTAATATGTTTTGAACTTATTTAAGTTTTGTGTTCTTGCTATGTTCATGTTGCTCTTTTGATTGTATTTGCTCTCTCATTTGTATTTTCATTTTCCGTTTTCCTTTGTGTTCTTAAGGGGGAAGATGGTGTTATATTCTGCAAGGTTCTTTACCAGAACCTCTGTTAGAACCTTGAAATAGAATCTTGCTGGTGTCATTCCAGCGTTAATCTCACACTCGGGGAGTTTCTGCAGAGCTGGGACTGACGTTAGGAGCGGCCGTGTGCTGTCTGTCAGAGTACAGTAAAAGAACTTGGACTGCACCATTTCTTCTCCGTGTTGTTCCTCACAGCAAACGTGTGACATTAACAGTACTCTGGTGGCGATAGAGCCTGTTGTTATGGTTAGGTCACAGGTTCCACAAGAAAGGCATTTTTGGTTTCTTATTATATATATTTTTTAAATACAGCTGGAGCTCCCCCACCCTTGCCCAAAAGAATCACCCCCAAAAATCTGTCCGTCACTTGTTTGTAGTACCTTATTTGTTGGGGGTACTTAACATCCCCACTTTAAAATAATGCCCAGCTGTCACTGCTTGCAGGTGGGGTTGGTCATAGCTGCATAAACTGTGGGTAGCAACAGTCCAGCAGCGACTGTGGTTGGTGCAATTCTGATTTTAAAAACATTGTGGGCCTAGCACTTTTTTAAATGTTATTTATTTTGTTTTTAACAAATTGCACATTGCCTTCAAGCTTACAAGGTTGTTGGTGACATAACTGCTTTCTTTGCCTTTAGGATCTAGCAAATGACCCAGTAGGCTTTCAAAAATGTATGGCTGGAATTTGTAGCCATTCAAGTTATGAGGGGGGCAGTGACATAAATGTATTTGCTGTTGCCAATGATAGATTGACTGCCACATGGAGTGCTACGGGGTGGGTGTAGCGGTGAGCGTGGAGCCCAAAAAACGTGAATGGTACATTGCCACCTTTGACATCTGTGATGCCTGCTTGCCCCTTACCCTGGTAATTCGGTTCTGACCAGTATGCCTTCAAATTCATCTGAGCAGTTGCAAGCTGCAAGGACTGTTTGTGAGGATTGGCCTGTGGCAAGTCAACCTTTTGGTTGATAGTATGTTTTTTTAGAAGGAAACATTGATCTAAATGTGTGGTGGTCACAGATTGATCGTGGTCTAAAAACCTTAAACGCCCAGGTTTCCAGATTTCTTTTTTTAAATAAGAGAACAAAGCCTGACATGGATGGTGTTAATCCATAGTTTTTTTTCAGTTTGATTCTGATGTGGTCTTCAGGGAGATTCTCAAAACTGTGCATTACTAGGCTTTCAGCAGTCAAGCTGCATCGCAGTGGTCTGCTCTGAGTTTGGTTGAATAGTCAAACTATGGCATCTTCTGAGAAGAGACTATATAGGTGCTCTGCTTAGCACTGATTCTGTTTCTTCTGTATTGTTGTCAAACGTATTTCTTCTTCTCTACTTGTTGGTTAAGAAGGTTTTTGGATCACATCGCCCTTGGCAATCATCTGGGTGTGAACATGTGGTGGCTTACAGACTCAACATAGTCTGTTGTCATTCATCAGGGCGAATAGGTACTCAGCGGTGTCCTACATCATGTTTATGTTATCTAGGTTTTATGAAGCACCATGAGAACCCCATGGGACGGTCCTGAGGTTTGTCATTTCTTCCTTGTATTCTATTTGGCTAACCTGAAAATGAGATTTCAAGTATTCACAGAAACACATTTTTTAAAGTTGTATTTCCCTCATCGTAATGACTGTTTTAGTTCATTAATTTGTTTGGAGGCAAAATCACATTCTGCACTTAGACACACGTCTGGCACTTTACCGTACCGTTTTCATATTAGAGTCAATATATAGGCCTGAGAGCATACTGCTGATTCCCAAACAACTAAAATGAGAAAGCCATCTAGTTTTATTGACAAGTTGATGGCTGTTCACCATAACCTCCTTGAATCTTAATCCATACATTTATGACCGTAAACACAAGAAGTGCTAAACGTTAAAAAAAATTATTTTAATTACGCAGTTTTATTTTCACCTAGCTCAAGAAGCTAGAGGAGCACTTTATAGAGCAAGGGAGTGTGATCCACAAGTTGGCGTAATCGAGGTGCAGGTTAGGTCTAACTCTTTGGGTTGATGAATCATTTTGGGCTGGATGGCTAGACAAGCGGATAAGGTGACTGGAAGTCAGGTGATTCATGGAGATATTATCTGAAGAGTGTTCTTAACTTGCTGTTAATGGTATTTTTTTAAAGTCCGTACTGATTTGTTTGGACAGGAACAGTCTATTTTAGAACACGTCCCTCCAAGGGAATTCCACAAAATGTCTGTTTTAGAGAGGCTAGATGCAGATATGTTGAGGGAAGGGTTGTCCTGGTGTACTGACTGCAAACTGCTCATCGTGAATGTCTATGGGTGAGAAACTTCCTGTGCCATCTACCACTGGAGACATCTAATGAGTAGAGAAAGAAGCAGGGGCGGTTCTCCGTAATGGTGGAGGAGCGTCACCTCCCTTGTCAGTCAGGCAGTGACAAACAAAATGATAATTAAATAGTTTTATTATCATTTTATTTGTCGCTGTCTGACAGCTCGTCTAGGGAGGGCTGGGCCATAGGGAGGAGGAGTGGTGAGCACTTTAGAGTGCACGTCGGTTTGACTGGCCGTCTTAGGAACATGCGCACTTACATTTCTCCAACCCAGCTGTGTTACACAGGCAGGTTGTAGAAATGGCACAGGCTCCCTGTGCATGAGCGAGCTTCAAACCAGTCCGCTCAGGCCAATTCCAGTGCTGCTCTTACACTTCCTTTAGCATGAGAGCAGCGTCTGAATTGGGAGCCTGTGCCTCAGTGACTGTCAAAAAGAGTTGAGCAACGGAGATGGTTGGGAGCAGCAGCCAGGTAAACTTTCTCTTTTTTTTTTTTTTTTTTTAAATGATTTTTGTAATCCCTCCTATCCCTCCAAAACAGTAAACAAAAAAAATAAAACGCCCCAGCACCCTTGATCGGCAGCAGCAGATGTGCTAAGGATTTACACAGGGGCACATTTCTAGAAATGAGATGCTGTGGTACAGTTTTCCTTGAAAGGAGCATTGCATTGCCCATTTCTCTAAGGGGCTTCAGTGTAGATCAAGTTCGCATTTCTTTCTCCTTTTTTAAGGTTCTTTACGTTAGTCACGATTTTTTCTTAATGGTGCTACATGTGAGAACTTATGAGGTGCACGGCCTCTGAATACAAATGAAAATGCTCGCACTGGGTGGGTGCGCGCAGTTGGTTTACATTGATGGAAGCGTGTAGCTTTATACATCTATACCGTACAGTATTCTGTGACCTTGCACTGTGCTAGACTGCAGTGCATTTAAAAAAATAATACGTTTTGTTTTTCCGTACAGCGATGCTCTTGCTGCTGTTAGTTACTGACAGTGAACTTAATGCTTGCATTATCGAGGAATTCTAATTGCAGTTAGAATATGTTTAAATGCCAGGTGGGCAGCGGTTTTAGGACTAGGTCAGGACATTGTGCATACAGAATTTTCAGAATCTGGTGCTTTTAGTATCGTGCGCTTTTAGGAAGCGAAAGGTCCGTTCAATAACAGCGGGTATTTTCAAGGATGAGGGATTGCTTAGGAATCTGCGAAAAAACGCTGCCCCACAGCTGCTAAAAGGATTCAAATGAACAGCCACGTCACCCCTCTGGCGTAAGGTTTTTATATCCTGCAACAGGTGACTAGGCTAGTTCAAACTGGTACAAAAATCTTCAACCAGTAAGGCCGCTAATATTGGCTAATGCTTTTTTCCAGTAACCTCATGTTACATGCAGATAATAAAGAACATTGTACAAGTGGAACGATTCTGAAGCTCAAGCATGGACGTTGGTTCACCAAGTCGCCAGGTTAGCAGCAGTGACATCACACACCCCTTGACCTTATTGACATCAAAGGACGTGACGTCATATGACCTTTGACTAAGATTCTTCCCAGGAGGTGATCTCACTTGAACTTAACCTGGGTGATATGACAGTAACTGACACTGCTGAAGTTCCATAAGAACTGTGGTATTAATATAAAAACACAGCACAAAGGTCTCCTTTGGATACACCTGTATGAGGGTGCTGACATGATCTCTGAACGTGATGGGGTCTAACTCAATACTTGCCCTAAACTGTAGTGAACGGTACCAATGAGCCGGGTTCGAGGGTGGCTGGGCTCTGCCTCCAAGAAAGGTTCGACCAATTGTGCTAAAGTAGTAGAGCATTTTAAAGCAAACTTTCACAAAAATGTTCTAAAAATCCATGGGCTCTGAAATATATATCCCTTCTTCGTGTGCCAAGCCAATGACACCGGATGCTCCCTAGGAGTTGAACACTTTTTTTCAAAATGTGCTACAGTTGTACCTGTATGCCAAAAACGACCTTCATTGTGCCAAGGGCAGTGTTTTGTCAAGGTTTCCCCCTATTATATGCCATAGATGCTCCCCTTATTCCAACAGTTATATACAATATGCCTGTCCCATAATTTTTCCATTAATATTATCTATAAAACATGGATGGCCTTTGTGTCAAAATGCACATCTAGTATGTTAAGGATGGCATCTTATCATGGTTGTACCCCTCCCATATGCCAGGGCTGTCCTCCTTCCTTCCAGGAACTGCCTCCAATGTGCTAGGGGCAGTATTTTGTCACAGGTGCTCCATATGCCGTAAATTACCTGCAGTATACTTGTAAACAGTATTTTGTCATGGGTGACCAGTATGCCAAGAATTACCTCACGTGTGCCAGCACCAGACTTTTTCTGTGGGTGCCCCATACAAAGAATTACATCCACTATGTTAGCGCCAGGCTTTGTCCATTGATGTCCCATATGTCAAGTTTTACATCTAGTATGCCATTTATTAATTCATATTTTGAAACAGATCCCTGTCATGTTAAGAATTGTCTCCAACATGCCACTGCCAGTATTTTTCCGTGGGTGTCTCCATGAACCAGGATGTACGTTTGGTATACTAGGGCCAAGAAGTGACTTGCAAGCATAACATTGCATTCTCACTTAAGCTCACGTACACGCACTCCCACACTCATTCTCACCTATCCCACTCAATAATTATCACTGATTTGCCCTCACTTACTAATTCATTCTCACTCCCTTGCACTCAACCCTACCCTCACTCACTTTCTCATTCATTCACACACTCATTCTTGCTCTGATTTACTCACTCTTACACTGAGTGTTCCCCTTCCACCCCTGACCCCCCCGCCAACCCCCGGTGACGTCAGCGCGCGCTGACAATCACAGGAGCCTCCCCCATTGCGCTGTGCGAAAGAGAAATGCTTTGTATTTCTCTTTCGATCACGTGGGGGAGGCAAGGAGAGGCTTCAAAGGGAAGGAAATGTATTTCCTTCCCTTTGAAGTCTCTCCAAGCGTTTCAAAAGCCGAATTGCTTGCAATCCGGCTTTTGAAACGCCCACTAGGCACCAGGGATGTGTTTTTTTTTTTGTTGAAATAGACATAAGGGAGCGACCCTTTGGGCAAGGGTCGCTCCCAATGGGGGGCATTTTTTAGGAAGGCCTTTTCTGCCAGATCGGCCTATTATTAGGCTGATCTGCCCCCAGGGGGGGCAGAAACCTCTAGGGCACCAGGGATCTTTTTTTTTTTTTTTTCCATTTGTTTTGTTTTTAGTTTTTTTTAGGTGGGGAGCGATCCCTTAGGCAAGGGTCGCTCCCCTAGGGGGCAAATTTTATTTAGGCCATTTCTGCCCCCAAGGAGGGCAGAAACCACTAGGCACCGGGGATTTTTTTTGTTTTTTTGTTTTACAGATGGGGACCCCTTGGACAAGGGTCGCTCCCCTGGAGGGGAAAATTGTATTTAGGCCATTTCTGCCCCCTTTGGGGGCAGATAAGCCGTTTTTTTGCTATGCCAATCTGCCCCCAAGGGCGGCAGAAACCACTAGGCACTGGGGATTTTTTTTTTTGGCGCCAATGTCACGCAGGGGGAGTGACCCCGTAGGTAAGGGTCGTTCCCGGGGGGTGGGTGGGCAAATTTATTTTAGGCCATTTCTGCCCCCCCCTGGGGGCAGAAACCTCTAGGCACCAGGGCAATTTTTTTTTTTTTGTGTGTTTTTTTTTGTTTGTTTGTTTTTTTAGAGATGGGGAGCGACCCATTAGGCAAGGGTCGCTCCCCTGGGGGGCAAATTGTATTTAGACCATTTCTGCCCCCCTTGGGGGCAGATTGGCAGATTTTAGCTCAATCTGCCCCCAAGGGGCCAGAAACCACTAGGCAAACAGGGATTTTTTTTTTGGCGCCAATGTCACGCAGGGGGAGCGACCCCGTAGGCAAGGGTCGCTCCCGGGGTGAGAGGGGTGGGGGGGGGGAGGAAATTTATTTTAGGCCATTTCTGCCCCCCCTGGGGGCAGATCGGCCTATTATTAGGCCTATCTGCCCCCCAGGGGGTGGGGGGGGCAGAAACCTCTAGGCGCCAGGGCCAATTTTTTTTGTGTGTTTTTTTTTTTTTTTTTTTGAGATGGGGAACGACCCATTAGGCAAGGGTCTCTCCCCCTGGGGGGCAAATTGTATTTAGACCATTTCTGCCACCCTTGGGGGCAGATTGGCCGATTTTAGGTCAATCTGCCCCCAAGGGGGCAGAAACCACTAGGCACCGGGGATTTTTTTTTTTTGGGCGCCAATGTCACGCAGGGGGAGCGACCCCATAGGCAAGGGTCGCTCCTGGGGGGTGGGCGCAAATTTATTTTAGGCCATTTCTGCCCCCCTGGGGGCAGATCGGCCTATTATTAGGCCGATCTGCCCCCCCGGGGGGGGCAGAAACCTTTAGGCGCCAGGGCAAATATTTTTTTTTGTTTGTTTGTTTTTTAAGAGATGGGGAGCGACCCATTAGGCAAGTGTCGCTCCCCTGGAGGGCAAATTGTATTTAGACCATTTCTGCCCCCCTTGGGGGCAGATTGGCTGATTTTAGGTCAATCGCTCCGGGGGGGGGAAATTTATTTTAGGCCATTTCTGCCCCCCCTGGGGCCAGCTGAGCTAGAGGCCAAAATCTACAGGTAGGCACTTTGCAAAAAACACCTCTGTTTTCTTTCAAAAAATGTGATGTGTCCACGTTGCGTTTTGGGGCATTTCCTGTTGCGGGCGCTAGGCCTACCCACACAAGTGAGGTATCATTTTTATTCGGAGACTTGGGGGAACATAGAATAGCAAAACAAGTGTTATTGCCCCTTGTCTTTCTCTACATTTTTTCCTTCCAAATATAAGAGAGTGTGTAAAAAAGACATCTATTTGAGAAATGCCCTGTAATTCACATGCTAGTATGGTCACCCCGGAATTCAGAGATGTGCAAATAACCACTGCTCCTCAACACCTTATCCTGTGCCCATTTTGGAAATACAAAGGTTTTCTTGATAGCTACTTTGCACTCTTTATATTTCAGCAAATGAATTGCTGTATACCCATTATAGAATGAAAACGCACTGCAAGGTGCAGCTTATTTATTGGCTCTGGGTACCTCGGGTTCTTGATGAACCTACAAGCCCTATATATCCCCGCAACCAGAGGAGTCCAGCAGACGTAACGGTATATTGTTTTCGAAAATCTGACATTGCAGGAAAAAGGTACAGAGTAAAACGTAGAGAAAATTTGCTGGTTTTTTTTCACCTCAATTTCAATATTTTTCTTTTTCAGTTGTTATTTTCTGTAGGAAACCCTTGTAGGATCTACACAAATGACCACTTGCTGAATTCAGAATTTTGTCTACTTTTCAGAAATGTTTCTGGGATCCAGCATTGGTTTCACACCCATTTCTGTCACTGACTGGAAGGAGGCTGAAAGCACAAAAATTGTAAAAATTGGGTATGTCCTAGTAAAATGCCAAATTTGTGTTGAAAAATTGGGTTTTCTGATTCAAGTCTGCCTGTTCCTGAAAGCTGGGAAGCTGGTGATTTTAGCACCGCAAACCCTTTGTTGATGCCATTTTCAGGGAAAAAACCACAAGCCTTCTTCTGCAGCCACTTTTTCCAATTTCTTTGAAAAAAACGTAATTTTCACTGTATTTTGGCTAATTTCTTGGCCTCCTTCAGGGGAACCCACAAAGTCTGGGTACCTCTAGAATCCCTAGGATGTTGGGAAAAAAGGACGCATATTTGGCTTGGCTAGCTTATGTGGACAAAAAGTTATGAGGGCCTAAGCGCGAACTGCCCCAAATAGCCAAAAAAAGGCCTGGCACAGGAGGGGGAAAAGGCCTGGCAGCGAAGGGGTTAAGAAGCCCACATTTATTCATGCCCTGTGTACATTCATATTGAGGGCAGGGAGAGGAGCCAGCTGGTCTACAGTCCTGAGCTAGTCCTGCTGAGCTATCATCAGTTGTAATTGTAACAAGGCTTTAGCATAGTGATTGGCACCATCAGAAGAATACATTTGGGAGTAACTGGGAGTGGCCAACTCAAGACTCTGTATACTGAGAACTTCTTTTCAGAATACCTGGATAATTGGACACTCCCAGGTGTTATGGTAAAAGTAGGTTCTGTACTATAGCACATTGAGGAGGAGTTGTGTCCCATTTTTAGGGTTGAGCCTGCGTCGCATGCGTTTCGCTAAGTAAGACACTTTAGTAATTAAAAAGGGCTCGGAGCCCTGTCCACGTCACGTCAGTGTCTGTCATTGGCTTGTGGGTTTGCCTGTTAGAATGTGCTTGATTTCATTAGTGGAAGTCATGCATGTCATGCCTTTTCCGGTGGATAGCCCTCCTCGAGCGCATCGACCAAGTACAGAAAACATGCGAGGCTCGCTGTTTTCTGTCCGGCTCGTGGACTACTTTTTCTCTATTTTCCCAGCGCGATCTCGCTTGGCAGAAGTCAAGCGCTTTACAAAATATCCACCCTGTTACACAGTTAATTGCACTTTTTCGGGTTACGTACATAAATGCACTTTTGCCGATAGGTTTCATTACCAGTGAAAAGTCGGGTTAGGAGTTTACAACGCTATCAGCTCTAACACGAGCAAACGCGAGACCCGTTGCATTGCAAATGCTTGTTTAAACTGTAGTTGGTGTGAAGTAGATCACGGAGCGGGCGTACTCCACCTTATTCAACCTTCACTTCAAGAGTGGACCTTAGTTTTCAAGAGTGGACACACCAGTTTTCATGTGATGGGGTACCCAACTTAACCTTTCAGGCCATTCACGAGGAATAGAGTGAGTCAGGGGAATTAATGGCGATGGACCTGTAAATACCGGAGAACATGTTACCTTCCGAAGCTCCCATGATGATTTGGACTCTATATGACTGAATTCCTCAATTTCTCCAGTATCTTTTGTGTATGGGGTGATGTCATCCTTGGTGTAACTGAAGAAAATGAAAAACTGTGATTTATGAGTAGCAAAATCTTTTTTTCAGGTCAGAGAACGAGTGAATGCAGAATATATATGTGTGTGTGTATATATATATATATATATATATATGTGTTAAAGATATTGCAAGTCACTGAGGAGTTTAATAACCATATAGAGGCCTAAGCAGAGTTCCATTGTAAGGTTATGGAACTCTGATGGGACTTGCAGTATCCTTATCATGTACACCAGGGGGTACTTTATCCCATATAATACATGTACACACCATCACCTTTCTCACAAACCACTTAAAACCTTGGTACATAGCTCTTTCATATGAAAGAGTGAGCATAGTTGCAAACATGAAAAATGAAATTAAAACCTCTTTTGAAAAATTAAACACATCAAAAACCTGTAAATATTTGTTGCAAACAGATATTAGTAACTGTTCAATACTAATCAGTTTTTGTAAAAATAAATAAATAAAAGCTGAAGTAGCTCGGAATGTGTAGAAACAAGCAGAATGATTCTAGCTTTTCTCTTTTTTCTAAGGAGTGAAAAAAATAAACATTTTCGTTCTGCTTGTCCTTGTAAATTAGAAAAATAGAGCAGAAGAAAGAAAAGCAATGTTTCATTTTCATTGCTTTAACCAGCTGCTTCATTTATGCTCCATGACCTGACCTGCCTCTCATCTCGGCTGGGGCAATAGTCAGTTTGACGTCAGAACTTAAATGTAATAACTTATGATAGTCGAGTTCTGACGTCTTTTCTTTATAATTGGTGACTAGGTGTGTCACAATTCGCCAGTTATAAAGAAATTACAGTCAGGCATTTATACAGAGATTACAGAATCCCATCTACTGGAACATCTTTCTCTTGTGAGATACCCGAGTGGTTCCATTCAGTGAACTTTGAAAGGAGGCTACATGAGCTAATCTTCTCCCTATCCATAGCGGGGTCTCATTGGTCAGTCTGGCATCCCATCTGATTGAATGCAGTGATTCTTTCCATAGGTTGGATATCAATTAAGTGACAAAGGAAATGCCCACTGGGAGTCCCGCCATACAGGTAATTAGGGGTGAACAGTCTCCCATGAGCCATCTTTTGGAATGGTAAGTAAGCTGCATCTGATCATACACTAAACAGTCAGTTGTTAATTACTAGATGGCAATAAGCACGAAAGTCAGCGATTATGTGCGGTGGGAGGAAGGTGGTGTGGGCAGCTTTGAAGAGTAAATAATAGTTTTCTCAGCAAAACCAATTTTGCGATAATAATGCTCACAAGGATAAAGGGAGTGCTCTAAAGCTTTACAAAGGGAATTGTTGGGAGGGATCAGATTCCCCGACTAACACCAGTTAGCTGAACTTATTATGTGGATACCCAGATTAGTAAAATCCTCTGATTTTGCCCCGGGTTTAGGGTCCCTTAACAAGCTAGATGGGGTGCTACAAACTGAGATAAAGATTGATTTGCATCAATTGACTTGTCTGTAAATCGAGATAAAATTGTTTGATGCATGCAAGACTAGATTCAAAAGAATAGACTAGGTATAAGCAGATAGTTGGCATATAATGAGACTCAGTTCTCTACTCCTGCCTCCCATAATAACCCTGGATTTCCTCATCCTCGCAGTACTGCGGCTAGAGACTCAGTAGCGAAGCAAATAATAACAGGGAGAAAAGAGAACTCGACCTAGTGCTGCTGGCGATGGGGAAAGGGGTAGACAAAGTACTGTGGATTTGTGCCAGAGCAGCTGGTCATGTGTAAGACTGAATAGTTGACAAGAATCAAAGCCCGTCTTTGCGAGCACTGTATAGATGTTTTCCAGTTGACCGAATGAAAGCATTATCCAAATCAATTAGTATAAGTCCCAGTGACCCTGTCAGTCAAGATGATGGTGCAAGTTCATTTTGGAGACATACGTTTCAGCGGGGGACGAGGTCTAACATGATCCCTCTCTAATCTGCATAAACAGGGGATTGAATACATGAAAGAAGGCGATTGGCAAGGACCTTGACCTCAAAATTACTTGGGGATCTAGGCATATAGGAAGCACATACTGGTTTACCTGGCTTTAGGACGACTGCCTCCTTCAGATCCAAGGGGTAAGATCTGGTATACAGCCCCAAACGTTATCATGCTGAAACTGAGTGACCTTAGAAGCAAGGCATTGATGGGTAAGCTGTTTGGTCCAGACATTTTATGTGGATGCAAGTTGGGAGATGGCATGACCAATCACCTCTATAGAGGTCATCTGATCAATGCGATCAGATTCTGTGGTGGACAAGGTCAAGGGAAGGTCTTTGAGAATGTGCTGTAGTTCAGCGTCATTATGATTGGTTTACTGACTTAAAGCACACAAAAATAGAGCCAAAAACCTCAGCTATTTCATAAAGGCCGACAGGAGAGGCCCATCCTGGTAGAGAATGTCTCCCACATGATGGGTAGGGTCCTCACATTGACCTGGCCAGTGGGGAAGCCTGCCTACCTGCCTTATCCCAGCAGACATAAATAAAGATGTGGCTGAAAACCATTGGTGCTTGTCCTCATGTGCCAGATGCTGTTGTCACGATATCTGAATCCTCCCCAAATTATATTAGTGTTTGTGGTCACTAGTTCGTCTGAACCTACATTCTAGGTTAAGAAGACACACCTTTAAGGCTGCAATAGCTTCCTTCTTAGTTTTGTAAGTTTTTTTTTTTTTCCATAACCCATTGCCTTCCCGTGGACGACTGGTTTTATGCACTCCACAGGGACATGAGAATGTACCAAGACAAAGAAATGTGGTAACTTGTAATTGGCATGTTAAATGTCACTAAAATGTAGATTTTCCTAGTATTTTATGAAGGAAAGTCTTAATTTTATTAAAGACACGGAGGCTCCTATAATGCATTCTTATCTTGCTTTAATTAATACAGCAGCAGTCAAGAACTACAAATCCCATTGGACTTAGCGACAAGCTAGCCAATGGGAAGAAAAAACGTAAGAACAATAAGCACCAATAGGGTAACAGCTGACACTATAGAGTACACACTGGGCTGCAAGCAGCCCTCTTTTCTTGTGTGAGCAAGTCAACTAGTATAATAAAACAAAGGTAACAAGGAACCAATAATAGCGATTGCCAGTATAGTTGACAAAAGTTCTTGGCAACAGGAAATAATCCATTGAAGTTGTGGAGAAACTTGGGAGTCTTGAAGGTAAGAAAACCTGGAATTCCGAAGGTGGAAGGTGGAAGACCTTCCGTAGTCCTCATGATGTAGAAGGCGGTAATGCTGGGTTCGCTAAAAGGGAGGGAAAACAAACATGTTAATGGTAAAAGCGGTGGGATAATACTCGCCTCTGTGTCTTTAATAAAATTAAGACTTTCCTTCATAAATTACTAGGAAAATCTATATTTTATGTCAAGACCGGAGGCTCCTATTATGCTAGTTTAAAGCATATCAACTACCAATGAAGCTGCAGTTTGAATAGGTTTACAATAAAAGGTTCCGAAAACATTGTCATTAGACCAGTCAGCAGACCTCAGAATGTCCTTAAGGGAGGAGCCTACTGAAAAGGCTTTAGATGCCATGGCACCCCTAGAAGAATGGGCTCCAAAGGTGGAAGTGTCAATCCCTACTAGGGACATTACCCATTTAACCCAACGGGCAAGCGTAGCGGAAGACACTGGTTTATGGGGTTTATGGAATGAAATGAGAGTTTGGATTAATTAGGAAGGAAAGGATAAATAACTGTATGTAGATTAGTTTTTGTGCGTTTGCAAATATGAAATAACACTCCTGTAGCAGTAAACTGTCGAGAATAAACCTCCAGAGGCACACGGTTAATAGAAATAAGACATAATAGTATGGTTAACTTTGCTGAAAGCATTTTTAAAGAAAGATCTACATTATCGGGCCATGAAATAAAGAAGTTCAACACTATAGATACATCCCACAGGTGTGTGAATTTGGAGGAAGGAGGTTTGGAAAGTTTTACTCCCTTTAATAGACGGCAGACTAACGGATGTTCACCGTTGGGTTTGCCATTTATATATTGGTGGTGCATGGAAATGGCTGATCTATAGAGATTTACCGTCCTGTATGGCTTACCTGAACTGGCTTCTGCGGCCAGGAAGTTAATGATTAGATTTATATTTGTTGAAAGGGGATTGATACATTTTCCCACAAACCAGCTTGTCCATCGAGACCAAGCTGATTTTTAGGCTTTTCTTGTTCCAGGAACCCAGGCGTTGTTAATGAATTCTGAAGCCTCTGTCGAAATAAGAGAGGCTTGTTGGGAAGGCCTGAGACCCTCCAAGCCCAGAGCGTTAAAGAATTGGATAGAACCAGATTGTGTGGGGACCCTGCTGGATTCAGGAGAAGAGATGGGAAAGAAGGAAGAAGAACTGGAAAGTCTGTTGATAGCTCGAGGAGAGGGGGAAACCAAACTTGAGACTGCCAAAAAGGGGTCACTAGGATCAAGGATGCTTTCTGGCGCCTGACTTGGACTAATACTCTGTTGATTAAGATGAATGGAGGAAAGGCATAGTTGGTTGTCGGAGACCAATCTTGTAGGAAAGCATCTGTTACCACAGCCGAAGGATCTGGACGCCAGCTGAAGAAATGCGGCAATTGGGAGTTGAGGTGGGATGCAAAGAGGTCTGTGTGGAACGGGACCCTATTTGTTCGAGAGGAGATGGAAAATGGAGGGATGGAGTTTCCAATCGCTGGAATCTTTGAGGTGACGGGAATGCCAGTGTGCTATGGAATTCCGGGAACCTGGGAGGTACTCCGCTTGAAGAGAAAAGTTGTGGGATAGACAAAATTCCCAAAGGCTTTTTGCTAGTTGGGCTAAAGGTTTTGATTTGGTTCCTCTGAGATGATTTATGTACCGAACTGCGGATACATTGTCCATACGAAGAAGAATGGAACATTGCACTTTGTGCTTTGCTAGACTTTTGATCGCAAAGGAGCCTGCAAGCATCTCTAAACAATTTATGTGCAGTTTGGACTCCACTGGAGACCATGTACCGCCAGTCGATATTGAACCACAACGGGCGCCCCAACCTGTTAGGCTTGCACCTGATTCTAACACAAGATCGGGCGCTGAGGGGAAGATGGTTCTGCCGTTCCAGGGGTCTAAATGGTGTATCCACCATTGAATTTCCAGACGAGAGTCTGTGTCTAATTTTATCAGATCAGAGAAGGCAAGGCCTTTGCGGAGATAAAGAATTTTCAAACATTGGAGGGCTTGATAATGAAGAGGAGCTGGAAAAATGGCTTGGATAGAGGAAGAAAGGAGTCCTACTATGCTTGCTAACGATCTGAGGGAGATCTGGTCTTTGAGGAGAGTGTGAAGAAGTTTTTTTGATTGGGGATACCTTTGATGGAGGAAGATGAAGGGTGGCCGAGGAGGAATCTATTAGGAAGCCTAAAAACTATATTCGTTGGGAAAGGATCATTAGAGACTTTTCCTAGTTTATTAGAAAACCTAGCTCCGAAAGAAGAGAACAGGTGAGCTTGAGATGAGAGTAAAGTGTTTGGACATTCTGGTTCATAAGAAGGATATCGACCAGATAGATTATAAGTCTGATACCTAGAGATCTGAGATAGGCGACAATTGGTTTTATTATTTTTGTAAAACACCAAGGGGCTGAGGAAAGACCGAAAGGAAGAGAAGAAAACTGATAAGTTTTCGACTGACATTGGAATTGTAGAAATTTCCTGTGCGAAGGATGAATGGGAATCGTAAGGCATCCTCTATATCTAGTCTTACTAGCCAGTCGTACTGAAGTAAAATATCCCTGAGATGGATTATGGTCTCCATTTTGAAATGGTGATGTACTACAAATTGGTTGAATGTGGGTCTTAACTTCTTGTTTTCTTTTGAACAAGGAAGAGAGAGCTCATAAACCCCGTGGGATCGGGAAGAGAAAGTGAATAGCACTTTTCTGCAAAAGAACTTTAATTTCTGTGGAGATTGGTCATGGATCTTGGAGGAGGAAAAACATTTTGGGACGGAGGGGAGTAGAATTCTATGGAATAACCCTGAACTGTATCCAGCGCCCAGGGGTCTGTTGTAATTGAACACCATTTTGGGAGAAACAAACGAAGGCGCCCTCCCACGGGAAGGCCAAAATACTGGCTTACTTTGAGAATTATTTGTCCTGACGTATTGTTGTCCGTGGCCGTGGAAACTTCTGGACCTCTGTGGGTAGAATTGGGGCTTGTAATCTTGGATGTTGTAGGAAGGGTTGAAGGAGCCTCTTGAACCTTGGTTATGGTAGGAACGGCCGGTAAAGTGGCTCCTGCCTCTACCGACCCGTGCAAAAAACACGCTGGTTAAACACTTTCTTCAGAGACTGTTGAGCCTTGTCAATAGACGAGATGGTGGAAACGTAACGACTAAGATCCTTAATAAAAGAATCCCCGAAAAGCTGGCCTTCTGCTTGTATTCCAGGATCAAAGGTAGCAAGATTTGCAAGCCTGGGGTCTATTTTAAGGAGTAATCCTTTCTTTCTTTTGTGAATGATGGCCGAATTTGCATTGCCCAAGAGTCAAAAAGCCCTTTGAACACAAAGGGAAAGGTCTGTAGGGTTAATATCTGAATTGTCTAGTCTGGCTGTTTACGAGCGAGAGGCCAAACCACATCCAGTAATTTGTCCTGGCAAGTTATCCAACCTTTATCTACCCCCTTGCGAGGGTCTTTTCCAGATTTCGTAAAAAAGGTAATCAAGGATTGATCGATGGAAGGCGTTGAAGTGATGTGAGATGGTAGGGAAGGTCTGGGGCATTCAGATTTTAACTTTGCTCGAGATTGTTTGTCTAAGGGGAGACGAAGCTGTGAAGAAATGTAATCGCCGACGTGGGAAGCAGGTAGCCATTCGGTTGAATTGGGATGATGTATCAGAGTAGGATCAAACATGGGAATTCCCTCGGTATCCAAAATAGAGTGGAAATTAGAACTGGATAATTTTATTTTCTTTGGAGGAGCAGGAGAGGAAGTGTTGTCAGAGGCATCAGATTGGACCAAATCGTCCAAATCACCATCAGTGTCCAATATCTTTGAGATTATGATCTTTTGGGGCGCTTTATCAATGATTTTTCGTTTTTAATTTGCATTTAGAATGCAAACTCAAGCTATTTACATTAGTGGAGATAATCCCCTCCTTTCGTGGAGGCCTGGGAGGAATTAAATCCTCAATCTGTTGTGAGGAAACCTCACTCATCAGTTGTGCGCCACTAGAAGACTTCTTTTTTTATAATAGGAGACAATTTGTGTTTTTTGGTTTCCCCTGCAGAATGGGCCAGTAAGGTTTTGGACATCATATTCCTTACGGAATGCTCAATATTCTTTGACATTTTTTCCATAGAAGCTTGTAAAGCTTGTTGTACAGAGGACTGAATAAAATCAGTCAAATCCTGATTAAAAGCTTCCCCATCGTCATTATTATCAGGGGTTAAAGGAGAACTATCTATCTCCATTGTTAAAAGGCAAACACCTGAATGTCAGAAAGGGAAAACCAGTAGAAAAAGGGTTAAGAAAAAATGGGAGTGAAAATGGGCGGGAATAAACAAATAGACACTCCCCTGAGGCGTGTGCACTGGTAGAATGTTGTCTGATTGAAGCAGAAAGGAAAATTGGAGCCGCGCCCCTTTGGTAGAAGAATGGGCGTCTTAGGGCGGTCCTAGGCAGATAGAGTTTTGTTGTTACTGGAACGAAGGAGCAGGCAGAAAGCAGCAAGTTCGACTTGCTGGACAGCGCAATGTAAATGCATGAAGAGAAGACCCCAAATGGTAAAGTAGCACGACGGTTAGAACCGTTAACGCATGCGTGTAGTACAGACGCTTGAGGGGGAGAAGAAGGGAGTGCGGGGGAGCGGGAGGCTCTAGATATCAAAACACACGGAGTGCGAACTAAAAAAGCGGAACGAACGTTCCAAACTAAAAGTAAAACAAGTCACATATGCACACATATAATATACTGTAAATAAAGTATCTGAGATAACAGTAAAAAAGTACTTATCTTGACTGCGAGCAGCAAGAAAAGAGGGCTGCTTGCAGTCAAGTGTCTACTCTATAGTGTCAACTGTTACCCTATTGGTGCCTATTGTTCTTAATTTTTTTCTTCCCATTGGTAGCTTGTCGCTAAGTCCATTGGGATTTGTAGTTCTTGACTGCTGCTGTATTAATTAAAGCAAGATAAGAATGCATAATAGGAGCCTCCGGTCTTGACATAAAATTGTAAATAGATATACCTTAGCAATATCTCTATACGACCAATTCTCTATACTTAAGTAAGTAGTTAGGTATTTATGAAAGCTAAAGACGAGAGATAAACAACTTTTTTAAACAAGTTTAAACTCAACTTTTCCCTATATTTAGAATAACTGCCTAAAGCTGTGTCACTATGTGCTCTTTTATCGAAGGTAAGTATGGTTTCTAGTTGACTTAGGAACAACACCCTATGGTTTCCTACTCTTGATATATATTCACAGGAACTCTTAGCAGAATATACAACTCTAGTGTTAAGAGTGCAGATAATTATAACCCAGTCTTTAGAGTTCAAAATAAATGTGCAAGAAATGTTTCAAAGATTTCTTTTTTTTCCAATTACACACAACTTCAGAATACTTCTCTGTAGTCCACAATGACTATTTTACAATCCTTTAGCAAACAAGAGGGCTTGATATTGAAGTCCAGTATCTATGTAACGAGGTCCTGGCCACAGGAACATTGTAGTATGATCGCCTAGAAAGGAGACAACGCATCACAGGATAAACCTGAAGATCCAAGATGACTACTGTCTCTCTAGGCAAGCAGCAGTTGATGGCCCACAGGGAAACAGTCCACTGCCGCTGCATGTTTTTTGCATACACGCAGACTGAAGTAATCAGTGCCAGCACTCTGTAATAACATCCAGCATTTCCAGCATTTCCATTTAAAAGCCAGTCAGCTTTGTGGTACGGCTTTCTCGTAATTGGACCTGACTTAACGGTAAGCAAAACTTATGGCCCTCCTTCCTGACGCCCCTGCACCACCCGCCTTCGGATACCATGAATATACCATGGGTGATAAGGTCCACCTTTGTGACCAGGTGAGAATCTGCTATGGGCATGAAGAGAGTCCGGCTTCAAAAAGGTTTTGTGAGCACATGAGATAAAGATATAGGCTTTAGATGTTGGATAGAGTATGCAACTGTGTCCAGGAGACCAGTGGAGTTAGAGAAGGTCTGAAGTTGGGTTCACCTCATTCTAACTGAATCTAGTAAAGTATTTATCAAGGTCCCAGCCTATGCCGCTGCCACCAAGAAAATGCCTGGCAGATCTTTAAGTAATACTTTGCAAAGGACAGAAAGAAAGGATATGGTCATGGTGGTGAGGGGGCTGGGCATCAGAGTATATAGGTTCTTACATGTAATGGGATGGCCCTCTAGGGATCCATAGTCCATGAGATTTCACAAGTGCAGAATTCAGCAAGAGGTGTTTCAGTCCTCTTTGGCAAGTGAGCCACCTCCATAATGACTAGGTTCCCCTACAGAAAAACGAGATTTGCAGTGTATTCTGCTCAAGGACATTTTCCCAGCTTGCATCGTTGCTGTAAATGATGCCAGGGGATTAGATGTTCACCCACATCTGTTTATTTTTGTATTCACCCAATTCCGCAGTCTTTATGGAAGCTGCAGTGCCATGATATTTATCCCAGACTTCCTTAGGAGGAGGACCTGGTATGTTGACCACTTGGATCTCCACGTTTGCCTCCCATTACAAGTTCCTCTTTAGAGGGGTTGTCAGTCTTTCACAAGTGGATTCATCACCTGAACTTCTGCAGCCTGTTCCTTCATGCTTGGATGCTGAGATGGACTGACTGCGATCTTACTGATGTATTGAAGGCTGGTCCATGTTTCAGGGCCCAGTATATGAACAGTCTACGTTGAACATTGGATGAGATTTTGTGCTTTGCAAAATACTGAAAGCTGATTGTCCCGACTCACTCCTAAGGTTGTAAGTGCATACTTTTGACAGTGCTTGATGGCATCATTGCTTGAACTGCCAACATTTTAGCACATATTTCTGGTTTTGAAAGGCAATAAGGTCTGTGCTTTTTCCTTTTGTATTACAATTTCTTAAAGGATTGACAAAAAGAACTCCAGCTAAGTCTAACAGGCTGCCCAGTATGATGATAACCTTCCTTTTTTCCAGCTGCTACATTTGTTGTCTTTTAAATACGCATTTGAAGACATTTAACTTGATCTAAGTAACGCCAGCCAGTGAACTTAATGGGTGCCAGGCTATATGTGCAGATTGTTTTTATTTATCTTTGTAGCTAGGGCAAGGGCAGAATGAGTAAATCATTTCTAACATGAGGTTGTTCTGAAATTTCTTATAGCAGTTGGCAGGGGTTTAGAGGGACGTTCTGTATGTTGCATCCAGAAAGAACGCAGAACAGCCCACCCAACTCGCGCATCAGTCCTAGATAAGGGCACTTCGCTAAATGGGTAGGTCTTTGTAATGTTCGGCAGTGACCAGAGAGAGTTTGGCAATTGCAAAACAGACTCTCTTCAAATGGATTGTTTTGTGCATAAATGTCTGCTTGGAATTAGCAAAAAGGATACCCTGGAAATGAACACTGCTCAATATGCTCTAGATTAAGTGATTATGCATAGGTTTCTCTAGAATTCTATGCTCTTGAACATTTTAGCAAACAAACGTGTGTACTTTCACATGTTTTCCAAGCTTTGCTGCTTGGTTTTCCAAAGAGAAAGCACTTTTTGGCATGCACTCTTGCAGCATTTAATGGTTTAAATGTTTCTTTGTCATGTGTTTCCCCGACCCCCTTTTTGACATTTGCTACCTCCTTGGACATCTTTCTGCTGGAGTAAGAATTGATTACAAAAATGCCTTAGTTACCATTACTTTTTTCAGGACCACTCTTTACCATGCTGCAGATTTGGCATCAATTATCTTTCTATATTACAGAATATACATTTACTATTTTTAGGTCGAGCGTAACAGCGCGCAAGCGCTGCTTTCCACCTTATTGTTATCTGTGTGTGTGTTTTAACAACGCCCACCTCACGCCGATCACTATGATTTCTCCATAGGCTTTCAAAACTGCCTTCATGTTGTCGGTAAATGCTTTACATCCGCCTCGCCTTGAGGCGGGTTTGTTGCTGTCCTGGTGACTGACCCTGTTACATACATAATTACACGATTGCCGATATGTTCTACTGTAGGCGAACTCCTTTTTCCTTTTGTCTCTCTCCTTCACGCTCATGGCGGCCATGGCACTTAGAAGTTTCAGAAAGCGTGAACTCGATCAGCGATATTTGAGCGCGTGTCATGACTACCAGGTACGTCACATTGTTTTTGTCTCTCCTTCGCGCTCTGTGGCGGCCGTTCCGCTTTCAAGTTTCATAGAGTGCAAACTTGTTTCCTATGTAGATCATAGTTTGTAGAAAGGTGTTCAAGGAGAGCCACAATTTTGCTGCTGTGATAGACTCGTGTTTATCATAAAATCTTGCTTTCTGATTAGGGACAATGATGTAAAATGTTCAGAGCCTGTTGCTGATACCAGTCAATAACTGTTTTGGTTAATCACATCTTCTATGAGGTTTGGCGTGAATAATTAATTAGCCCTTTTCTCATGATCGTGACAAGTTCCTGTGATTAGAGTAAACACATTCAACAGTTTTTATCTGTAGGGAGGCACACGTTGGCGTATCGAGTAATAAATAGCCTATCTGTGTGATCGCAGGTCATCTTAGACAGTGACTTTCCTCCATTCTTTGTATACTCACTGCTTTCCCTAACAGTTTATATAGCATGTTGTTGAGCTATGAGTTTTCTTGTTCTCAGTTTCCTCATGCAAATGCTGAAAGCTGGCTTCAAATATTCCATTCTGGGTTGTCCGGGCTACGTTATCTTCTTCAGGTTAATTTCTTCATTGTTCTCCGTGGCTTCTTCCTGTTAGGAGGTTTTCATTGAAGGACTCTATTCCATTTTAATCAGCGACTTGTTCTGTGGTGTTGCGTAGTGTCACGTGGCACAATCGCAAGTGGTTGTTGTTAAGATTCTTGTTAACAAAGTTTGTCTCTGGCCGTTAACTGAAAATGGAGCCTTGTTTCTTTTGTGTTACGTTGTTTTTCTTTTTGTCTACTAGGCTATTAAAGTTTGCTACGGTTTCTTAAACAATGCATGAAAGAGTAAAGAGAAGATTGTTGTTCGTTGTTGTTTTCCGCTCCCACGCACGTTTTATACACTCCTATTGAAAACGATGATCATGATTCATGAGCTAATATCTCTATTGCTTACTACTGCGTTGGTACAGCGCTGACACAAACATTGCTTTCTCAGTCAAGTAGGAGCTTTCCCAGCCTCACCCTGGCGACCAGGAGTCTTAGGGATGTGATGGTAGGAGGTCAGGTGCAGATCAGTCGTACTGTTCTGACACTCAGTTGAATGGTGTGATGGTGGGTGTCTCAAACTACACCACTTGCCCTCTCCCATTTGAGTCTGACTGTAGACACCTGACGGAGAACGTTGTCTCTGCTCTGTCCTCGATAGCCAGTGAGACATTTGCTACCATCACTGTGCTGGTGTTTACTCTCCCATCACGAGCATTGAACAGAGCCCTCGTATAGGAAGGGAGAAGCAATGCCATGGGGATGGGGGGCATGACAGAACCTCTAGTAACACTGCAGCATTTGGGAAGGATGAGAGAGCCTGAGGCAGAAGGTTGTGGTACGACATAGGCGCGTGATTGCTCCATTATTGACACACACACATATAATACAACACTTTATATAGAGCCATGCACCCAGAGCTGCACAAATATGCCTTGAAACCCAGGAGAACAGAACGTATGTGATCCCATAGCATTTTATGCACAAATGTGAATTTGCCACACTCCCACACAACCCGCCATCTGCTGCATAATAAGCAGATGTTATCCATAAAATGTTTATAGTGCAAATGGCTCAAAAGCTATTAAAATTGCAACACTTGGGGTGCATTACCTTGTCTTTCACTTTGGAAAAGTTAACTTGCTGGTTTTCATTTGCTCATTTTTGTGTTTGTTCACTAATATAGGTTACAGTTTTGCTCAGACAATGGTAGCATGGCCATTTGACATGCCACTATAGGACTTTTGTCTGAAAGCAGGAAGCAAAACAGAAGAAAATGTCATTCAAACAGGGTGTAAAATTAATCGAATTGTAGCATGAAAAAATGATTGTTTCGTTTTCATACAAAAGCATGTTTATATCACAGACCTTGTTCTTAAACGAGCAGTTATTTTAAGAGGACACCTTGATTTTAGAAGGATTCCAATCATGTTGCATTTTTTAAGCCCTGATCTCTTGAATCCTTATTTGTTTCCTAGAGAGAAACATGTACATAAATATAAAATATACTTTCCTGTGCTGTAGGGCGGGTTCTTAATGGGAAAGGGGTGCTTTCAAAGGTCATGTAATGCAACTGTAAAGAGGTCCCAAAACTGAAGGCACTTTTTAAAGTGATACTGGGATGAGGGGTATAAATGAGCAGGACTTTTTAGGTCGACACCAAAATAATAATATAAATGTAATAAATAACAGCAATATTTTCACTTTTTGCTGCAGATAGAGGAAGAAGGTAAATGAAAGTGCTTTAGTTATATGCAGGGCCACTGGAATTATGTGGCAGAGAGGACCAAATTATGCTGCAGGTTTGACCAATTTATGTGGCAAGAAAATTCCAGTTATGCATTTACAACACCAATAACTCTAACTCAAGCAAATGCTCGACCTATTGTATTGCAAATGCTTGTTGTTCTCATTTGTGTTGTTGCTGATGACGTAGGTAAAATGGGTTGGTTAGAGCTGCACCTTTACAGGAATGTCAAGTGATGCTGATAACACAGTTATGCACATGGAGCCAGTGTGTCAATCATTCTTGGTTCCAAGGCCAGTCCTCCTCAATCATTTTTCATAGATGGAGATTTGGTGAGAAGTTCGAGTACCAAATGAAAGAAAGGTACCTATGCAGTGATCTGGTTAGAAGGTTTATGCAGGAAGCAATGGCCCAGCAGGACCAGTTTTTAGGTCTTGCCTACTAGACAGCATACGTACTGTCTGTTGGGAGAAAGAAAATACAGGGGTTTAGTGCCTGTCGATTGCGTATAATTTGTTGGCTTCCCTGCCACTCTTGTTTGCCTGCTTGTTATTCATGTCCAGGTTTACCAATCTTGTGCTTGCGCTCCCAATGAGCATAGCCTCTTACCATCTTTTTTGATTGGCTGTCTTCTAAGCTTCCACTACTTGCTTTCAAAGCACTGCATTTTTTGTGGGTTAAGCACTCCATAGGAGTGCATGTTTTTTCCAGCTGTCTCCCTTTTTTCTCCCTCTGCATTCCTTGGTGCTCTCTGCATGGGGTGCTTTTCCCCACCCGCCTCCATGTTACACTCAAAGGCGAACATATTGGCCTGGTCGGTTTGGCCTCCATAAAGTAGGTGTCCCTCGAAAAGTAAATTCTGTACCCCCAAGAACTGTAAATGTTTTTTCACCTTGAGATCGTTGGCAGATCACTGTTCTGCTAAATAGCTCTTTGGATGTCCACCGTCCACTAAAAGCCTCGCACAAACTATAGAGTAAGATGTAAAACAAAATGTATGCTGAAACTGATCTAACGCCTCTGTTTAGACCACGAGATCTTCTGAGACTGTTCCAGAACATCCCTTAAAAAACATGAGTAAAGTTCAGTTCTGTTCTTGAAGTCGCTGGAGTGAGGGATTAAACAACATTTAGCAGACTCTTTGAAAGAGGTTGCATTGCACAGCGGTTGTTGTCAAGTACCTTTGCAAAAAAAGTGAACATTATGTTTCAAAATAATTCGGCCAAGAGGTTGGGAACTTTCTTTCGGGCACAGCTATTTCCCGGCCCTGTCACTCGTCACCAAGTGGAGTGTTAAAAAGATGAACGGCGCGCGACTGTTGCTCTTAAACCGCGGTTTGTGGAAACTATTTGATTCTCTGTTCAGGACCCGCGAATTAATTCTCTTAAAGGCAGGTTTTCTCTTTGCAGGCACAACATCGATTGGGCGTGAAATCAGAGGTTCCTGGAGAAATTTGACACCTGCGTCCAAAGTTGGCGCGGTTGGTGCTGAGAAGCCGGCGCCTTGATCACCCTGAACGCAGGAGACGTTCCCAGGCCCATCTGTTTGCCGAGAGCCGGGGAGCAGAGTGGCTTCTCGCCGCCGAAGCTCGGGCAGCCCCTCAAAGGAAAGCAGACTAGTGAATAAACGTTAGATTTGTGCTCAAATACAATTTTCCCTCGCCTCGTCGGCCTCCGGTCTATATCGAGGCTTTCAGCACGGCCCAGATCAAATAAAACATTGTGCGAGCTGAGCAGTGTCCCTGCACTGGGAAGGGCTTTTGTGAAGAAGAAAGCAGTCTGAGCTAAAACGGAGGGGTGCAGAGGGGGGTACACGCCATACAGAACCGGAAAGTGCTTTCTTGAGCCATTACTGAAAGGTTTAAACAGTACTTCAGCAAATCCCTTGCAAAAACAGTGAGGTGCATTGGGTTATGGGCTCTTAACCTCCTTTCAGCCCCCCAACACCTCTGATCTAAGCAGCAAGTATCCTGTGAAGTATGAACTGTTATATCAGTCAAGTATGTTTGCCAGGTCCCCAGTTAACCGAGCACGTGGATCCTTAATCACAGCTGTACTTAGCAGCATATAAGAATGTCAGAGGGAGATTTACAATGAAAAAAGCATCAGCAATTTAAGCTCCTACCTATGGAAGGATTTCTTCTTTAACCAGGAACGGATACCTTGGACACGTATAGCAGTTTGTTTCATAAATGCAAAGCCTCCCCTTTACAATCGTGAAGCACCTTCTCTCTCAAACCTCTCTCGCCAGTGTGCATTGTTAGCACAGTGCAGAGCACAGATTACGCCTTGGAATATGTCTCGGCACCGAGGCAGACAGCAAAGTCCCAATGGGCCTTCTAAAACGAAGATGGTTTGCTCAACTAAAATATTCCACATCACCGCCGTTTGCACAGATATTCTCTGCTGTCTTCATGGACAGTCTGTCACCTGCTCTTTCCATTTTGAAATATGGAATCTGCAATTGCAGAGCCTTACTAAGGAAATGATTGACTGGGCAAAATGTTCACAAAGGCTCTTAATCCCATCAAAGCATAAGCTTGTGACTAAATGGTCAATTCAGCGCTCTTGCAGAGGTTGGCACCTGTGATGATCCCGTGTTTTTTGGCTGATGCCAGAGATGTGAAACCGGTCCCTGTGCCATTCAGCCAAGGGCTGGAGCCCCTCCAGCCCCAATACCTTCCCAATCCAAGGTGCTGGGTGTCATCGGCATAAGGGAACAACCGAACCTTGAAAGAATAAAATAAATTCTCCCTCTTCCAGAGATGGCAATGAGACCATGACTGCCCGGAGATTCCAGAGGCTTTTTGCATTGTCATCCTTGGTTGTGTTGTTACCCCGGCCAGAGTCCTCAAGACGAGCTACCGGGCAACAAATAAAGGCAGATCACAGTTTTGCCTTCCATGGTCCTAACCTTCTGATATTGATCACATACCTCCTATGTTTGAGTGGGATTGGGTGGAACAAGTCAGATTCGTCCATGAACACAGACTTTTTGTCACTCAAAATATTCCTGCTACTATGGGCAGTGTTCCAGCAAGCTCCGGTGCAGTTACACGCTGCGCCAGCTATCCGAGTTTCTGTATACTTTTCCTCCAAACCCGAATCTGCTAGTATTACAGAAGATCACAGAAGGCCCAGAACACTTGGTCATTTTAATGGCTCTTCCTTTGCTTAGTCAAGTCAAGTCCTCTGAGCAGTTCTCTCTCTCTAGATAAATCACACACCCCTTCCTAGAGGAGGGACTCCTGTGTCTGTGCAGAGAGGACGAGCTTGGTGTCAACCCTTACAATTGCTCCATTTGAGTGCGTAGCTTGTGAAGAGCTAACCTTTGCACACCTCGTGATGGAGAACGTGGGAATTCTGAAAGCTGCTAGGACATCATACACATGAACTAAGGACAAAGCCTATGCCTGAGGTTCAACCACTGGGCACTAGCGAAGTATATGAAGCTGCTCATGTGATGTCATGCTGTTTTCCCCAATGTCTGGCTTCTGTTTAGTGTCTGTGAACTCCTTGAAGACTTAACTGGTAACCATTGAAGCCTGCATGAACAGACCTAGATGGTCCTTTTCTATTCCCATTAAGTTTTTCAAATGACATCCGACTGTCCAAATGCATTTGTGGCCTCTGGCGAGGAGTGCAATTGCCTTCTGGAACCTAAACCTGGTGATGGGTAGGTTGCTACACAAAGATTGGAGACGATAGGCTGATGGGACACTACATTTTTTTCAGAGATGTCTTCCTCTTGAGTGACTATATCATCATCTGTGGCATACCTGAGCTGCAAGACCCTTGCTTCTTTGAACTTTAAACAGTCTTTCACAGAGATAGGGTGTTTCTCAGAACGTCGCTTTCTTGAGTGCAGAGGTTATTCTACTGATATTCTTTCTTCATGTCCATGCTTCCATGACTCAGAAAACATTGCATACAGGCATGCATTATTGAACCAGCATCATGCTTTCGTTAGGCAAGACATTGGTAAACCTTTGGAAGCACCAGCTGTGGCTGAACAACTGCTAGGGTCGTCATTGCTAGATGGATAGCGTCATGCGTTGTCTTTTGTTAAACAGTCAAACATCAGTCTTCAGTTCACCAGGACCAAGAAGGTGTCAGTGGCTCTCTCCTTGCATATGCATGTTAGAGACGTGCTGGACAGCTGTGTGGCCTGCCTACATGATTACCGACGTGACTACTCTTTTCGTACTTCGTCCAGAAGCAATAAAGTATGTGGCCAGGAAGTTCTCAACTTGTTTGCCTAGAACTAATGGCATAATGCTGCCTTTCTCTTCTTTCCACTTCCTGATTCTTTTTTTACTATGGAATTTACCCACAATTTAAACATGATGGGAAATATCCAGGACGTAGAATTGGGATAAAGTTACCTTTATGATGACAGTTACTAATAATGCATACTTTATTTCCCATTATCAATGCTGTTTTGCTATTCCTCCAGACAGCAACCAAAATACATGCCTGGCTCTTTTTTTTTTATAAAAGAACAACCTGGAAGGAAGCACAAACAAGGTGCATTTAGTAATCTCATTCTTAGAGAGCACTTGTGCACAGCTGTTTTTCTAACTACATAAGTGTTTTCTGGTCTTGCCTTTAGGTTTCAGGATACTCGCAGATTGATAATGGGACACACCTACACACTAAGGCTCTGATGACAGGTGGGGGTGGTGATGGGAAAGTATGGCAAGATGATCAGCAAATTCATCTTGCTCCATAGTTTTACCTCATCCATAGTTTTACCTGGATACGTTTCAGCAGCTTAAGCCTGCTTAAATTTATCAAGGGAGAACATGCAGTAAATTCCAAAACATGCCAAATTCAGTGGGGAAAGCAACCATTTTCTACATATTTACTCATTTTCCAGAGAAAATTGAGCATTAGACATTTAAATCATTTGTTTGATTCTTCACACTGCAGTATCTACACTTACTGGACAGGGTATATTGCACACCCTTTTGCAGCTCTCTTAAAAATTAACAAAGTAGCCTAATTGGCAGCCTATTAAAAACTGGGTCTCTAGATGGCAGTGGTTTGCACCTGGTCCAAGTAAGGACCCTCACTCTAGTCAGGGTAAGGGAGTCACACAGCTTAAGATAACCCCTGTTCTTGGTCTCTCTCTCCCTGTCTTTTTCTCGCTCTCTCTCTCACACACACACACACACACACACACACAACACACTGAAAGCACTAAAAAAGTACTCCACAGCAGTTTAGAAAAATAGCCAAGATTTATCTGAGTAAATCAAGTCCAAAACGACAAAAAGCCAACATAAACAAGCAAAGATACGAATTGTCAAAGATTAATTCTTAGTATAGTGCTTAGAAATACAATAGCTCCAACTGGGGCTATCATGACATCTTGACAGAGTCATTCCCAACAGTCTGATGCCATTCGTTAGGGAGTGCAGGCCGGTCACGTAGTCGCACAGACCCCAAGTACAGTACCTTTGAAAACAAGGAACCAAAGACGTTGCACGGGGTAGGACAGGTGAGGCGCGAAGGAGCCGGTGGGGCATTGTTTTCTTACTGCTACCGGGGAGGTGAGGCATCAGTTCCTTACTTCTAGGCAGGGGAGTTGAGGTATTGGTTCCTTATGGTTGCAGAGGAGGTGATTCAATGTCAGTGGCAACGCATCCGTTCCTTAACAACAAGGCGGGGTCAATGAATCCAGCAGGTCAAGACGCGAGGCATCGACTTCGCGGTGTCGCAATCCCACTATGGGGGGCCACATGTGCTGTGGCGGAGTCGGGTCTCATGGACATCGGTGACGCAGCACGCGGGACTCATGCTGTGGCGGGACTTTGGAGGTGCTACCGCCGCACGGGCCCTGTGTCATCGGTCATGGTCGTTGCACTCAGTGGGGACCAAGGCTCTTGTACAGGCAGCGACGCGGAGTCAGACAACGGCACCGGTTCCAAAGTCGCTGTGGAGTCGATCGGCTTGTTTCTTCTTTGTTAAATCAGAACTCGCTCCCAGGGGCCCAGGCACTGGATTTGGTACCACTTGGCAAGTCAGGACTCTCAGCAAGAGAACCCAGGTGCTGGCAGATGAAGTCTTTGATGTCCCTGAGACCTCTTAATTGGAGGCAAGCTCAGTTCCAGCCATTGGAGAACCGTTGGAAGCAGGATGTAGACAGCAAAGTCCAGTCCTTTTACTCCCTGCAGAGAAGCGGCAAGCAGCAGGCCAGCACAGCAGATCAACAGGCAGAGTGGCAGTCCCTCCTACAGCATCCAGCTCTTCTTCCTGGCAGAATGTTCTCAGTCCAGAACGATCCTAACTTTGTGGGGTCAGAGGTCCAGTACTTATACCTATTTCTGTTTTTGAAGCAGGCAAATTTCAAAGGAAAGTATTTGTAGTGCACAAGACCCTGCCTTAACTGCCCTGGCCCCAGAGACACTCTTGGGGTTGGAGACTGATTATTTTAAGGACAGGCACAGCTCTATTCAGGTGCAAGTGTCCGCTTCTCCCACCACTCTAGCTGTGGAAGACCTATCAGGTTATGCAGGGCTCACCTCAGCTCCCTTTGTGTGACTGGTTAGAGTGAATTTACAAACAGCACAACTGTCATCCTGACCCAGAAATGTATTCAGCAGGCAGGCAGATGCACAGAATGGTTAAGGAAGAAAATGCCCACTTTCTAAATGTGGCATTTTCAAACTTATAATTTAAAATCCAAATTCACCTAAAGATTTATTTTTAAATTGTGAGTTCAGAGACCCCAAACTCCAAATCTCTATATGCGCCCAATGGGAAATCACACTTAAAAGATATTTAAAGGAATCCCCATGTTACCCTATGAGAGAGATAGGCCTTGCAATAGTGAAATACTGCTAAATTTGTTTTTCACTATCAGGACATGTAAATTATACCAGTACATGTCCTGATAATTACCTTTTAAATACAATGCACCCCTCCTTGGGGGCTGCCTTAGGAATAACTTAGGGGTGACTTACAGGTAATAAAAGGGAATGTTAGGGCCTGGCAAGTGGGTGCACTTGCGAGGTCGCCATGGCAATTATGTACCCACACAGTAAATGTCAAAGAATGGTCTTTCACACTAAAATATAACTTTTACTGACTGGGGCTGCATTCCTCTCTGACACAGGAAAAAAAGGTTTGTTTAAGACTAGTCACAAAAATCGGTATGCTGCCACCACCACTTTGTCAACAAACCAGGATGTGGATAGTAGCCTGATGTTGATAAAAAGGGCATTTGTGAATTGCCTCGCCAGGTTACAGAGCCAATTCTGGACCTTGGCATTACCATGAACAGGCTTACACTGGAGCGCACACGCTACACTACCAGGAGCCAGTAAAAAGCCAGGATACCAGTTTCACATGTGGTTGGGTCATTCAGGCAGGGGTGTGCGTTCCTGTACAATACAGGGGGATTTCTAGTCCCAGTACATACACTGCTAAGCCTCCTGCATAAACTGCTGTATATTGTTTGCTTTAGGGACAGCCCCCGTTTGACACTGTTTACAAATGTAGACTTAAATTAATATTTTCTGCAAGGGTGTGTTATCTATCACTGGTTTAAATAAGTACAACAACCTGGGTGGTGATAGTTTAACACCCGAGTGCTACTTCGAAAGGTGTCAAAACATTAACAAGCATTTCCAATGCAGTGGGTCTCGCGTTTGCTCGAGTTAGAGCTATTAGCGTTGTAAATTCCTAACTGGACTTTTCTTACCACACAAATTGAAAATTAAAAGTAAAACAGTTGGCCGCCATGAGCGCGAAAGAGGGTTCACAAAAGAGAAAAGGAGTTTGCTCGCAGTCAAACGTATCTGCAAACGTGCAGTTATCCATGTAACAGGGTCGATGGCCTCGGCGGTAACAAAACTGCCCCAAGGAGGGACAAACGTAAAGCATTTACCAATGAAAATTCAGGATTTTTAAAAGGCAAGCCCATGAACAAGTGATAGTGATGGGCGTGCTTAAAAGCCCACAGATAGATTATAACAGGCCAGAGCGCTTGCGTGCCTCGACCTAAAAACATATTTTTCTCTCCATTGATCCCTCTTTTTGTGGGTCTCACATTTTTTTTTTTTTAATCAGTCTATTAAATACATGTTCATATTTTAATAGCTATATTTCTGCTTTTCTAGAACTTCACACACCTTCACATCCTTTTTTTTTTTTTTTTTTTTTTTTTTAAGGGTTTGGATGCTTTAATTTTTGTTGTGTGTTTCTGGATAATCACCCCCACGTTTTTGCAGAGGACATGACCAGGAGATATTATATTTATAAAATCTGTAATGTTTCCAAGCAAAAGAAAGCTTGCCAACTTTGAGAACCCCATTTGTTTTGAGCTCATAGTTGCCTGCGTTTTTGGAAAATGTTTTGCAGTAGTGCTGCTTTTCCGGCGTCATTATGTGGTGATGGAGCCCACCCTTCATATTTGCTTTGGCTGACATACATGATGCTGCCAGCTCAGTGAAATGGCTGGGTGAGCCAAGTGCTGGCTGGGGAGGGTGTGTGTAAGGGGGCGCAGGGGCTGCTTAGCCAGGTGCTGGGGTCCTGCGTGTGGCAGGCTCTGTTTGTATTTCAATGTCTTAGCAGGTGCAACATTGGCAAAATACTCCGAATAATGTCTCAAATTAGTAGGGCAAAACGAGGGGAAAACAGATGCCTGGAACTTAATGAAGGCTGCTTATTTTTCCAGCTGCCGTGTTTTTACAAAGGAGCATGGGGCTCCCTCCGAGCTGCATGTGCACTGATTAAAAATCATGTTTATGTACAGCTGCGTTGCCGATGCAAACCTTTTTTTCCAACAGCTTACTCAACAGTTAGACCAAACCAAAAAAGTGACAGACGCTTTCCATCAGAGTTGCTTTTCATGCTAAGAAAAGTTGTATTTTCAAAGTCCCCCCAGCGCTGTCTATGCTTATAGAGCTACAGTTAGTGGTCCTGTATGTAAGTGATGCCCAGGTCTCTTTGGTACTTCAGAGGAGGTTGAATTAAGCGGGGCTTAGCAGGCACTGCACTTCATGACATGCGTAAGGTACTGTCCCTTGTTTTCCCTTTTTTTAAAGTCCTAATCTCCTCCTTCGACTGAACAAGCGCAGGAAGGCGTGCGGCAGTGACCAGGGGTGTATTGTGGTCACTGCAGCAGTCCAGATTGTCACTTCTTGACACAAGAACTTTTTATCTTTTTCAACTTGTGAGTACTTGTTGCTCACCGTAAAGAAAAAAACAAAACAAAACAGTGTGCTGAAGCTGACTCTACGGATGGATATTCGCACCTTCCTCCCAGTGTTAGCTAACTGGAGTGTGCATGTGAAAACTGTAAGTATCTAAATAGAGCAACTGAAAAGTACCCATGCTTGTTTTCATTTTTGGCTGTTCGAGCTGCCAAAGACAAACAAACAAGCAATATCTGCTTTACATCCTAATCGCGAATAGGTAGTGCAGGTTTTCACTGTGGTAATGCACAGAGTCTCCATTTTCAGAGCATGTGTAGCTGCAGGTACACATGCTCTGCATACATCTGCCACCTAGTGTTGGGCACGCACTTTTGCAACTTGTTTTTCTTCAAAGAAGTATTTTGAGTCACAAGGTCTGAGTGACAACTCCTCCTCTTTTAGTGAGTGCGCATGGGCACTGACTCCATTGTTAAATTGTTTTTCTCTGCCATTGGGTTCAGAGTGTATCAACGTTACTTCTGGTCTCGATGTGTTTGACACAGCATCATGGTCCTGGGACCTGTTGTTTCCTTTCCGTTGATAAGTATGCAACTCCAGTTTCATTTTGTTTTCCTTTTCTTCTCTCCACTTGCTCTGGATATCATCACCAGAGCTTGGGCGCCCTCGTCCTTCAGTGGCCTGCAACGGCACCGATGAAAGGCGTCAGAGCCAAGATGGGATCCAACAAAAAGCATCAACACTCTGTTCTCATTTCCACATTCCTCCCCCCCCCCCAAAATCTGGCTTCAAGTCCAAGAGTACACGTTGGCACCAAGACATCTTAGCCAAAGGCACAGTTGATGCCAAAATCAGTGGCTGCTCTGAAACTATACACGGCCAACTCTGAGGAGAGGCCCATTGTCAAGAAACATCAACAGGAGCTCAGTGGCATGCAGCGATGTATCATTATTCAGATTTGCATAGGTAAGATCTCTGCTACTAAAAAGACTTTGCCTAAAAAGTTGAGACTGCCTTCAAGTACACTCCACAGCCGGACACTCCTCTACAGTCTGCGTCTGCCAAGAGAACAGAGGAAAAGGCTGCAAGCCCTCCTCGTCCATCTCTACCTCCTCATCCCTCAACTCCTTCAACTTCCCCTCAGGGTTCACCTAACTCTTATTCCGACTCCAGCTCTTATTCCGATAGTCTCAGCTCTCCAGCAGACTTTGGGGCTCCCGTCTACCCACACCCTACAGATGATCTTTGGGAGAACCATGACATGGAGTCATCAGTGGAACCCGACCTAGGGCAGATCCCTGTTAGGGCTTACTCACCGGATGATGCAATTGCACATTATGGTTTCATTCAGTGCACATCTGCCTACCACAAGGTAGATATGCATGTCACCCGAGAGGATGACGACTTCCTGGTGGGGACGTTATCAGAACCAAGCATCCCCTCCAGTTTCTCCCTACATTTAAGGTATGGTGAAGTCCGCCCCAGACATTTTATTGTTTGGATATTCTTGCAAGGCGAAAGGTTAGAGTTTGTCATCCAGTCCATAAGACTCTGTTTCAGAGCTTTGCATCATCCACTGGCAAGCCACTGTTCAAGAGAGTACTGCTTTACAGTCGATGCAGACCATGTGTATATACAGCCACATATGCTACAAATGGATTATTGTACTTACCCTGTAAGCACCTGTTTATTGTATCTAGTGCTGTAGTGTCACATGCTTGCTCCTTCCTCCCCAGAAGCCAGTGTTTTCTACAGATATCGTCAACCTATACAGTTATTTATACAACACTTGTGGTCGGTATACTGTCCTACTTACTACTCCAAACCTACTCTCACCCACTGTGGGAAAAACAATATAACAATGGAGTCATTGCCATTGCGGACCTTGAAGCCTAGGTAATTGCTCTTTTACTCTGACTGTATAATGTGTAAAAAACTGTGCTTTTAAAATTGATCTTTAAAATTGCTCTTGTTATACTTGTGCCATTTTAGGGGCGAGCACAATGTGCTCTGTCCCCTGCTGTAATCTCTCTTTGGGCTTCTAGCCACGCCCATGTCACGTCAGTCACTTCCATTGGTTTGTGGGCATGCCTTTGAATGGCAAGCATATGTCATGCCTGTTCTGGTGTTTAGCCCTTCTTGCGCGCACCGGCCAACTACTGAAAACATACGAGGCTCCATGTTTTCAGCCTGGTTTCTGCACTACTTTTTCGCTTTATTTTGCAGCGCGATCTCACTGGGCAGTAGTAAAGCTCTTTGCATGACATCGATCCTGTTACATAGGTAATTGCACTTTTGCCAGTTACATAGATAATTGCACTTTTGCCGCTTACATGGATAATTGCACTTTTGCCGATAGGTTTCACTGCAAGCAACTTTTATTTCCTTTTGTGTGTCCGCTTTGCACTGATGGTGGCCGTCGGCTAGCTTATGTGTAACTTTTACTTTTCACTTTATATGGCAAGAAAGGTCAGGTTAGTTATGTGAAACTGTTTTACTTTTACTTTTCAATTTATGTGGCAAGAAAAGTCCGGTTAGGAGTTTACAATGCTAAATGCTTGTTTAACTTTGCCGTTGTTCAATGCCCGTGTTCAGTGGCATTTGTTAATTATTAGCAGTTCTCAGCATTGTTTTTAACTTTTTAATATTGGTTCTCCCTGAGAAAGTCAGTCATGCGCTATTAGCTCCCTACTTGGTCCCAGCGGGGATATTTCCATTATCGGGGTCGGGACTGCAGCCTGAACCGCCATTTTTTCCTCTTTTTCTGATCCCAACTGGACCCACCATTTTGACCGGCGGTCTAGTCGCGTCGCCTGCTGCCTTTCGGACCCCTTATAAGGGGTGCTATGCGGCGGACAGGCAGCAGACCTTAGAGCCTAGATTATTGCTCTTTTACTCTGACTGTATAACGTGTAACAAACTGTGTGGTTTTAAAATTGCTCTTATTATACTTGTGCCATTTTAGGGGCGAGCGCAAGGTGCTCTGTCCCCTGCTGTAACCTCTTTGGGCTTCTAACCACGCCCATGTCACGTCAGTCACTTTCATTTTTTAACTTTGCTGTCTCTAGATGCCCGTGTTCAGTGGCATGTGTTAATTATTAGCAGTTCTTAGCATTGTTTTTAACTTTTCAATATTGGTTCTCCCTAAGAAAGTCAGTCATGCACTATTAGCGCTCTACTTGGGCCCACCAGGATATTTCCATTATCGGGGTCAGGGCTCCAGTCTTCTAAATTCCCTCCCGAATCACTATCCCTCCCTCCCCCCCCCCTTGCTGGTCCCGACTAGACCTGCCATTTTGATTGGCGGTCTAGTCGTGTTGCCTGCTGCCTTTCGGATCCTTATAAGTGGCGCTATGCGGCAGATGCTCCGAAGGCGCACCTAAGTCAAGCCCATTTGCTCTCGTCTGTGCCCATCTGCGTCCGGCCAAGGGGCCAGAAATGCTGCCCATTATGACGAAAATAACATAGTTTATTCTATCAATCAACTTTGTGCACTTAGTAAATCTACTTTGGATTCCTGTCGACATTCTTTTAATCCAGCCCTCCCGATTAAGGCCTCTAATACTTGCCAATGGGCTCCTCAGCTGGGACTATGGCAGTCCTAGGGGAAACGCAAGGAATCTGCTGGCAAATTTGTATTAGTTAATTGTCGTTTCTTACCTGCCCATAAATTTCATATTTATTCATTGTTGAGTGACTATGCCCCAGAGACCCTATTTTTAACAGAAACCTGGCTTTGCGAGGAATCGTCCCCCGATGTGACCCTGGCTTTGCCCCAAGACTATTCAATACATCGATTAGATAGACCACACACAAGGGGCGGAGGTATAGCCATCATTTATTTAAAAAAAAAAAAAAAAATGCCATCAATTGTATTGCTTAGTCCTTGCACATACCGGATTGTGAAAGTTTGTCCTTCTCATTAGCAGTAAACTCTACATTTACATTCTCGGGAGTGTTGATTTATCGTCCCCTTGGCCCTTACGAGAGGTTTATACATGCTTTTCCCAGAACTGGTTGCGGATCTAGCTTGTAGGAATTCCAACCTTACCATCCTCGGGGACTTTAACATTCACATGGATGAGGCGAACAACACAGCCGCAAAAACCTTGCTCTCTGACATTACAGCACTAGACCTGACACAGTTGGTAAACAGCCCCACGCACACTAAAGGCCATACAATTGATTTGGTGTTCAGCAATATTGGTGACCTTTCAGCTTAGACACCTCTCCCTCTGTTATGGTCGAACCATTTTCTAATTACGTTCACGCTTTCCATCTCATCTTCTCGCAGATATCAACAGGTAAATAAGCAAACCGGTCGTCAGTGGGCACAATTGAACCGTAATAAATGGATTGCCACCCTTGAAAATATCCGATCCAACCCTTCTGACCCTCTGCCATGCTCGGCGGCTAAATTTAAAGAGTGGATTTCTACCTATCTAGATATTATACTACCTGTAAAAACTATACCATAAGAAAGCGCCATGGTTCACTCCCCAATTGCTGCAGCTAAAAAAGGAATTGAAACAACTCAAAAAGAAAGTGGGGGAAATCTTATGATGACGCCTGCAAACATAAATATACGAAAGCGATTAGTAGCTTCCATGCAGAAATTAAATCCTCACAGGCCTCCTTTTATACAACCAAAATAGAAGAGTCCTCTAATTCTCCACAATAAATTTTCCTTATATTTAGAGAGATGATTCAGGAGCTTCCCCACATTGATTGGACAGACGCTTCCAAGGAACATAGCAATAAATTGGCATGTTTCTTCCAACAGAAAATTCTTGACATCCATGCAACCTTCCCGGAGAGGTCCTTTCAGAAAGCTGATATGAAAGGTCAGGAGGAAGTCCTTAGCACTAGAGCCTCACTATCAGTTTTCCTGCCACTGATGCAAGATGTTGTATCTAATTTGCTATGCACCATAAAATCTGAATCCCCACTGGACCCGGCCTCCCCCTCATAGCTTGGCTCTAGGCTCCGACATTACGGTTCCTGTTCTGACCAATGTCCTTAATGAATCCTTAACAAGAGGCCGGATACCGCCTCACTGGAAACGCGCGATTGTCAAGCCTCTACTCCCTCCCATAACATCGAAAATAATCGAAAAACATATCAATAGACAAGTGGGAGGCTTTCTTGAAGACAATAAGCTTCTTCATCACACTCAAATGGGTTTTAGACCTCAGCATAGCACTGAGACAGCCCTTCTGACCGTTACGGAAGATACACGACAACGGTTAGATTCAGGGGGATACGCAGCAATCATCCTATTAGATTTGAGCGCGGTATAATATGCTGCTTCACAGAATCTCACATGTAGGTATCAAGGGGATCACTTTGGAAGTCGATTTCCTCCTTTCTGAAAGATAGGACCTTCCAAGTCCTTGACCAAGTCCAATTTTTCTTTCCGACAGTTTCTCTCTCATTTGTGGGGTACCACAGGGCTCCTCCCTGAGCCCAATCCTTTTTAATTATCTATATGTCACCACTGGCTGAGAACGTGGAACCATACGTTCTCTCGCTAGTTTCTTATGCTGACGGCACCCAGTTGGTCTTTTCTTTCTCTACCAACATCAAGTTTGATTCAACAAGTTTAACATCTTGCCTCCAAGTTGTTGCCAGGTAGATGGCTGACTGTAAACTCCAATTCAACTATGATAAAACAGAAGTTATGCTGGTAGAAAATCTTACCCTCTCTAGATCTCCTGTTTCAGTTCCAGAAGGACTGAAAGACCTTCCTCTGTCAAAAGAGAATATAAAGAGCCTGGGCTTCTGGCTGGATCCTCGTCTCACGATGGATTATCACTCCAAAAAAATTACGGCAACTTGTTTCAGCCTATTAAGACTTTTTAGAAAAGTCTTTAAGCTACTTCCATTGTTGCCAAAAGAATTACTGTCCAGGCTCTCATCATGTCACGTTTAGACTATGGGAATGCTCTTTTCTTGAGTTCTCCTCGTCATGTACTAAAGAGACTGCAGATGCCACTGCATGCTTACTTATGAACATCCCAAGACATATATCCGCTAAACCATACCTAGTCTCTCTTCACTGGCTCCCTGTTGAACAACGTCAACTTCAAAGCTGTGTGCATGGTGCACAGAGCCCTGCACAATAAGGGTCCGGTCTTCCTCAGGCGAATTGTAATGGTTTACATTCCGCAGAGATAGCTTAGGTCCTCAACAGCTCCATTAATCAAGACTCCGCGGGTCAAGAAAGCAAGATGGAGGCAGATCCTTCTCATTTAGAGTGGCCAGCCTTTGGAATTCTCTTCCGTTGGAGCTCAGTCAAGATGACCTAGAGCTCTCCTTTCGTAAGAAACTGTAGACTCTACTATTTACGACATAGGCCTTCTTTCAGGCCTTTAGTCTTGTCCTAGCGCTGGGAAGCCTCCAGGTAGCCATGCGCTCTCTATAAATCCTTAAACTAAACTAACTACCAGAGGAGGAGTCAGTGAGACCTTGTGACTCGAAACATACTACTTTGAAAAAAAAGGTTGCAACACCGAGCCCAACACTAGATGGCAGGAGAATGCCGACATTGTGAATATATAGCACTATGTTATGAACAGATGCTGACACATTAAGTAATATAATCTTTACACCTCTAATGTTTTCAAAGGCCCTCTTTTTCCCCCGGATTCTTTAAAACACAGTAGTTCAGACTTATTTTTATGTGCTTACAATCTCATTGTAAAGATTTTTTTCAAATTCTATCAAATAGTTTTGGTAGCAGAGGAATAGCAGTGCAGGTGAAATATTGTATGGCCACTATGAATCAAACTGAAATCAGGTGGTTTGTATGTGACTGTTGATGTGGGCAGTCCAATATGAAAAGGCCTGGACTCATTAGTTGCTGCCTACCCATTCCATTCCTGTGGAGAGATGCTTTGCGACACAGCCTGGTTAGGCACTGGTTCACAGATCTTTGCCGGACTGCAATTAGCAATTACTAGCAAGAACTCTTTATTTCTCTGACATCTCCAGCGATACTGAGCATTTTATGACCATCTAAAGACAGCCTTTCCTTAGTGCTTAAATTGCCTTATAAAGCAGTCTACAGTTTTTTTTTGCCGGATACTTAAATTCCTCATCAGCCACTAATAACTGGCTTTGTTTGGTTTGGATGATGTTATGATGGGTCAAAATAATACTTACAAAAGTAGACTTTTCCTGTGAATAATCTCAAAGACACTTTTAACAGTGATCATGATGTTAAGAGATATCCTACTATCCAGAATATAATGCCTAGTCCTAATATTGAGCAACAAGTTATGGCCTCAGGGATTTGCTAAAGCTGTGGAGGAGCCTATCAACCTGCATTTCCTAGTCAGGATGGGTACACTTGAAACAAGCATTGGTAAAACCAATAGGTCAGGTTTCATTGTGACAGCGCACACAAACACAGTCATGCAGAACTTATGTTTCATGTAGTAGTACATTAAAACCAGTCTAATTGCCTCTACATATGCTTTGCAGCATACCTGTTGGTGGTATCAGTATTGTCAGCTTGCAGCCTGATACTTTCATTGGGGACTGGGTGATTAGGAGCCGCTAAATAGCCACATTTCAGTTTTTTGCTAGGTGATTTTGCAAAGATTTAAGATGTAGAAAAAGAATGTTCCATGCTGTGGCAGCTAAATATAAGAAGAATCTGTTTCCTAATTTACTATTCTTAATTGTAGAAACTTTCAGATAGTTTACTGAGCTAGATCGTAGATTTCACGCTTTAAAGTGAATTTGTTTCTGAACTGGGAGCCTTTGGAGATGGTAAAGGTGGTTTCTAGTGAACGGAAATGTAGGAAACTTAGGAATAAGTGTTGACACCACATTTTGGACAGTTTGCAGTTGGTGGATTAGAGTTGGGGGGACCAAAATAAAGTGAATTGGCATAGTTAACATGGAAAGTGATGAGTGCTTCTACCGTTGTTTTCCCTGAAGACACGGGTATCATAGGAAAAATATTCCACAGTAGACGTAGGGCGAGGAAGCAATTGGCAGCCACCTAGTTGATACGTTTGGAAAAAGTAATTTATTGTTGAACACTTCTCCTAAATTCCATGCTGATTCCACCGGGGAAGAAAGAGTTGTTCAGGCCACCAACACGGTAACAAAGAGCCAGGCTTGTTTGCCAAATAGAACTTTCTCAGTTTTATGAGAATTGAGTTTGAGATCATTCTGAGCCAATCATTTGGCTACTGAAACCATGCATTTACAGACAGAAAGTTTAGTGGTTCTTAGAAATCGTGGTGATTGAGTATTATCAGCATAGGAAATTATATTGAATCCAAAGGAACTGACTATATTTGCCAATAGAAAAATAGAATGGGACTCAATAAGGGTTCTTGAGGAACCTCCACAGTTCCAGACAACTGACTTGGCAATAAAGGCAGGACAGGAAACAGTTTGTTGCCTGTCTGACAGTAAAGACTATAGCCATTTAAGGGCAGATCAACTAACTCCAAACTTAAAAATCCTGCCTATGAGAACTGAATGGGACAAGGGATTAAATGCTGCATGAAGTCTAGAAAGACCAGGACGGCAGAGCCACCTCTATCCGGGATAATATGCAGAGTAACAGTCATGGCGAGAATAGCTGATTCTGTACTCAGGCTTGTCTAAGGCCAATTGAGATGGGTCAAGACAAGAAGCCTAGTGCAGGTATTGAAGAAGTTGATTATTCTCTTGCTTCTCTGACTTTGGTCTGAAGAGGAAGTAAAGAAATAGGTCTGTAGTTAGGATGTTAAAAGGATGAGCAGTGGTTTTTATTGTTTTTTTTTTTTTTAAAGAGGGGTGTTTCTGGTCCTTTTACAAGTTGATGGAACGATGGCTGAAGTAAGAGAGAGACTACAAATCTTGGTGATTCAGGACTATGTTCAAAGCTAGTTTATGTCTTAGGGAGTGCATAGATCTAGTGGTCGCCTAGATTCGATAATCTGTGAAAGTTTAGTAATTTGGGTCACAGAAAATGCGGAGAATTCCACAAGATAGTGGTGATGAGAGGTACCCAACAATGCGGTAAGAATTTGCACAAAATCAGTTGTATTAGGAGGAAACTTCCTGTGGATGATCCCAATTTTCTCTCTAAAGAAGGAGGCCAGATTGTCGCATAGGGCGTTGAAGATTGTGATAACAGTTTTGTTTGCTCTAGGATTGCTAAAATGGGCAATAATGGTAAAATATTTTTTGAGGAATTGCTTGCATCGGGTATTAAGGATGTGTAATATCAGTGTTTCCTCCAGGTCCTTTTCTTACTTCTACAGAGTTTTTTTTTTTTTTAATTTTTTTTTTTAATTCTTTAAGGTTGTTTGGAGTACCGGGGAAGTAGGGGTTATTTCTTGTAAGGGTAATGGTTTTAACAGGGGCCACATTTTTTGAGTGCCAAGATTACCCAATTTTCAGAATCGAGAAGGGGGAATCAGCTCAGGGCAGCCTTAAAGTTAGCTTGATTCATTCTATTCTACTTTCTGGAGGTAATTGGGATTTTAGGTTGTTTGGTGGCAGGTTATGCAGAAGGAATGGTAATTCCAACAGGAATTGCAAAATGATCAGAACATATTGGAGGCAATGGTTTAAAATAGTCTCATGGTTGGTGAAAATGACATTAGGTCTATAAGGTGGTTTTGTATTCATTTAGCGGATGCAGTTATGTGAAGATGCTTTACAGTTTGTATTCTGATTTGTCAATCTTGTGCAACAGCATGATCACCTGTGCTGCCAGTGTGATTTTTTTATTTGTATTTTGTTATAAAAAGCCCAGAAACTGAAGGTGAAGCTTTGTCTGGTTTGTTTCGACTTTGTAGAGCAGACCCTTGTCAGTCTCTTGATTTTTACTCAGAACATTTTCTTCCCAGATACTTGATTCCAATATCATTCTCTGTGCTGCATTTGATTGAGCCCTATGCTGATTCTCTATATTAACCTTGCATTTTGACCTTGCCTTATTTTTGCCTTCTGTATTGCTCTATATTATTTAATAAATATTCATGATTTTAAAATTTCTAGAAGACTCAAGTCCTTTCTTGACTAAAGGCTGATTTGCTTGACTATGCTGTTTTATTGCTTTTGAACCATTTTCTGTTGGGACACATTGCCTCATATGTTCATGAGGTTAACATGTGTTTCTGGTCCTGTGTAGACACTTTATCTTAGATTATCGGGTAAGATAGCATCGACATACCTGAATTGGACTTATTTACGTTTGGTTTGAGGGTAAAAAAAACAATTATTTGGCGGATGTAACAGGGTACTGTTCCAAAGAACATGAAAAATATTCAAAGTAGGCAACAGCACTGCCCACTTCCTTTTTGTCTTCTCAGTCCCGTTAGGTAGTGGAATAATTTGGGGAATGGCCATGGTGACATCTGGCCCTAAGACTTGATTGAACCAAGTTTCGATATGAAATAACACATCAGGTTTTGTAAGTATCTATAAAGTTTAATAATTTAACTTACTCTTTATGTAAAGTTCTGATATTAATTAGGTAGCAGTGCTCAGAATACGATTGCTAAGTGTTCTACTCTGGCTCATAGTAGGTGAGTAATATGTTATGACTGCTGGTATGAGTTTCGGGCCACAGTATTTACAGCCAGTGTGTGGTTTGTTAGAAAAATGAAAAGGGGTGCCCTTGTTAAAAGGCTTACCTTGAAGTTTAAGGAGAAAATCTCTTGAGTATGTAATAGTAGGTGTATTACAAGGTTTAGAAGATCCAGGGCTCCTGGGCCGGATGGGTGCAGATGATCATTCCCTTAGCATCCCTTCAGCACTCCAGTAGTAGCCCTGCTACAGTGGCATGCTGCCCTGTTGTAAATCAAAGCCTGCTATGAGGGAAGCTTGGCCTTCTGGATGATGCTATATCAATCAGCTGAAATTAAAACGAGTGGGAATTTTAAAATATATTTAATGCTATCTGTGGTGAGCCTAGTATTGGTGTTAGTTAGGGGTGGGCGAGCCACTGAAATCTCGAACCGGGCTTGAGATGGTTGGCTGTGGCTCAGCGCAAGCTCCTCTTGGAACCTCAAGCCCAAAACGAGCCAGCTTTCAGGGGAGGCAATGTGGCCTAGTGGCTACATCTGCAGACCATGTAACATAGGCCAAACCTCCACATCCTTGTAATCTGGCAAATCTGCTTGTGTCATAAAAATACAAAAGTGTGAAGTAGTCTGTGTTTGTTGTGAAGCGTTCATATCTCTGTGGGCAAGGTTTGCTTTATGTGAAGCCACCCAAAAATGAAATGGGGTTCTGTTTGTCACCCACGCGCTGTCACCGCCTCTTTCAAGAATTAAGGACAAAGCATTAACATTTGATAGCAGAAACAGATAGTCATCTAGTGGCTGAATTGCACAGCATGAAATTGGAAAATCTGCAATCACTACTCGACATTCCTTTTTTGTACAGTATTACACATTAGAGTACCTTCAAACTTGTGAGTTTTCTGCGCTGTGCAAAAACCTCTCGTCTTTGATTTATTAAACTATAAAGTTGCTCTTTGTAAAAATAATCTAGGCCACATCACATACAGGATGCGCATGATAACTGACATGCCTCTTATTTCATTAATGGCACTGTCATCCTGGCGGAGGCAGGAGTGTGTATCATGCATTGCAAAGGTGCACAGCCTAGAAGACAGAATGATACACTTGACAACCAATTACATGCAGTGAGAAAAACATGCTTCTCTGGGCTGGGCCAAGATGTTTTTGACAAAGTCTGATGCAAATAGCTGAAGAGACTGACGAGACTGACCGAGCTAACTCAGTGGCCAATGTGGGCTGACCCAAACCCCAATCGATGTATTTTTTAATCAATAGGTATTGCAGACGGCAGCGCTCTCAACTGAGAACTAAAAGAGAGCAAATATTACATTTACTGACTCTTTAATCTGAGAGTTCCTGATGCTGTGCAGGAGGATTGGATAGAGTGGAGTAATTGTGTCATCTGTTGATTGGGAGTGATACCCACTTTTTAGAACTTTTCACCTCCACCTTAAATCCCCTGCACACAGGAGAGACCTTGTGGAGCACCGGGTTCTGCAGGACACTGGCCACCCAACTCCTTCTGTGGGACCGTAGGGAGGTGGACTTGCTGGGGAACCCTGAAGAGAGGGTACACCTGACATTTTTGTGGGCTGGTCCTATAGATGGATGACCCCCAACCCCCTCTCATTACACCAGTTGGACACTGAAGCGCCCTGCAAGTGGACAGAAGGCCATGGGGCTTGAGGAGTGTAGGTCTGCGGGCGCTGGTAGAGAAAGATCCTGGGCTAAGGTAAGTACCAGGATCGAGATAGAGGAACAGGTCCTGGGTGTGAGAACTGATTGGCAGGAGGGCAGGCCCTGAGCTCTCCCTCATCATAGGGACAGCAGTGGCGAAATAGGCTCCAGGAATTTTCTAAGATTTTAGGGGCCAGAAGATCATTAATTAACATTCCTAGAACCCCACAGTGAGCAAAACACTGAAAATCCAATCCAGGTTGAAGCAACGTGGTGGAGAAAGCAGCAGTTGACTTCCTCCTCTAGTTTGCTTAAATCCTCCGGCAGGACCCCCACGGCCCTGGGTTCACTAATCCCTTTGTTGTCTTCCTGGCTCCCATGAGGAGTGGCACGCGTGGGACTTGCACTCCATTGTTTGCACTGAAAACCTGCGCACCTAGCGCTCCCCTGATCCTCAAAGTGCCCCCAGCAAGGGCAGTGCCTCAGGGGTACCGTGGTTTGCTGCATTCTCCGTGGTCGGTAGTTCAAGGGGATGGCAGGAGCCCTCGTGGCATGGTGATTCACTGCCTGCCCCGCTCCCTGTGTCTTGGGAGAGCAATGCACTGAGCAATCCAGCCATGAGCAGGAACACAGACTACTGGTTCCTAAGCTCGCACAGGCAATAGTGGTGGCCAGGCGCACAGACTTAAGCCCCGGCTCATCCCCTGGGGTTCCATGATCCCCGGTACCCCAACTGAAGAAGCATTGGCACCTGGGTCTTCAAAAATATGTACAGCTCCCAAGACTGCCTTTCGTTTTAGAAATAATTCTTTGCAGACACATGAAAGCCTGAGAGCCAAAAGAGCACCTGAGAAGGCTCTCAGGTGCTTGAGCAAAGTTGCATGTTTGTTTCTGTGGTTCCCAGGAAAGGGCATGTGCGCCACCAACTTGTGAGATTGGCTCTGGGAACTGCCAGGAGGGCAACAGGTACCACGGGAGACCTCTCCATTACAATCTAGAATGTCGCCTGAAGTCTCCCATCTACACAGAAGAGTGGCCTGGGGAGGCTTTCCTTACCTTTAGCAAGCACTCCCTGAGCCGGGACTTGGTTTTATCGCTGTGGAACGCAGGGGCCTTTGTTTCTGAGGCGAAGTTGCAACAAGTGTAAAGCTAGAAGAAAGACTCATACGCTGCGCATTAATGAACATGGAATGCTTTATTGGCAATAACGGTAGTAACAGTAAATCATTCCACATAATGTTGAATGTTATTAGGAGACTGTACTACCCTGAAATGTTTTAACTATTGCTTGCTTTGCCTTTGACCTTATAATTTCACTTTTAATAGTGACACTGGGACAAAGACAGTAAGCCTGACTTGTATTAACTGCAGTCACTATATTATGTCATGTTTAGCACCTTTGGGAGGGTATTCCAGTTTTGGAGTATAATGCTTGCTAATGTGAAGTTCATGAGTAGTGTGTCCAGCACAACGGATACATGGTCTAGTTAGGGGGTTACCTGATATGTAGGACCTGTTCTTGGGGTGCACCCCCGTCGGTTTTGGAGCTCTTTGGAAGGTTTCACCAAGCCATTTCCACCTTCTATTGTAGTGTGGTTAGTTTTACGTATTCATTGCGCTTTAGCTTCAGGCTTTAGGCCTTTGTGCATTTTGCCCTGAATATATTTTATTCATTTGCTAATAGCTTAGAGCCTCTGTGCACTTTGCTCTACATGCTTTTTATTAGGCTTCGTACTGTTATTTTTCAAATAGCCAGTTCTACGGTGTTGTTTTTTATTCATATCACACTGTTTTGCCTACTCTGCACTAGAGTTCTCCATAACATGTTTACTCTGTGCTTCAGTCAAGGATACAGTCTGGTACATTGCCGATAGACGTGGTAAGAGTTTAGACTCTGCATTCCTGCGTAGGGACATTTTGTGATCTCGCTGACATGTTAGTTATAAAATCACTTCCTTGTCCCAGTACACGTAAGAGGGAGATTCCGACCAGGGAACCACAACTTGACGCTGACTGCCTCGTTGCAGATGCTGAACCAAGATCACAGGCCTTTGCTCAGGTATGAGTGTATCCGTCTCCCTAGTGATACAGAAAGGCAAGCTGAAAGCTTAACATGCTGTGCTCTAAATAGAACAAGCAGAGGGAGAGTAGAAATGGTTAGGAATTATGATAGCTTTATTTCTATGTTTTACTCTCCTGGTTACTATATCCATCCTACTATGTTGTATTGTTCTGGTTATTGCGGCTCACGCCTTAATATCTAAAATACAGTCGTTTTATTAAAACATTATATAAAACTTATACTGTCTTTGTCATTTGTATATGAGACCATATTGTGAATGAGAGAGTTGGTTTGGATCTGAGTGACCACGACTTCCCTGAGAAGTTCCAAAGATGTCATGCGCTCGGCTGCCCAATCATTTCTTCCCAGTGGGAGAAATGAGGCACTGCTAGTTAGCCGGAGCAACAACCAGATTTAGGGTGACGGAGTTCCTTACACGTGGGTCAGACTCAGTCCCCCACACCGTTATCGATCCTGCTGCCTAGAAATCCAGTGGTCTCATTTAGGATAATGAGAGCCCACGCGACATGGCGCCGCCAACGTTTGGTCTGGCTCTAATGTTTGGGTCCGACTGACTCTCTCGGTCTCTTATATATTTTGACTCCTCGGTTCCGTATGCGGAGACGTCCGTGGGGCTGAGGGTTTCCGCCACCACAGGTTGGGTACATCCTATTGCTTAGTGGTCGGTTGTTCAAGCTTGAACTTTGAAAGGAAATAACCCCGATATTGGTGTGCCTTCTCTGGCCTGCAGCCGTTTTTTATGAAATGGCGAATCCTAATGTAGTGAACATCGCAGTTAATATGCGACATCCGCTCACGGGACATCTATTGACACATGGACTGACAGTCCAGGGGGGTCCAGTCACTTTTGTGGTGGACGCCCATGCAGCCTATAGAACGGAACTTTTTTATTCTTGGGTCGCTTTTCCAGCAGTGGATGGGGGAACAAATACTTTTCACGAATACACAGTTGCGAATGCCCCTGGACAATACAGGGCTTACGCTTATTTAGGAATACCTCTATCTTATCAAGAACACCATAATTGGCTTGATGGCGCCCTCCCACACACAATAGCACAAGTAAGGTTAGGTCCACTGAGTAATGATGGTCCTACCTGGCCTTTATTGGCCACATATACACCACATCCTGCGGTTGCTCAATTGGCAGTGGTTGAAGTTCGTCGTTTATATACAGAATTAACGGATACATATAGACGATTAGTTCAGTTTGTGATGCAGACATTAAATACGAATGCAGCGCGTGCTGCTCCAGCGCACCCACAGGCGGTGGTTCCGGGTCTTAATCCGGCCACTGTGCACTCAGTTATGGGTAAAGCACCGGCTAAACGAGAGGAGACTCCGTTTTGGCTGGCGCAAAAAATTAATACGCTGGAAGCAGTATTTCCCCATACGGGACCTCAGGATAAACATAGAATTTTGACGATGTGTTTGCCGTACGGGATGGTTCCTCCAGTGGACCTTTGTAATACCTGGGGCACGGTGTTTGCCGCGCTCTACACTACGGCACACGGTACACCGACATTAGCTAATTTACCGGACGTACTTAAGCAGATACAGGAAGAATATGGGGCTGCCCCTGCCTTGGATTTGGGCATGCAGTTGCTGGGCAATTTTGCCACAGTTTCTTCTATTATTTTGAGTAATCTCAAAGGAGAGGCAGTAGCACTAGCAGTGCGTATGCGTCTTCGGGATGTTCCGCTGCTTCAACAGGAGCAGGAGCTTCCGAGAATAATAGCGGAAACATATTCTAGTATTGGTCGTGATAGCCTAGGGGCTAGACCACAAAAACCCCAGTTACAGGGTAAAAATAATAAAGATCATGCTAAACAGCAACAACCTGAGGGTTCGAAAAAGCGCTGGGAAAAGAAACAGCAAACACCTAAGAAGGATGATGGGCAGTCTCCGCAGCCGGAGACCCCTCAGAATAAGTATAATCTCAGGAATAGGGATACTTTGAAGACGCCTGATAGATATCAATATACTGATACACGCCAATCTCGTTCCTTTCAGGACTCCTCGGAAAAGAGAAGTGAGAGAGGTGGGCGGTCAGATCGGAGGACGGAGTACGCGAAACCGAGACAGGATTCACAACGCTCAGCGGAGGTTTCTATTAAACAAGAAGAGAAACCGCTGCAACAGAAACAGCAATTCAAAAAGAAGAAAGTGGCAGCTGTCTCAGTTAGACATGCCGCTCAAGAAGAGAGTTCTCTTGACGAACAAGACATGGGCGTTAGCACTGTTAGACAGCGCGGCAGAGGTCACAATAGTTCGCCGGAGTCTTCTAGAGCATCTGGAGGTGAAAGCAACTGATGACTTCATACAAGTCGAGACGGCGGATATGCGAGTCTCTGATCCTGATAGAGTATATGAAGTAACTCTGCGATTGGAAGGGGACATTGACCGTGTTATAAACGCCATTTTTTGGGACCATGTGGTAAAATCATATGATGTTCTGTTGGCCGAACAAGATTGGCCACCTGACTTTGTTCGCGACTGTCCAGTTGGGGAGGAGGTTATTACACCTTCCTTCTCACCACTTGTTCCAAAAGAACTCGCGGAGTCCTATAGTGAATCATGGGCTCTAGCACAGGCTCCCGCCTTGTATAGAAATAACGTGGGGTGGGACAGACAATCACCTTATCATGTAATACCGATAAAGGGCGAACCTCAGCCACAACCGCAATATCCTATCAAATTTGAGGCTAGGGCATCGGTTAGGAAAATTCTTACTGAATTGGAGTATCAGGGTGTTATTGAGCCCTGTGTCTCGCCGATGAATAATCCCTTGTTTCCAGTTGCTAAACCGGACCATTCATATAGGATAGTGGTGGATTACCGACATTTGAATAGTCATACACGCACATATGCAATACAGAATTCACATAGCGCAGCGCTTATGAATAATATAGTGCGTAAAAAATACAAAACAACATTGGATATCTCGAATGGATTTTTCTGCCAGAATATAGCGCCCGAGAGTCGGGACTATACCTGTTTTAGTGCGTTTGGCTCTCAGAATCTTTTTTTCGTTTGCCTCAGGGGTATAAGAATAGCCCAGGACTGTTTTCGGCTCGTGTGACTGAAATGCTGCATGAGTTCGACCCTGAAGCATTATCATATGTTGATGACATATATCTGACAGATGTTGAGATTCTGCAACATCTAAGGTGTGTATCGCGCATTGTTGTGGGATTTGCAGATATTGGCTATAAGTTCAATTTTAAGAAATCAAAGATTGCTTTCTTCAGCGTCATTTTCCTGGGATATGAGTTGAGTGAGGGCAAGAGCTTAACGCCACATTTTTTTGAGAAATGTGCTTTATTGCAGCCTCCTAATACGGTTCGGAAGCTCCAGTCATTGTTGGGGTTTCTGAATTTTGGCAGAACTTACATTCCTGAATATGCAACGCGTATAAAACCATTATACGGGTTGATTCGCCCGAATTTTTCGAGTAAACTTTGGACGATTGAACATACACACATACTGCGAGAATTACAGAGTGATCTTTTAGCAGTTAAACACTTACACACTCGGGACAATAAGACACATTTAGTGATCAGGGTAATACCTGGGGCTGTTGGGTTTACTTATGTCACCTTTAATGAAGGGGAGACTGTCCCGATTGCATACAAATCTCACTTGTATTCGGCTGCAGAGCAACGTTTTGCGCAAACTGAGAAAATTCTCACTGCAGTACAGATGGCTGTTATTAAAGAAAGACCGCTGGCCCAGGGTCAACGCATTGTTGTCGTTTCCCCGGTTCCGGCCTTAGAGGCTGTTACTAAAGCGAGTGTTCCTAATTCGAAGGCTCTACACCCGCAATGGATACAATGGGCTACGTCTTTGACAGCCACTGATGTAGATTATGTATTTGACCCTAAACTGCAGACTCAAGAATTTCTTCAATACGAAATAGAATACCCTGTTCCTGCTGGTACATTGCCTATTGACCAATATGAAGTGGTCATGTATACTGATGGCTCTGCGCAACCGGCGGTTGGGACTAAACAACAATATTCTGCTGCATGTGCGGTGGTGAGCGGCACTATGGAGGGGGAAGTGTTCTGCCCCCGACATACTTATACTAAAACCGTGGGAGATTGCACGGCACAGCTGGCTGAGCTCAAAGCTCTATTGTTAGCATTGGAGCACGCGGATCCGGCACTTTTAACGTTGCTGGTCTGTGACTCCTACTACTGTGTGCAGTCTTTCAACGAATATTTACACTATTGGAAGATGAATGGGTTCAGAGATTCTAAAGGCAACACCATTAAGCATAAAATGTTGTGGGGTAAGGTTGCGGATCTAAAGGAAACGCTTCCTAATGTCCATGTTGTGCATACTCTTGGACACCAGCGCGTTGGAATACACGTTGCTGGGAATACTTTGGCTGATGAAGCCGCGAAATCGGCAGTGGCTGTCGCCACAGTAGCCGCAGTGACTCGTTCGAGTTCAAAACCAGACACAGAAATTTCAGCTGCCATAAAGGCTTCGGCTGATGGCACGCCTTTTCCTAAGGGATTTCCTTCAAAATATAGTTACTGCTTGAATGGTGCGCTACATGCTACTGTTACAATTCCAGGCATTGGTGTACGTGAAATTCCCAATAAAATTGAAAGACCTCGATTGATTTCTGCAGCACATGAGGGGGTGGCTTCTGCACATGCTGGGGTGGCTGCCACAATTTCACTTTTACAGGCTTGTTACTGGTGGCCTGGTCTCTATAAAGAGACGAAACAGTATGTCCTTTGTTGTGACATTTGTCAACAAATTAAGACATTGTCGGCTAGACGCCCGCAGCAGACGCCCCTTCTGATTTCAAACAAACCATTACAGTGTGTGTACTTGGATCATTGTGGTCCGCTGACACCAGATAGTGCATACAAATATATATTGGTTGCTGTAGATTCGTGCTCCAGATTTGTATGGGTATGGCCACAACGCTCGGCTGACGCTCGCACTGTTATTAAAGATTTGCGCATCTTTGTCGATATATTTGCAGTTGCGGCTTTTCATTCGGACCAGGGCCCTGCTTTTGCCTCTAAGGCATTCAGGGACACCATGGCTTCGTTGGGGGTCCAACTCCAATTCTCGTCTCCATTTCATCCCGAGGGAAATTCTGTGGTGGAGCGTTTAAATCGTGATTTAAAGCAGTCCTTAACGGCCAGTTATAGGTACGGGTCGTGGTTGGCTAGCCCACCTGTATGGAGTACAGAGAGCACTTAATAACTTGCCTAGAAGGTCACTGGGGGGTCGTACTTCATATGAGTGCCTGTTCGGAACACGAATGTATGTTCCTGATCTAGATGGTCCTGGTGTGGAGGCGGCAGATACGCCCTTTGACATAAATGATCGTGTCACTGTTTTGCAGGATTTACAACAATTCCGTGAAGATAACTCTTCTGCCAATGCTGCCTCCTCAGGAATTAAGGATGAGCCAGTAACACCTACTGGTTGGATACCCAGGATTGGGGATCTGGTGCGTGAAAAGGTCGCAGTTAAAAAGGAATTTGGTCCTTCTTATCGAGAACCTGTCCCTGTGTTAGGGGTAAGCGGCACGAGAACTGTGATTTTACCGCCGCTGCGAGGGGCCAAAGGAAATCGCTTTGTTTCCATTGATAATGTCAAGTTACAACATGTGGCCGATTCTGCACAGCAAACCAAGAGGGACACCCAGTAGTTCCGGAATCCCTCTCACTACTGGGGATGAGGTCCCGCTGCAGGTGATTTTCACCGACACTGTTTCCTCTCCGAGCTTGGGGAGGGTGGATGATGATCTTGCGATCGTTCCACCGACGGCGATTAATATGGAATCTTGTGATCAAATTGCTGTACGTTCTACTGATGTTTCTGAACATGTGGTTTATAGCGTGCCACGGCGGGAGCCTCCGTCTGCTTCTTCGTTCAGAGTTGCACCTTTTGCTAGAACTGCTTCTGGCTGCTTCAACGACGCTGATAATGATGGGTCCGGCTCTTCGTCTTCGATGTCTTCTGTCCACGGTCCACAACGGCTGCTGGGATGGCTTAAACGAACATATTTTGTTTTTCCTTGGAACTATTTTTGCTATTTTTGGCCGTGATGACTATATTATTATGGTTGGGATTTGTGGTTACTTTTTTCTAATAATACATGGTCATTTTCTTCCTGATCGATCTGACATTGAGCACGTGGAGACTGTGTTGAAACCACATTTTTCGTCTCATATGGTTCGAAGAGACTTGTCCACAGTGAACATATCTGCTATACCAGTTCCGGATGGAATTGTGTGGGATAAAGTAATGTTTGATATATATGGTCCCACTGAATTGATTCAAATACCGTATGTCCTCAAATTGTCTATGAATGATATTGTTATACCGGGCATTGTTTCTGATGATTGGGATGTGAAGACAGTAGATTCTATGCTAACGGATTTGCAATATTATACTGTCTATGACGATGAAGATGCTTACCAGTTTAGAGATAATCATGGTGACATGTTTTGTTACAACTATTATGGACACCACTTTATTCATAAAGCTAGTAGCCCTAAGTCCATGTTTAATTATGTGCAATGGGAACATTGCTCGACTCCTCCACAAGGGAGTTCAAAAACGTATTATGACAAATTTGCATATTTTACTGGGCATGATCCGCGTAATGCTAGGTCCTACTATTTTAAAGTTACACCGTATTCTAATAAGCAAATGTTATTGACCGATACTAAATTACTGTATTCTAATTTGTTTGTATCTAAACTGTCGGTCGAGGGATATGAATACTGGTTCAAAACTGTTGACTTAAAAAGTGTTTGGGGTACGAAAAATTGGCAAATGCGAGGCAGGGACACGTTATTTAGAGCATGCATTATCCCTGTGCAGATGATTTTCCTCAATGACACAGTACAACAGACTAGCTGTTTGGGCTTAGCGACGATTAAGGAACTAACTTTGCCTAGTATACCTGTCCCTTCTAAATTAGAAAATTGGCAGCACTATGTGAATGCTACTTTCAGTGACTTTACACATTGGGTCCAGAATGATACACTTAACACTTCATCGTTACATCCAGGCGGGTGGTTATTATGGCCTATAGACACTAATATGTGTCATCAACGTTTTGTCACCTCTTCAGGGGGGTTCAGGACTAGTAGGGCAGACCCTCGTTACGTTTCACCAGAACATGCTGATATTATAACTACATACAGTGTGGGGAAGCTTTGTCAGCAATGGTTGAAGTCCTCCACGCTGGATGCAGTTAAGTCACATCTCATGTTACTGTCTAATAATACTGATTTACAAGATTTTTTGTCAGGTCCCAGAGTACCACGGAAGAAAAGGTTCTTATACGAGGTTTATAATGAGATTTGGAAGCTTTCACAACAAGAGGCTGCAGCCCGGTTGAGGCAGATTGATCAAGCAAATCTGATGCAGACTTTGTCTGTTGTTGATAATGGCATGCATACCCTTTCTGAACGTGTTTACACGATTGACAGCATTGTGTCCTCTGCTATAGACATTATTAAATCGGACATGTCTTCTTTATATCATGGGCAGAGTCAGACACGATCCATCATGCAGCTGGGCTGGACTCTTCAGACCTTGAAGGCGGGTCGCGTTCCATGGCAGCACGTTCGTGCCAGAGAGATCTTTATCTCTTTTAATTTGACTCGTCAACAACAACTGATGGCTAAAAAGGAAGCGACATATGTTATGTTAAATATTCAAAAATTAGAGAAACTGCCTTTCACGGTAGCTGAGATTCCGTCAGCTGAATGGTTGATCCATGGGGTTATTAATTTGCCTATCTCTACTTTGCAATTTACTTCGTGTTTGAAGCACATTCCGGTGGGTAGATATGAACTATTGGGAGACAGTTACATACACGAGGTGTGGGACCTTCCCTTTCAGTACAGATGTGTTAATGGTTTGAAGGAGGTTTTTCTTAGCGGCAGCGAATGCGAAGCTTCTGTCAGCCATTCAATGGTTTGTAAACAGCTGTCCTTGCACGGGGCGTGTAACGCTTCGATTGCTAACTTAGCTTGTTATCTGAAGGGAGTTCCAGTCCCGGTTATTAAAAACACTTTCCAGGTGCTTTCTAACGGCAGTTACATTGTTCTTAACAGCGAACAATGCTGTGGCATGCGTGCCGGAATAGTTTACATCGTCGTTGTCAACAAGGCCGTTACGTGCTGCGGGAATGTGTTGTTTCCCCCCACTCAAATTAGGGAGGTAGCGGACATCTGGCCTCATATTGCTACTTCCAAGGTTGATTTCGACAAGTTGAGTCGGCTAAAAGCTTTATTGTTTCAAAAGCATGTGGCCCTTACATCTGCTAGCGAGACCTACGCACTTCAGGTGGCAAGGTCATCGGCGGAGATACAGTCCCTTTTGAATACTAACTTTCCGACTCACTTCGGTGAACTTGTGGGACGTATATTTAATGCATCCAGCACTGCTGGTATTGCACATTTTTTCAAAGTCGTTGGTGTTGGTTTTGCTAATACCTTCTCTTCCATATTCGGTTTGATACCTTCGGCTATACATTCTATTTTCGGAAGCATTTTTGGGGGTTTCCCGATTACTTTGGCTTTATTGGCTGGAGTCTTGCTGTTATTGCTATTTTTTCGCAATGGCTGTCCCGTCACGACGAGATCCTGTACTGCTGCTCCCATCAGCGCAGCTGTGTCGTGAACGCATGATGCAGCATTTTGGAGCAACACTCCTGGGACATTTGGAGTGCAACTGGTCTCTGTCATTCAGACCGGTTTTGGATTGTGTGCAACCCGTGTTTCGATGCCTTTGGTGCTCGTTTGAACATCACACTGGCTCTCTGTCTCTCATTGCAGCGCCCTCCAATGGTCGATACTGATCTGTTGATGTTCCCGATGAGGGCTCATTCCCAGACTTGTGCACTACGGATGCGCTTGCTTCGTGAGGCAGTTTATGAGATTCCCTTCCTGGAGGAAGATGGTATTGTCTCTTTCATAGGCCCTGCACGGGGTGCCGCCCTGAGTGGTTTTGGGGCTTTGGATCACACCTGCTCGATGGTACTTTGTGGCGTGGATCTTCCGATATTGACATATATCGAGGTGGAGGAACTCCTACGTTCTATTGCTTCTGTCTGATGATTGGATTTTTACAAAATTGACACTATCTTGAATTTGGTTGTGCTCACATGTTACCTAAATTTATGACTTTATTGTCTTCTCACCTTGTCGAAATACTTGTTTTAGATTTGGTTTATGTTTAGGGCATCCTTTTATGTTATTGGAACCACTTGCTACCGACAAGGGGAGGGTGTAGTGTGGTTAGTTTTACGTATTCATTGCGCTTTAGCTTCAGGCTTTAGGCCTTTGTGCATTTTGCCCTGAATATATTTTATTAATTTGCTAATAGCTTAGAGCCTCTGTGCACTTTGCTCTACATGCTTTTTATTAGGCTTCGTACTGTTATTTTTCAAATAGCCAGTTCTACGGTGTTGTTTTTTATTCATATCACACTGTTGTGCCTACTCTGCACTAGAGTTCTCCATAACATGTTTACTCTGTGCTTCAGTCAAGGATACAGTCTGGTACATTGCCGATAGACGTGGTAAGAGTTTAGACTCTGCATTCCTGCGTAGGGACATTTTGTGATCTCGCTGACATGTTAGTTATAAAATCACTTCCTTGTCCCAGTACACGTAAGAGGGAGATTCCGACCAGGGAACCACAACTTGACGCTGACTGCCTCGTTGCAGATGCTGAACCAAGATCACAGGCCTTTGCTCAGGTATGAGTGTATCCGTCTCCCTAGTGATACAGAAAGGCAAGCTGAAAGCTTAACATGCTGTGCTCTAAATAGAACAAGCAGAGGGAGAGTAGAAACGGTTAGGAATTATGATAGCTTTATTTCTATGTTTTACTCTCCTGGTTACTATATCCATCCTACTATGTTGTATTGTTCTGGTTATTGCGGCTCACGCCTTAATATCTAAAATACAGTCGTTTTATTAAAACATTATATAAAACTTATACTGTCTTTGTCATTTGTATATGAGACCATATTGTGAATGAGAGAGTTGGTTTGGATCTGAGTGACCACGACTTCCCTGAGAAGTTCCAAAGATGTCATGCGCTCGGCTGCCCAATCATTTCTTCCCAGTGGGAGAAATGAGGCACTGCTAGTTAGCCGGAGCAACAACCGGATTTAGGGTGACAGAGTTCCTTACACGTGGGTCAGACTCAGTCCCCCACACCGTTATCGATCCTGCTGCCTAGAAATCCAGTGGTCTCATTTAGGATAATGAGAGCCCACGCGACACTATCCTGTACGATATTGTAAATGTCTGCATAGTGTTTAGTAGTGTGTGCAGACAGTACTTTTCCTTTTAGTGAAGAAAAAAAAAAAACACTGACTGGACAGCTATTTGTTAAGTTTTTTTTTGTTTCTTAGTCTCTAGCCAGCACAGCGCCTCCCCTGGGGAAGCTTTGAAAGGATCTGTCTCGCTACTCGGAGTGTAGTGCTAAAAGGATGTTCTTGGACCCATTAAAGGGGTCCTCAGCACAGGGGCCCTGGGACACTAGTGGGAAAAGACCCCCGTTCTTACAATAGGGCCCATGTTACCCCCATCTCTCCTGGAAGTTTGTGGCCTACATTCATGACACCGTGTGCATGCAGCACCGGAACTTTATCTGGTCTTGAAGAGTTGTGATTTAGATAATTGTTCAGCTACTTGCACTTGGAAAATATTGACTAGTTCATTCCAATAATGTATTCTTTTTGTTTGTCACGTTTCTTCAGATCTCGGTTTTGATGAATCTGAACAACATGTAGCTTAGTGTTTAATGAGGCAGCGTTACTGTGCTCCAGCTTTCTGTCACTTTGCATTTTCTGGAACAGATCTCTAGATGCATCTTTACATTTATCCTGCCCATACTTGTTTGTACATGATTACAGTCGGTGCTTAATTTGTAAATAAAAAGGTGCCGGTGCTCAAAGCCCTCCTCTTAAACACGGCTGCTGCAATTAAATCTGCGAACACAGAATACTGAGGCAGCGTAATCCCGATGCCATCTCTGACCGCTTCAATCCATTTAAAGCCACTCCCTGCCCCTTCAGCTCACACCTGCAGTTTTCCGATATCCCTCATTGTGACGCTTTTTCGTTTTTCTCTTCCTCCATCTTTCCCAAACGTGTCTTTTGCTCGCAGGAAATACTTGAGGCAGAAGACTAAGCGCCGGCCCTCAAAAATAAGTGCCAGTGCTCAGCACCGGAAACAACAAGCACAAATTAAGCACTGATTACAGTGCTGTCTTGCTATAGTTCTGACTTTGGTAGTCCAGCTATATCAGCAGTGGCGGCAGGCAGCTTTAGGAGGGAGGGGGGCGGGTGGGATATACACACACACACACATTCTTTCACACACAGACACGCAGTCACATCCATTAACAACACTCATACCATTCAAACATGCACGCACGAACCAAACATTCATTTTAAAATATCGCACACACTCATTCTTTCACAAACACACGCATGCATGCACGCACATCCATTAACAACACTCATAACACTCAAACATTCAATTTAAAACATCACACACTTACCTTCAGCCTCCAGGTCCCAGGAGGTTTGGGTCTGCTGCCTTCCCAGCCTCGTCACAGAGTGGGATGGGGTCAGTGAGACTGCTGACCCCACCCCACTCTGTGACGAAGTGTCACTAATTGACACTCGCCCTGGGCACTTCAGGGCTTAAACCTGAGGTGCCCAGGGAGAGTGTCAATTGGTTACGCTTTCCTCGTCACCCAGGGGAGGGCCTCCAGGCACCTTTGCTGAACCGAGGAGGTCACGCCCATAGGAGCTGTGACCTCCTCAGCCCAGCAAAGGTCAGCTCAGGCAGCCAGGAGTGTGTGCAAATCGAGCATGTCTGCACCTGGCTGCCTGAGCTGAACATGGAGAGTGTCTGTCAGGCTGACCTTTGTTCAGCCTGACAGACACTCTTCATGAGGGGCAAAAGGTGGGGGGGCGTGGCCCCTCCGCCCTAAAGGACGGGCCGCCACTGTATACCAGCGCCCATATTGGCAATGTTAAGGGTTGTGTTAAAGTCCGAGTGCTGCAGTTGCCCCTTGTTTCAACCAGCAGGTGTCTTGTTTCCACAGCAGCCGTGGCCCTCTGTGTTGGGCGAGGATAGACATACCACTGCTGCAGATGAGCCGCTGAAGCGCCTCTCTGACGTATCTCGTCGTTTGTAATCGTAATCGGGCAGCTGATACCGAAGCCAGCCTCCTCCCCTCTGATACTGATGGTTTGTTTTGATGATAGATTATCTCCCAAACGCATTTCTGATTTGTTACATCTTTGTGTACTTTTAAGTATTCTTAGTACCAGAAATTGGGTAATAGAAGATATCACTTACAGCAGTTAGAAATATGAAGAGGTATATTATGAAGCTCTGTATTTTAAAAACTTATTTTATTTTTCGTTATGAAAGCTCCCTTTTGGGTTTTCGTCCATTCCTTGATGTTCCTCCTTTTAAACTGAGTTTCTTGACCTGTGTACTTTCCATCCTAACACTTTAACCCTTATTTCTATGATCCCCTCTGTTTATTAAGTCATTTTGCTCTCTATTATTGCTACGTCCCACTATTATCAAATATATATTATTATATTATTTTAAAGTGTCTGCCCTCTGTTTTCCAAAGTGTTCATAATTAAAAACCTGTAATAAAATAAATACTCCTTCCAATGCCCTCTTGTGTTAAATTCACATTATCTGTAGCTAATTTCCCCCGCCAGGTTCATTCCCTTCTGGGAATCCTATCAGTCGCCGGGGCGGCACGAAATTTGAAAATAATGACCTGATCTTGGATGGGCCAAGCTTCTGGCAGATTCCATACAGGTTGAGGAAACAGTGCCAAATATATTAGCGAAACAACAATTTCTTGTTTTTTAACGTGTATAGTTATATACATAGATGGATATGACTGAATGGGAGAGGGGTTAAACAGAAAACTGAGCTCCTGATTGTTGGTGGCAGATGGGACTAAGTGTCCCTGAAGTTTGGTCTTTTAATCCAGGTGGTGCCCCTCTCATTGCCTTGAAAGTGGGCTCGGGCTGCTATGCTGAACTGCCTATGGGCCCTCGGGTCTCCGCAGTTTCTGTTGATGTTCCCCGGGCTCTTGTGATGGACACCTCAGCTGTGACCGCGTCGGCAGTCAGCAGTCTAGACTACTGCGCACTCTTTCTGGACGCCCCGTTTTATTGAACGTATTCCAGGCATTTCGGAATGAGTTGCTCTGTTGACGCCCCTGGCTGCCCGTGAGAGCCAGGGTTTCCGTGCCCCCTGCGCCCTGATAACCATAGTGAACAAGGGCAAAATCATTCCCTACGGAAGAGTCACTCTTTGTGCCCCGCTGACTGCCCACCTGACCTTCGCTCTGTTTAAAATCCAACATGAAGGTTGTCGTGCATTCGCTGCTCGCTTCCTCCCTCTGGAACACACTTCCCGTGAGAAGTGTTGGGAGCATTTGAAAAGCAGGACTCCCTTTTCTCTTGCCTCTGGCTATATTCCCTGGCCGCCTTCTCTGTCCCTTTGGCACTATCAGTGGCCTATGTTAGGAACCCTGCCAGGGTCACATGTATCCTCTCCAAAAGCATCAGAACTCGTCCAGATGTCTCGCACTTAACACGGTAGTAATCAGCAGGTCATGCGTTTGAATCCCGGCACCCGAACCTTGCCCCCAACCCCCCCCCCCCCCCCCCCGACCCCTCCGGTGTTAGGTAAATTGAGCACCGTTACATTGGTGTAAATGAGTACCTGTGATTTACAGCGCGTCGAAAGACGAGCTATCTAGAAACCGCTATCAAACAGCTGTTTCAGTAAACTAAGTACGCGTTCGCCTTTTTAACTTTAGGCAAATAATTGTGTTTGACATGTTTATTTCGAAGTGCACGGCTTTTGTTGTGACGTCTCTTGTTTTGATCCTGCCAGGACACCTAGAATATGTTGCCTCCATTTTAAGGACAATTAACGAGTTTAAAAATACCCCGGCGCGTCCCTTTGGGGCTATCTCCAGCGTCTGCCTTGAAACTGAGCTTTGTGCCCCGGGGCTGCCAGCATGCCAGGCATGACACGAGTGACGGGCTGCCCGGGGTTGTAAAACCTGGAATGCACGAACCCTCCCTCTGGCCCGGGGCCTTTGAAGCCGTTTCTTGCCGTGTGTGCATCAGTCCCTGCTCCAAAAAAACAGTCGGTTTATGGGATCCGCCGTGGCCACACCCCGCTTGACCCGACATCACACTCCGCGGGCCGTGAAAGTCCACCTCTGGGAATGGCTACAGAAAAAAACTCGGCTTTCCTTGGAGTTCTCCGAAAAAGAACCGGATTGGGAGCAGAGAGTCTGAGAGGAATCGTGTTGCATAAAAAGTTCATCCTGTTTAATGATTAGCCCGCGTGGAGATCAGATCTTTATTGCTTGAGCTCCCTCCCTCACAATGGAAACTGTGTTTCCGAATGATAGTTTGCACTTGCACTGTTTAGGGGGGTGAAGCCCCCTACCACGCACCAGTTGGCCGGCTTTAATAATGTATGTGATTTTGTTAAAATTCACCGTAGAGCGAGGGGAGGCTGCAGATCAGTGCTGGGGTTACCCCTGCTGCACACTGTTCAGAAATAGGGAATCTTCTACTTTCAGGGTGCTGCAGAATCTCCAGGCATTATCGCGATATTGGGTTGTGACTGACTTCATTCACTTAGTCAACTGTTAGGGCAGCAGTTGTAGATGGAGTCGAGGGTGTGACTGGGCTGGTGAGACCTGTACCACGAGTTAGATGTTGTCTCACATCTGCCCCTAGAGCTCTGTGCTCTCCCTCCTCTGGCCGCCGCAACTTCCTCGGTGTTGCCCCAGTGCATCATGCCCCATTGCCCCCCAAAGGGTACAGTATTGCACAGAAGAGGGCAGTCGGAAGGAGAAGCGCAGGTGCCGGCGATGGCCACCAAGCCTGACCTACTTCTCAGATATGGGGGGAGCGCGGCCACTGCCAGGAACCCGGAGCCTGTTTGTGCTTTTGTTGTCGAAACAAACAGGCTTTGGTGAGTCTGCTGATGCCTGCTGCTGGAATAGTATGTGGCAAGCATTTCATGGCCCACCCCCTTCCATTGACTTAGCAGGCCACAAGTTGAAAAACGCACATCTTTGTCCATTCTCAAGTGATGCTAATGCGAAATGATAGGACTCCTTTTACGAGGCATGATTGTGTTCCAGTAATATTCTGTTTCCCAAAATGTAATAATGGCACCACAGTTCTGCGACTCCCACTGTGTTTTCCACAGGCAGCCTGATGCCCGTTCTCGGAATTCCTATAATGTTTCACACCAGAACCCAAGCTCCATGTGTGCTCCTGCTCGGAGTGACGTCAAGTCCCATTGGAATAAGAGCGGCAACACATGTTCAAGTGCCCTGTGCATTACTGCTCTGGGATCCGCTTTTACAAGGATGGTCATATTTTAAGAGCAGCTGTTGCTCTACTTTTGTAAGTGAGGTTATGTTTCTGTTAGGGACTAAGCAGCTGCTCTCTACGTAGCATTTCTGCATGAAGCCAAACCCATGCCAATTCTGGTACCCATCCTTGAACACTGTTCGACTTCAGAGACAACTCCAAATGGATGGTAAGAAGTGTTACAGGGTTTTCTGACAAGGATGTATTTTGAAGGGAGGGGGGGTGTGAATACAAGCATTAAAAGTGGGAAGTTCTAGCTGGCCCAGATCCCTCCTCATATGTCGTAACACCTGCTGAGTTCCCAGCCCACGCTTGTGTACGCTCTCATCCAGCCTGGATAGTACCTGTGGTGTGTGGCAGCATCTCCTATGACATACCCCCAAACAACCGTAACCCCCAAACCTAATCTGGAGAATGGTGAGCCCTCCCAGTAACACAAAGACAGGAATACCTGAATATAGAAAACCTACATCCCAGTGTTGCCGTTTCCAACCCAGGCTCCATTGTTCTCCTTCCCAAGTGTCTTGTGAACAAAGAGACCCCACTGTTCCAAGACTCCTAATGTCTTGTGACAATAAATCCTAAATACCTCTTAATCACTGAACACGCTTCTCTCTTGACACAGACCTGCCAGATCATGACCTACAAATCACAATTGATGCATGACCTCCAAATGCCAATTCACAGCAGACTTGCCCTATAAAAGTCTGCCTTCAACGCAGGGTAGTCCAGGCAGGATCCAGATAGGTGCTTCCTATACATATCATGTGCAGAATGTCTCTATGGCTACCACTTCAGACGGGAAAGGTCTAGTGGGGCCTGTGCATGCTCCCAGGAGGAGGCAGGAGAACAGACTCAATGGATATGAGAAGCAGACACGTGACCAATGCTGGCAGTGTCACCAGGACTGTCTAGAAAGTCACTGGCGGGAGCCTCAAACCTGCTTATCGCTAAGTCAGCACTTACCGTTAGTCCCCTGCAGTTGATCCTGGTTCTGATCTCATGGCCAGAGATCCTGCACAGGCATTAGCTGCAGCACTTGTTTCTGGCCACTGGACAGACATGCAGAAGGGAGACGTTCCAAGTGGTGTTTGGGCTACCAGAAGACCGCATCACTGAAGCACTTCAGGAAGGACCTCAAGACCTGGTTCTTCAATTGAGCAGCACGCCCACAAACGTGCTTTGAGACCCTACAGGCGATCAGCCACACTTTAGAAGTCACTGATTGATTAATTGAGACAAAAGCAAAAGTTTGTAATGAGTGCTATTGTGAGTTTAGAAAGGTCCTGTCCCTCCAATTAAATTGATAGGTCTCAGCATCAGAATCTTCAATCCTAAAGAGAGAATGTTAGACTATGGGCCTGTGTGCACAGGATGGTTCAGTGTTTAGAGCAGATGCATTCTTCACACTTCATTCAAGACCAGCATGACCGCATTCACAGTCCCAAAATATCAAGACTGGCCCACCTAAAAACGGAGTCATTGGGCACGTTTGTAGGGAGCAGTGGTTAGTGTGGAGTTTTGGACAACTGCAGTCTCATTCAGAATTCAAATAGGTTGTAGGCAATTGATACAGGACCCCCTGCCACCAGAAGACACCCCTCGTTGATTGAGTGTCCCTGAATTTTTTTATGTATTCCACTGAATGATACATCATTAAATAATATTGGCAGGAAATTAAAGTTGTCGCCAAATCTCTCTCAAACTGCTGAAATTACTCCATAATTTTATTGCATAGGTACAATTATTGGAATTGGGAAATTATTACATTGTCAAACAATCGCCCCGATTTTGGAGGTGTTTTTCCAATATTGTGTTACCTAAAACTGGCGGGACTTCAGGAGGAACGATGAGACTGGATAAACCAGAAGTGAGAGAGAGAAAGATGGGGCAGGTTGAAGAGATAGTCTGAAGGCGGGGAAAAGATAGACAATGGTAGAAAGAGCTGTTGAGTGGAACTAGAACATGAAGAATGGAAAAAGATAAGGAGTGACAAATGAAAGATGAAAAACAAAATATGTGAAAGAAGAGCCCGGGAGTAGGGGCCCTATTCTTTAAGATTTGTTGTTGAGCTGATTACCAAACACCATTTGTATTGATTCGGACAGACAGATGTTTGCTGTTCGTTGATATCTAAATCAAATCAGGCTTTATAAAGTGCAACTACTCAACCGTTAGGGTCTCAAGGCTCTAAAGGGGTTTTTCCTCTGAGCTTCAGTTGAAGAGCCAGGTTTTAAGGTCCTTCCTGAATTGATGTAGAGCGATGCTGACTGACTGAGATGCAGGGTGTTCCAGCTGTTTGCCACGAGGTAGGTGAAGGATTTTCCACCAGCCAAGGTCTTCTGTATGCTGGGTAGGGTGGCTAGTGCTTGTTGAGCGGAGAGGTCTGGTGGGGGAGTAAAAGGCGATGCAGTGGTTGAGGTAGGCGGGTCCTAGGTCGTGAAGGGCCTTGTAAGCATGGACAAGGAGCTTAAAGTTAATTCTCTTCTCGATAGGAAGCCAGTGGAGATCTCTTAGGTGACTGGAGGTATGTTTGCAGCGGGGAATGTCCATGTTGAGTCTGGCAGAGGCTATTTGGATGTGCCTCTAGTTTCCTCAGGGTGGTACCGGCGTAGGGGGCGTTGCCATAGTTGAGTATGCTGGTAACCAGGGCATGAGTCACGGTTTTGCGGCAGCTCTTTAGGATCCATTTGTAGATCTTCCGTAGAAGTCTGAGTGTGTGAAAGCAGGAGGATGCGACTGAGTTGACTTGGCGGGTCATGGTGAGCGATGAGTCCAGGATGAAGCAGAGGTAGCATGTGTGATTTGTTGGGGTGGCGGGGTGCGAGGGTCGATGGCCACTAGGAGTCATCCCAGGCTGATGTGGATGGTCCCAGGATGAGGATCTCGGTCTTGTCAGAGTTGAACTTGAGACAGCTGCCCTTCATCCAGGCGGCGACGGCTTCCATCCCGTTGTGGAAATTCTTCTTGGCAGTAGTGGGATTTTCCATCTACCCAGTTCAACAGTGTTATTCTTGGTAAATCACACAACTGTGTAATATTTGTACACTACATTTTTTGGCTCCTAGTCGGTTACAATCATAGCCAAATACTGAGACAAGCCACGTCAGAGACAACCCATGTACCTTCTATATGTAAACCTGTCTAAAAATGGCTGCATGTGGGGGTGAGCTCTCATTCGATGTGCATCTGGCAGCTATGACCCTCATTGCACCTTCTTTTAAAGTTGTAGAATATCTATTATGCATTGGTGAGGTTACCCTGAGTCTTGACCGTATGTGAACGCTTGGGATGCACTAGCATTTCGTTGTCTGTTACTTCCAAAACTTAAGACTGCTGCCTAATCAATGCCAGTAATGCAACACGTATTCAGGTGACATTCCACCTCAAAGCCACCATGAAAGCATGTTTTATAAAACATATTGTGGATTATGCTAAAAAACGGCCAGTGGTTCAATTTATAACAGCAGTGCTGTGCCGAACAATGATATTCCAAGGTAGACGTTGTTCTGGGTAGATTAGGCATTGACTTTACCATGGGGCCTTAGTTCTGACTCCACCTGAGTCCACCATGGTAAGTCCCTGCCCAGGACGGGACCTCTTATTGTCCTGTGCAGTGAACTTACCCACCCTCAGTTATCCATGGCATGCAGTAGTGCATTGAGCGTAGATAGACAATTTGCATGTTTGTCAGGTCTTTTTAAGCACCATCCTCCTCAAACTTGCCTCTTGACAAGCAACTATACAAAGCATCTCACCTTGCTTACTCCATGGCCCGCTTTAGTCTTTCACTGAGCTTAGAATGCAGGCAAACCACAGTAATTAATGTCTGGATTCTAACCTCTCTGGTTGCCTGAGAAAAGCTCAACATTTCAGTAAAGATGCAACTATTGCTTATACATCTCCCTCATGAATAATACTTTAGCTGTGCAACTTGACTGGACAAGAACACGTTTTTTTAGTAATGGCCTTTCTTAGAAGTGACCAGACTTCTCTGGAGAGTGACCTTAGTACTCCGCTTTGCAGCCAGCTCGTGCCCCTTATTTGTCAAGCACCAGCCCCCCTTAGTCCCCCTCCTTTCTGTAAACCCACCCTGCTCCCCCGATTAACCACATCCCACTACCTCCCTTGAACTTATGCTGCAACCAGTTATCCTTCCCTGCTCTCGCATCACCTGTCATTCATAAGCAGCATCACATATAGGTCCTCCTCCTGAATGTCTCTACTACGTCTGTTCTGAAACTCACCCCAAGACTGAGTTTTTCTTCCTTAATGGCAAAACCGATATGTCCCTCTTCCATGAGTGGCTAAAAATAATGAAGTGAAATGATGCCTTCACCATTGTTTCATCTTCTGATAAGTCAAGCAGGCTTTATGATTGACTCATCTCTGCCATTTTAAGGACCAAATCAAGAAAAAGCCCAGCCAGCACGGTTCAAGATATTGTTAAATAACAAAATTGAGCTTTTCTTCCTCTTATGAACTTCTAATCCACCCATAGTCTTCTCTCATCAACAGTGACAAACTGCTGCACACTAGTCTCCCAGAATCCTCACCAATCAAAACCATTCGTCATGCTTCGGGTGGAGTAATTAAAATACAGAGAATTGCTCACATCTACCCTACTATGAAAGAGCAACATCAGTTTCCAAGTTAAAATGACTTTATAGGTGAATGAAAATGTCAGTTCAACATAACATTTGAAACTAAGAATACACTGACAATCAATCACTGGTTAAAGTTAACTGAAGAAACTATAACTCATGCCCTCGCTGTGCACAGTGATGTCATGAATGATGGTATTTCAATTGTCATCAGTGATGTAATTGAACGTGTGAGTGATGTAATATACAAGGTCGTAAGCAATGCATGGCAAGCGAATGAGTTATAGTTACTTCATTTAACTATAACTAGTGAATTTCAGGTTTTTCTGTTACACTTAAACTGACATTTTTTACTTAACTTTAACCTTTGTTTTCTTCCAGTGAATTTGTAGGATTTGTTTTAACGTAAAGTAAGATTTCATTGCTACGTGTAACTATGCCAGTTCACCGACGCCCATGGCTTTGGCTGTATGTGGCGTGGGGTTGTCCGCAGGACTTGACCAGCTTCAAAGGACACCAACCCCAATTTTTAAAAATAGTTTTTTGAACTGCGGGACTCTTGCAGGAGTAAGGGGATCACCCAGGCACCTGCTAGACACCCGCAGGATCGCGGCAACCCATCTTTTTTTGTTTGTTTTTAATTTGGGCCCAGGTGGGGTCCCTCTGTGACCCCCCCCCCACCCCCCCCCCCCCCCCCCATATGGTGAAAAGGGTCATTGTACCCCCTACCCTGCCTCCTTATAGGTTATTGTTTTTCATTTTCACGACGTGGGAATCAAGTCCCTGTGTCCTGTAATGGTGGCCACCACATTTTTCTTCATGTTGTGGCAAACCAATCAGCATGAGCGACTGGGGGACTTGTGAGAGCTTCTCACTCCTGCAGGAGCGACGCAGACGACAGGGTAAACAAACATTTGCAATGCAATAGGTCTTGCATTTGCGAGAGTTAGAGCTATTGGCATTGTAATTGACAATGTGTTTTATCTATGTGTTTAGGTTTGGAATAACTATTGAGTCGGAGAATACCAGCATCTGCAATTACGGCACATGTCCCTAAAGAAGGTAAAGTGCACGTTTCATCAAATATATGATGCGGCTATTGTTCGCACAGTACATCGCTGCTCTCGCGGGAGCCCTCGGCCTTGCGTCTCTTATGTGCCACCAAACGTGCCTCCTGTGTAGCGCACTGCAGGTACTTTCCGATACACTGTCCTTATCAATACAGTGCAGTACTAGTGTCTGGAACTGTTTTGCTTAATACTCATTTAATTTTCTTCCGAAAGATGAAAGGCAGAGTCTGCACCTTGTGCGCAAATTCTGTAAATGGCGAGTAAATATACAAAGCTGCGTGAAAGCGCATTCAGAATTTGTAACCATAGAGCCTATTTTCCATTCGCCAACACTGACTTCATGACGGATAAAAGGCAAAGCCGATGCACACTGGTCTCTGCTCCGGGCCCATGAATCTGCCTAGTTACTCTGTCGATTATCTCAAATATATATTTTGAATCAGCGATAATCTAGGACACAATACAGCGACTGTCCAAAATGCAGAACATGCCAGACTGAGCGTCAGTCCAGGTACATATTTACACCTACACAGCAGTTTCTTTCGGGGTCTGAGTAAGAATGAGTTTTAAAAGCTGTAGTGACCTTTTACAAAGCTGTAACGTTTTGACATCAGCCATAAGCTGGCACAACGTAAGTTTGGTCTCATAATGCATAGAGGTGAGGGCACAAATTCACCAGTGAGAGAGAGAAGAAACACAGGAAGGACTTGACTGAAAACATAAGCGCCACGTGCAAAACGGTTAAAATAAATAAAAATAAAAAATACTAAATCACAGTGTGAACTACCAATAACAAATGGAACGACGGGCAGGAGGTGGTGGTGTGTACGGTCGCCATAGTTAAAGATAAAGCAGAGCATGCTGTGCTGCAAGAATTAAAAAAAAAAAAAAAAAAAAGAGTTCACCCCCAACAACAGATTAAGTAAACAAGCTCAATAGATCACTTCAAAACCTTCGGGCTGAAGTGGATTAACTTCTTTTTGGGAGAGTTTTGTGATGATCTTCAAAGTTACTACCAAACCAAATAATCCATTTCCTATGGATGCGCCATCCTATTTATAAATATACAGTGGTGACCGCCACTGTGTAATAAATATATAAATGGGTAGTTCCCAGGTTTAGATGGCGAACAGCTCCTTTATATGGAGCACCCTGCAACACTACCAACACTCAATCAGCTCACCTAGTTGTCTGTTTTTCTAGTAGAGTTTTTAAGCATAGGATTAAAAAGTGCCATCTATGCCGAGCTGAAAAATGACAAAAGCTGTTTACCACGCCAGGCACTTTAAGCCTGAAAGGGTACTGTATGTATATGTGTTTGTGCGTATATTCACTTACAAAACCAAAGGTTGCAGGGATGTTATAATTAGGTTTTGAATTTACTCTCACAAAACCATAGAAATTCAGTAGTTATAGTTATTTCAAGTACCTATAACTTGTGCCCTTTGGGAACTATAAATCGGCGGAACGAATCAGCAGGAATCGTGCTCATGGGATCCTTTTAGTCAGCTGTCCACCATCCTGAGAAAATGCCAGCAAGACGCTGCATACTATTAATGGTTATGGGGTGGGGCCAAAAGGGCGGGACTCATAGGCCATTTTACATACTTGTAGTTTTTAAAAGGGAGAACAAGATCTCTGGTCTCAGCAGCACATGACCGAAAAGAACCCACTGGTCCACCTCCTTTCCAAAGCATGGGCTGGCCACAGGGAGATAGTGGTCCCTGGCCACATGTGGCCCGGTATCGGGGTCCCACACCCCCCTCCCTTTTCTAAAATAGTAATTGGCCCCGAGGAGGTGGTGATCCTTGGGGGTCGGGGGTCTGCGTGGACCCCCTCCTTTACTTTCCTTTTAGCTCATTTGGCAGGGTCTGTGGGAGGCCCCACTACTAAGGCTAGGGAGTTAAAGTATTCCTACACTGCCCCCCCCCTTTTTTTTACGTTTTCTTTTGGGATTTGGCTCAAGCTGAGTCTGAAAATGGCTGCTAACACTTCCTGGTTGAAGTGTTAGCAGCCAATCAGATCTCAGCCTAAGATCTCTGGGATCTGCAGAGCCTCTGCATCCCTGGATATAGACATTTCTATTGCCTTTAATCCCTCAAAACTACAGAACGTATTTACACCAAATAACAAAAAAAGGTCGCTTTCTGGGCCAAGAGCTACATTTCTGGCAAATGTGGTGTAATTCCGTCCAGCGGTTAGGGCTGTAGCCGTGTCTAAAATCTCTATGAGAATTAACATGGGGAACACTGCCCCCCCTCCCCCCCCCCTTTTTTTTCTTCTCTACCCATGCTTGACGGATCACCCTGAAACTTTCCATGTAGAACAAAACCCTAGAGGACACTTATTTTGGGAAATTTCATGAAGATTTGTCAGACGGCGCCATACATCTAGCCAAGTCAAAAAAACCTTTTTCTATGGAAACTAGGACATAACTATACCTACTGGTGATTGTCATTAGGTAAAATATATGTATATACTCTCACACTTTTCAAAGGACCATGAAATATCAAAAATATTTGACTCATTTCACAGCAAGGTTATCTAAATTATACTACAAAAATGTGCATCATGTCACGTTCTCTGGCAGTATTACTTTTATGTATTTGAGCTAAAGACAGCAGTTTTGTGAAATCTGCAAACAGTGGTGCTAATTATGTGGCAAATGTGGTAAATCAATAATTATGGGATAGAGACTAACTAAAATATACCATAAATCCACTGGTCTTCACCATTGCTTTATCAACAACTTTTTCATGAAAAATAAAACCTAAATACTCTAATTCCAGTCATTGCCCATTTTAGGTGGACTTTGCAGAAACATTTCTTTCACCCTAACTATCCAAAAGTAAATGTACAATATAAAAATTGCATAATGTGTAACATGTAATGTGGTCCTGTATTACCATCTTGAGTGTTAGACCTGAAAGCCTTAGGTTGGTCACCCCTAACTTTTTGCCTGCCTCCCTCCACTTTTGGACACTGTTTTTGCTGGTTTTAGGACTCTGCGCACTTTATCACCACTAACCAGTGCTAAAATGCATATGCTTTCTATCTTAAAACATGGTGACATTGGTTCATACCTAGTTGTCTTATTTAATTTACTTGTAAGTACCCATAAAGTGCACTACATGTGCCCAGGGTCTGTAGATTAAATGCTAATAGTGGGCCTGCAGCACTGATTGTGCCACCCACATAGGTAGCCCCTTAAGCATGCCTCAGGCCTACCATTGCAAAGCCTGTGTGTGCAGTTTCACTGCCACTTCGACTTGGCATTTAAAAGTACTTGCCAAGCCTTCAAAATCCCCTTTTTCTACGTATAAGTCACCCCTAAAGAAGGCCCTAGGTAACCGGTAGGGCAGGGTGCTATGTAGGTAAAAGGCAGGACATATACCTGTGTAGTTTGTATGTCCTGGTAGTGTAGAACTCCTAAATTCGTTTTACACTGCTGTGAGGCCTGCTCCTTTCATAGGCTAACATTAGGGCTACCCTCATATACTGTGAGTGGTAGATTCTGATCTGAAAGGAGTAACAAGGTCATATTTAGTATGGCCAGAATGATAATACAAAATCTTGCCGAAGTTGGATTTAATATTGCTATTTTAGAAATGCCACTTTTAGAAAGTGAGCATTTCTCTGCACTTAAATCCTTCTGTGCCTTATAATCCACGCCTGGCAGCTCCCTTGTGCATTTCACTCAGACAGCCCCAAACACAGGATGCTCAGTCACACCTGCACACATCTGCAAACTGAATGGGTCTTCCTGGGCTGGGAGGGTGGAGGGCCCGACACTTACATTTTAAAGGACAGTGGCCTGCCCTCACACAATGGACTGCCAAACCCCCTACTGGGCCCTGGCAGACAGTATGGAACTGAAAGGGGGCCTGGTGCACTTGTAAGCCACTCTTTGAAGTCTCCCTCACTTCAAAGGCACATTTGGGTATTGTAACAGAGCCTCTGACCCTACCAACTCAGACACTTCTGGACAAGATACCACTGATGCAGAAACTCTGAACCAGACCCTGCAACCTGCCAAGAGGAACTGCCTGGCTGCCCAAAGATGCAGCCCGACTTCCTGCAAGAAGAATCAACGCAGTGCCTGCCGTGCGACAGAAATTTCCCTGCATCGCCCACCGGATCGACGCAGCTCCTGTGACTTCATCCTGCATGCCCAGGTTTTCTTTGCATCGTCCCCAGGGCGCCTGAAAACCCCGCAACCCGAAGAGGATCCAAGTCAGCGCGCCAGAAATCGACGCAAAGCCTTCCCTCCCTGGAAAATTATCAACGCATTGTGTGCACCCGGAGAAACTGACGAACACCTCCCTGTTTTCCACGCATCTCCTCGTCTGTGGTCCCTTGCAGAGAATTTGAACGCAAACCAGGTACTTTGTGCTTGTAAGAGACACTTGTTGCTTTTTAAAGACTAAAGACTCATTTTATCATTCTCTAAAGTGATATTTTAACGTGTACTTATCAAATCTTGATAGTTTTGACCTGCATTTAACTAGATAAATAATATATATTTTTCTAAACACTGTGTGGTGTATTTTTGTGGTGTTATACTGTGTTATTGCATGAGTGTTTGCACAAATACTTTACACATTGCCTTCTAAGTTAAGCCTGACTGCCCATCACCAAGCTACCAGAGGGTGGGTACAGGATAATTTGGATTGTGTGTGACTTACCCTGACTAGAGGGAGGGTCCTTGCTTGGACAGGGGGTAACCTGACTGCCAACCGAAGACCCCATTTCTAACATTGAGGTTCTGATGGCATTTACAAACCGCTTGGTCTACAGCCTTGTGATGTCATAGGATCTACTCAATGGCAGCATTGAACCATACTACACGGTTGCCTGTTATTAATCTAATTTATATCCCACTCTACATGAGTGAACCTTGAAACTCCAGATGTCCAATGAATTCATTACTAGTAAGATCCCAGTCCTGACTAAAAGACTCTCAGCGTCACTCTTTCTATGCATTTGGACCCGAGAGTCTGGAATGATCCCTCATTCCACCTCAGACTTGGTTCTTCATTGGTGCAGTTCAGGAAAACAACATCTTAGGATTCTCCCACCATCCTACAGTGTAATTCTTCTTTCCTACACCTCGTCCCTCCTTGATGCTGTGTTTCCAATGTTGTGTATATTTGTATGAATATTATTCTGAGTTTTCAATTTCAGCATTCCTGAAAGTCTTTGTATCCTTGCCCGTTGGTCAGGTATCTTTAGGCTATACTCAGTTTCCACTGTCTTCTGGGGCTAGGCTTGTGCTTTATGAACATCCCCAGTAATTACAATAAAATAAATATATTTAACCTAGTTTATATTCCTTTGAGATATTTTCATTTTGTGGTTTGCTTGTTTTGATGTAGCTGCCTCTGACACTGAATATGGTTCAATATCGCATATTGTTTACTAGGACTAGCACATTCTTGGTGAAATCTTGCCTATTTTTGACTAATTGTCTCTATAGAGTTCATAGGGTGCCCTTCTGGTGTTTATGCTTATTCATAATTTCATTTTTTCCTGAGCCCTGAGAGGGCTATTACATCCTCCAAGGTTTGAATGAAGTTGTGCATATGTGTACATGGCTATTTGTGTGGTATGGTAGTGTAGGAAACTGGCATTTGTTACCCTCCCTCCCCCCACTCCCCACCTTTGGCCTGATATTAATGCTGACATGACTGAGAGTGTGTTGTGATCCTGCTAACCAGGCCCCAGCACCAGTGTTTTTTCCCCCCTAAAAATGGACTATTGTTTCCACAATTGGCACACCTCCGGCACACAGACAAGTCCCTGGTATAAGGTACCAAGGGCCCTGTGACCAGAGAGTGTCCCTAAGGGCTGCATGTGTTGTGCCACCCAAAGGGACGCCTAACCTAACATATGCACACTGCCATTGCAGATTGTGTGTGTTGGTGGGGAGAAAAAAAAGGCAAAGTCTACATAGCATCCCCCTCAGGGTGCCATGCCCACAAAACACTGCCTGTGGCTTAGGTAAGTCACCACTCTAGCAGGCCTTACAGCCCTAAGGCACGGTGCAATATACCACAGGTGAGAGCATAGCTGCATGAGCCATATGCCCCTACAGTGTTGAAGTTCATTCTTAGACATTGTAAGTGCAGTCTGGCCATATTAAGTATATGGTCTGGGAGTTTGTCATTACGAATGCCACAGTTTCATAATGGCTTCACTGAATACTGGGAAGTTTGGTATCAAACTTCTGAGCACAGTAAACCCCCAATGATGTCAGTGTGGGATTTGTTTAAAAATGCACACAGAAGGCACCTTAGAGACGCCCCCTGTATTTTACCCAATCCTCTAGTGTAGGACTGAGTGGTCTGTGCCAACCTGCCGCTAGCAGATGATTTTCTGACCCCATGTGGTGAGGGCCTTTGTGCTCTCTGAGGCCAGAAACAAAGCCTGCTCTAGATGGAGGTGCTTCACACCTCCCCCCTACTTGAACTGTAACACCTAGCGGTGAGCCTCAAAGGCTCAGGCCTCGTGTTATAGTGCCCCGGGCCACTCCAGCTAGTGGAGATGCCCGCCCCTGGGCAAGCCACCACTTTTGGCAGCCAGTTCAGCAGGAAACTTAGGAAAAACAAGGAGGAGTGACCACTTCAGCTGGGACCACCCCTAAGGTGTCCAGAGCTAAAGTGACCCCCTCCCTGCAGAATCCTCCATCTTGGTCTGGAGGACAGGGACCAGTAGGGATAGGAGTGTGCCCCCCTCCCCAAAGGAAGTGGACACAAGGAGGGATTGTGGACCACTTACCCCTTCTTTTGTTGCTCAGCACTGTAGGGTCAAGTTTGGTCACTTTTATTGGTGTCTGATGAACTGAAAATGTGATACAATTCTAGTGCCAAGGCATCACGGTTACTATCTGAACGCTTTATTACCTACATGTTAATTAAAAGATACAAATACAAAGTGTCCAACAAAAAGTAATCAATCCTTGTTTGACACTTTACTGGCTTAAAAGTGTAACTGAGATCTTGATCTCAGTGAGTGCATTCAATACAGGCTCTTAGGACATATTTTAAAGCAAGGGATGCTATTTGAAATGCCACTTTGGTATTTCTGACAAAGCTAAGCTGGATCAGTTGAAGGATCCCCCACTCCTCGTCCTCAGTGAGGATTGACAACATTTCAAGAGGTTTGTAGGTGACATTCAAGTCCCCAGCACGTAGCAGACAGCCATCATCCTCAATATTTTCTAGGAACTCATTCAGGGCCAAAATTGTAGGTGAGTCCTGGGTCTGAGCGGTTAATCTATTGTATTTATTTACCAAAATAATAGATTCCTTCCCTTAGACAGTTGAGAGTGTTAAAGCCAAAAACTGTCTTTATATTTTAAGTGATGTTTTTAATGGAACAATTCATTTATGTTTTATCCAAATGATTATAATGATTATGCATCCAACAACCTGGCCGGCTATAGAGGGAGACGCCCCAGTGCTAAAATTTGTGAAGCAGTCCTGTCCCGCCTTCCATCCCCCCACCCCCGGGCACCAAATCTGTGGCCCTGGTCTCCAGGAAAATACATATATCAACCTCATCTATGAGGTTCCCCCATTCTTCACAGTTGAGTTTCAATTTAAGACCTGCTAAGTTCCAGGATAGAATTTTGAGGCTTTTCCTGGCTGCTTATAGTGGATCAATCAAATCTAGAGATCTCATTGAGAGCGGTTGACAAATTTTTACCATCAAATTTTCCAGCCTTTTTGCCCACTTGGGTCAACTTGATCTCCCTGGCTTGGGAAGGCAATCCCTCCTCCCACCATGACCTGGCAACACCACCTTCCCCTGGGGGTTGTACAGTCTAGAATCACCATGTCTTGTTTCCACTGAATTAAACATCAGAATAGGGCCACTAAGGGTCTGTACCATCCTCCTTCCTGGTGAGAGGAACTTATTGACCCTTTAGGAGGTGAAGTACGCTGATCTAAGTTTACTGCACCAGCCCCAAGTGCATCACTGACTAAATCTAGAGACATATAGTCAAATTCATCACTGTAATAGTGCTGATTGGCAGCTAGAATGTCAGACCTTATTATAGACTGACAGTTTCTATTCTATCTAATCCAGTGGGTGACCCTATTAAATAATATCCTTGTTTCATTGCTTTCTTGGTGATAATTTAGGGACATTTTTCATGTGTATGCTACATCTATTGCCTTCCCATAGTGGCACAGGGCCGGGATGATGCATTTCTGGCATGTGGCCAGTATTGTTTCTCAAAGACAGTTGATCCCCCTCAGGGGTTTGAACCAAGTCTTCCATCTTGAGTATTGTGTGTAGTAAAGGGACCTCTTGCTAATACCCAAACCATGAGGAGTAGGGGAATGCCACAAATCTTGGTGAGCATCATTCTTAGCGCACAATGGTGCCCCCAGAAGTAGAAATTGGCTGGTCTTGACTTTTGCCTGCCCTTTGCCTTGTGACCTCCTCTATCGCTGACTGGTGACATTTAAGGCTTTCATTAGGGCAATGTACCTGTAGGAAAGTACCATCTTGCCTGGCATGTTACCCCCATTTTTACTTGTGTGTCAGTTTGTTTTTGCCTGTCTCGCTGGGATCCTGCTAGCCAGGACCCCAATACTCATAGTTGTGGCCTGAATGTGTGTTCTCTGTGTGGTGCCTAACTGTGTCACTGAGGCTCTGCTAATCAGAACCTCCGAACATATGCTCTCTCTGCCTTTAAAATTGTCACTATAGGCTAGTGACCATTTTCACCAATTCTAATTGGCACACTGGAACACCCTTATAATTCCCTATTATATGGCACCTAGGTTTCCCAGGGTATTGGGGTTCCAGGAGATCCCAATGGGCTGCAGCATTTATTTTTTGCCACCCATAGGGAGCTCAGACAATTCTTACACAGGACTGCCACTGCAGCCTGAGTGAAATAACGTCCACGTTATTTCACAGCCATTTTACACTGCACTTAAGTAACTTATAAGCCACCTACATGTCTAACCCTCACTTTGTGAAGGTTAGGTGCAAAGTTACTAAGTGTGAGGGCACCCTGGCACTAGCCAAGGTGCCCCCACATAGTTCAGGGCAATTTCCCTGGACTTTGTGAGTGCGGGGACACCATTACACATGTGCACTATATATATAGGTCAATACCTATATGTAGCTTCACAATGGTAACTCTGAATGTGGCCATGTAACATATCTAAGAACATGGAATTGTAACCCCATGCCAAATCTGGTATTGGGGTGCCAATCCCATGCGTCCCCGGGCTCCAGCGTGGACCCCCGGGTACTGCCAAACCAGCTCTCTGGGGTTTTTTCACTGCAGCTACTGCTGCTGCCAACCCACAGCCATGCTTCTGCCCTCCTGGGGTCTGGGCAGCCAAGTCCTAGGACGGCAGAACAAAGGATTTCCTCTGAGACATGGTGCCCTCCTTGCATAAACCAGTCTACACCGGTTCAGGGAACCCTCAGCCCTGCTCTAGTGCAAAACTCGACAAAGAAAACGGGAGTGTCCATCACCACCCCAGGGGTGGTGCCCAGAGCTCCTCCAGTGTGTCCCAGACCTCTGCCATCTTGAATCCAGAGGTGTGAGGGCACAATGGAGGCCTATGAGTGGCCAGTGCTAGCAGGTGACATCAGAGACCCTTCCTGATAAATGCTTACCTGACTAGGTGGCCAATCCTCCTCAGAGAGCTATTTAGAGTCTCTCCTGTGAGCTTTTCCTCAGATAACTAATGCAAGAGCTCACCATAGTTCCTCTGCATATCCCTCTTCAGCTTCTGCCAAGGATTGACCGCTGACTGCTCCAGGATGCCTGCAAAACTGCAATAAAGTAGCAAGAAGACTACCAGCGACATTGTAGCGCCTAATCCTGCCTGCTTTCTCAACTGTTTCCTGGTGGTGCATGCTCTGGGGGCTGTCTGCCTTCACCCTGCACTGGAAGCCAAGAAGAAATCTCCCGTGGGTCAACGGAATCTTCTCCCTGCTAACCCAGGCACCAAAATTCTGCTTTACTGGTCCTCTGTGTCCCCTCTCATCATGACGAGCGTGGTCCCTGGAACACAGGAGCTGGATCCAAGTGACCCCGACAGTCCAGTGGTCCATCTGTCCAAATTTGGCGGAGGTAAGTCCTTGCCTCCCCTCGCCAGACAGTAATCTTGTCTACTGCAGCTGCTAGGGCTTCTGTGCACTCTTGCAAGGAATCCTTCATGCACAGCCCAGGTCCCCAGCACTCTGTCCTGCATTGCTCAACTCGCTGAGTTGACCACCGGCTTCGTGGGACCCTCCTTTGTAGTGTTGAGACGACCGTCGTGCTCAGTTTTCTTGAACCAGTGTTCAAGTACTTCTGTGGGTGCTGCATTCTTCTGCGTGGGCTCCCTGTGTTGCTGAGGGCCCCCTCTGTCTCCTCTTCCAAGTGGCAACCTCCTGGTCCTTCCTAGGCGCGGGCAGCACCCATTTTCTTCAACCGCGACCTTTGCAGCTAGCAAGGCTTGTTTGTGGTCAACTCCGCATCCTCCACCATTCCGTGGGACATCTTCTGTGCAAAGGAGAAGTTCTTGGCACCTTCTGTTGTTGCAGAATCTTCAGCTTCTTCCACCCGGAGGCAGCCATTTTGCACCTTCCTCTGGGGTTTAGTGGGCTCCTGGCCCACTAACCCCCCCCCACCCCCTTCCCCACCGCCCACAGACATTTTCGTGACTCTTGGACTTGGTCCCCTTCTTTTACAGGTCCTCAGGTCCAGGAATCCTTCTTCAGTGCTTTGCAGTCTGTTGTGGTCTTTGCAGAATCTCCTATCACGACTTTAGTGTGTTTTTGGGGAAGTAGGGTCACTTTACTCCTACTTTTCAGGGTCTTGGGGTGGGGTATCTTGCACACCCTTAGTGTTTTCTGACACTCCCAGGGACCCTCTTCACACTACACTAGGCCTGGGGTCCCTAAGTGGTTCGCATTCCACTTTCTTAGTATATGGTTTGTGTTGTCCCTAGGCCTATTGCATCCTATTGTATTCTACAGTGTTTGCACTACTTTTCTATCTGTTTACTTACCTGATTTTGGTTTGTGTGTATATTTTGTGTATTTTGCTTACCTCCTAAGGGAGTATATCCTCTGAGATTTTCTGCTCATAGTCACTAAAATAAAGTACCTTTATTTTTAGTAACTCTGAGTATTGTGATTCTTATGATATAGTGCTATATGATATAAGTGGTATAGTAGGAGCTTTGCATGTCTCCTAGTTCAGCCTAAGCTGCTCTGCTATAGCTACCTCTATCAGCCTAAGCTGGTAGAACACTACTAATCTACTATTAAGGGATAACTGGACCAGGCACAAGGTGTACGTACCATCAGGTACCCACTATAAGCCAGGCCAGCCTCCTACAGTACCCTAGTGGGCTGCTTCCCCATTCACCTGGGATCCAGTACCTCTTTTGCTTTTTTTGAAGTAAGTGTATTATGTCAGTTTTGTTGACTGACTCCTCTATAATTAAGCACATAGCAGAGATGACACTGACAAGTTTTTAACCATTTCTTTGAGAGGACACTTTGGTATGGCATACACAACTGGCGTTTGGTTGCTTCTCCTTGGGCTTCCTTATTGTTTCCCTTTACCACAGGATTAACCACATTGACATCCTTGTGAACATTATGTGGGTGGGTTAACAGGCTACAACGGTTAGAGCATGTAATTCCAGGTTCTATACCCATAGTGAATGAGTTCACAAGGGAAACATTTTCTAATTTGTTGCTTTTTGGCACTGGGTCAGAGGTGCCCGACCCAGCAACACCCTCTCTGACTGTACATCCTGCTTCGTTGCCATCCACAGGATTTAGTGATGCAGTCAGCAGTTTCTTGGACAGAGACTTATTCTTTTTTTAAGCTGTCCGGGAGCCTCCTTCTAGGTTCAGGGTGTTTAGGTGAAGTTTAGCCATTAAGCAAAGACTCCTCCTCCTTTATGCAGTATCATCAGCCACACAGTTCTGTGCTGCATTAGCCTCCAATGTATTCTTGCCATCTTCTGCACCCTATGGAGGCTTTCTTTCTCCTTCCTCCTGCCCATTTATAAAGCGTCACCTTACCCAGTAGAGTTCATAGCACAATGAGTGACCAATGAGAAAACTTTCCAAAGTTAAACGCTGTAGGCCATGGATGATGATGTTAGAGATGTGGCCCTGCCTCAACCTGTCTAAGACGGGCCATTTTTGGCCCAGTCTTCACCCAGGCTGTGGGACAGCTTTGTCGCTTTAGAGTGCGTCAGACCTATCCTGTCCCCATCTCACAGCCCCTGAGCACACAGGGGGACCGGCTCCCACCCCAGCATTAGGGCACAATATTGTAGGCAGCAGATGCGGGCTCAGGAAACTACTATTTTAGAGCACCTGTGCTGCGGGACTGCTCCATCCCCTTAGAGCAGTGGTTCCCAACCTGTGGTCCGGGGACCCATAGGGGTCCGCGACTGCTTAGAAAATTAAATAATCTTAACAGATTAGGTCTCCAGCTTTAAGTAATGACTCAGTGGGGAGGAGGGTCCCCAGATTCCAATAATAATTCAGTGGGGGTACCCGGGTTCCAGTAAAGTGGGGTTCCACAGAAGTCAAAGCTTGGGAACCACTGCCTTAGAGCACGTCGGGCCTCTCCTGGCCTGTCCTCACAGCCTCTGAGCACTTTGGGGGATCGAACCCTACCTCATCTTCAGGGCACGATATCGTAGGCAGCAGATGCGGGCTCAGGAAACCACTGTTTTAGAACACCCAACATATTTTGGTCCTGGGTAGCAGGACACACAACCTGAGCCTTGTTTTGTCTCTTAATAAATTATTTTCCATCAAGGTGAACCTGTGTGCTGGACTGACCACTCCTGCACTGCATTCTCTTGGGCGAGCTCTCACACCCATTCCCCTCATTCTCTGGTTAGAAGTAAATTTAGGCAGATTAATAAAGTCTCTTTTGACTGTTTTGAAGACCCTCTTACTACCTCCCTTTTTATGGCCGAGCACAAAATGCTCCATCCAGTCCATTCTGTAATCTCTCTTTGGGCTTGAAACCACGTCAGTCACTTACGTTGGTCTGTGGGCTTGCCTTTTAAAATCCGCTTGCTTTCATTTGTGAAAGGCATGCATACATCATGCCTTTTCCGGTGTTTAGTCCACCTACACAGCAGCAGTAAAGTACCAAAAACATACGGGGCATGATGTTTTCAGCCTGGAGTCGCGTTTTTTTTTTTGCTTTCCAACGCTAATAGCTCTAACTCGAACAAATGAGACGGTTGCATTGAACATGCTTGTTTATTTCTGTCTCTCTTACGTTTCGCTCCTCGATTAAATCGGCAGTGAATCAGGTTGGACCTGAAAACATCTCTAAAACCTACTTTTTATCCAGACAGCTTCTTTGGTTTTCCACTCGATTACCGAACTAGATCAATAAAACACAAATAGCATCATTATGATAACCTTGAAATAAAAAGACTGTTTAAAGGCCAGCTGGAAAATTATAAAATGGCCATCGGAAAAGTCCCCAAAAAAGTTATATGATTGAATTATCTCTCTAGATGATGATCTTACGAATTGTCAGCTGTCACCCATATTGAAATCATCTAAGTTTTTATGTAGTCAATTCTAGCAGTTCTTGCCAGACAAGAATAACCAGATACGTTCCCTAAGTACAGGCAAAACATTCACTGCTTAACCTATCACTTTCTACAGCCGCTCTTAATGGCATTACTTACTCCTCTTTTCAGTCAGACTCGTACCTCAAGCTTCCCGGAGATATTATAAATGTGTCACTGTAGTATGGCATTTTCCTTAATAAACTGAGGAAGCTGTTAAACCATTTCTGAAAAAAACTAACTTGGACTCTGTACTCCTTCCTAACTATAGTCCAATCACACCGTTGCCAGCAGTAGAGAAACTAATGAAACAACATGTGGTAAACCAGCTTCGCTCTTTCTTGGAAAACAGAAGTGGCATCAGAGAATCTCCAGTGGTTACAGTTGTATCGGAGAATCTGCAGTGGTTAGGGTTACAGACATTGATGACCTTCTCTGGCATCCAGTGTCCTCATTACCCTAATGTTGCCCCATTTGTCAGCAGCATTTGACATTGTCGACTATAGCCTCCTCCTAAGTTCAGTGCAAGAATGGGAAGTGCAAACCTCAACTTCCTCTGTATTGGAACATAACCATTTAATGATTGGACTTAATGGAAAAAAAGAAACAGTTGTATTCGATTAATTAGCATTAGAATCTGAGTAGAACTCCCCTGACACACCATAGAGATATGCGGATTGACATAAATATTGGTAGAAAGGTGAACAGCTAGATAGATGGAGGTAAAGACAGCAGTAGACAAAGATGGATCGATAGACAGAGATTGACATGGAGCTAGCGATATAGACAGAAAGATGAAAAAATATCTTTGGGATGTGTCTACCTCTCCGTTTAATTCTCTCTTCCTATGTTTTGTATGTTGATTTTACTCTCGGTCTTTTTCTCTTGTTGTTTCTCACTCAGTATTTCTCGTTTTTCCCCATGCCTTAACTCTCCCAGTAATTATGTCGGTCCTTCTCTCCCCATGTCTCTCTCTCTCTCACCTTCTTTCTACTTCAACCTCTCACTGCTCCACGGGCTTTCTCTCTCTCTCTGCCTTTGTTTTCTGACTGTCTCTCCCAGGCGTTTCAGTCTATATTAGACTTATCTGTCTCTCCACTGTATGGGGGCCCCCTCCATCTTCTGTCTCTCACTGTCTTTTCTGCATCTTCCTCCCGTCTTTTTCCTCTCGTCTTTTTCCTCTCTAGCTCCGTCGTTCTCCTGTTGCCCGTGTCACCCTGACCTCACTCCCTGCACCTCTGACGTTGTCTGCCTTTCTCCAGATTTCTCTTGTTCGTCATCTCTCTCATTTCCCTTGCGGCGCAGCGCCCCTGATATCTCGGAGCTGCAAGTGGGTAGCCTGGGTGACTGAAATGCGCAGTTTTTAGGTTTGATTTATAGAAACTGATGCAAGAGTCTGGTCTCGCCTACCCTTACCGACAGTGGCGTAAGGAAACTTGAGGGGCCCCTCCCTGCAAGGTACATGGGGAGTGGCCTTCGCACTCAGCCAAGAGGTCGAGGGTCTATGTTTTGCCACTGCTTACTGACGCCTGCCTGTTATACTCTCGTGTCACGCACGGTGTCACGCTCTCGGTCCGATAGCGGGGGTCGGAGTGTTTCTCGAGGTCAGTGGACGCCTTGAACGAGTGACCATAGGAAAGTACACTCGGGCTTAAACGGGGCGAGAATTATTCTACAAATAGTCTTACCACAAGCAAGTGGTTTACTCACTCGATACGTAATCAGAAAGGTGTTTGCAGAGCACATGTTCTGAAGCCAGAGGGCGAGGATTCGCTTGGTGTAGAGTCACAGGAGGATGATTCAAATTGCGCGCCCATAACGTGACGGCTGCGTCCTTAGCGGCGGTGCCGAGGTGACAGCGGCGCGAGCCAGCGCGAGCCGCGCGCAGGGCGCGGGCCGGCCTTCCGTGCACGAGCTGACCCGAGATCAAAGCCGCGGGTGAGTGCCAGCGGCCTCTACTGACCCGCTTCCCGCAGAAGGGGGCTGGGAGTGACATGTCACCTCAGTATCCCGGCGGCCCCACCTCGCGTCGGGTCACCTCAGCCCCAGCTGTTGCCGCCGAGCGCGGCCCCCGTGGCGGGGCTGGAGGGGGCGGAGCGAGGGGGGTCTCCGCCCCGCGCGCGGACGGGTGGCGCGCGCTCCCTGGAGCCCGGGCACCCGGCACCCGGCGCGCGCTGTCAGTCCAGACCTGCCTCTGTCTGCAGCGCTGCGGGCCGCTCCCGGGCACAACTTGTTGCCGCCACGCTACACCGGGCAGGAGAGCGCCCTGGCGGGCAGCTGTGCGTCCGCGGCAACGGGATCAGCTGCGAAGGTAGGGCGCCACAGTGTCTGTCTCATGGCTTGCAAGCCTCTTTTCTGCCTACAGCAGCGAGCTTCAACTATGCAACTGACTTTTTTTTTCATCTGAACAGTTTGTTCTACAGAAAAAGCTCACGCCTAATGCAGATCCACATGAAAACAAGTTTTGGGGATTTGTTTTATTGTTTGCAAGCGAGCACAACGCGGTGCGTTTAATGAGGTTGACGCTGTTTATTTTACAGTATCAAGTTTCCTTGGCTCCGGACTCCTCAGACGAGAATGGGAATGTGTGTGTGATAGATTTTAATAAGGTGCCAAAAGCAGGCAAAATCGATTCTGTCTTTTGAATGCGACGTTGTTGCTTGTGCTGCATTTTTTTTGTATTTCGATTCCGATGCCTTAGATCTACACAGTATAGAATCAACTGCTGTGTGTTTATCCGATATAATGCAATCGTTGTGCCTGGCGTCTAGCCACGGATTGACAGTGAAGTGTCGGAGTTTTTCAGAGATGCCTTCTTGGCGCTGCCCAGTCAGAATTCCATTTAGAGCTGCGATTGTGCTGTGTGAGGGTTGGTCCATAAATCTATGTTTTCCTTAGCAGTACAGTTTTGTTTCAAGGTGAGTTTGCATGTTATAGACGCTGCGTGTGACTGTCTTGGAGGAGGACTGACATAAACTGTCAGGCACCTATTACATTTTTGCACTGTGAGTACCTGGGTAAGCTTGGGGGTCCTGGGGACAACGTGCATGTTACACTCCTTTCTGGCATGAAAAGAAGGCATCTTCGACATGACGCCGCGTGGTTTTGAGCTCTTACTGATGTGTGATTTGTCACACAAGAGATTGGTTCTTCAGCCTTTGATAAATATGCGCATTTTAGAACCCCCTGCATGTTCTACAAAAAGGCTCCGGAGACGTGAAACCTAATTAAGAGATGCAAGAGTTTGGCCAAGTGGCTGGGATGCCCGGGTTTCAGCAGCATTGTGCCGCGAGCTCGCAGGCATGTTGGAAAACAAACACTCCTGGGTCGGAATTCGTTAAGTACATGTGCTTACTTCCCAGGCAGCGGTTTGTCTCTGGCCTCAGAATGCCATGTTACATGTGTTTGTTTGCATAATCCGGAGGCAGCAGCTGGGCCCTCTTTTGGGTAGGCTTCCTCCCTGGTTTTAATTCCACCCTTTGCATAAAAAGGATTATTTTAATTTCAGGTTGGAGCCTTGCGAAGCAGTTGCACGTGGGCCACAAACACCGGCATCTGCCCACTATGCCTTGCTTGCACCCCTAGTTTGCGGTGGCGTCCTGGGGGGAGTGGGGGGCAGTGTAAATACTAGAGGCAGCATCTAATAGCTGTTATTTTTTCACCACACTTACTTTCTCTATGAGCCGCAGGCTTATAAAGCTGCACGTGGGCCTCTGTGTGGTTTTGCATTTTTTTGCTGCGGTGTAACTTGAAAGTAAGTCCAGAGCCCTGCGTAAAGGGTTAAAAACCTCAATATGGGTTTGTGCCCCACGCTAAACGTATTGGCCTAGTTATATATATATATATATATAAAACCCTACAGACTGACCCCCCTCTATGCAGTTTATACTCGTTAGCGCATAAACTGCATAGAGGGGGCTCAGTCTGTGTGTCAACATAAAATAAGGTTACACAGACTTTTCTCCTTAGCTACGTTAAAACAGACACTGCATCATTTTCGCAGTTAGATTTTTTTTCAGCGCACGTTTAGGTTTGTGTGTGTGTTTTTTTTTTTTTTTTTGTATTTCTTCTTTGGACATTCGCCCCTAAATTAAGGATTCTCTTCAACGTGTTTGACTTGCTTGTGTACCGACTTGGGACATACAGCGCACTGAAGAGCAAAAATAGCGCCTGTACTGTAGGCTGCCCCAGAGCAGCCCCTTACCCTGCCGCCAGCACTCCCCCGCTGCAGAGAGAAGCCGCCTGCGGGGCTTCACAACCTGGAGCGCTCAGGAGTGGCGGCAGGTAGAGGGAAGTGCCCCGGGGACAGAAGTAGACGGGGCGACGGCGGTATATTTCCGTCCGGTGAAGGGTACCCAGGCCGGAGTGTTGAGGGCCCCCGGCAGCGCACGCCCCTGTCGCACGGTAGAACCACTGCCTTCTTTTAAGGGCCGTTTTGGGACACTGGCGTTTTGTTTCGGAGGCTACAAAGGGGCTCTTTACCGAGCGGCAGGTCGGTAAACTGTGTAAACGCGGCCGGACGGGCGCAGGAAGCGTTGAGGGTTCAGCATCCCGGGGCCTGCGACGTGGGCCCGGTCAGCGTGATGCACTTAGGTGACCAGACGTCCCGGATTTGTCAGGACAGTCCCGGTTTTTCACCAGCTGGCCGCAGATGCGCCTGAAAACCGTAATACGTTTTTTTTTTTGTTTTTTGTTTTGTTTTTCAAAGCAGAGATACTGTGCAGATGTTATCAGAAAGCAATTTAATTAACCAGAATTACACTGGCTTTAAAAACAGCATTTGATTTATAGTGTTAGTGCCTCTTCTGTAGCTCTGCGTTGATGAACGCTGTCATTCTGGGCGCTTCGTTGAAGAAAACGTGTTGTCCCTTTTCTATTTTTGTCAAATGTCCGGTTTTTGGCTTTAAAATTCTGGTCACCCTCGATGCACTCCCCCGCGTGTGCGCACACCCGCTCACCCCCAGGCGCAATGAAGGCCCTCGTTAGATGGAGCTTTGAATCCCCTCATACGTAAGAATTGTATTCAAAGAAGCAGGGGCCGGCGTTTCATGTTATTAGATTTCTGTCCAGGTGACCTGACCCGAGAGTACTCATTGTTACATATACAACTTAGTATTTGCAGAGGACATACTTCTAGTTGTTGGTTAGGTGGGTATCGCTCGAGGGCAAGGGAGGTGCACAGCACTGTAATTATGGAAATCTTTGCTGGGCCCCGAGATGGACTTCTCAGGTGTTGATATGAGGCGCCCTCAGGAGGTGGTGATCGCTGCAAAGAGTCGGTCATTCCTCGCCGAAGGGTGTGAATGAGGGGTCCTTACCCGACCATTCTTTGATCCAAACCCTGTTGGGGGCATTTGTGCTCTTCGCTTTTAATCTTTGTTGCTGTGATTGCCACAGCACTCTACCCTTGGCCCTGTTGTAAAGCAGAGTACACCCGCCCCCACATCCACAGGGCCTGACTGACCACTCTGTGCCCTCCTGAAGCCAAAGTAACTTTTTTTTTTTTTAAACCGAAGATGGTATTTATGAAGTATGAAACTAGGCAGATAGCAGAACCCTTGAGAGCACAAGGTTTATTTACCCGGGAAAGATTGGGGGAAGGGAGGGGGGGGGGGGGGTTGAAGGTGCCGCTGCAGTGAGTGCAAGGACCCTTGCGCACCAACACGAAGTCCTTCCTACACGGGCCACATCCTAATTTCGCACGCTGGCCAGTAATTGTGCCGCTCGCTGTCAAACATTTGGCTTTGTCAGTGCTAGTCTGGTTTTGTCATGAGTTTTGGCAAAACTTTATTGTTGGGGATGCTGTTGGGGTCCTGTTCTGCTAAATAAAAAACTGTGGCTAAAAAAAGTAATAGAGTTTTCTGGAATCAAAAATACGTACTTTTCATAGTAGTTTCTGGCACTGATGAGAAATACTTCAGTTTTTTAATGTGCTCCTTGTGACAAGGCAGCTTGCTGTCACGCACATTGAAGTTACCACGTGGCGAAAGTGGGGTGCCTTTTCTTAACCCATGCTGTTTCCTGTAGTGCCAGGAAGAAAGATGTGACTGACACAACAACAGACCAATGGATGAAGCAGGCTGGCGGTAAGCCCTCATCAGTAGCACTATCATCATGTAACTTGTAAAACCAGAAGTCTTGGCCACCGCCAGCCCAAGCACGGATAAGTCGTTTGTTCGGCCCTTGGCACCCTGCTGCTGTACTCTGTGGCAAATCTGGCCCAGGCAGGATCGCTTGGTTGGCTTACCAAGTAATACTGGCCAGAACTAGCCAGGACTCACTGTGAGACTGAATTCACACGCCAAGCGCCCTCGCACCTGGAAACAAGACGTCACAGCAAATTGCGCTGTGATCCAGCTGCCAGGGCAGGAAATGAAGTCATACTTTCTCCAGCGTGGGGCCGGCCGGCTGGCACGGTACCCTTCAAGCTGTCAGTCTCTTCACAGTGGGCAGTGTTAGCCCCAAACTACTTCTCAAACGTCTACGTCTTTATAGGATTAATGGAACCCAGGCCCTTCCTGGCTTGGCTTTCCAGACTCCTCCCTAGATGAAAAATAAAGCTTTGTATTGTCTAAATGGAGAACATAGTAAATCAAACATTTGGGCCTTCGTACGACACCCCTTCCCCATTTTTACAAACAAATCTGTAAAAGGTATATTTCTGAATACTGGAACACTATTTACGCATCAAATTATAGCAGGTGCTACAGGTTTTTTGAAGGTGTGCTAATACTCACAGAAAGCTGGTCTTCTGCAAAGATTTTATTATGGAAGCAAACTGCCGTTTAGAAGTTTCTGCTCACAAACTGCACTTGACGCTAAAAATGATGCGCCATTTTTGTGGCGAGTTACATTTTAAAGTTCTCCCCACTACTTTAAGATTGAATGGATGCTGGCGATATTTTTTTGACGAATTCCAGCGGCGCAGACACTCTGGTTTTAACGACAAGACAAACGCGCAGGAAACGGAACTACAGATCTGGGGTTGTGGGAGAAGAACTTCGCGGCTTTGCGCGCCCCTACGCAATAGTGCATCAGGGGAATTTCCAAGCCTGGGGGACCCCAGTTATTGAGCCCCAGGGTCACTTACTCTACCCTCCTCCACTACAGTGCACCTTAATCCAGCCCTGACCCCCTAACAGAGCCTGAGACACAGAGGCGACAGCATGTCGAAGACTCACCCCTAGCTTCAAATCCGGCGCCGCAGTGAAGGGGCTACACCCGGCCTCCGAACCCAAGCATCACCAATCACAGGGGCGTTCCATAATTCTTTTTATTTTCTATTGTTGGTGCAGGGCTTGCCAACTAGATTGCTTTCTTTGTTTTTTTTTTTGCTGCATTTTGACCTCTTAGGGTGCTTGACGTAACTTGGGTTTGGTAGAGATTGTAGAAAATACACCAGCAGATTTGAAGCCGGTTTTTTTTCATGTTGTTTTCTTTTTTTTTTAGGTTGTGTTTTTTTGTATACGTTTTGCACCTTCTCACAACCATGTCCAGGCCTCGCCGATTCATCTGACAGGGTTTTGTAGCAGAAACCCGCCCAAGATGGCCACGTCCAGTGGGGTGCGCGGTCTGTGCCCTCGGAGGAAGCTGCACCTCGGGCCTTTCAGTGCCTTGTTGACTTGAAGGGGTTTTGCATGATAATGCAACCCGCTGCATTTCCTGTGCCCCAATGGAATCCGCACTTTGGGCCCAATTCACGACGAAACGGGCACTTAGGGAGCGGGGAGGTGGGAAACATTTGCTAAAAAGATTATCCCATGTTGTTTAACAAAGGGAGGGATGTTTCCGCCAGAGAAAAGGTTATCCTCCTTAGCTGGCGTCTGTGTTTGCATGTGCAGTTTGCCTCGTTACCAGTTCCACATCTCTGAAAGTGAAAATAAACCGTTTAAAGTGAGAACAGTCACCCTGAGCTGGCGCGCTCGGCTCCACTTTCCCCCCGTTGGTGTTCAACTTTCCCAGATGTACTGACTCTGCTGAAGGACATTTCTCCATTTCCCCACTGTTCACACGAAGTTCACAGAAAGGAGGCGGCCACGGCCTGAGGCAGATTCGTTGTGAGAGGCAAAGAGAGTGCTGATAAATAAGGGCCAGATGTAGCAAGCAGTTTGCGAGTCGCAAACGGCTAAAATCGCCGTTTGCGAGTCGCAAACGTGTGTTTGCTATGCAGAAATGCATTTTGCGAGTCGGAACCGACTCGCAAAATGCATTTCAGAGTCACACATAGGAAGGGGTGTTCCCTTCCTATTTGCGAGTTGCAGTGGTATGCAATTCCATTTGCGACCGCGTACGCGGTTGCAAATGGAGTCGCAGTTAACATCCACTTGAAGTGGATGGTAACCCACTCGCAAACGGGAAGGGGTCCCCATGGGACCCCTTCCCCTTTGTGACTGGACCCCAAATTATTTTTTCAGAGCAGGTAGTGGTCCAAGGGACCACTACCTGCCCTGAAAAAGTCCGAAACAAAAGGTTTCTTTTTTTTTTTTCTAAGTGCAGCTCGTTTTCCTTTAAGGAAAACGGGCTACACTTTGAAAAAAAAACCTGCTTAATTTAAAAGCAGTCACGGACACGGAGGTCTGCTGACTACAGCAGGCCTCCATTTTTGCGAGTGCCCATAGTCGGTATGGGGCCGCAATTTGATTAATATTAATGAGGTGGGTCTTTGCGACCCCATAGCGACTCGCAGACGGTGTCTGAGACACCGTTCTGCATAGCAAATTGCGAGTTGCAATTTGCCACCCACCTACATCTGGCCCTAAATGCTTGCGAGCAACCCAGTGTCTATCCTCTGTCAGGTCTGCAGCGAAAATACATTTACAATTCCCCAAGATCCTCTTATTTGAGATGGACTTAATGCAGCGTACTTAAAAATATTCCACACTGCTATGATGATTGTTGCTTCTTAAGTCTTTTTTTCTATCCTTTACTTTGTGTCTGAAGTTCACTAGAATGTGGACCTGTTGTATATAATATGAGTTATACTTTAGTAACAATAAGATGTCTGTGCAGTCTAAAGATGGTGTTTCAGAATGGTGCGTGTTGACACAACTAGTTGTCTTGGTCCGTATCTAGAAAGGTGTAGACCGCCTGATGCCGAAGTCTCCTTGGTTTTATAGGGGAGTGCTGTTTTGGTCTTATCTAGAAAGGTGTCACTGTGCAGACCGCCTGCTGCCGAAGTCTCCTTGGTTTTATCGGGTGTGTTGTCTTGGTCCGTATCTACAGAGGTGCCACTGTGCAGACTGCTTTATGCCGAAGTCTCCTTGGTTGTATTGAGGCGTGTTGTCTTGGTCCATATTTAGAAAGGTGTCACTGTGCAGACCGCCTGATGCCGAAGTCTCCTTGGTTTTATCGGGTGTGTTGTCTTGGTCCGTATCTACAAAGGTTCCACTGTGCAGACCGCCTGATGCCGAAGTCTCCTTGGTTGTATTGGGGCGTGTTGTCTTGGTCCGTATATACAGAGGTTCCACTGTGCAGACCGCCTGATGCCGAAGTCTCCTTGGTTGTATTGGGGCGTGTTGTCTTGGTCCGTATCTACAGAGGTTCCACTGTGCAGACCGCCTGATGCCGAAGTCTCCTTGGTTGTATTTGGGCGTGTTGTCTTGGTCCGTATCTACAGAGGTTCCACTGTGCAGACTGTTTGATGCCGAAGTCTCCTTGGTTTTATTAGGGCAACAGTAGATCCACTTGATAGACTCATCCAGGGGAGAGTGAATTTGTGTGTCGGACGTGGCAGTTTGGGGCTCCATGGGACCCTGTCCCTGACTGTGAGTAGAATTCCCACATACAAGTGTTAAGATCTTTCCTGTATTCCTGCCAGCTCAGCTGGGCCATCAGTGGTTGGTAGGGGCACCTTATTTTGAGCTATTTATTCTCCTCGTGCCCACTGTCCTTTTGTTACTGTATCACGGAGGCTTGTTTTGATCCCAACTTCTTTTTTTCATCTTAACTTCTTTGCATAGGGTTAGTGGTGTGCTAATAACCATAATCTATAAGAATACATTGTGATTCAGAAGTGGCATGCACCAGGGTCCAATGAAGAGCCTCGAGGATGGGGTGTGCATGGCCCGTTTTCATGAGTTTGGACTACCATGTTGTAATAGGCTCCACAGTGGAGTGCTAATAATTTGTAAACGAAGTTAAGTTTGCGTTCTAATGACCTTGAAGTCCACGGTGGAGTGGTTCCATTATGTAACATTGCAGTGTTGATTGCTTGGTGTTTTATGTCCCAACCCCTGAGCCAGCCTAGTTTCCTGACATTTCCCTCGCCCTTTAGGACTGCTCCTTCACTCTGTATTCATTATTATCTATTCTTCTCTACGGTATACATTTCTTCGATTGTGTACTTTAATCTTTCCCCTATCAGACTCTCCATGCTCCTTTTTGGCCTGAGCAGTTCTCTGTGTTGCTAATGTCAACATGTTCTGGCTTCTGCTGTTGAATGGACTCCATGGGTTGCCAAGTTTTGACTTAATTGTTCAGTGCCCCTGTAATATTTGCGCTCATCTGATTGCAACCAAAATTAGTTGTGATGCTGCTTTTCCAAACCACCCGTTTCTCTTACCCAGTACTAAATATGTCCATGGTAGCACGCATCCTCCTGTTATCAAATGCACCATTGTTAGCCTTTTTACCTTTGTGGAATTATGTCCTGCTGGCCTATCTGGATATCAGACTGCACAGTGCTTTGAAACCCACCTGAGTGGAGTCTGCGCTATAATACAATCCATAAATAAAATTGATGCTTACTTGCAAACAGTGCACCGTGAGCTGTATTGCAAATAACGATGCAGGGATTGCACACCTCTGCAGTGTTAGTGGGCCATGACGATTACACCGGGACACCCAGTGGCTCCCACAGCTATGGCTATCACCATCACTCGAGATGCTGCTCTGCCTTCCCCAAAAAACCCTTTAGGACTACATATGAAAAATGTTAACGTTCCTTCCATGGTAGAATCACAAAGGCAATCCAGGTTAGGGCATGTGGTTAAAACAGGCTCCTTATCACAGTACCTGGTCAATTGTTGGCGCTGTACCCTGTAACCCCGGACTGCACTCCGTCCGTGCTGCGGCCCAGGACATCACCCTCTCAGCTGTTCCCGCAGAACTGTCTCACTAGCTGCACCCCCTTCCACCTTTCCTTGGCTCTCATGAGATGAGATGAAGCCTTCTGAAGGTTTACCCTTTATACTTCCATTGCCCACCACATTTGTGTATGATGACTTGTAACTTGAAACATGATGTCCTGCGGAGACCGAGAAAGGGAGCAGTCCTTGCACACGCTGTGTGTCTCATGCTGTTCTTTGAATCTACCTCTTCACCTGCTGTCACCCAGTACATTGCTGTCACAGTCACTTCCTATTGTGGTAAACATGTTATCAGCACTCCCGGTGGGTCATTGTATAATGCTCCAACTACACAAGCATCTTAACATAGTGATGATAGACTATATTGGCATTTTTACATGCACAATAATGTGGCATGATATATTTATATGTACTAAGTGTGCTGTCAGTTGGAGATCAGTCTACAAACCAGATTGATTTCGCCTTTAAACTCAACCATGTATTTCACTGGAAGACTGAGAACTTCGTCTGTCCGAATGGAAGAATTTGGTCTTGGGCAGAACAGAAATCAAAGCTTCCAGCCTCGGAGCACCGCCTCCTACAGTATTAAAAATAAGGAACATGGCTGTCATTTTTGATGCAGCTGTCATTTATCCATGACCCTAAAGCAGTGGTCCAAGTACTCCACCTGCAACTCTTATTCAAAACCATCTTCATACTCATCCAACCGTACCTTGGGGGGAGTTGACAAGAGCCTTGGCAATAGTAAGAGTAGACTCTTGCAAACATAAATGGATTCTTCTGTGTCAAGATGCCAAACACTTGGACCAATTTCTCCACCTGCATGACCGAAGTCACCAGATAGATGAAAATCTTCTGCCTTAAGCTCAACACAGAGAAGATGGAAGTAATAATGTTTGGCAAAAACACCTTACTTTGGAAGTCCACCTGATGGCCTGCCTAACTCAGTCGTACACCCCTTTTGGCAGGCCACGCAAAGAACCTCTGAATAGTTTTAAACAACCAACTCCCCATGACCGGCCAAGTGAATGCAGTCTCAGTTTCCTACTCCCAAATGCCCAAGAAGATCTTCAAATGGCTTCCTACTAACACTGGCAGAACCATCACCCAAACTGTCATTGCCAGCAAGCCCTAATATGGCAATGCCCTCTCTACTGTAATCAACGCTCAACTTGGTAGAAGACTCAAGACCATACAAAGCTCTGTGGCCAGGCTTATCCTCAACCTCCTTCCACGTACTCACATCGCCCTGCACCTTAAAGAGCTCCACAAGCTACTAATCCACAAACAAGCACTCTTCAGGGTCCTCAGGCACACATGCAAAGTCTTATTCCACATTGGCCCCCCCGTACCATAACAACCGCATTAACTTCTGCAACACTAATAGATATTTCCATTCAGCCAGACTTTTATTTGCACCCACGCCTTGCACACACACATAGAGAACCAGATCAGGGAGTCAAGCTTTCTTCCACCTCCCACCTTAAGCCTGGAATGACTGGCCTCTGCACTTTAGAGCCTTCTCCTTCATTCATGAGTATCAGAAGAAGCGGAAGACGTGGCTCTTCACGTAGCCCTGACACTGGCTTGGCCCATGCAGCTCCTGCTTTATTACCAGGATATTCTTCTGGGTGAGTTGTAAGCAATTCCCGTCCCAATACAGACTACATTGAAAGGTACCAAACCAAGAAGCCAGATTAAGCTTAACATGGAGAGGAAACCCTATAAAGTCCGCCTTGAAAGTTCTACGCTAGCTCTCAGTACAAGCAAGGATTACTTTTATAGCTCTGTACAGGCCTACTGGTTCAAATGGCCAAGCTAATTCTAAAACAACACCCCATGCACTCCTCGTGTTCAACAGCTGCACATCTAATTACCTAAAAAGCAAACACCTGGATAAAACAACAAGGGACCCTGGCAGTTAAGACCTTAGATTTTGGAACACACTGAGCTCAAGTCTTAAGGCCTAGCCTTGGTGCCGGCATTACAGTAAAGTTTGAAATATGAAAGCTTGCTTTCAGCAGAACCTCCTGTACGAGGAGGCTGCGTTGGATATCAGACTAGGCACTCTCTTAGCGGTTGGACTCAATCTGTCGGACATTCCTTCTCTGTTACTCTTGGTAGGATTCGGAACCAGCTAAAAAGTGGCACGCAGCGCTTCTATAAAACCCCACCATAAATAACTACTACTTAAGCTGCAAGACTTAAAGATTGCAAAACCTGACAACTCGCTAGCTTATGTACTTAAGCAGCCACTTGCGGCGGATATTTATGTTAGATTGGAGCAAGGAGTGGGCAGGAGCTAAGCTTCCTGTTTACCACAGCCAGCAAATTGTGAAACTTTTTCAACTTTGTTACCCGAATATATGTAAGTGTACACTTTTCGTTTAAATTTCCATCTTCTGTAATACTCAAATTAATTTTACTTTATGAAGTGTTGATACAATGTTGATAAAAAATATGTTGTTGTGGGCAGCTAACTGAGTATTCCTTTTACTTAATATGTTGTCATTTTTGTCAACAGAATGCCTCCATTTCATGCAAAACATTACTGTATCAAGCCAACTATTTGCCTTCCAAATTTAGAAAACCTAGGTGATATCATTCACTAGCCAACGACAAAGTCCTTACAGAGGTTTTAATAGAAGAACACACTTTTAGGGTCTCCCTTCAACTTTGATACTTTCCTTCAGGGATGTGGCATTTCCATGTGCCAACACACTAGACATATTGTTTGAGATCAAGGACAGCAGGTCTGTCATGTTTATTTTGTCCTCTGGAGAATTAAGGCCAACCTCCCGCGGAACAAACCCTTTGGCTGTCAATTTACAGTAGCACGGTACAAGTCTGTGAAAGAGGTTTGTCAGCCACTAACCCAAGACTTGTCTGTATGCAGAAGATGCTCATATTTGTGTATATGATTCACTAATGCAAAAGTCTACAATTAGGGTGACCATTCTAAGCAAATTCTGTGACCTCACCTTGCGTTTAACAATTTGAGACTATTTGTTATGCTCCCTGATTATGTGCAAATACACGAAGAGGATTGGTCTTTGTTATCTTTCAGGCTAAAATGTGCACTACAGAAAAAACTTTTCCTAAACTAGTGTGCAGTGTTAAACCCTTCTCTCTGAGTCTTCATTTAAGTAAAATAGGTTTGATCCTTGCCAATACTTGAAAAATAAATTAATAATGGATAATCTATGAAAGAGCACCAGAGCAGCAATAGGAGCACTATGAAAGTAAATTAGGGGGTAAAAGTACACATATAGGTACTGATTTACGACTTTTAGGAGCTCACAAGAATTCGACGTAGGCATGGACATATTTTCTCATGTGAAAATCTGCTGGGTGATTGTAAATTCCTTCACTTTACCTCCTTTTTTCACCCAATTATGCATTTTACTCTGTGCTTGTCTAAAGTAAATTCCCAACCTTTTCCCGTGTGGGATCGATTGGAAGGAGTTGTTGAATACCTTAACATGTAGGTTTGTGGGAGTGCACAGACATGACATGCAGTGTATTACAACCTTGGAAGTACTGCTTGTCACTCTTTACATTGGTTTCCAGAAAGATGGGAAAATTAGAGACCTGCTAACATCCAAGCCTTTACATAAGAGCCTTGGCATATTTGGCGAGGCTGTTGTCAGAGCTTTGATACAATAAGAACACTGCCATAATTTGATACTTTGCTGTATAGCACCAAAACAGAGGCTTTAATTTGCAACAGGACAAGTAGGTTTCTGAAGCATCCTGTCCTTGGACAAGTAGATATTTTATAAAATTCCACACCCCTGACTCCATCCAATGCCATTATTTATGAAGAGAAAACAGTTATGGGGCTTTATAACTACCCTCTATCTAGGAATGTGGGTCTGTAACTTTCACTATAGAATGCTCTTGACAATTGTGATTGTGGGTACATTTTAGGTCAGTCTAAAAGTTTCAACATAATTTAGGTGCTCCTCGATGATATTCATCTGAACTTGAGAGAAAGCATTGACTGCTGACTATTTATAATATATATATATATTTAACGCATGGAGTTCTTGACATTGATTACCTGTGATTCGTTATTGATAATTCTTATAAAGCGCATGAATACCAAACGGCATTGGGGCGCTAAGTCCACATATATAGAAAGAGGAACAGAGAAGCAGAGCAACTACTAATGGCGAACAAAGAATTAAGGATGAGAAAACAATCATGTTTTAAGAAGCTTCCTAAAGCAAAGATGGGTAGGCTGACTTCTCAACAAAAAGGGTAGCTTGTTCCAGAATTGAGACAAAAGAACCTCAACCTCCACAGCAGCTTCTTCTAAATCTAGAAACATTAATAAACCTGGAAAGTGCTAAACAGAGGGGTATCATTGGAACATACCAGATACAGTGCCTAGCAAAATAGGCTGAGGCTTTGCCATATAGTGATTTGTGTACTCTCATAAGGCTTTAAACACAACTTCTTCTTTTCAGGAAGCCAGTGGAGCTCCTGCAGTGCCTCAGACACTGACTCAAATGTCTGGATTTTCTTTAAAAGTTGTGCCACTGCATTTTGCACACTCTAAAGTTTACATAAGGAGCACTGTTGAATGCCCAAATGTAAGCATTATAATAGTCCAATCTTGATAGAATCAAAGCAGTAACAACTGATTTTTGCAAATTGTATGGTGTGAAAGGAAGAAAGTTTTTAAGAACACAAAGTTGATAATAGCAGAAGGAAGAAAGTTAGCTTTTGTATTAAAAGAAAGACTGGCATCAAAGAACATACCCAGATTTCAAACCAAAGGTACTGGGATAGAAAAGGGCCATGTGTTTGTGGCCACCATGAATGATTCCAAAATGTGGTGTCTTTACTGAGCAGCAAACCCTCTGTTTTATTAGAGCTCAGCACAAGACTGTTATTCATCCAGCCTACTGTAGCTCCTAAGCAATTATTAAAACAATGTGCAGTTTCTTCAACGCCATCACTGATTGGCACAATAAGTTGTGTGTCGTCAGTGGATCTATGCAGTCAAGAATGCCATGTAAATATAGAGTGTAGGGCTCAGTGAAGAGCCCTGAAGAACACCACATGGAAGCGATAAAGACGTGTGTCTCTTATTAAGATAACTTTGAGTGATCCTAGCCAGTATTAGAACAATGGTATATTGCTAACTCCATTGAGAAAGTCGTTTCAGAGATGGTCAATAAACTGTTTAGATAAAATCCAAATGTTTCCTTTTCTGTTTCTGCATGATTAATTGCAAAACATTCTGCCATCAATGGATAAAATGTTCTAATAACATAGCTGTTCTGGCTCATTGATTGTTAATTGACCTCTCTACTTCTATATGCTCAATGCCTTAGGCCAACAACTCAAGCAAAGAGCATTTAATGCCTGTAACGTCTCTCAGCAGCAGCCTGTCATGCTTTATTAAGACGTTTTCTAATATAGCCTTTGTTTATAAATGTTACACTGACAGTTGCTGAAGTCATGTTTCCACCCCATGCAAAACTTATGTTATTTTCCCTTAGAACCACCCCTGGCTGTTTGAGGACTTGGAGGATGGCCACAAGTGAGTGTGTGGTCCTCGGCAATGGCAGCATCCCATCCAATGCCACCAGCCTCTCTTTCCCAGCCACCGGCGACGGAGACTCAGCAGCCCACCTGCTCGCAGCCAAGGACGCTCCAAGAGCAAAAGTGAGTCCTAATGGATGCCTGCATCTTAATGGCACAGTGAAGCCATCTTCTCTGCCTCTAGACAACCAAAGAACTGCAGCCATGAGCTCCCCGTGCTTTCACCATTGTCCACACCATCATTCTTTCACCAGCCACAACAGTCCGCAAGATTGTCATTCACTGGCTGGCAGCATGGCTCCCTCTCCTATGACTTCCTGTTGCCTGCAGACCCACACCGAGTATTCAGCAGCATCTGTTTGCCAGAATCATTCCCCCATGTACCAGACTGCCTGCTGTTTCCAACATTCCCCCTCATTTTGTCTCCATCATCAGTGGCCTGACCATTTTCAGCATCAGCCTGTGCCGCAGCACGTTGCCAATATAAGGTGAGTCGACTGCACTGCAGAGTGTTGGCCCGGCTAAACAACATCGGAGGGTGGGGGGGGGGGCACATGTTCTGTATTTAGATTTGTTTAATAGGGTTAAGTGAAAAAGAAAACATTTTAACTAAAAATAGTTTTCCTGACTTGCGGAGCAACGCTCATTGCTTGATGTAATTGTTTCTTTTTGCATGATTAGAAGACTGGCTTTGTTTATTCCTATGTTTTCCATCTTCAGGCTAAATTGCGTAGTTCAGTTCTATCCAAGTTCTTTTCCCTCCTCCCTTGTTGCGGCCATGGCCAGTGTCTTATCCTGAACTGTTTCTGGATTTGCAGGTGTTTTGCATTAAGGATGTAGCTAATGAACCTGAACCACGTGGTTTATGGATGTTGAAATTATCGGTATTAAGTGGGGCCCATCTGGATTGCAGCGGCTATTCTTATACTGGAAAGTCGTTGCGCCTCGCTGTGTTTACCAGTGTGGCGTGCTGTCTCTGGGGCACTTCCATTGTGTGCTTCGCTTTCCGAAGCGGCCGCCTGCTTGGAGAAGGTCGAAGAAAGGGGATCGTAGCAGGGGGACAGTTGCGTCCCGCTACCAGGCCACACCAACCAGCGCAGCACTCAGTCCATAATTCCTTTGGTCCAGAGTGTTTCCGGGCTACGAGGCTGCTGTCAGAGTTCAAAGGTTGATCAGCTAGAACCTCCATTCCTGGTCTCCAGACTGAGCGGTCTTCAGTGGAAACAGAGATGCGCTCTGCAAAGTACTCAGAAGTTTCCAAGAGGTAAACCACGCCCTGAAAGCGATTTACTTTCTGACGATCTGTACGTACAACCAGATCTTTTATTTCTGGTCACCAGAGTGAATGGCCTTCAGCGGAAGCAGGGATGCTGTCTGCGAGTCACTTCAAAGCTTCCAGGACCTAAACAAAGATCTGAAAGCAATTTACTTTCGGAAGCTCTCTAAATATCCTGACCTCTAGATGTAATAACTCTAATAATGACCATTTCTCGAACACTCAAATGAAACTAAATAATTGTTTGTGACTTAACCATAGGATTTGTTATGCAACTCTGTGATACTGATTTTGTCAACTTTAGTCAATCGAAACATTGAGCGAGTTGAATTCTTAAAGAATTCAAGTTCACCTGTGGCAAGTTACACGGCAGGGATAACTGTAACGCAGACCCGGTGAGCTTTTTATTCCCAAATAGGTAATCGTGACCTACAGGCTAACCACCTGCAAGAAACAGATTAAGACACTGAGCTCTCCTGCTGAGAGCTCCACTTCGAGTGCAATCATCTACTACAAGTACATCAACCATCTAAGGTACCTGCAGTGATTTGATCTCATGCCCACCTACTCCAGCTCTCGGCAGCAAGTGCATTGACCACCTCTTGTGGCAGCATCAGAGAGCAGAGAGGCGCCCACAGTAAGTGCCGTATTCCCCTATGCTTCTGTAAAGTGGGCTCCACCTGCGACCTGTAAGCCACAGTAGTTTTACTGGTACACGCCCATTGAGAGCGGAGATGCCTAGACAGTGACTGTCACCGACTGTTCTCCTCGTGACTCTGCCCTTGTGACTCAGTTATTCCTGCCTGCTGCCCCCATACCCCACAGGTTGTGGGTTTCCGGCGAACATTTTTTTGAATTTACATCAGTTTATTGATCATGTAATAATTTAGTGGCGAGTTCATCCTGGCTGATATTTTCTTGGCAGTGGTCTCTAGCTCATCCAGTGTATTCCTGTAAAACTAATGCGTTCAAATCGGGGCTCACAGAGAGCCTGCTCACGCATTGTAAGGTCACCCAGACTGACAATTGTCTTTGTTTTCGACTGGCTTGCTATTCTAGTGCTATTATTTCATCTGTGAAATATCAGCACGGCTTTTCATTTCTGGAGGACAACGTGAAACAGAACATTCCAACATTTGGACTTGTTTGAAGGTCATATTCTGAGGGATCATGCTATGTTTGCCAAAATAATTATTTGTCTTGTACAGTAAATGAGCCATTTTCAGGTGCAAATAAGTCTGAGGTGCATTCCACGCCCTGCCTGATACCTTATGCGGCTCGTAAGGCCATGCTTTCTTTCGGCCTTGAAATGCATCTGTTTGGTTTTAGAGTTACTTAGGACTTCATGAACCGAATCTTGGCATTGCATTTACTTGACACTTACTACCTGAGACCACCCCCGATCACTCGCTGCCTTTAGGCTTGTTGTTGACCTTGTAGTGGACTCCAATGGCTAGATTCATGCTATAGAAGGACACATACATGCTTTGGGGCAAGTAGCCCACTACTCCTGAAACTAAGGCTATCCCAGCTGTTGCTTTTTGGAGTAGATTAATTGAATAGAGGTTAGGCGTGATTATTAGTGGAGGCGCGTATAGGTTTATGCAGATAGTTGGTGGGATGAATTGATAGGCTCGAGGAGATGTATTATTCTTGGGTTTCAGGACATTGGTTTCAAAGAAGACGTCGTGATTGATAAAGCGAGATGTGGGCAATTGGCAAAAATGCAATAACAGAATATGGCAGACAGGCATGCATCTTAAAGTAGGTTATGCTCCGAAAGAGCAGGCATGCTGAAGTTAAACGGTACGGAGAGTGTCATTTAATAGAAGAGAGAATAGCTTTAAGTCGAGCAGAATGTTTCATACAGAGTTTTAAGGGTTAGGGGCTTTGAAAGACCTTGCGGTCTGAGGATGTAAAACTGTAGAAAGAGACATTATTTGCAGATTGTGTAGCGCTTACTTACCGGTGGCGGGGGGAGGGGGTGCTCTTCCACCCTGATAGCACGCTACACTTTGCTGGTGTGTGTTTAAAAGTGTCGTGTTCACGGTGGGCCCGAGCGTGCATTTAAGCAGTTGCGCTTGCACATGTGATGCATTGTGAAGCGCCTTGCATGACTGGCGTGTTGGCTTCATTCAGTGCAACCTCATTCCCACTGTTGATATCCAAGAGGGCGTAGACCCAGTTCTGTCCTCCTTGTCGGAATCCATTTCTTAGACGCATGTTCACTTGAGATGCAGAATTTAAATCCTGCTTTAGGACATGTGCAGCGTTTACACTTTGGCAACCTAATGCTGTTACGAAATTTTCGTATATTCTATTAGTCGGTTTGCAAAGAGTCTTATGAGAATTTTTTATTCTTTGAAAACAAACTTTTTTGTGTGAATATTTGTACACGTTATTGTTTTTGTATACACTTTGGAATGTTCCAGAGGTTGGTAAAAAAAAAAAAGAAAACCTGAATTGGGCGAATTGAGGTTCGCCAACTTTGCATACCCAGGGCCAAAAAATAGAAATATATAGAATTATAGTGGGTTACAAGAGTCGCTTAAGTGCATTTTTCTGGGGTATGCTTGTTTTTCAATATGCATTATTTATACCAAAAGGTAACCCTGATGTCTACAATCTTTCTGCATGTGTGACCGAGCAGAGGTGCTTCAGAAATTAAGCAGTAATTGTATCCAGAGAACGTGTAACAGCGAATGTATACATTAACCTATCCGTTTAAATAAAGTAACATAAATGAATCTATTGTAATTTTGAGGCTTTTCTTTTGTTGAAATAAATACTCATTTTGCAACAGTGACCTAAATGACTTGTTATGTGGTTCTGACATAATTTGACAGCATGAATTACTGGCACTTCACGCTTGATGAAAACAACTGTGCATGACATCACTACTGATGAAGTCACCCTCACAAGTGTATTCTTTCCCCACATACACTTAATCCTGTTGTTTTACTTGGGGAGGGTGAGGGGCACGACCCCCGTTTGCCTCCACACCAATTTAAGCCAATTTCCAAAGGTTCCTCTGTAGTTCACATCCCTTCATCCTCTTCTAGGGCATCCTCAACCCACTCCACTCTCCTCCAGCTCCTCCAGTGACCAGACGATAGATGCCTTGATAATGCCTTCACTTTGAGCATCTCGGACAGAAATGAAAGTTAGAGGGGCACTGATGGTGGAAGTGAGCGCAGAGCATCACCCTCCTGAAATCCAGCAGTATCCCGTAAGGTTTTCCAGACCGGCTTCAGGCCTTTCAATATGTATTAGTGAGTAATCAACAGCTCATGAGCCTCCTTTCATTTTCCCTAAAAGATTGACCCCTCCTTTACAGTTGGGAAGGCTTCCAGAATTTTTGTGAGACTTTTTGGTTCATTTTGGGTTTACGATTTTTTCTTCTACTCCCACTGCAATTAGATGATGTCAATTTTTTTATATATTGTTAGAAAATATACTGAGGGAGCCATAATTGAGTTGGAAAAGCGAAACCAATTACACTTATAAACCTTTGACTGCAGGCTTATAAATATTTAAACATCATGGCGTTGTGTGTGGTTTGCCAGTAAGCAATATGGTGTCTTGCGTATGGTTTTCCTGAAAGGTGTATAAATGAAGTGAGGCTCACCCTGAATGGGGTTAGACATGTTTGTGGAGTGAGGCTCGCTTGTACATGGCAGCCTCACCTGAGGCAGCCACTTTTGATCCTAGGGGATGTATGCTAAAGTTTAACTTAGTTTAGCTTTCTGGTGGCAAGGTGAGAGGGAGGGGCCTGGATGATTGGAGGGTGGGGGAGCCGAGGTCAAGCACCCTCTTAACTAGCCACCTCCCAGCTCGACTGCCACCAGCTGCCTTGCTTTTTTCCACCCAATCAACCCTTTGGGTTTGGAGTTATTAGGGGTGGTTTGTTGTATTATGTTTCAGTGTTCATGGCTAAGTTATAAATTGCATAGTAGTTCTTTTTGTTGTCTTATTTTAGGGAAGGGCGAGCTTCCGGTGGACAGAGGGAATTCAGGTCATCTACACGTCTTGCATTAAAAATAATTTAATGATTGGCTATTTTCATTTGGTCCCCCAAAGGGTGTAGCATGTAGTCGTAGATATATATGAGGGTTGAGGATGTCTGCTGCCTCGGCCTTCTCTCCTGTGGTGCTCATTGTTTTGGGCCGTTTGGGTTGGTGATGGATGCGGTCTGCGCAAGCAGATCAAGTGTTGGCCTGGTTGCCCAGCCAGTCTTTTTATCAGATGCCAGAGAGTCCTCCAGGCTTAGGTATTTTGGATTTGTATCTGAGTGGATCTGTCTCCCTCTTTCAAAGAGCGTTGAGGAATCAGCATTTGGAGTTTCTATACAGGTATCTGCTCAGATTCATAAATCCAGAAAGTACCTAGGGAGGAATCACACCACTAGCTCACCAAATAGTGTTCCTCAGAATGGTTGGGATGCTTCGCATTTAATCTGTCTAGCACAGTGGTTCCCAACCTTTTGACTTATGTGGACCCCCAACTTTATCAATACTGGAACACTGGGACCCCCCACTGAATCATTATTGGAGTCCGTGGGACACCCCCACTGGGTGAGCTGGGGACCTAATCTGTGAATATTATTTCATTTGGTCAGCAGTCAGGGACCCCCTGAGGAGGCTTCGCCGACCCCTAGGGGTCCCTGCACCACAGGGTGGGAACCACTGATCTAGCGTACTCCGTATGGGGACCATTAATGATGTTTCATTTATAATTGTCAGTTGTTCTTTCACTTTGCAAAATAAATTCTGTTTGAGATGTTTATCATTAACTGAAAATCTTCGTTTCAGGCCAGTTTTGCATTGGTTAGTCTGTTGCTCGGGGCCCCTCACGGTGCTGTCCTGGTCCCCTCCTTATTGTGGCTTGATCGCATGCATGTATTAGCTTGGTTAAATGTTGTCACCGCATCAGAGCTTTGAGGTACACTGTGTCTCGAACAAGAATGCGCTTCCGTAGCAGTTTGTCCATCTTCAGGTGTTTGTTCTCTCGTAGTGAGCTCTGTCAACATTTATCTGTTACACATCGTTACTGTCAATAGGGACAAAAAACAAAGTTGGACTCATATGGTTGTGAATGCAAGTTTGAAAACCATTTATGTGAATCGCACTTTCTGGCAAATTTTTAGGTGAGAGGGTGTGAAAATCTTGCTCTGCTCCACCATCCAACTATCAAACTCCTGTTAGCTATGCCTGGGTGATTGATGAGAAGACATTAACCTCTTGAAGTCACCTTTAGGTGTAATATGGCGTCGCATTAAACATTCACCCCTACAAAACAAGAAGCAGTCCTCATAGAGGGTCCCCGGGATTACTGGCTTATCCTCGTAGACCAAGATTGACAGATTGATTGTCCTGTCCCATTACAGCGCTCCCAGGAAGGTCTCTCCCACGTTACAGTTACGTGCTAGAATAAACACATCTTGCTATAAATCCTTATGGAGGTTGCGCCACGATAGGCTTTACAAGTCTTGCAGTGTGTTGTTAATGAGGTACTCATCCCGGTGTGGGCTGCTGTAGTTGTGTGATGGCACCTACACTTGCTGTTTTATAACCAATCCGGAGACACGTGTCAAGTCCACATCACAGCGTTGTGTGAGTGATGCTGCAGTGGGCCCGCAGTCCGTGTTCGAAGGCTCTGGCACATGATTTCTCGTGGAAGGAGCAGGTCTAGGCTGTGATCATTGATGCACCTGTCCACCGAGATAACCCTTCCCAAGGCTGGAGCACATAACAGTCTTTTAAGGTCTCTGATTTCTTTATTTTTTTTGTAAAACTCTGCTTCTACCTTTGGGAGCAGAGCAAACTTCTTCAATATCCTTCCTATGTAGAGGTGGTTATAAATGTGGATCTAAGCATGTCTTTTCTGTTTCAAAGCTAAAGGCTATATGCGCATTTTGGGTCAACTAGCTAAGTAACTGGCAGATGAGGAAATATGAAAAACGCAGAAGCAACAGTAGCTTAATAAATTAAATTATTGCATTATAGGCAATAGAAAATGAAAGCACAAATGCATGATTATGAACTCATGCCTTCTATATGGTTTTTATTAACACTTTTTTTAAAATATATATTAGTGAATTATACAGTGCTATTCGCCAAATAATACAACAGATTGCAATCAAAAATACATTTTTTTTTGTGAGAAGCAGACATATGCACACTTTAGGCCTGTGTAGTGAAAACTACAATTCTAAAGCTTACAAAACAGGTCACTAAAACCAGTTTAGGTTTAGCTTTTAATAATGCTGCACTAATCCTATTTCTCAATAATTTCCTTTTACATAAACGTACAGTGGCAAAGATATACACCCTTCAGAGCACAGCACATTTCACATCTAGCACTCTCCACTTGCTGTACGTTCTCCCAAAGGGCACCAGATCGTAAAATATGTTGCAGCAGTGTGCCATGAGAAGGTTCTAGGCACATATGCAAAGTCTGTTTTTGCAAAACCTTTCTAAAACTACGATCAAAATAATTACTGTAAAGGTTAAACTGAATAGGCAGCATAGCCATCTTTAATCAAGTTATTTTACAGCTCGTTGCAAGAAATATTACAAGGTGCGTAGGCCCATGGCCGGATCATGCTTTGAGGTGGATCCTCCGTCCACGGAGTGGATGAGTGGCGAAGTTGGCTCAAGCTGATGGAGGATCGGCAGCTTGTGTTGAGCACTGGATTGGGGAAAGGGTTCAGAGAAGTATTTGTAATGAGGCAGAAACACGTCATTTTAGGAGAGCTAGAAAAAAAGGACTTGGTGGGCGTGCAAGGTCTTGGGATGTAGAGATGATACAGGGGATACAGTCAAGGGTTAGTAAAATTAAAAACAGTGCTAGTAAAATTAACAAACTATAGAGCCTGATTAGCTTTTGCTCTTTAAAGAGGGGAACAGCATGACAAATCATTACAGTAAGGTTTGAGAAATTAGAGGGGCTAAGGCAGTGGACAATCCACCAACTTCCGCGCCTGGTGAACAGCAACTACGGCATCTGTTTGGAAAATCCAAGTAATAATGCCATCAATATATGTAGGTCTAATGTACATTGGTTGTTGAGTGGAAACTCGTTGGTGGAATGCTCCTACGTACAAACAAATTCAAGGGTTTGTTGTAATTGGTAATTGTAAATGGTATTTATATAGCGCTTATTACCCCTGACGAGGCATTGACATGTTTGCGGCAGATAACCAGGTACTGTGGAACCTAAGATTAGATGCTAATAGTAGTTTCGTTTTTATTTTATTTTACTATTTTTTGCATTAGTTGTGTTAGGTTTGGGCTCTTGATTTTGTGTGAGTTTAGAAAAGGGATAGGATGATGGGAAGGGATTTGAAAGGGGAAGTGCTAAGTTGTTTTTGTGTAGATGGTTTTCCCAAAGGGCTGTAAAGGGGGTTTCTGGCTCTGCAATCACAAATTCGCACCTACGGGGTAGGGCAGAACATAAGGTAAAAAAGCATTTGCCATGAAATGGGTCTTGCATTTGCTCAAGTTAGAGCAATTAGCTTTGTAAATTCCTAACTGGACTTTTCTAGCCATGGGAGAGGTGTGTATTGGTGGGGGGGGGGGGGGAAACAAAAGGTGACAGGGCGAGAAAAGAAAGGAGAACAAGTTTTGTACAGCGGGCAGTCTCGCTGTTTAAAACTTGACCGCGCCATAGAGGCAGGAAACAAAAAAATAGTCCATCCAAGCAACAGAAAAACAATCCAGGCGTAATTAAACTGTACTTGGCTGGTGCTCCTCAGCCAAGAACAGGAAGTGATGTATTGGCTGCCAAACCAGTTAGGAGGCAGCAAAACAAGAGCAACGCTGCCTTCAACCTATGGTAACCGGCAGGCAGTGGCAGGCGGGAGCAAGGTCCTTTACTCTTTCCAATAGGTCTTGCAGACAGCATATATGCGCTGTCTAGGCACGACCTAAAGAACACCTCCCCCGCCCCTCAATTTGTGAATCACTTTTGCACAGAAAGTCTCTTTCTTATTGGGAGAGAATATTAGCTGCCTTACTTGAAATTATTTGTACTTGTATTTGGAGTTTTGTATATTGCATACTAACTTGAAGTTTTAACTGCTAATGAACAAATGACTGCGAATTGAATCTTATTGATGTATTTGATTAATTTTACAGTACTTAGAGGTTTTTTTTTAATTGCAATGGTTTCAATTAACTACCCAAATAATTTTATAAATCTGAATCTGAAATCGAAGTAGTGTTTATGTGTGCCTGTTAGTTTGGGTGACTTGGCTTAAAAAAAAAAGAAATGAAAGTTCGAGAAGGATGTTTTTGGGTTCATAGTGGTAAGATGTGGGATGAATCAGAGTATCAGAATCAGAGAGAAGAGGGATGGGACAAAGGTTGAAAGGAGGATTTTTTTATATATATATATAGCAGATCACTTAAGGTTTTATTGGCTAGGGCAAACCCATCTACGGGGGTGTGGAATTTAATAAAATATCTACTTGTCCATGGGACAGGCTGCTTCATAGATCTACTTGTCCTGTAAAAATAAAAAATCTACTTGTCCCTTTGTTGCCCCGTAGTGCTGCGACGCATGGCAGCAGTCTCATTTTATAAGAGCTCTGATAATAGCCTGTCTGATTATGCCAGGGCTAATGCTATAGTAGTGTTTGAATGCTAGCAATTTCCTTTTGTTGCCACCTTTTCGCAGATGCACATGCTGGGGCTGGAGGAAGCAGTAAGAAATAGTTCTAGGGTTGGAATGTCTTTGAGTCTACGAAAACCTACTAACTTGCATGTTTAAGGACTTTCACTATCTTGTCTCTAATCATTTCCAATACTCAGAAAAGTTGCAAATTTACTCCTGGTGAGGGCAGATGTAGAAGTACTTCCAGGGCTGGGAAAAAAGTAGTTGGAGAGAAAGTGAACTTGTAAACACTCAGTAGATTTTTGCATGAACAAATCTAAATATACATTTTTGCTCATGCGAAAATACAGTTCACAAGTATTTTCTAGGAGTACGATTTCCTGGTCTACCTATGTAAGTTCTTGTGAATTCATGAAAGCCATAATTCTACAGTAATGCAAAGTCATATACCATAGGTACACTTTGTGACTTTCTTCAAGGACTGGGCCCCTAACTAGGTCTGGCATTAATCAAGACCTTTTTGTTTTTATTAAAATTCTAATTCTCTCTCTATCCATCTGTCAGCTGGCTTTACCGTGAGTGATAGCAATCTGCTCTTTCACAAGGAGCATATTGGCACACAAAGTAGTTTTTTTCAGTGCCAGGAACTGCTGTTTCAGTGTGTGCTTTTTGAGACCAAGAAATATTTTTGCTTTTTGCCAATGTTTGATACAATGGTTAGGGCCTGGCAGCTTGCACAGCAATAAAGTTTTCCAAAAGCCATTTCAAAACAGGACACACATTGCGAAACCCAAAAGACTGACAACCAATGTCGGATTGGTTGGCTTTGCCAGTGCTTGATTATTTTCATGTTTACCATAATCTTGTTGAAACTGGTTACACTGATCTTCCATTATGAATATTTTTTTAAAACTAGCATGTATCAACACGTTACTAAATGATTCTTTAAAGAAATGGTACCTAAAGTTTCACAGTAATTTAGAAACGCTTTTTTTTCCTAGTTGCATTTTTTTTTTTCTGAACATTTTATTTTGAAAGCAACGAATCATCAGTCTGGCTTACAGGCTTCTGCAAACATTTGCATCTAATCAGAGAGCATTCTGGGAGCATTACATGTAGCCTCATTTTGTTAAACTTTTCAAACGTGTGTGTACACATTTATTTACCAGAACCACTGTCAGCAGTGTAGTTCAGACTTACAACATTTATTTACAGTGTTCACCTTAATAATAAAGGCTTTGCATTAATGAACCATAAATACAAGTTTTACCAGCATGGACATATATACAAAATATTTCCTCAACTACAGACCCTTCCCTTCCCTGTCAACTGGCTTTGAAAGGGTTTGTGCTGCAGGGGATTGGCCTTACTAGCCCCAAGAACAAAAGAACAATTAAAACTTGTTGCCCTTGACCCCAAACAATATGTCCTGGATGTCGGGACATAGGAATTCCACATCTCTGCATGTATATAAATACCCATATGTGCCTATAGGCAGCAATAGTTCCGTAGTCTGTGCACATTTATCTTGTGATGAAGTAAGCAAATTATTGATGACATTTCTTAAGGTTTTGATTGCAGATCTCTATATATTAACCTATATGTACATTGTAGCGGCATTTATGACGTTGTCTTATATACACATGTATCTTGTGGGCTAATGTACATTCTTTCCCTTATGTAAATGTATCTGCTTATAATAGAAAGCATAGTCAATGTACTATGTCACGTATAATAGCAACTTCATCTCTATGCTGTGAGAAGCATCATTTGTCATGTCTGTGAATACTGTTGTATTGTGAGTATAGTTTTCATGAGGGGAATAACTAGCTCTTGACTAATCTTCTGGAGTTAAGATGGTTGTCAGTGGATCATGTGTGTGGTAATTCCTTAGTTTGGCTGCTTGAAAAGAGAAAGATATTCCACCTGTTTTTTTCTTGATTGTAGAATGTTGAGGAAGGGGTCCATTCTCGAGCATAGGTTCCTTTGTTGTATGAATTAGTTCATTTTCTTCCTGATGAAGAGTGGTCCTTTGCCATGTATTGCTTTGTGTGTGGTAAAAGGTAGCTTGAAGACTGGTCTTCTGGCAGCTGGTTACCAGTGTAGGGACTTCAAGGCAGGGGAGTGGCTTACATGTAGGATGAGTCTAGCAGCAATGCTCTGAATTCTCTTTAATCTTGCCATAGTTGATTTAAGTGAGCCGTGGTATGGGCCATTACCATAATGCATCTTAAATTGTACACAAGAGATGGTAGCTTGAGCCTTGTGAGGAAATACTAGTTGTGGGAAGATGTGTTGCAGTGCTTTCATTGTAAGAAAGCTTGATTTGGCTAACTTATCCACCTGTGCACTCATTGTCATCTTGGTGTCTATGGTAATTCTGAGGTTTCTTGCTGTAAGTTTATTTTTGGCAGTGGTCGTAGCCTTTGGGCTAGGCGAGGAGAGGGTCATAGGTTTTCCAGTTGCCACAAATGACTATTTCAGTTTTAGAGGCATTTGATTTGAGGTGGATCCATGTCACCCATTGGTGTAACGCTCTTGAAGGCAAGTAGTCCAATAGTGTGGTGAAGTCAGAACCCTAAGTGATGTAGATGGTAGACTTTGGGGCATGAATAGAGAATTTCTTGTGCTAAGCCATTCTTAAGAGTGGGTTGCAGGAGGATAGTTACCAGAAAGGGATATAATGCCGGGTGTGAAACAGTGGCAGACTCCAGTTGTCCACAATCGATGAGTGAAAAAACGCTTTATTAAAAAAAATTAAGAAAAAGATTGCCAAGGTAAGGGCTGCATTTTAGCCTCGATGGACCAAAAAAACTCACCAATAAGTGAAGAATAGGACCACTGCAGCGCAGTTCTGGAGAAGGAAGCAGCAGTTTCTTTACAAAGGAGAACCTGGTTGAGATGTTTCTATCCTTTGTAGATAGTCCCCTGCATTTACTCTTGGTGTATACATAGCAACAATGGCACATCACTTGGACCTTTAGTGCTGATGAATGCGCCTGACCTGCAGCGGGCACATTGCGAGCAGAGAAACCTATCTATACTCACAAAAAGTGTTCATTTTAGACCCGCCTGTGTGTTCATTTTGTGAAGAGAGGCATTGGTAAAGGTACACTTAACCACCCTCATCAATTTCAGTCCAGTCATACGGTGAAAGGGAAGATGTGGGTGGAGTTTGGATTAGACTTCAGTATGAAGGATAATCCTGTGCAAGTAGAAAAGATAGTCGGGGTAGGAGTCATGAAATGACACTTGGACTGCTGGCCATCTAACGTAAACTGCCTTGCTTAGTGTACACATATCTTAGTAGCAGCCGCTCCGCCATTCCTCCCCATCTGAGCAATAAACAGTTCATATTTTGTTTGTAAAGCTAAGATTTAATGGCGTTGAACAGCACTGACATTGGTACAATCATAAGAGCAAAATTTACAAAATAATTTACCAGCATGATTAACTAGAGTAAATGTTGGTGTTAGAAACATTTAACGAATGCGTTGTAACTGCAGACAGGTGAATTTGGCTCCTGATGGCACGTAAACTTAATCTGTCAATATTCTTCTTGCAGTCTGTGGTGCTCAACCTGTAACCAAGAGCAAGCATTGGCAAAGGAAGTAGGGTCTGAGTTTTATGTGCTAACTCATATTAAGGGTGGCATACCCAAGTACACATCTCTGCACATCCACAGCTAGAAACCAACAGAGGTTGAGGCTGGGAGACATAACATAGTCTTACTCCATTGAAGGCGGAATGATGTCTCCAAATAGCCAGTAGCATTAGGTGAGAGTAATACTTCTCTGGACTGAGCCAAAACGTGTTTGACAAAGTTAATGGCTTAAAGAGGCTGGTACAAAAAAGCCAGTGGTTGAAAGAGGGCCGACTTAAAAACCACTGTATCTATATTGTAAACAGGTTTGTTTAGATAGCTATGTTTTCAAACTCACTCAAACATAATAAGAGTGTAAAATAGGGTTTTCTCATAAAACTGCTAAAATGCATTTCTCTCGTGTCTGCATGCTTATTTGGAATCTGATCCTGCATACGGATGTGTGTAGTACTGCAGGTGTCGAGCAAGGTATTATAGATGCATCATTACAGAGTATGGACTATTTGAGACTGCAGATGTTGCCTGCAAGCTCTGGTAAGCTTTAAACTGGGCATCTGTGAGGTCCAGTTAAAAATCTGCATCACTCCCCTCTGTAGAATTACTGCATCCACACAACTAAAGGAAAAACAAAACTCCGAGTTGCATTGAAGACCTGAGTCATCCTGGAGACCTATCCAGGCTTGCCAGTCTAGTTAGCTAAAGCGATTCTGGACAGGAGCGGTTGCTCTACCTCCCTTCCCTCTGTAATCCTGAGGAAAGTTGATAGTAGCTCATGGCTAGGTGTAAAGCTCCCTTCTTTCTACAGATGCAAACTAATGGAGCGTGACAAAGGAGCAGCATCTTCTAGCTTCAGTGGATGTCTATGAAGCTAAACTTATGGAACTTCTCAGCTTCCATTAGTCATCAATATTAGGGTTACTGCCTCCTTTGACAGGCAGCGTTTGACGCTCAACATCTGAATCATTAGCATTCTGGATCCTGTGAGCCTCTGTACATTCGCTCATACAAAGAATTCAGAAGTCCCTTCCTGTGCCTTTTGGGCAGTGTGAAAGTATGGCAAATAATGATTAACTTGCAAAATACGGTGACCCACGTCATTGCAACTTGTTCGTATTGTCAGCAGGAGAATCTGTTTGCAAAATGAAGGGCTAGACCGCAATCAAAGCTTCTCTCCTGGACCTTTTACTAAAATCATCATTCGATGAGTTGCACTCTACCATTTTTGCTTTCACCTCTACTGTCTTGGGTTTTTGGCGGCTGTTCTTGCTCCAGCACAGTTATGTGAACAAAAAAACATGCAAACTATTGAGCTGCCCAACACTTCCTAATGCTTCAAGTTCGCAGTAATACTTGAGCAGTCTCAACAGCAGCTAGAGGAAATACTACCCGTGCACTCTTTGAATTATGGCCTGTGGCCAGATCTGCTAAACATGTTTTAAAGTCGCAAACAGTCTGAAGTGCTGTTTGCAAACGTTTTTACAATGTACTAAAGGTATTTTAGGAGTCAGTACGTTTTTGAGACTCCTTAACGAATCTCCATTTGCAAGAGGTGTGCTGTGGTAGTTTTCCTTCTAGATAGTAATATGATGTGACGTATATCAATAATATGCAATACTAATTCTTGGCACCCCCAAATCGGATGGTAACCCATTCGTAAAAGGGACCCTTTTCCCTTGTGAATATTGACAACAGTTCCAGGGGGACCAGGTGATGATGCAGATTGTTGGCCTAAGGTTATGCTTAGGGGTGACAGGGACAAGGGCATAGGTCTAGGCCGTAGTCTTGTTTGCTGAAATGTTTACTTGTAAGTAGCTGTTTTCCATGTCTCTTTCCTGCGAGAACACTGACGCTTCCAAATCTCGTTGCCTTATCCCTCTCAAATACCGGCTGAGTCATACAGGAGGCGCTTCCTTTGCAGTTGTAGGGGCCAGTCTGTGGAATCAACTACCACTGAGGCTCAGAACCATACAGACTCAGACGATATTTCTCAAAGAAATAAAAACATTGTTTTTTGACAGTCCTCTCATTCTTCCTATGTCTGGTTTCAGCACCTAGAAGCCCATTTTTGGAGGGTATTATTTTTTCTCTATAAATCCTCTTTACATTACATTACATGAATATATTCCTAATTTCACTGGTTAAAGGGGCGATATGCGTATATAAACATATTTTAAATAACTTGCAGATTAATTTTTCATGTATACTGTCTCTAAAAAAAAGTTTAAAAAGAGATTTTTCGTACAAAAAGAAATTACTTTATCTCTGTTTGACCTCATATCTGTTATTAGGGTCATTTAATTACATATATTTATTAGGCCAAATAGACACTTGACACACTGAATACATGAAAATACATCACAGTAGAATCCTGACTGTCCTAGGAATTGTTAACATTTCAATACCTCTCAACCCCAAAAAGGAAACTTCACAAACGGGGAAGCAAAATACTTTGGGCTTGTGTTTCTGCCAGAATGAGATGTGCACTTCAGCATCTAATCTATGGCCTTTTCCCCACCATGTATTTATCGCTAAAGGTCACTAAGATATTCTTCATTTAGATAAACTTCCCAAATTCTGTAAGGCCTCACTCAAGCACACCTGAAGAGACCCACTCAAATTTGGTGTCACTGTCCATACATTCAGCTCCATTTGCTGCAACAAATTCAGGGGTACTTTTTAGCCCATGGTGCATTTTAATGGAGGTTTGTCAAGGTCACCTCGATTACTTCCACATGCATATCAATCAATCAATCCATGATTTCTAAAGCGGGTGAATCATCCATAGGGTCTCAATGTGCTTTTGTGGGCGTGCTGCTCCATCAACGAGCCAGGTCTTGAGGTCCTTTCTGAACGGCTTCAGTGAGGCGGTCTGCCTGAGTTTGAGAAGTAATCAACACAAATTAGGTCAACTCGGGGGAAGTATATACCTAGACTCCCACGGCATTTAAAAATAAAGGCCTCTTATATTAAAATTTTAATAGCCTCAAATTGGGTCATGTAACTTTTTTTATTTCATCTGACCAAAAAATTTCTTAAGAGGCCTTTGTTTTTAAATGCTGCGGGAGTCTAGGTATATACTTCCCCTGAGTTGACCTACTTTGTATTTGTTATTTAAATTACCCAGTTCTAAGGTTTATATGGGATTGCCTCATTTGTAATAATTGAGTTTGAGAAGTAGCGTGTTCCATGCATATTTCTAATATGAAAGTCTGTATGGCAGCCAGTACGTGTAACGCTCAGAATATTTATTTAGGACTCAAAGGAATGCATTTCACCTTCCACCAGTGAAGACACAAGCAAGGAAAAGTAAAGTTCTGTCAGTATGGAAGTTACAATCCAGACTGATGGATAGATGAATTTAGAACATTGTTCTGTCAATCCCAAAGCCATGTTAGACTTAATTGAAGCCCCGTTTGAAAAGTTTGGTTTTCAGAGCACTTATGGCGTTCTATTTAGATTCCCGGGAAGCGTAGGTTTATTACCTTTTTTTGGTGATTTAGCTACTCGTAATCATGTTTTAATCACATTACTATCACCCTTCTCCAAGTCTCCGCCCCTTTTTTCTTCCAAACTTCTGGCTTAACCATCACTGTAGTTTTGGACCGGAGTTAGTATATGGGAAGAGACGTGACTGTACAGGAATAACATGGAAGGAATCTTTAGTAACATGATGTTTTTTTTGTTGTTGTTATCATGACGCATTGGTTTGGTAGTCATCTTCTGGTGGCTGCTTCCACATGTTAGTTATGTGAAGGATCATGCATACTAAGAACACTATAGTCACTATCAAGTGTATTTCCACCTCTATCACACTAGTTAAAGCAGAATAAACATATTCATTCCCCTGTTCCTCCAACGCACAGCCCTTTTGGAAGCTTAATTAATTTCTCGATCCTTCAAGAAGAGAAAAACCCACTCCTAAAATGAGTGGTGAGCTGGTACTCGTGGACATCTGGCGCAGGCCTTCTTCAGGGACACGCAAGTGGACATGTGTTCTGCTGTTGAACTGCACGGTGACGATCGTCTTTCCATCACTTGAATTGGCTAGAGAAAAAGATGGCCACCGAGAAATTGCACCCTGAGACCTACAAACAAAAGAATAGTTTGCGCAGTGGGGGTAATAGGGGGTGAGAAGGAATTTCTGTTTGAACCTTGCTTTAGGTGGCCCCATCTGAATGAAGATCATGGCAGTTCGGGATTCTTCATATCCTTGGATCCCAAAATGTTTTCTCTGTTTTTGTAAGACAAAGGGGGGTTGCTCTGTCGTTGGATCCCAGGATATTAGGTCTGTTACCTAAACCCTAACTTCACTGCAAGTCTCTTCCACAACGTTTATCCCCTTAAAAATTGTAAAATTAGTTTGTGGTCGTGTAAACCCGGCAGAGGGTCGCTGCGAGTGTGTTTGAAAGCTCTGAGTGTGGTTGGCAGTTCATTACTAACGAGTAGTGATTCTGTGTTTGTGTAACCTGTTTACTAATGGTTTTTCCATCTGCCTGCATCTGGGAAAGTCCTCAGTGGTGGGGGCCGTTGTCCTTAGCAGAGTGCCAGCGCTTGTCAATTGAAAGTAAATGGCCTGGTCCTTTGGCAGGGCCAGAGTTGGGCTTCCAGGCCTTTGATTTATTGTTGGGCTTGATTAAAACATAAGGTGCCCTGTGTTCGCACATTCTGGGTTTTCAGAAGGCCCCAGCGCCTCGAACCTTTTCTCTAAAATGGACACCGTGAAAAAGGGACTCGGACGCTGCTGCGCACAACTTGTAGCCTGTAAAAGTTGCGAACTGAAAAGGGAAATCTTTCGCTGCCTTTTATCTTTTTCGACAGTGTACTTTTAGCCACTTGGCAGGCGTCTCCTCCGCAGTAACAAATAAGAAGCTCTTGTTTAAGAAAAGCCAGAGAAATGTGGGCTCGGTTGCCAAGTCCTGAGTCTTCTAAATTAGACCTTGTTCTGGAATAGCTCCGTCCCCTTCTTCCAGGAAACGGCATAATTATCGACCGCTTTCTCAGAAGGTTGCATGCAATTTTGAATGAAAAAAACCCCAATGAAAATTCACATTTTAAGAGGATTATGTCTACTGTGCCTGGTAAATACTTATTACCAACCAGTGTTGGTTCACCTTTTTAACTAAGGAAACAATATCTCCACATAGCGGGAAGGATTGTTTCCCAGTATTTGTTATATTTTTGTAGTGCTGCTAGTTAGTATGGCTAAAAGAAAAAGAAAAAAATGATTTTTAATTTGCCAATCTAGGATGAATCTGTAAATGAAGGGGGAGCAGAGCATAGCGCAAAAGCATTTTTTTTCATAATGGAGATGGTAAGGGGAGAATTAACGAGGGGTTGACATGAGCGAAAGAGCCACTTGGAGCGCTGGGGGACAGAAGCGAAGAGGCGAGAGCAGCACAAGTGCAGGTGAGGCGGGGAGAGAAGTGCATTGGGGGGGAGAACAACACACAAGGGAGACAGCGGGAAAACCGCATGGACTCTCATGAAGTGCTTAAACAAAACAAAAAACTTGCTTCCCTAAAAGCAAGCGTAGACACCAGCCAACCAAAAAGAGGGCCAAAGAGACCATGCTTCATGGGAGGGAGAAACTAAATTTGACAAAAAGAACGCCCAGTGAGTGACGGGAAAGACAGCCCCCGGTAAGCAATGGGCGGGGTCCAAACCGTTTTATGTTCTTGGAAAGCCGACATAATGTCTGTTTTGCAAAGAGACAGCTTGCATTGCCTGGTAGGTTCGACTTAAAAAGCCTCTATGTGGCTTTCCTTGATTTCATATCGGCCTATAACGTTGTGCCGAGGCACAGGTTGTTGAACCAGTTGGCAGGCATGAGCCCAGACCCAGCCATGTAATCCCTCATAACTACGCTGAATTCCAGTGCAGTATCTTAAGTAACGAATCTTCAACAGACACATCCCTGTTGCTGCTGCAGTCAAACCGGTCACTGTTTGTGGCTCCACATGAACAACATCTACCAGAAGGTTATAGAAGCTTACCAAGATCAGCTATGGGTCGACGGTTTCTAGATACCAGCTTTCATTTATACAGACAGCTCCCTCCTTGCTGCCTCCATCTCAGAGGGTGGGGGGGGAGCTAATAGCTACAGAAAAATGTTGCACGGAAAATGGACTAAAGATAAACGGCCAGAAAACAAAGACGATTTTGTATTGTATTTCTCCCAAGCAAGCTTCATGACACCAAAACCAGAAAACAGATGAGACAGGCTAAAGCAAGAATTATTGTGAATTTAAAAAAGTATGATTTTAGGAGTTTAATGAAACTTAGTAAATCTGGAACACTGCGAAAGGTGTCGGGTAAGTTGTTCCATTCTTTGTCTGCCATCACTGAGAAAGCACAGTCCCCAAAAATGTTTGTTTTGGTTCTGAGGACAAGGAGCTCAATTACGCTGAAGGACCTTAGAGCGCTTAAAGATGCCTAGGACTGTGACTTGATTTTAAAATCAATCAGTGCAGTGCCCAGTAACATCCTATGTACCAATGTTAAGGACTTGAACAAAACTTTTGCCCCATTTGGCAGCCAACTGAGGTTTCAGAGGGCTGGAGAAATGTGTTCTCCATGTGGAATGCCTTTAAGTAAGTGGACATCGGTGTTCTGGACTAACTGAAGTCTTCTAAACAGCTCACCTGGAAGGGCCAAATAGTAGGAATTTCTGTAGTCCTACCTTACAATCATGAGCGCACTGGCATATGGATGACCTTGTACATAAAAGGCAGTGCGTTCTTTAGCAATTTAAGTTCCCAGAAACAATTGGCAACAAGTGCTGACACTTGAAAGTTCACCTAACCTCCCCATCAATTCTTATGCCCAAATTGCAAACAACTTTTGTGGGTGGTGGACATGTACCCACTAAATCAGGCCAGGTGATAGATTGGTTGAAGTGTGGTCACTGAGTGTTTAATAATTAGATATTCCATCTTCGAGGCATTAAGCTTAAAGTTTGTTTTGCCATCCATTGCAGAATGTTAGAGAGAATAAGGGTACATGCTAGGATCGGGTTAGACTTATTTGGAGTCCTATCCTTAGTATGAAGCACATCAAAAATGATCTGCATATCATCTGCCTACATGTAAAAGCTGACTCCATTATCTTAAATCAATTTTGCTAAACGAATGTTAAACAGAAATGGGGAAACAATGCACCCTGAGGGACACCATATTTGGTTTTGGTCTTAGACTGCCAAGGTGACAGGGCCACAGATAGGATCCAATTTGGCAAGAATGATTTTAACCGTTTTAATGATTGATGATTGCTACTAAGACAAAATACCATTCACCCTACCGCATTTGTATCAAATGCGGCAGACAGATGTAAAAGGACAAGGGTGCCAGCCTCCCAAACTCTCCCTCCTGCAAAGGATCTTCCAGCACTTTGCCACCTCCGTGCCGTGATATGTTCTAAAACCTGCTTGCTGAGGATGGAGGATAGCTTGCAATTGCACAAAAGGTTAAAATTGGTTAAAAGACAATTTTTCTAAAAGTTTTTTTTTTTTTTTTTTTTAAAGAAATAATTGGATAAAGTTTTCACCATTGGAGACACAAACATTGAAGGACTCAACACCTTCACATACCTGGGACTGATTATAACTAGTAACCTGAAGTGGGCCACACACATTCAAAAGGAAATGTAGAAATCGGAGGCCTCATTAAGTACCATTGGTAGGTGTGCCTGCTCACTTGTTACTCTTTTTTTTTTTTTTTTTTTTGGGGCATCAGATTGAGAAAGTGCTGCAGGCCAGGATCGGAAGCCAAATTGTTTATGGTGCTAAACAGTTTTGCCTGGATAACACCACAATAAAAATAGGCACCAACAAAAAAAGATCAGAAGACGCTATTTGTTACCAGCCGACTTTTACCAATATCTTTTTGGAACTGGGAATCAGATAAAGCTCCATACTAAATACATGTGAAATGTCGCAATTTAAATATAGACTGGGAAACAATCTAGTGAACAGTGCATCAGTCAATCAGTCCGAGATTTGTACAGTGCGGCTAATTAACCCATAGGGTTTCAAGGCGCTGTTTGTGGGCGTGCTGCTCAGTCGAAGAGCCAGGTCTTGAGGTCCTTCCTGAACTGCCTCAGTGATGCGGTCTGCCTGAGCTTGAGAGGTAGTGTGTTCCATGTCCGGGCTGCTAGGTAGGAGAAGGATCTTCCTCCTGCTGTGCTTTTCTGGATCTTTAGGTCGGCTGCAAGGGCGAGCTGGGAAGAACGGAGATGCCTATTGGGTACATAGAAGCAGTGCTTTAAATGGGCCGGTACTGAGTACCGGCACTTTTTTATTTTGAGAAGGGAAGTACCGGCACTTCTCAAGAAAACCGTAATATTTTTAATTGCAGAGTACCGGCACTTCTCGGAAAGAAGCAGGTACTCTGGCACAGAGTACCTGCACTTTATTTTTTCCATTTCAAGCACTGCGTAGAAGGTGAGGCGGTGGTTGAAGTGTGCTGGACCTGTGTTGTGCAGTGCCTGGAAGGCACTTGTCTCCCTGTATACCAAATCAAAATATGTTCTGTCTTTGGATTAGGAGGCACATCGGCTTGACCTCTTCTTGGCAGCAGGCACCTTGGATGGTATACCAAATAAGAGTCTGTACAATAGTAAAACAACTTTTTCTAAAACTTTCATTTGAATCAAAACTCAGAGGCTTTAACACTTTTCATCCAGCAGGACAATCCGACCTCATTGCCATCTCTTAGCATGTTCAAACTTATCTGACGAAATTAACATCTCCAAAGAAGATGAGACTATGGGATATGTCCAGAAGGGGAGCTGTTCCTCCGGGGAACCAGCTAAAGAAAAGGAATCTAGGGGCCTCCAAGACTGTTTGTGGCCTGACCGAGGACCTGCCTCACTTTTGGCTGAAATGTCCTCATTACGAAACAATCAAAGGAAACACAGTTGAACACATCTTGTCCAAAGCTAGCTAGAGGCTGATAAGACCTCCATATTCTACCTCCTCAGTGATATTTCTGAGACAGCAGGTAGACGTACAGGTTGATACCTAGTCAAACAGAGCCATGAAAGAAGAGACTCCAGAATATAGGTATCAGACCGGTTCTAATGAGCAGCAGAAAGGAAAAGGAGCTGGCAGAATATTTGAAGAAACCTTTTTCTGTTTTTTTCTCTCAATTTATTTTGTTCATGTAATTTTATGCAATTTTGTTGTTTTTATACAAAAGGCATTTCTGCACAAAAGCACCTTTTAAATAAATTCAGGTATAATGATTGTAAGTCAGTAAGCATATTACTCAGAATTAGCACGACTTATTGGTGTATCCTGATTTCTGCAGATATTGGATACAAAGTGTCATTTTTACATACGAGGAGTTGCACGAGAGGCTTCACATAGCAGCACCTGGGTGTGGCCGGAAGAGGAGGCATCTTCAGTTTCATGAACACATTAAAAATATTACAAAAAAAAAAAATGTATTGTTTTCACATGCTTTCGAGATGATAATCCATCCTTACACAAGACAGACATTTGAGGTGCATACGGAATGCACATTGTTGAAATGGATAAAAGACAGTTTTTATTTTCTTTGTTAATTCACATGCTACGGTGCATCCTAGTGTGTAGGATGGTTGGTTCCTTTCCACAGTCAAAAGCCATTCAGACCCTTCCCTAAGCATAAACTTTTTGTAAGAGGATAGTTCAATGCAGACGTGTTGTGTGTGGTTATAGAGACATTAAAGAAAAAACATTGACAATATTGTTTCAGTATAATTCATTGCGAAAAATCTGCCTCGTGACACGTATTCTCTCACAGCAGAATTGTGATACCCATCAAAACCAATTTGAAGTTTAAGCTATTTTCATTGGCTAGTCTGCTCGGAATCCCCCAACCTGACATAATACATCCAGAAATAAGGTAGCATCTCGTTACATTTGTGTGTAGTGTCAGTCGTCTAGTGTAGCCGAAGACGGTACTGGCTATATAAGGCAAAACGAACTTAGCGCATTGTAAAAGCTTAAAGAAGTGTTGAAAAGTTCTTCTGTTATCCCCGGCCTTGACGTTTCTTTGTTTGCTTACATCTGTGTAACTGAGCGCAATGCAATTTATCACAGTCCCTGTAGTCCCCGTCTGTGGCTCTGAACCCTGTCGCAGGCGTGTTCCTTTGTCATGGAGTCATTTCACCTGTGATTAGAAGGGTTGGAGATGCGGTGCCAATCGAGGTGGGTTCTCCACTGCTTCTGGTGGAACCTTAAGGCTCAGTCTACGTGTAAGTGGAACTACGGTTATCAAGGTCCAGCCAATGAGTCTCCTCCATCCGACAACCTCTCCTCAGCTTACCGTCTAGTAGAGATGTCGAGTAGAGAAGTGTCACTGTCGGTGCAATGACCTTTTTATGTTTTTTACGGGCAGAGTGGTGTAGTGAGTTTATAAACCTGTCCAGCAGTTGATTAGATCTGCATGAATTTGATACCCTGACCTAAGGCTCTGCACGTCTGCTCTACACCAGCCTGAATCGGTATGAAGGTGCACAGTACATTGTCATTGTTCTTTCTTAATCCACCCGGTGGTTTATCAGATGTTTGTGTCCTAAGGAAGAATGAATACACCCCCAAGCAATAATAAAATACTGGTTGCATGAGTGTTAATGTGAAGTATGGGACTTCCACTGAATTCCTTCCCTCTGCTCAAGCACGGGAAATCTTCCTGAATACACTTATTCCTGTACTTCTCCTTCCTAAAAATCGGTGCTCTTGAGTGTCTTCCATGAAGCATAGCGTGCTACTGCAGGATGCCCAACTTTTTGGTGAATGGTGGTTGTTTTGGAAAGGGTTGTTTTGACTTGACCAAGGGACACCTTTCTTTTAAGGCGGTTGCATACGGGTAGGGTCCTAGTACTGCCATCCTGGACAACAAGCATGTTGCATGGGAGGCTTTGTACACTGAGTGGACCTGAAAGAGTGAAGAGTCGGTTTGTGACAGAGCAGACCGTGCCAGTGGGTGATAGGTGATGGTTACACTTGAGCAGAGAAGCTTGTGCAGCACTTGAGAAGACAAGCTTGAGGGTAGCTTCTGCGCGTTTCATCTCAGAGCGGACAATGGCATAAGATCAATAGTCCCTATTTTTGTTTTTTTTCTGAGGATCCTGGGTGTTGCCATTGAAAGAGGGATGTGCCGCCTGCTGTGACCGATGAGAGTTAGACTCCAAAATAAGTCTGCATGATGACCTTGGGGTCTCACCTTCCTGGTGCTCCAGCGATGGAGCGCCAGATGTTAAAGTAGGGTGGACAGGTTTCTTGGAGGATGGTCATGGTTGCACATCTTTAGGAAGCTCTTCCATGATAAAGTGAGTTTGTATGTGACGTAGTGCAGATTCTGTTTGAAAAGAGCAAAAATATTTCCGTTCAGTATTGAAGTCAGGCTCTTTAGTGGGTCAATCATGGTGCCCAAGAGTTTGAGGATCTGTTCTTTCCTATGGGATGAAATCCCGCAAGCGACCTTAAGACGGCCTGCAGATGCTCTCGTGCTCTCCCTTCCTCACCTCCTTGGGAGTTCTTTGGCCACAGACTCCAGTCTTGGTGTTACTCAGCATCAGCCTGTAAGACCCGGCAAGGCCTGGATGGTGGGTCCTTCAACCATGATGCGAGGACTAGGCGGCTCTCCGTCTCTCCTGAATGGCCCAGTCCTGGCCGCGGCATCCTCGCTGCTGCTAACAGGCTGCCTGCCTCCATGACGTTTTTCTTTTTAAGTTTTTATTTTGTTGTCTGTCCTATGATGACCACGTACCGAGCTTTATGAGGGCCCCTATCGTTCACCACGTTGAAAATGTCTGTTCTTTCTATCTCTGCCGATTATCTCCAGAGAAAGCAGGACCGAAGTCGCAGCGACTTTATCCGCTGGTGTCAGATCCAATTTGAATCCTGCCCGCGCAGAACAGACCTTGCCTTAATTTGCAGCCCGCCTGCTGTTCCAGGGCCGCGGTCCTGCCAGCCATTGGAGGCCCGTACACGGACAGCCTGCTTCGGAACAGGGCCCTTCTGTTCAGCCTGCGCCTGGTTTACTCTGAGGTTTTCCAGAGTTTGTCTTTCGTGGCGCCCTGAACCACATCTGAGGAGGGAAAGATAACACAAGCAGCTCGGTGCCACCCCCGCGGCGGGCCCGCGGCCTCCTTTAAACAAACCATGTCTTTGGAACATGCCGCTGCTGCGTTAGCTGGCCTTGTGGCCTGTGCCGGGAGCCATTCGTGTACATCCGATGCGCGCTGCGGTGCACCTCACAAGGAAGGGTGGCCATGTGGAATAATCTCAGTGCTGGAGGGAGAGACCTCTGACGCGGCCCTTTTCAAACCTGCAACTTTCAGAAAGAAACTTACAATTCTTGCATTGATCAAGTGTAATATTCACATTAAATGCCAAACTGTAGCCATATCTACCTAGAATGCAGACCTTCTCCATGTTTAGGTAGTCTAATCATAGTTCAAGTGATCACCAGCACTTTGGGACCGTGTAACATATGTATTGTATGAATATGCAACGTGGTGTCCTTTGCTGGTTTCTTGTGGAGTAAGACTTGGAAGCCTCTGGACAGATGTGTAATCCCTCTCAAGCTGCAAAGATCCTCCGTACAAACCGAGCTGCCTAGAACATGCGCTTGGATCAGGTTATGGCAGGCTCACTTAGGAAGGCTGATACCTTTCACCAGCAGTGTCCTTGCATCTTAACAATGTCCTGGGCAAAAGAGCGATGGGCTGGAATGCTATCCCAGGCGATTGCCAGTGACCAGACTTATTGAAAGCATCCTCCAGTCACCTTGTGTGTGCTTTATGCAGCGCCCTGGGTGGCCGAGGGTATGCTTGGACGTGGGTCCCTGGCACACGGTCTCTGGACCAAGCTACACCTGACTGAAGAGCCCCAGTCAACATGAAACTGGCTTGGGTTGCTTGTGTTCCGGTTCAGAGAGGGCCCGGCCTGAAGCTGAATTGTGCCCACTGGGGCATGGCGATGATGATTTGCATGTGGCTTGGTGTAATCTAAGGTAGCTTGGCAGGCAAAAGGACGATGGCTGCAACGCTACCCTGAGTGATTGGCAGTGGTTAGACTTATTACAAGCATCCTATCCTCCGTTCAGACCTCGCATGTGTGGAGGCTCCATGTGATGATATTTTGTCACCAAGTGTGCGCACGCCTACAGCTTGACCTGGCTGCCATTTTCATTATTATTTTTTGTAGTTACTCTTCCAAGATGGCAGGAGTTTATCCTGAAGAGAGGAAAAAAATCTAATTCAAACAGGCACAAAAACGCATTTAAAAAAAAGGTGTGTCATGACATGGCAAAAGTGGTAGCACTCTTCATTGAGAGAGCCATTTAAAAAAAATCAAATTACGTACTTTTTAGATGGCTCTGAACAGTTTCTCTCTGACCCTGTAAAACTTCAAGGATGTCTCTTCTGCACGGGTTCAACAGCTAGTAAAGAACTCTAATGAATACATGAAACAAGGCGAGATCTCGTGACAGGCTGCCTGATCCTCAAAAATGGTACAGATCCAAAAAGGTAAGACCAAAGTCGTGCATATGTTTGGAAGACGTCATTGGATCCGTGCAGACCCAGGTCATTTGTGAGGGAGATCTCTCATTGGGCCAATGGTCCCAGGCCAAATACTCCTTCCTGCTCTTCAAAAGTAGACTCACAGCTCATTTGGCTGCCTTCCTTCTGGAGAATCAAAAACATAAATACGTTCTTTGTTTTCTGCCTTTGCCTTTCCATCTGCTGTGTTCTCCCTCCTTTTGTTTGTTTTGATTAACCGATCTGGTTGTCTTCTATACCCAGAGCTAAACCTGAATACTCCTCGTCTGTCCCACCTTTACCTCTCCGCCGTTCTCTTTTGTTTCTTTGCATTCTTTTTTGTGTGCTAATGATCCCTCACTTTCCCTTAAGATTTCCCAGACTTTCCGTTCACTGTTAATGTATATTCACACATATGTATATTTACTTTTTTTTGTCATGATGCAATGCACAGGACAGACACGAAATTAAAAAAAAAAACAGGATAGGATCATATACAAATGGGTTACAGTTCTACAATTTAGGTTGCAAAGTCTAATTACATTTGTATGGCATGTGTTCCACTTGGCAAAGGGGGGATTGGTCTGTTATTTGTGTGGCCAGAGGAATTACGCAATTTTGCAGCCATGGCCTCTTCGGAAAAATTATGGATTTGCCACATTTTCCATCATTTGCTGCATAAGCTGCAGATTGTAACAAAAAATGTTTCTAGCTCAAATAGATGAAAAGTTACTGATAAAACAGCAACTCTTGTTACTGAGCAGTTGAAAGCCCTTTGCAAAGGTTGACTGGTCATCAGTCTGTTGCTTATTGCCGCACTATGATGTCATACTAGTAATAATGAGTTGAAACAGTTGCCCAGTAAGTGTTAACATTTGTAAAATGACAAAATAATGGGGTAATACTATCAGAAGATGTGCTGCATTATGCCTCCTAATTGCATTTTTTCTTGACATATGATTTACTACATCCTTCCACGTAATTTAGACCTCCCCTGCAGCATAATTCCAGTGGTCCTGATTGTGTTCCACTTGGTGGGGAAGGCGGTGTAGAATGTTTTTTTTATTTTTTTGGCTGGTTCCATTTTGATACGCCGAAGGAAGTGACTTCAGGGTTTGTTTTTTGGGGGGAAAGGTGACAAATTATTTTCATTTTTGGCCTTACTCTTCTTTTGTTTCGCAGTGGGGTGCTTCGGCCGTACTGTTGATGGTAGTTAGCCTTGTTTATGGACATACATCCCACATTTCTGCTAGAAACTCATTCTTTGTGCCTCGTGCAGGCGAGCCCTGCCGTGGTTACTCACCTGGCGAGGGATGGGCTGGGCTGCAGGTGTGCCGCGCCTCTGTACATAATCTGTTTCTTTGAAGCACATTGTTCCATTCTGTGCCTGTGAAGGGCCGCATCAAAAACTGGTCCAGCTCCGGAACAGATGCGCTTAGCCCGCAGGTGTGCGCACAATGACCTCTGTCTAGCATCCAACCCGTGCATCTGAGATCACAAGAAGCGGCCCGTGCAAGCCTAGCGCTGCTGTGCAGGGTGATTGTGGCCTACAGATTGTTGCAGTGTTCCCAGAGCACACCTTTGGTGCTTTCACTCCTGTATGTGCATTATTGTACGAACCCAGAGGCAGTGTGTGAGAGGTTGTGCTGATGGTACTGTGCTGGGTACTGGAATAAAGTATTTCACTATGTGCAGGTGCTCGGAGACTACTCATACTTACTTATCCCTCTCGGTTTCAGAAATCTGGGACACAGGATCGGTGCTCATCCCAAAAATCCCCCTGTATTTTATCTCCCCATGATGATGGTTGTCAAGGTGCGACTGTGACTTCCAGTTCCACTGGAGGAATGATCATCCGTGCCTGTGTTTCAGATAGCTGACCCACTGAGTATAGGCCAGGAGCTGGAGCTGCCCGGGTCAAAGGCCCAACCATGATTATCCATCTTTAGCTGAGCCCAGGATACACACGGTACATGTGCTTCAGCAGAACCTAACACTGCCGTGGGGTAGGAGTAGACTTACATGTTGTTGCTGGACTTGCGTTCTCTCAACCTTATTCCCCTACATGCTCTCTTGCGCATTCCCGCTGGTAAACATCCCTTTTCTCGCGCACACACAGGTGCGTGATCATTTCACTTTGCTCATGGTTTTATACTTGCATACGTTGCCATAACTGCACGAATCCTGGCCGCGAATCATGTCAAACATCCCTACATGTGCTCCCTCCTCCTGGGATGCACATTCCCTGGCGGCGGTGTTGTGGTGATGTGCACTGTCTGTCATGGAGTCCCATCCGCCTCATTCCCGCCGGTGCTGTCGCAGGTCCTGCATTGCTGTGTAGAATCCGTCTATTCGAATAGTTTGCAGCGTTGCTGAGAGCTAAGGTCCTGCCCCGGAAACAATTTCTTGGTTTCTGATCCGCTCCTAGATTACACGAAACCCTGTGAACGAGTTGTCATTATTCGTGCACCCTTCATCCGTAGGGGATTCTAGTCCTGTTCGGGTGAGTTCGTCTCTAGCGCTTTGTAAATGCTGTTCTGTGGGAGTCTATTGGCTCCCGCTGCCATATCAATGAAAGATGCCTGCTGTGAATGACGTGCCAGAGCCCCCGCCCCTCCCAAACCATTGCTGTTGCCAGATAGCATGTTAGTTGTCATAAGCCCCCGTGTCCACAAGTCATTGGGGGGGTCCCTACGAACACCCAGATGACTACAAAACCGAGATCCGTGCCTTCAGGGGCCTTCAGGGGCACCTCCGATGTTTACACTCTTAACTGGGCTAAAGCGGATCCGTAGGCGGAGTTTGTAAAAGGAGTTGTACGAAACTGACCGGACTGCCCTTTAATGGCCATGTAATCGATTCGGAAAAGCAACGTATGAGGCTTTACGTGTGTGTTTTTGTTTGGCTAAAAGGTGACTTAAAATCCGCCTATTTGTATATTCAGTAGTGCGCGGTCAGCTGTCAGCGTCCCCTCTTGCCAGCTTTTCATCCCATTTAACCCACCGGCTTCATTATTTTAAATGACCAGTTATTGAAAGGATGTCTGTAGCTGTGCCTGGTGACTGCTTCAGGCTCCTGCTCTCGTGACCTCTGCATTACAAGTGTCAAAGGAGCTGTGCGGTTAAGATGCTTTTCCCATGCCCCTCCCCCTCGCCTGTGGGTGAGTGGCGGACTAGAAGTGGCCCAGCCCCTTTGGGAGAGCTCATTACTGGACACATGGAGGGAATCCGAATGCCCCTGGGCTCCCCACATTTCCGGCCTACCTGAGGCACTGAAGAGATATCATTGAGGTGCCTGTTTCTGCCGTGTCTCCCAGCGCTTGGAAGCAGTCACACGAAGCAGGAAGTGCTCAGTCTCAATGACGAGCTTAAGCCCCAACTAGTTTTAGCTGTGACGTCGTTTTGTTTACTTTTGAAGTTGACTGAACAGCCGCCTGTTTACATCCTCCTTCGTGCCTGCCCTAATTTGCATCGCTTTTACAGGTTTAAAAATATTATATTGCACATTTTATGTAGCACGTGTTCAACAATTCTTTAGCCTTTTAGGACTTTTTAGGTCTCAGTGTGCAAACTGCCACCTGCGATGTGAAGTTTGATGCAGTAAACAACCTATGTTTAGGTCTTGCTAGCCAAGATCTTTTGATTTTACTAAAATTACATTATAACTACTTACATTTAGAGGTTTAGAGCAAGCCCTCTTCAAACATTGGTGTGGTGTTACCGTTCATTGACACATTCTGCCTTTTACGTCTTCAGCACGGCTGCTCCCGCCATTGGCTAGCTCCAGTGTGAGTGATGGCATTCTGCCCTTTCACAAAGGTGTACATCCACACACAGCGTAGCTCCTTTAATGCCAGAGGCTACTATGGCAACGTGTGCTTTTTAAGACAAAAAAGAATATACATATTTTTGCTTTAGACAATATTTTACTATTTTTCTGTATTTTGGTGAGAGCCTGGCAGCTCCCCCAACATCAGGTTTTACTAAAGCCATGCTAATACAAAACGCGCATTCGCAAAACCAACAGACTGGCAGACAACGCCAGACCTATTGACTTTGCAAGTGCTTGTTTTTAGATGTTTGTTTTTAGATATTTTCCCAGTTGACTTGCATTTTTGTCTTTGCGCTTTACAAACAATTACCAGAGAAACAAACTCAAGACGGCTCTTTAGGTGGGCAACTACTTTAATCAGATATAGAGGTGAATTAAGAAGCAAAGATTGGTCAATTTGGTCACAAACAAAATGAAACTTTGCAGATGCATCAGTCATGTCTTTTTTCCGAAAATGAATTTTTGAGAAAAAAAGTGCCGTCGGATTTAAATGTGTGCTATTGTTTTGTTCTCCGATAACACAGGTAGATGCCATACAAATATACTTTCTATTGTTTCTGCGCACCAGCACTTACATCCATAATGTTCGTGTTTTTATAGTGGAAAATGTTAGGAGTTCCGCAGCCCTAGATGTGCAGTGTCTAAAGGCAGGGAATTAACTTTAGGAGCAGCAGTCTCTCCTGTTAAGAGTGATACCTGCACCGGGGTCAAAGGTTATCAACATATGACATCCGCTGGTAAGTATCCAGCCCAGGCTTTGTCTTGCATTTTTATGTGTGAAAAGGGATCGGTATTTGAACCATTTCTCCCCCTGCGGCTGCTTCCTTGTGTGGTGTCCGTGGGCGATGATCCCTATCTGGTACCCTCAGATGAGCCATCTGTCAGCCCCCGCTCCGGGTGTCGGGGCCAGCAGGCCTGGAGTATGCTTGGCAATTACACAGAGGCGTTGGGGTTCCGTAAACTCCCGCCGGCCTCACGTGCATTCCAGTGCGGTTTACATTTGTTATTGCTTCGGTACAAGAGTTACGAGGAAAAATAAATAAACAGGTTTGCACGGCTACTTGCAGTGGTACCGTCCGTACTGCTCAGCTACAGTTTTGGCTCCTACGTTCAGGCCTGAGTGGACCATCCTTTCCCTGCCCAGAGCTGCGGGAAGACACCCGGGAGCCCCTAAGCCCCAGTCCCGCTCCCCGCGTTTCGGCGGCAGCTGTGCTCGCCTGTGCATTAAGCATGTTCTTGGACACACCCGTTCCTTTATGTGACAAGTAGGGCCGCGTTTCAGAGTCCGTAGCTTTCGGAGCCCTTCTGCCCCGCCCTCTACACTCGGTAGCACAAGCTGCAAGCCCCCCGAAGACCCGGAGAGCCATCCTTTGTGGCTCATAGGATGCAGAAGGGCTGCTGAACAAATGAGGCGTCGCCGGGTTATCACCTCCCTGCCCACAGACGTGATTATCCCGACAGGCAGACCCATCACATGGACGTGAGTGGAAGTTCTATGCCCCACAAAAATAACCCGTCTCTGAATGCCCTCTACCCAGATTGGCCAGCTTTAGCATGTGGCTTGTGTAGCACAACACGCAGCCATCGCTCAATGCGTTCTTTCTGCCTTTCCCTCTTCCTGCATCCCAACCACCCTTTCGGACTAACAACAATTGACCTCTGACGCTGCCTCGGGGTGAAGGCCCGCGACCGCCGGGAGCTCAGAATGGCCGGAGCGGAAACCCCACCGCGGCCCTGAGCAAGAAAATCGTGCCAAAATGGGCGCGCAAAACAAAAGGTTTCGGGGGGGCGGAAGGCCCCCCACCCCTTCCTTCTGGCCCCATCGTAGGGGCAACGTTGGGCGGAAGCGCAAAGGAGTGGGGCCAACAAGGGAGCAAGCGGCCAATAAGGGGATCGCATCAAGGACGCTTAAAAGGGGGCTGCCCGGCACCTTGGTCAACACAGGTGACCGGGCAGCCAAGAGGAGGAAGAGAGGAAGACGACGCGAGGACCGACGAAACCCACACAGAAGACCACCTGAGGGGACCGCTCACCGGAGCGAAGTGATCCTCCAACCCTTGGTCGTCGGAAACGAGCCTCGACCGAAGAAGCACTGTGAGGGGACCGCTCATCAGAGCGACGCGACCCTCCAGTGTACAGGGCGGGCATATCGTCAACAAAGCGAACCCATCTGCTGCCCCCCTCCCTTGGCCCAAAAGGGCGTTCAGGATAAGCGAGCTAGTGGCCCCGGCAAAAACAGGTCACGAGAATGCAGGAATTCGGAGAAACAACGTGCATATAGGCCAAAGACAGATGCTAATCATACTAAGAAAGTCCAAAACAGACCAACTGGGAAAAGGGGCAAAAATAGAGCTGAAATGCATAGACGATCGCAAAGTATGTCCAGTCTGCAACACACAGGAGCTACTACAGCTCACCCCCCGAAACGCAAGGAGCACTCCTAACACACGAGAATGGGGAGTGCCTGAGCCTATTCCAATTCAAATCAATACTCAGGAGGGCATTGGCCAGTGTGGGGCTACACGCCAGTAATTTTGGCACCCACTCATTCAGGATAGGGGCAGCCACCACAGCAGCCCGCCACAGCATGTCAGAACCAGGCATCAAGGCAATCGGTAGATGGCGCTCCAATGCCTACAAAGGATACATTAGGGAGCAACAAGGAGGTAACTGCCCCTAAATACCCTAACAGTCACCCCACAATGTCCCCTTCCACCCACAGGTACACATAGAACGGCATGGGTGGTCGGTCACTCCTTCATTCACAGAACAAAATCTTGGTGGGAATCTTTGGCCCTCACAAGCGGGCAACGCCCACGGTGGACAAACATAAAATGGTTCGGTTTCCCAGGCATGAGGTGGGAGCACTTCATGGACAGAATCAACGAACTCATGGCCTCCCAGCCCCCGCCCGACGTCCTGGTAATCCACCTGGGGGGGAACGAACTGGCACAACTGGGGAGGAAAGTCCTGATGGAAACCATGAGGTTAAATCTCACATCAGCGGCCAGACGCATGGGTGGGACCACATTGATCTGGTCGGAAATCATTCCCAGGCAACGATGGAGGGGGGCCATATCAACTGGCGCACTGGACAGATCACGGAAGAAACTAAACGTTGCAGCCAAAACATTTTGCATCCAAAACGGCTGGGAGAGTATCAGACATGGGCTAATCAACCTGCAAAGACCGGAATACTTTGCATCAGACGGGGTACACCTATCCAGGCAGGGGACGGAAGTTTTTTGGGACAACCTGTGGGCCGCATTACGGCTCACCGGTTGCAGCTAACTCAGACAAAGGGGGAGCCGCCCTTGAGCGATAACCCAAAGTGCGGCGTGGCGGAAAGAAAGGATAAAAGAACTACAAAGGCCACACCCAGCGCAGCGGGGTGGCAAGGCTACTTACCTTGGGATGCCTCTGGGCAGGGTAAGGCAGTCAGGGGAGGTACTCGGTAACACGGCACTCGCAGCCCGGGTCCACTGGAGAGCGGGACACAAGGACCAAAACAAGGTAGCGAGCTAAGCCTAAACGAAAATACGAGTACCCTCCTAGCTAAAAAAATAACGGACAACGCAGGAGATTGATTGAAAACAAAGAGCAAGCGGCATGTAATAAGATAGTTATCTTCTAATGAGAAAGTTGTTTAAGGAAAGCAATTATGACACAAATGTATCAAAGGTATAATGATTTTATTGCCCTTAACAACAACACGTATGATTGATTTATGGCCCTCATAAAAGAAGGGCTGACATGCTGTAAATAATCCCTCAATAAACTGCGGCCAATATGTTTCCAACAAACTACAGACCTTTGTGTATCTGTGCGGTAATGGGCCGTCTGGAGGGGTTTAGCTGCTCGCCCCTCTTTATTCTCCATGTCATGGTTGAAGATTGTTACTCCGGAGCTAAGAGTTTAGATGCACCAGCTAGTCACTAATACCTGCACACTTAGCAATGTAGGATTCTGTTGCGTTAGATCAGACGCTTTACCTGGCGGTTAAATCCTGTGCATCGACACCCACTAAGATCTGTGTAGGAGTTGGATGATCGATTGCTTTGAAAAATGTGCAGATGGGGTTAGATCATCTGTCCTTTAAGAGAGTTAACCTTAAAAATGTATTCTTAGAAGTGCAGGCCAAGCACCTTCAGCAGCCCTCCAATAGATGTTTCAATTCTGGAAGCAGGGCCACACCTGTAGAAAAACCTTAAAATATCAGTTACAACCAAAACCTTAATTTTTTTTCCAAAACAGCTAAATAGCAGCATAAGTATTGATGAAGTGCTGTGTGCGAATAATGCAAAGTCCATCATCCTCTAGGGAGGATATTACTTTGGAAAGCTTGGAGAAGTGTTGGGTGCACATCTTTATGGCTCTTTTCCTAGTTCCAAACCCCCTGTCTTTAAAGGATGTCCGACTGTCATTGCCTCTGCCCCATATATCGATCCCAGTGCTAACGAGCAGGAAAAAGAAACTGAATGCGTCTTCCAGGAGATGGAGGCGCACAGACTTTGGCATGATGAATTATGGGCCATTGGTACTCTGGCAAATATTGCTTAGCTGGTAATATTCCAGGCTTGCTTTAAAAAGAAAATCCGAGATTCATGGACTCCTTGCTCTATGATTTGTTCAGTTGTTGTCTCGAAGCTTCAGACACATGAAGGTGATGCTCAGCAAAGACACTTCCGTTTCCGGTGTTCAGTTCCACAGTGGGAGAGAGTTCTGTCTGCTGAACGGAGAAGGATATGAGTGGATAGCTATGTGGAGTCAGTGGTGGCTGGATCTGCACAGCCAGCATCTGTGAATATTTCTTCAAGCCTTCTCAGGGGGTTGTTGCTACTCCCAGGTAAGATTGCACAAAGGTTGAGTTTTATGTACTGAGGATCTGGCAGGCACATCTGCAAGTCTTTGACAAAAGTAAGTCCATGGCGTAGAAGCACACCTCGTTCAAAACATATTGGGACATGTTTCACTGCTAATGCTCTTAAGGCAGTCTTGAAGTCCTTAAGTACTTCTGCTACTTTTTGGCCCAGTTTTGCCTACTTCTTAAGTTGTACACATATCTATATTGTAGAGCTACAAACTAGCATGCTGTCAAATGCCAATGTTCTAACAAGATCTCAACCGTGGCCTGTATAAGAAAGACGCTGAACTGCAGTCCTCTTTATAACAAGTGCTTTCTGGCCGTTACAACTGGTTGTGTAATTACAATGGGTTCTCAAGGTATTAACTTAAGTTGATATAACACTAGTTCAGAGTTTATCATTGGAATGGTAAATAAATTCTGTTAGAATATTGACAGAAGGATCAAACTCCTTATGGCAAGCTAGTCTAGGGTCCGAATGACCTTTTGAAAGCATGTTAAAGATTTTATGAAACAAAATAGTGAGCATTTTAGTGATATTATTCAATAGAAAGTAAGTAGCAGTTAGCAATAAGATTTAGTAACAATTAGGTAGGTTTCATTTAGTTGTACTGGGTGTAGAACATTAAGCACAGTAGATCGTGTGAGAGGTTTTGGTGGGACTTACCCTGGTATGTGAAGTCAGTATACAGCTATATGTCTGTGATCTAGAGCAGGGGTCTCCAACCTTTTCAGTAAAAGGAGCTACTTAATTTCAATGAATATCATCCAGGGCTATTAACATTATAAGTGTTGTAATAGTGACCACATCAGACAATATTAGATTACTGGCCACCATTTGCAAGATTGCTAGCAGTGATCACCTCAGTGCAATAGGCAGGGTTCCCAGCAGTAATTTAAAAATACATAACCAGTTTTGAATACCTTTCCTTGGGTAATAAATAATAAACATAGCTATGGTGTGCCTGGCAACCGGGTAAATAATATTAGGACTACGTCCTGCCAATATTCCATGATGTATTACTCGGAAATCGGGTTTAAATATATTAGTTCAGCGTTTTTATTCAAACAGCTTATGAGTTCTATAACTACACACATTTTCATCTATAGTACAGACTCAGTTTTGGTACACATTATATTTCAACCAAGCAAAAGCTTCTAATTTAGTAGACTGGGCTGCACATAGAAAAGCTACTTACAGGTAGCTAGAGAGCTACCAGTAGCTCACGAGCTACTCGCTGGAGAAGCCTGTTCTAGATGGAGAAAAGCTACTTACAGGTAGCTAGAGAGCTACCAGTAGCTCACGAGCTACTCGCTGGAGAAGCCTGTTCTAGATGGATTCTTACCTCCAAGCCTGATGGTGCCAGTTTTAGCTAATGTAGTAATAAGTAGCCAGGCCTTCTATAAGGGATACAAGTGTGTGCAAGTACATCATCAATATAAAAGCAGCAACAAGGACACCAGCTTGAGGAGGCAGATCTGATTGGTTGAGTGAATCAGTGAAGCCATTATGGTGCGCTGCGGTTGTCTCGTTTATGAGATAAGGTATAGAGAAGAGCAGATGGCTGTTGGAATGGGCAGCGTTTGAAGGCAGTGTCTACTATATCAGGTGTGTTAACAGAAGTTAAGTTAAGCACTTAGGAGAGGCTCCAGGCAGTTAGGTCCTTGGTATATGTGTGTGGCCCTACATGAGGAGAACGAGTTGTTTATCTTCGATATCTAGATGCTGTTAAAGATAGAAAACAATTAAGTCTGGTATACATAACCGAAGAACCTGTTGCCAAGAGAGAAAAATCCTCAAATATCATACCTGTGATTTTTAGGTATGGGGTGTTGGTGATGGACAAAGCATATACTCCAGAGGAATACAGGGGATTAGCTCAGCGCAGGACAAGATGTTAGGGGGGAGGGGAGAAAAGCCATGGTGCCAAACCCGATACAAGTGATGGCTCTCGAACATAGAACACACTGCCCCATCGCCATGTGAGGTGCGTGTTGGATGGAGCACACCTTAGATTCAGATAACGTCAAAAACGATTTCATTGGGAATACTTGGTTCCACTGGCTGTTTGCCCAGGAGAACAGAAGAGATCTAAGCAAGATAATGAATTGTGCCTTACGAGCAGATACAGGAGAATTCAAATATGATCATTAACGAAAGAATTAAGCCCTGCTGAGGTTCTGGTGGGAAACGAAACGTGTTGGCTGGACTGATTCAGTTTTTATGATTGATGTGGCAGCTCGTATTTCACCAGTGACTGAAGATTGGTTTGGTGTAATTTATAAACTCCTAGAAGTTGGATTGAAGTAGCATTCTCTCCTTATAATTGATAAGTTATCTTTGAATTAATTTTAATGGTTGAGGAATGAACATTTTTGAGAGCGTCCTGAAAGATTTATCTAAACTATGTCAAATTATTTAATAGTTTCATGGCATTGGGTTTCTTGATTTTCATATAGATTGACAGTTCGAGGAGAGTTTCTAGTACTTCACATGCCCCATAGAGAAGTGTGTCCGCTTGTATCCCCAAAGTTTTAGTGTCGGTGTCTTGCAGTCCTTCCATATTTAAACATCACGCCCCTTTCTAAATCTGTCAGCACTGACTGTGACTCTGACATTATTTTGGCAAACGCTTTAAAAGTTGTGTTTTTGCTTCTACGTGCTGTTCCATTTTTCCCAATAAAGGTTGGGGAGGGTTCAAATGGGGGAAAAAACATATAAGACTAACAGTAAAAATGTATGGCAAGTCCTAAAGAACACCCAGTAGCACATAATGACCCGAAATCTCAGAGCAAAATAATGATTCAGTACCAGTGGTAGAGTTAGCTTTTCCACTTTGGTTAGTGACTGAACAGCATCCTTGTGCTCTTGCTGCCACAGCCCCCTGCAGCTGGCTTCCCTTGCACCTGCTGTGCTCTGGCCAGCTAAAGGCCCCCTAGCGCTCCAGCTCTATTGAGGAATAATGGGCATGTTCAGTATCTGTGCCACCTCGTCTGTCCCCATTTCACAAGCGCTTCATTGGCAGCATCAGGAGGGATAAGCACAGCCCCCCGCATGCTGGTCCTGCCCAGAGCTGCTGTGTTGCAAGGGAAGTGTGTGAGGTTGGAGACACCACCGTGGCTCCTCCACTTACACCACCAGGGAGGGTGAATGGAGGTTTGAGGCATCCTTGAAGCAAATGCCAGAAATAAGTCATTTGCATCTTGAGGATCTAGTTTCATCCAGAACTCCAAGCCTGTTTGGCTAATTAAACATCCACAGTGACAGTCTCTAATCTCTGTGGCCCTGGGACATGCTGATGAAGAAAAGAAGGGGACGAATAGGGCCCTGTCATGCCAAAGGCCACCTCAGCAGATCACATGTAATATGGAAATAGGCTGCGGGGTGAAAGCAGTGGATCCTGTCTAAAGTGCCGCTCCATCCTGTATGCTGATTGTTGATGGAGCTCTTGCGTGCTAAGCATTTTCTGCATGCCATGCTGGGTACTGTCTGTCCAATGTGTGAAGCTAGATGTTTCTGACCATGTATCGACCTCTGTGATCTTTGCGAGCATTTGGCCTCCCTTGTCGCATTACCCGGAAGACCACATACCTCAGTCTATGTGATAATGAATCTCCTATGGAACTCATGCTGGCTTTATACACTCCGGAAGACCACAACTATATGTAATTCTTATCATTTGTATTGTTTTTTATTATTTAAAGTGCACTCTTTCCTGGAATGCTTGCACAAGTTGTAGGAAAGTGCCTCTTTTGACATGGTTAGCCCCCACTTTTTGCCTGGTATTAGATGTGGTTTCAAAGTTGTTTGTGCACCCGGCCGCTGCTAACCAGGGTCCCTGGGCGAGATCTCTTTCCAAAAACTGTTGTGATGCATTGGCACGATTATCAATACCTTCAGCTGCCACTATAAGTTCCTAGTAACTGGTACTAAGGTACCCAGGGCATGAGGTACAAAGGGTAGGCCCCTGAGGGCAGCAGCACAGATTTGTGCCACCCTCGGGGACCATGCATCCAAGTGCACCCAGCACTGCCATTGCAGGCTGCATGTCCTGGTGCAATCACAAAATGAAAAACTGACCTGGCACACAGCTTGTGTGCCCTCTCCACTACGCACTACATGCAGTATAGGTAAGACACACCTCTGGCAGTCCTTCCAGCCCCAAGCCATGGTGCACTATACTGCATGTGTGGGCTTAGATGCATGAGCAATATGCCCCTGCTGTGTTCCTACTGAACCAAGGGCATAATAAGTTAACAGAGCAGCCATTTTACATGCATGTGTTGTACACTGGTCAGTACGAGTTTCATAGCTACATGATGGGCACTATGCAACGTGAGTTGTTTAGTATCAAACAATTCAGAATGCTAAACCGAAACTGGTACCAGTATTGGATATATTGCAAAATGTACCCAGGGGTCACCTTAGAGGTGCCCCCTGCAAAAGCTAACTACCCTGGCATGGTTGCTGGCTGGTCACAACCAGCCTGCCACCACCAGATAGGATTCTGGAACTCTGGGTTAAGAGCCGGTGCTCTCTGGGTCCAGAGAACAAAGCCATTCCTGGGCAGAGGTGTTACACCTCCTCCCCCAGGAATGTGCACAGCCCTACATAAAAGGGTTTCAAAGAGCTTACCGCCCTTGAAACTCTGCCCCCAGCCCTGCTACTAGCAGCAGATGGCTGCCCCTGTTAAAAAAAAAAAAAAACTTTTGGCGGGAGCAACAGCGGGAAAATGCACAAAGGACAGGGGCCACCCCCAGCTTTCACCCACCCATAAGGTGTTGCATGCGAGGTGACCCTTCCATTTCATTTTTCTCCATCTTGCATGGTAGGAAGATAACCTAGCCTATCATTGATAGGGAAGTGGCTTCTGCCCACAGGCCGTGGTTACATAGTGGGTGTAGCGACCCTAAGGTAGATGACCCATTGGTCACTACTAGGTACTCCCCTAAACTCCCACTCATTGCAGCAGTTAATGGGCACCCTGGATCAAATTTCACCCGATGGACCCGGAGGACAAATCTTGTAAGTGTGCCACGTTTGGTGGCACTGCGACCTGCAGTGGCTGAACTGTGCATTAGCCAGGGGTACTGGACCCCCAATGTCCGACACCCTGAAGGAAAGTCCACTCCAGACTTGAAAAGGAACAGGAGCAAGCCCCAGCCAAGGGACTTCGGGAAATGTGAGAATCTCCTCTCCCCCCTCCCCCCCCCCCCAACCCGAGTAGCCCTGCTGACCTGTAAACTACCCTCAAAGTGACTTGCCTTGGGCTTCCAAGGGCACCTTTGTGCAAAGCTCTTGGCTCACCTGTCTGCTGTGCCCCGTGCCTCCCTGGGCCCTGCACCGGAGAACCAGCTGTGCTCTAAGGGTCCCCCACCCCTTGTAATTTCTACACTCCAAGGGGACCCACCGGAATCACTTTGAAGTCCACCTGTGCATTGCTTTTCCAAGTGGTCCCCGCATTAGTCCTGCACCAGCCCCAAGGACTTTTCAGCAGCTCTTCCTGACGACCTCGACCTAAAAGCAAAAGGAGACCGTGGTAAATGCATTGCTTGATTTATGTATTTTTAAAGTTTTCTCCCATTGATCCCTATGGTGCGCAATTATGCACAGAATCAAGACATTTTCTAAACTTTAAAAAATCATACCTTAAAAAGTACTTAGTTGATTTTGATGATCTTGGTCTTAAAAGTCTGAAGTATTTTTGTAAGTTGGTCTTGAGTTATTCCTTTGAGTGTCTCCATATTTAATAATACTGTGAGTACAACAAATGCTTTTACTTCTCCAAGATTGGCCTAACTGCTCGACCAAGCTACCATAAAAATGAGAGCATTAGGTGGTCTAGTTTTTACCTCTGTAAACCAACGTGTGGTTGCCCAGACTCTGCACAGTGTGCCTGGTTTTTCACACTACATAGAGAGCCAGCCTCCTACAGAGGTGCAAAGCAAAGGTTCAGGTTTTAACATATTGTGGACACCACTTTCGCTTTAGTGGTTTCACAGACAATCACGTATAAAAACGTGGAGGGGAGACAAACAGTGTTTTGGGGATTGAGGTACAAAAGTCTACTGCATCGTATTCACTTCTTGCCAAGTCACACCTCCAGACTGTCACCATTTATAAATTCATCCATCTGCACATGAACCTATTCATCATTGCAGTCACTCATGTATTCCAGTATACATACAGGTTTCTATTCATGCAGCCACCAGTCGGTGCCCTGGACTTGTCACTCACGCATCCCTGCAGTTTGTAACGCATTCATCTATCCATGCACGCAACCATTCGTGCTCACATTCATCCAATCATGGATTCATTCTCAGATTCACCCACACAGACTGGGCAGTGCATGCGGGTGTACTTTAACTTATTGAAGGAAGCCAGATCCATTGGCTATGTCAGTGCTTGTTTGTAGATAAGTGTTTACGTGTTCAGCTGTGGAGGTGGACTTGGGCATTATGGACGAGGCATGTGATAAGAAAGACCACCCTCTGTTCCTGGGGTGCTCTTCCCTGAGCTCGTGTCTAAAGGGTGTTCCGGGGAGTTAAGGACCAACACCTGGTAGAAATGTGAAAATCAGGAATGTGGGCCTCCATGGTTTGCTGAGCGTCCTTCTGTGCCAGTCAGAGGAAGGGGACACCAACGAAAAGGAATAAAACGACAGGGAATAGACTCTACTGATCAGGTCAGAGTTTGCAGTAAATTAGGGCACATAGCAGGAGTGGGCTCTGTTAGAGATCTACTGTATAAATGTTGAACGTGCTGGAAGCATGCAAAAAAGTACGAGTCATTTGCTAACAAAGGAAGAGTAAAGATATTTACAATTAAAAAAAAAAAAAAAAAGTTTTTTTGTAGTACTGCTGTGTGTTGCAGCCCCCTGAGCGATCAGCAATCACCTGTGTGTTGCCACAAGCATTTGGTTAAAGGGATTCTGCATCTGCCACGGCAGGTGGTTCACCAAATGCGTGGTCCTTGGCGCCTGCATTGCTCTCCCGTGGCCACGCAGTACGGTCTGAAATCACGGGCGTGTAAAAGTGCACGACGTAATCTTTCTAATTACTATTTTCATCTATTTGCACCGGTTGGGATTAGTCAAAGATGATGCAGATTGTGGCCCTTGTCTGGGATGCTGCGGTGAGGAACACTGTGTACGGTTGCTGCGCAGACTTGTGGCGTGGCTTCCAGTTTAAATCAATCTTTCCCCTAAATGACGCCTTATGACAGTGAGTTAGTTTTGCGCTTCCTTTTCGTCGGTGTGGATGTTGGCCTTGGCAGGTTGCTACAGTGGACGCGCTTTGAATATGCAGTTCACAGTTTTCTTGCTACATTTAGTGCCTGATTGACGAGCCGCGGGAGATCCGCGGAACGAGAACCCGAGGTGATGCTCGACTGCAGTCGATGACATAAAGCAAAGTTTTATCACCACTTAAAGGAAAATCTATCAACAAGGAGGATGCTTCCCCAGGGCAAAGCGGAGAGTTTGAGTTAAAGAAGCCCTGAGATGGGTGTCTTCCAACTGATCCATCTTGTGGCTGCGGTAACGTTAGTGTAACTGGATAGTCAGTGGGGAAGAATTATGAACTACACAGGCATAATGGACTGCGTGAGGTAGAGGAAACGGGAAATGGTTTCATTGGAGACGTTAGGGGCAGTGCTTAATTTTAGCCGGTGGTTCCCGGTGGGGGCACTTGTATTTATATTTGGGGGCCGGCGCCTCAAGCATTTATTGCGAGCAAAATATACTCATGGGAAAGACGAGGGAAAAAAGACGGAAAAGCGTCAAAGGGAGAAAGTGGAAAGCTGCAAGAGTGAGCGGAAGGGGCTGGGAGTGGCTGTAATGGATTAAAGAGGTCCGAGATGGCTTCCGGATTACGCTGCTTCAGTATTCAGTGCTCAAACATTTATTTGGAACAGCCGTGTTTTTCGAAGGAGGGCTTGGGCACCGCCACATTTTTATTTACAAATTAAGCACTGCTTAGGGGTGTGTGATGCTAGAGGCTTGGGAGGTCATTGAAGACTTTAGGGTCTGGGAGTGCACAGTTTTACAGTAGTTAGCAATTAGGACTGTACATGCGTTGTGATTGATGCTAACACAATAGTTTCTTGCAGGACTGAACTGATAATTTCTGTGCATCTTGTATATTGTGTATGAAAGGGCACAAAGGTGCACACTGCACACCTATCACAGCACAAAGTGACGGGATGCACCTGAGTCGAGGGACGGTGCTATTTTCTTCAGATATTATCTCCATATTTGGCAAAAATAAAATGGATGAGTCGATTTATGGGATGTATAAAGTGCTAACCAAAAGAGTGCTGTATGTTGGAGGATTTTAGAGTGAGGTTTTTAATGAGGCAACAGGATGAGTGTGGAGAGCCAAAGACATGCGCAAGAGATGCAGAGTGGGCTATAAGGAGCTGCTGTAAAGACTTGGCTCCGTCTAAGATGATGCCACCATGAGCAGACCTGACGACCCCAGGGGCTGGGAGGGACATCCAGAGGCAGCCTCTGGGGTACGCAGGTGGATTCTGTAGGGCAGGCACTGTCTCTCGGTCTTGGATGTACTCCAGAAGAGCGCCTACCATGTCAAGGCAAATATACTGACTCCATGTCCTGAATGGGTTTCGCAGATGTACACTGCAGCTGGTTTTAGGATGCCCAGCAGTAACTGCTGCTCTCAGTGACTCCTAGGCATGAAACTCTGCCGCTTATTCTAACAATATTGTATGATGGTTGCTCAGCTGCCACTCTTCAGGCATATGCCGTAGTGTTCACCCAGTGCTATTGTTCTGAGATTCTGTTTTGGTCAAATGCTAAAGCTGGTTTTCTAATGCCCATCCTTATGTGCTGGTTATACAAAGCCCTTTCTTATGGGTTGATTCCTACTGAATGTTCCTCTCATCTCCCAAGTGGACCCTCATACATTGGCCGGTGGACTGATGCCCATTGCAGTGAATTGCTCCCTGCCACTGCAGAATGTACTCCTAATAGAAACCATGATTGGTTGTATAATTCCTCCGTGTTATGGGGTTGCGCTTATTGTTACTATCTGTGAGCTCCTTTAACTTATACTGGAGGGGATGGGGGGACATATTTACAGACTATTTTGCTCTTATTACTGCCTTCCTTGGTGGGGTTTCTTGGCTACTCATATTACTTGTGTGTCGGCTGTGCCTCATCTGTTCCACGCTTGTCCCCTCAAACCATTTACTGACTGGTTGTACAACCCCCCCCTAGCCCAAGGTTACTCATTCCTATTCCTGGATAGCTCAGTAGACTCTTCAAACACTCACTTCAGCGGTCCACATAATGCTTAGTCCTATAGATTGTACCTGCACCCCTGCTGACGTTCCACAGATCACGTCAATTACATTCCACCTGCTAAGCCATTGAAATGTTTCCTGCGCTCCATCCTCAGTGCGGTTGAGCATGGAGACCTGAATAAATGCATCTGCAATACTGTGTAATAATGAAGCAATGGGAAGATGATTGAAGAGAGTAGCGTTCCCAGTTGGGTGGGTGGAGAGAGGGTAAAGGAGTGATGATTCAGGTTACTAAATCAGGAGTGGGGACAGCCAGGACTGTAGTAGGATTGGAGTGGTGGTGCAGAATAGGAGATTGCAGGGCTAAGGGAGGGAGTTTGGGTAGGGAATAGCTCCTAAGCTTGCAACAAGTCGGTTATGCTGCAGCTAGGTGTTGATAAACGAGTGCTCGGCTACTTCCAGTGCAGCATACATAACCATGCACATCTTTGTACTGTCCTGAGTCCACTTCAGCAACTAGTGTATTGAAGCTGTGATTCAAATATTTTTTTAAGCAATTATTCAGTGGTTCTGGACCCCGATCATGATAATTATTCACACAACTAAGAAATGTATTCCCTAAAATTAACAGCAGTTGCAGTATACCTTCCCATTAATGTATTCCATGTGGCTCCACGCTCTGTAAATGCATGGCCTACCAGTGGGAGGGGAGCAGAAGGCTTCCACAGGGCTAATAGAACACAGCAATGAAAAGGGTAGCAACCCTCCCCCATGTCTCATAGTATGCAATAGTTGTTTTCATTGATTTAAATGGTGCATTCTTAGAATTGTAATCTTAATGATTACATTGAACAAATTGCCTAAATCCGCCTGACATCAGTGGCTGTAAAGGAAGGCAGAGGAGGAGATTTCCGGTATCAAGTCTGTCTGGGAAGGATGCGGAGATCCCACCTACCATTGGATGTCATGGTAGGACATTGCACCTTTATTTTCCTTATTTTGTGCAGAAGAATCTGGATCTGTTCAGGCCAGGGTCTCTTCAAGGATTGTGGGTCACATGGAAGCATTGAGAAATCATTCCAGGGTCTAATCTTTATCACTAAATAACCTGTTTTTCTCTTAATATATCTTCATGGCTTAATGTTCATTCAACACCAGTTTAATGACATATTATTGCAGACAAAGCATATAACGAAGCAATAGCACTTTCTATACCAATCAAACATATATTATGCGATACATCCCAATTTACAGTAGAAGTCAGTGGACAGTTGATGATAATCCATAGGCGGTGAAGACAGTTATTACATTTTCTACTCAGACATCCTGGTATAGCATTCATTCTCCCCTTATATTCTCATGTTTCGGAAAGCCCTGCTTGCTTCTGCAGAGGCGTGCTCCCTATACCATTGTCCAGTATAGGGAATATCCTGCATGGCCACTACGAGTTGCAATCCAATAAAGGCCCGCGTCCACCTAATAATGCAATATCTAAGTCTCGCCAGTATATTCAGATGAGCTACCCAGAGGTTAGGGACAGTTTGGCGACCAATCACTCCGAGAGGATACTAGCTACTCTCTCAAAGGGCCGCTCAGAAGACGTAAATGACCCGCAGCCCCAATATTTTCTCCATGTTTCAATAATCTTTAGCAGAATGCCAGACAGTACCCAGTGAACTGGAAAGATATAAGTAAAAGCTTTCCTTGGCAGATAGTTTTTACAACATTGCCTGTCCAAATTGAATCTGTACTCCAGAGTGAGTATCCGAGACAGTAGAGCTTGCTGAAAGTGTAAAATTGTGGTCAGATAGCAACTCTCCATATCATATGCATGATCTGAACACTTTTCAGGAATTCATTTCAATAATACAGTTGCCATATCCCATACAGAAGGAGTCGCAAGCCGTGACCACTGAGATTTTAGGACCAATTAAAACATTTATTGACACGGCTACCCAGCCGATATTAACCATAGTCTTCTGGGCCAACTCTGGATTTCTTTTGTAACCTTGGCTACAGATAAACTACATTTCAAAACATTTCTGCGTTACTTTGTTTTCTCCATTCAGGGTTTGCAAGACGTTTATGAAATAACCATTTAGCATGTTTATGTTATACATTTTTATGATTTGACAAGTTTTAAGACCCAAAATGGTGAAATAGAATGTTCTGATGAAAACTTGTAAACTCAAAGGTCACGTGGCTCTTTTATTCTGCTTGCTTATGTCATGCCTTAAAGAAAAAAAATCTTCATTGCAGTGTACTTTGTCTGCTGGACCCACCAGGTCCAGAAGGCATGACAAGACCGCGGCCAAGGTAATTTAATAAATGAGCACTTGGCTTTCCTAAGCTGGCTGGAGTATCTGTTCCCACTTTGAGTGAACGTGTTAACTAATCTAGACCCGGACTAAAGAGAGTTTCACTGAAGACCCATTCTTAGATTTGAGGCGATTAAGTCAATCCATGCTTTCCCTTCATTAAGTTATAGGTGGTTTTAGCTCTTCCAATCTCGCAATCGTCCACTTTGTCTGCCACACTACATTAATAGCCTGTTAGCTTTACAATAATGTGAATGTCAACAGCATAGAGGAATAATTCAAACCCACATGAGTTAAAGTAAGCGAACTGGAACATGCAAAAATTGAACAGCATGGGCAAGAGAAAACATTCTCAGACAGTGCCATGCTGGAAGTGCCTGGCCGAAGTGAAGGGAGGAGAAAATATCTGAAAGGATTACTTTGAAAGAAAATTATCTAAACAGGGTGAAGCTACTTCCTTTAAGCGCAAGGCAGACAATCTGGGCATCGGAGTCTGATGACAGATGGTGTCAAGCTCTGAGAGGTCTAATGAAACCAAAGCCACGGAGATGATAGAATTGGCAAAGTAACAGGTGGTTTAAGGCGGACAGAACGGTCAGTTCAGTAACTTCGTCCAGAACTTCGCCCAGAGTAGACCCCGCAAGGATCTATAATGCTGTTGGGTATTTGGGAGATCTGAACTAGGTTGTTGTATATTGTTATAAAATGGCGCTTGTGTGTTTGGAAATGTATTTCTAAGAGATTTTATCTTAGAATTAAATAACTTTAGAATAATTTGAAGATTTTGCTTTCCAAATTGCTTTTTTCTATAGGTAGTTGAATTTATCCCATTCTGCTTTCACCATGGTACCCTGGTCTTTTCTCGGCTGCATTCCATTGCTCAGAGTGAGTGTTTTCATGCCATCAGTTCTTTGGAAACCGCAGGAGGGGCAACAGTGTTTTTTGCTAGTTTTAGAAATAGCTAAACGATCAACCGACAAGCTCATTATGGGCCAGATGTAGCAAAGGGTTTTACCCATTCTGTGTCTATGGGAAAATGTGTTTGTACATATGGCCCTATGTCTTGATATTCTAGCAAAGGAATCGAAGGATCAGTGTTTATATGCTAGCCTACAGTTAAGACCTATTTAGCTGCATTCAACAAGGGTTACCAGAAGCTATGCTCATGACCCAAGGCCCTTTTAGCTTTATAAATAATCCTCCGAGCTCTTTTCTGATGGCTCACAGATGCACAATGCATGGTTCTCCTCATCCAGAGGTGGTGATACTTACTGTGACCAGATTTTGAGAAGCAAAAACCGGGACAGACCAGACATAAAAAGGAGGGAGGGAACATAAAAAGGAGGGAGGGAGAGAGAACACACATATTTACAAGGTACACTTACATACCTTTAGCTACAGCAAGACTTCTAACCTCTACCCTGAGTCCTGCCCACCTCTGTTTCCACTCTGCTGCAGCATGCATGTAGCCAATGTCTTCCTGCGCTGCCTGAAACAGGTAAATTATTTAACAAAAGCATACCTTTCAATTCTCCTTTGCAGCATCAATTGACCTTTGTCCCAAGAAACCGGGACATGTTTTTACATTTTTAAATTAAGTAAAGCCCTTTGAAAATCGCCACTGTCCGGGGAACTCTGGGACGTCTGGTCACCCTAGTGATACTTCAATAGCTGATTTATGCATCATGCATTGCAGTGTGTGTATGAATAGATGCAGTTTCACAGGCAGATACAAACCATCTATGGACAGAGGTATAGTAAGGTAGAACCACCATATATTTTGACCAGTGTCCAAAAAATAATATACTATACTAAGGAGCCACAGAAACCCAACCTTTGTAGGCACAGAAGGAGCAATAAAGTGTCCTCGGTTTATGCCAAAGTAAGGGGCTCAATACAGTTTTTCACTTAGTAGATGTTTTTTAAAATTATTTATTTAGTGTAATATTTCAATCAGAAACGTTTCACAGAGCATTGTTGACCGTACGCACGGATCAATGAGGGGGGGGCGAGCCACATCGTTTAGTTTAAGTAACAGGTATGTGATTTTAGTTGCCTCTCTACTAATGGGATACAAGGGCATTAAGTTAATATACTTACAACAAAACCTGAGAATACTTATTTTTATTCGAGTTGAAAACTGCATCTCTTTGGGCTGCTTTGAATAATAAGATCCAAAGATAATTCTCCTAAGTATCCCCCAGTATCTTTGTAAAACACTGGATAGCAGTGTTTTCTAGTCTTGCTGAATAGAAGGGGAACTCGTTACTCCTCAAGCTACATAAAGTCTAATCTGCAAGACCTTTAGGAAATTATTGAAAACCTGGCTGTTTCCTTTGTACCTTTAGCTACCCCTTTTTTCCGTCACTGAATGTTGCTTGTAACTTGGTTTCTTTAAGCATCATGACACTGTTGCCTCGGTGAAAGTTATGCTAAATAAAACACTAACCTGACTTAATGCTGTCCAGCTCAAGGATCCCATAAGATCAAGCATCAACCTCTTCCCACTTCTCGATGCTCTGTGTGCGGGTACAATGCACTGTAGGCATTGGTAGATGATATAAACTAATTGTTCTTAGATTACAGAGAAATATAGTATAGTCTTCTTGTTCATTTGAAGACACTGAGTTAATCTCCATTGAGCAAAGGGTCTTTGAAGTAGATCAAGACATTTAATTCCCTGTACTCTGAAATTATCTCAAAAGATATCAAAAATTACTCAGTGGAACATTAGCGGGTAATGCTTCAGTTTCGGTATAATAAACCCCCACTCTAGTATGGAAGCGCCTGAGTATTAATGCTGATTGAGGTGGGTGAGTTGAATGCAAGGGTTTAAGAAAATGCATATGTCTAAGAACCAGGAAACCTATTAACACCCACCCTTAAAGAACTCCTGGATAAGTGCTCTCAACTAGTGCTAAAGTGACAATAGTACAGTTTGGTTCTCCTATTAAAAGAATTCCGTCCTCTGTCTCAGGATAGAAATGTAACCCAGTGTCTGTTTTTCTACCAGATAAATACCACATAGACTCTTCCTTTGTCATTTCAAGGGCTTTTATAAATGTACTGAAAAAGAATAATTCTCAGAAGTTAATGATAAGCGTCTGGTGCACCACAGGTTTTGTCTTGAGTTTAGCAAAAACCTCTGGCCAACATCTCGAGGCTGCCTTCTGGAGTCATTGTTTTCATCTTCTGTTTATCGTGAAGGAGGTTTCCTTATTGAACTTTGACGGGAGAAAGTGCAGGTATCAGCTAATTCTGGGCTCATTGTTACTCTATTTAAGGTTTGAACACGCCCAGAATTGACAAGGATTGGATCTTTTCTAGATCAACATGCTAGTAGAATAGTCCCTCATGTTAAGCTGGGAATTCACATGTGGGAAAAATAAAAAAAAGGTACCTGCTATGTCCTTTAGCAGTGCCCTTTAAATGGGGATTTTTAAGTCAGTTGAGCTCACTTTTACCGATAGCTACCTTTCCCTCAATTATCAATCCCTCTTATTTCACTTTATTACTGCATTAGGTAATTCATAGACTGTCCTCCCATTACTCTGCTTTTTTTCATCCACTTTAACTGATCTAAGTGATTTTCTTGCCTGCATGTTTGAGGCTTGGGAGTTGCTCTGGTTTACATACTAGGTAGTGTACTTTTTTCATTTTTAAATGGACATAGGAAAAAGTTTCTCATTTGTTTAATAAAACTTGGATGTTTGTAATGAATTCCTTAATGTGCATTCTCATGCTGAGTGATCGCATGTTTGCATTGTCTTTGGTACTGAATTCTAACTTGTAGCTCCTTTTTAAGGGCTTTGACTTTTCTAAATCCACGTCATAATTTTCAGCCAATTTTACTAACTTTTCATAGGTCAGTTCTGCACGTTGTGTAGCATCTTTACACATGAAACGCAATTCATCTTCAGTGTGTGCTTCCAATTGTTCCATCTCAGATGTTCCCTCTATTAACTCATTTAATTCTCATTTTAATCTGGGAACATTCACTATTCTGTCTCTCTCTTTGGGGTCTGTTCTGTTCGAATACTACTACTTGTTGAACCTGTTGCTCCTTTTTGGCTCACAGTGCACTCAGTTAACTGTTGCGCTGAAAAACCTTTCAAACTAGTATTGCTTCTCTAGGTCATACTTTGTGGGGTATTGCAATGCACACTGGCAATCTGATCTGGTGTAGGCATGTTAGGAAATGGAGTTCCCTGCTGACACTTTACATCTACTATAGGTCCTGCTTGATTTAATATCTGGTTAGGGTCTGCAGTTTGTGTATGAGCCATGGTTGGGACAAACAAAGCCATTCTTTCCATCTCCAAATTGTTTAAATATATTGATCTCTTCATATCACATGAAATCACACGAGTAAAGCAAGTAAATTACAGAGCTGGCTAGAAGATAGGGTCTCATTTACCAAAAGGGAGCATAATTGGTTGATCCTTAACTCCTACAAAACGTTTAAAGAATCACTACTGATGGCTGGCTCCTACTCACGGAAAATCAAGCAATCCTTTCTCAGACTTAGGCTGGGTGAAGTCCCAACATTATACCTCATGCCAAAATGGAAGAAGGAGCGGAAAGTAGGCTCCCAGGAGTGCCGTCTTTGTCATCTAGCAGATGAAAACTTGGTGCATGTGGTCTGCATTTGTCCAGCTTTGGCGGTTGAAAGGAGACTCTTACTGAAAAAAGAATTAAACGATTTAAGAATTAGATCCTGCAGACATGCATTAATTGCAGCTTTTAACCCTTGAAATACAATATTGAACATTAGGCTGGTTAAATTTGTGGAAATTTTCTCGCTCAAAATCACAGCCTCTCGAAATAACCAAGTCATAGGGAGGTCGGAAATGATAACAAAATCCCTATAACCTACTCTGACCATCTTAAAGAAGGGAAGGCTTCTAGGTAGTTCATTTGGGTTGCTTAGCATGTGCTGCAATAAAGTCTGGTACTAACCATCAGACTTGAGTAGGTGTAAATAAAATCGATAGAAGGTCTCTTCCCACCTTGTCTTATGTTTACTAATGCCTCATTGGTCTATTACGGCTCTCTTTTAAAATTTCTATGTGGAAGGACATTTTATATATCATTTCATTTTAAACACAGGACTTTTTTTCTTTTTTCGCTTTATTTGCCTTATCTAGACAAAGATTGTTCTGTTGCCCTAATATTATTAATGCCTTATAGCACTAAGTAAGATCTTTTTTTAAATTTTTATGTGGAAGGAAATCTTATATACCATTTCATTCTAAACTCAAGATCTGTAATTGCTTTATTACACTAAAATTGCTGTTAAGTTTTTATGTGGAAGGAAAAGTTTATGGCTTTAATTAACTAATTAAAAACGTGTTTACGTACATGGAGACATCTCTGCAGATACGGGGTTTGTTGTTTGGGTATTACTTCCAGGGTTACCTGAAACATATAATGGAACCACTGGACCTGCATTCTCAGGAACTGTTAATGCATCGGGTCCTGTCAAATTTGTCTGATTGTGTGGGATTGTTAATCCAGCACTTTGACATGTTAAAACTGACTGAAGGTCTGCCCTGATTGACTCGAGGTAATATTAGGTGTTGTCTGCACTGGTGTATACATTGGCATAGTCTGATTCTCACTAAAGTTTGGCACAGGTGTAGGCACAGTAGGTTTAGACACCTTTTTAGTCCACATGAGGGTTTGGCATTTCCTGATTAGTAACTGGGCTTGTAATGTGCTATGCTGTGCTAACGTCCGGATCTGGTGGATCAATCATGGGCACTTGAGTCATTGATTTTATAGGTGTTCTTGGAGCAACCTGAATCGGGCTTTGTGAAACTGGAGCTTGTCGACGCATTTAGGGCTACATTCTGCACTACTCCTTCAACTTCATGGTATGGCAGGGACGATTCATTAAAAGCTGATTTATTAACTCATCTTCTGAGTCACTTTCAAGTCTAGCTGTCTTTTTACCCTCATCCGCTGTCTGCTCTGCCTTAGCTCTGTTTCTTTCTCATTTTAGGTTTTGTACTCCCATTACCTTCCTCTGATACCTGAAAACATTCTTACTCCATCTAATATCTCAGCTCCCCACATTTTCTGTTCTGCATCCCATCTAGCTTCTGCTAATGTTTTAACTGATTTCTTCATTCTACTCTCAAATTTTGTTGTTTCTTTTTGTCTGGCAACAGGTTTTCAAATAGCAAGGGCTTCAGATTGTGCGGGTCTTGGAGGAGGTTTTAATTCTCACAGTACTCTTCTCAGATTTTCTAGAATTATCAAATTAAGAGTTTCATACAAGGAAAAGCTAATGAACCTTCTTTCTCAGTGACCTTGCACAACTATTTGACCCAAATGCATGCTGAAACTCCTTTTGCCTCTGACACTTCATATGTTAGTGTTCCTTCTGGTGCTACCTGTTCACCCGCTCTGACTGGAATAAACACTTCTCCTCTCATCACACCTCTTTAAAGCCTTGAAAAATTTCATTTTCACACAAATCTGATCGATAACACGATGTTCAATGAAAGCAGGAAGTAAATTCAATCCCACAATCCTTGTAAAGCAGTTCTCAACCAATGGCAATGCAGTACTGTCCACCAATATGAGCGTGGCCTCCTCACCAAAGGACCTATCCCAGCGCGGTACAAATGATGTCACACTCACATCATTGAGCAGCTGCAGTTGCTTCACAATTCTCTCACACAATTACTCACCCATACATTAATGTTAAATTTTGCCAGCAAATCAAAAAACAAAAACTGTCTGCACACTACAGTTAGGGTTCTAGCACTTACTTTACGGCTACTCTTCCGACTATGACTTTCTCAATTACACACGAGTGAAACTTGACCAGCAATTCTCAACCTGGTTGATATGGATCCTCCCTGTGCACTAAGGATTCACCTATTACCAACCAACAACTCTCACTCACTCAAGAAAAACTAATGGCACTGTCAGTGATGCCTCATGAAACGTGCCTCACTGAACTAAATGAACCAAGTGTCTTCTACACTTGTGCGTTATCCCGAAATCGTAGGCCTCAACGGACCCATCAACAACAACCGTGAACAATTGTTGAGCACAAAGCCTCACAATCACTTTGAGTATGACGACTGTGCAGAACACTTCACAGCATCACACTTCACTGCAATCTGTAGCAAAAAGCATTGAAAGCACAAATCCCTACTTATACTTATGCAGCGCAACACTTGTAAACACAATGCTGGAATTTCATCACCCTCTCGAACTAGCCTTAGAATAAATTACAGGGTGGGCAAATTTTGAACTAAACAATAACATGTGCCTCATACTGAACAAAAAATATGGTTGCCTCTCTTATGGGACCTAACCATCTTCTGCTACTAAATTTGTTAATGTTTTTTCTCATCTCACACATGAATAGAAACACTTGAGGGATCTTTTGGCCAAGTAAGGAGTGTGGTTTACCATAACAATCAATTCAAACCCACCCAACACATTTAAACACCATGATCAATGTGGCCCTGGAAGAAAAAGTCCAATCAATAAAGGTTTTAAGGCTTTATTTCACATCCACAAAGTTAAAGTCACATAAACTGTGTGCAATATCAAATTGTAAAGATAAGTCAGCACCATTGGTTGCCCAAAACAGCGAAACAAGTTTCATCTAATTAGCATCTACACAATTAAGCATTCAAGAAGAATAATACATATCATTAAAGAGATTATTTGCGCTACAGATCTCAAATCAGACTGTTAGCATTTGTCAAATTAAATTAAACAGAGATCACAAATTGGGGTTGGACATAGGTTGTCCCTACAACTAACCAAATTAGGACATGCATGTGTGGGAACAGATTAACACATGCAGACAAAAATAATTTGGAAAATATTCACTCTCGGTCTAAAAGAAACTAACTAGAAAAATAAAATAGGTGAGTGTTAGCATGCTAGCTTCTATTCTAGAAAAAAGGGCATGTCAAGGGAAATAGCATCAACAGGGAGATATGCTTCTCATAAGGTCAGCATTTAAGGATTCTTCATCAGCAAAGCATGTAGATCATCAGCAGAGTCCGTTAGAAGCATCATCAGGAAAGTGCAGAACACAAGCTGCACAAAGTCAACATTTCTTGACGATAACTAACTGAAACTTACAAAGTCCAATCTCTATATTAAAAAGAACAATAGTTCTGATTTGTCAGTTCAGTGGTCCCACATCACGTAATAGGGACTATGTCCAATCAGAATTACAATACGAATTGAAGTTGAAACAGTTCAACATTTTCTCAGATTTGATCTGAAGTCCTCTCCTCTTTCTGTGTAAATCCAACAGTCAATTACAATTTTAATGGCAGTTGCAACAATATGAATTATTCCCAGGGTATACAATGGACTCTTCATCTTCCCATGTAAAACCAATAGAAACAATTTATTTCATGTTTAGTCCACAGGTCTAAATGTTTCAGAACCAAGGTCATTTAGATGCAGGTCTCTGTATAATTGAACAAAGAACCCATTGCTACTCATGAGAATGAAACCTAATGGAAAAGTTCATGTTAAAGAAAGACCAATGAGTCATCGCTTTTATGACTGAAAATACGAGTTCTACATGCCTAGGAATGCTAACGCAAGAAATATAAATGCATTCATATATTCGTTTATAAACACACCTAATATTCAGACTTATAATTTCAACATTAATAATATATCATCAGACAGCATAGAAAAGACAGAAAATTGTAAACTGGTTAAGACATCACGTTAGATATGACAAAGACGTGCATTTATTTTTATGTGCAGGTCTATTTAAACTCATAAATCACACTCTAAACACTATAATGATTAATTTTGTTTCAATACTAGCAGTTACTCTAATGCTTAAAATATACTTTGACATCATTTAAATCACGTTAGCACATTGTTTACTCAAGTGGGCACAATTGTGACCGAAACAGATGAAAGCGGAACATTTTTAAAATACGTGTCAGTGCGGCTTTCTATGTCAGGCTTTAAAACATGAAACAAAATGTCACCTTCTGCTGAATGGGTCTATAAAAGCATTACTAAAATGTATGCTCCAACAATACATCTGTCTGTTTAAACAAGACATCAGCAGAGCATTTAAAGACCATAAATAAATAAATAAATAAAAAAATACCAGCACATCCATCAAATTCTCATAGCTCAGCTGACCTGGAATAGACCATATTGTCACATGTACAGGAGTGTGTCAATGAGCATCGGTATTGCCATTTGCAGGGGTGTGGAATTTATTAAAATATCTACTTGTCCAGGGGACAGGTTGCTTCTCAAATCTACTTGTCCTGTAAAAAGATCTACTTGTCCCTTTGGTGCCATGTAGTGTGGCGACAAATTATGGCAGCAATTAATAGCCTCTCTGATTATGCCAGGGCTACTACCATAGTAGGGATTGAATACTTGGAGTTTCAATCCCTACTGTAGCAGTTTCCTTATTTTGCCACCTTTCTGCAGATCTGCATACTGGGGCTGAAGGAAGCAGTAAGCAATAGTTCCAGGGCTGGAATGCCTTTGAGTCTGCAAACCTACTAACCTGCATGTTTTAAAGATTTTTACCAGCTTCTCTCTTAATATTTTCCCATAATAAGAAAGGTTGGACATTTACTCCTGACAATGGCAGAATTAGAACTTCTTCCAGGGTTGGGAAGAAAGTGGCTGGAGGGAAAATGAACTTGCAAATGCTCAATAGATTTTCACATGAGCAAATCTACATATCGTATTTACCCATGCTAAAATAAAGTTCACAAATATTTTATAGGGGTACGACATATACCATGGGTGCACTTTTGTGACTTTCTTTAAGAATTTGGGGCCACAAGTAGGTAGGCTCAGATTTGTGACCTGCAAATTGCGAGTCGCAAATCCGAATGTAGGATGGTGTCCTTGACACCATCTGTGATTCGCAAGGGCTTCGCAAATGCCCACATCATGAATAATCATGAGGTGGGTCGCAATTTGCGACTCCCTAGCGAATGGTGGCCTGCTGGAGACAGCAGACCACCATGTCTGTGACTGCTTTTCAATAAAGCAGGTTTTTTTTTTTTTTTTGTAATGCAGCCCGTTTTCCTTAAAGGAAAACGAGATGCATAACAAAAACGAAAAATGAAACGTTTTCGTTTCATTTTTTCAGAGCAGGCAGTGGTCCGCAGCCTGTTGAGGTAATGTGTTTCCAAAAGATAATGCTGTTCGAACTTGTATTTATGGTTCATTATTTGAAAGCCTTCATTATTAGGGTGCGTGCTGTAAATAAATGTTTTAAGGTCACACTTCACTACTGACGTTGGTTCCAGTACAAAAAAAAAAAACGTGTACACACATGTTTGAAAAGTTTAGGCTAAGAGGCTAAGTATAATGCTCCCAGAATGCTCTCTGATTATATGCAAATGAAGTGTCATTTAGTAAAATGTGTTGATGCATTTGCATATAATCAGAGAGCATTCTGGGAGCATTATACTTAGCCTCTTAGCCTAAACTTTTCAAACGTGTGTACACGTTTTGGACTTGTTGGACATTTACTCCTGACAATGGCAGAATTAGAACTTCTTCCAGGGTTGGGAAGAAAGTGGCTGGAGGGAAAATGAACTTGCAAATGCTCAATAGATTTTCACATGAGCAAATCTACATATCGTATTTACCCATGCTAAAATAAAGTTCACAAATATTTTATAGGGGTACGACATATACCATGGGTGCACTTTTGTGACTTTCTTTAAGAATTTGGGGCCACAAGTAGGTAGGCTCAGATTTGTGACCTGCAAATTGTGAGTCGCAAATCCGAATGTAGGATGGTGTCCTTGACACCATCTGTGATTCGCAAGGGCTTCGCAAATGCCCACATCATGAATAATCATGAGGTGGGTCGCAATTTGCAACTCCCTCGCGAATGGTGGCCTGCTGGAGACAGCAGACCACCATGTCTGTGACTGCTTTTCAATAAAGCAGGTTTTTTTGTTTTTTTTTGTAATGCAGCCCGTTTTCCTTAAAGGAAAACGAGATGCATAACAAAAACGAAAAATGAAACGTTTTCGTTTCATTTTTTCAGAGCAGGCAGTGGTCCGCACTTTATTGTTGTGGGAGCTACCAGGCCCTCAACATTGTAACAAACATTGTCAAAACCCCCCAAAAAGTTTTTGAACTCTTAAAGCACACGTTGCCACCAGCGGCATAACAAAGGCCCCGCAGCCGCCCTCCAGGGGGCCCCTTCAGCACAGCACCTGCCCTGAGTGAGTCTGGAGAGGGGGCTCCTCCATGTTCTTTGCAAAGGGGCACCCTCCAGTTTTGTTACGTTACTGATTGCCACTGTAGTTCCTGACACTGAAAAAAACTACTTTGTGTGGCAATATGCTCCTTGTGGAAGAGCAGAATGCGATCACTCACAGTAAAGCCAGCCGAAAGAGAGAGAAATAGAAGTTTAATAAAAACAAAATGTCTTTGTTAACACCAGACCTAATTAGGGACCAAGACCCACATGTAGGTAGCTTTTTGCATGTCGCAAACAGCAACTTTCGCTGTTTGCGATGTGCAAAAAGCACATTGCGATGCACAAACCCAGTTTTGTGATTCAGTAACCTGGTTACCGAATCACAAAACGGGTTTGCGACTCACAATTAGTAAGGGGTGTTCCCTTCCTAATTGCAACTCGCAGTGCAATGTAGGATTGTTTTGTGACCGCGAACGCGGGCGCAAACCAATCGCAGTTTGCATCCATTTCAAATGGGTGCTAACACTTTCGCAAAAGGGAAGGGATCCCCATGGGACCCCTTCCCCCATTGTGAATGTCACTGTAAACGTTTTTTTATGTATGTATTAAACTTTGCAAAGAATAACAAATACAGACACCATACATACATTTCGTCTCAGGCATAATATCCATACATGTGACCGCACCAGACGCCAGTAATCAGCACCGGTAATTCAGAGCGCAGATTGTGGGAGGTTTTAAGCAGCCTTGTCTTCAGGTGCTTGAGGACAATAGGTTTGGGGCCTTTGGTATCTTATTCAAAAACGCTGTTTGGCTGCATCCCATTAGAAAGGGCAAGGAAACATATTTTACTTAGTAAATATAAAGCAGTACAACAAATGTACCTTGTACTGCTGATCCAGTCATCTTTTTATAGTTCCATTGTATACCCTCTGCTGGTGCCATTCTTGCAACACGCTTTCCCCATCATATCGTGAAATATTTTAAAGTGAAAGCAACCGACTTTAAAACAAAGGCTGCTTATTTTGGTGAAACCTCCACGACTCAAATGGTACTGTGTATTTTTGGTTGCATTTGAAATATTTCCACTTCCTCGATTTATTGCGGAGAATAAAATACAGAAACATATATTATAGGTTGGGAGAATTTGTTTACTTGTGTTGCTTGATTCAACAGATGGACCGCTGGAACACTGCTTGTTAGATTTAAGTGCTCTCTATAATGCTCTTTAAGAGCCCTACAATTGGGGTTTCTAGTGTATTTTCGCTTCCAATTTTTAGGTGTAAAGTGAGGCGTGATTCTACATTGAACGTGAACACTTCTTTCATTGTCCCAATGCACTGTGTATTCAGGGTTTCAGATGCATGAAGGTTTACATAGTTACTAGTTTTGTGGCTTTTCAGTGCAGTTTCTTGTTATTAGTAGGACTTTTCACATTGTTAGCTGCCATTCTGCTATTTCATGTCCTGTGCGTTATACGTCCTCTTAATGCGTTGTCACTAGTTTCACCATGTTGTCTCCCTACCTGCTACTTTGGGTCGTGTTTTTGTGGGTGGCACTAGATTGTTTTGGCAGTGGAATGTCTCCCATTGCATCCATCTACACGTACCTGCTGCTTTGGATCGGGTCAGAAAGAATCAAAGCACTGCTTCCTTGCACTATGGCACATCAAGTGCCTAACACTTGAAATAATGTGTCTGTAACTTACTAAGAGACTGAGGCTTTGTAGTGTAACCATCTTATATGGCCACATGAAGATCTTCGGGTTCACTGGTGGGTAAGAAGAATGGACAGCAGATGAAACTTGAGTTTGCTGAGGTTAGCAGCGAGTGCTGAAGCATCCCTGAAGATAACATTGGAGTACATAATGGTGGTTTCCCAAGGCAGTTGTCCACCCAGGTAACAATAGTTGGGCTAAACTTGTTGGTTTGTACAAGTAAAGTGCGCAGTTTTATTGGGTATTTTCAGTTACAGGCAATTCTTAATGTGTTTTTTCACTTCAGTAATACCGTTACCCACCCTCACTCCAGTGAATATTCACTGCCAGCCGTTTCTTCTCACTGTTTCTGTGGGGTGATAGATTCCAGTAGCTCTTGCCACTTGCTTGTATTCGGTGGCTATTCCCCTGTGGTACCCTAAAACATCCATTCCTCACAGTGTTTCCTTAAAGGCTTCTGATAGGCTCTTGGCCACTCCTCACGCATTCTGTCTATACCCATCAAGTAGATCGACTACCTGTGGCTTTCAATCGATTAGGTAAACCAGTTGGCTGTACTCTTGAAACTCCATCTTCACTGGAAGATAGGGCTCTTGGGGCTGAGGTTCTAAGCAATCCACCTGTACGCAAGGAGGAGGTTCGTCATTGGCTTGGGATGGAAGTAAGGGTATGGATCCTGTCCTCCTCACTAAGCCACCATGTCTTCTCTCCTTGTTTGGCAGAGAATGTTTACTTCCATGGGCACCACTACCAAGGCCCTAAGCCTTCACTGTTTGCCCTGTAAGAGGGTGGTCCAGAGATTTCACTTTAACGCTGCTTTCTCTTAGTGATGCTCCGTAAAGCTTACCCTATAATATTTAAAGTGAAAGTCCATTAGAGCATGGTCTGCTTAACGTACTCAGTATTGTCCGCAGAAACTTCTACCCACCTTGCATCTCAAGGGAGCAGAACCCATCAGCACACAATAGCATAGCTACAAACGCTATTAGGCTGCCAGATAGCTTACTGGTGGAAGTGCAGATTTGAAACACATTTTCCCTCATCCTTGTGATGTCTAATCTGGGAAGACATTATGCCTTTCATTCGGAGTTGTTTACTCCTTGCCAGTCCCCAAAAAGAAATCAGCTTGTTTGTTTATTGAATTACATGTATCACAATCTTTCCCATGTCTAGGTACGTTGCTGTTGTACCCGTTACTTTCTGCTGCTATCCAAACATACATTTTTACTGTTCTTATGTCTAGTCCTGCTTTTGTCTGAAACTTTGTAAAGCACGAAGAGTATATAGTTAAGAGAGAAGTGTTGTGGAGTACTTCTTCATTGTCTTGAGTATGGTTCCAGAACAGCGACTACTCTAGCACATGTGCTAAAATGGACTGCAGACAGGCCTACACTGCGAGATTGTTTAACAATGTTTTTGGCAATGGAAAACACAGCGAGTTAAGTCCGTACTTAAAGGACGGTATTCAAACTGCCACTCACCTTTACCTGTCGGGTATTTTCATTTTACATTGTCTGTAGGTCTCTGTCGTTTCCTAAATACCAGCAGTTGTGAGCATTCAGCCAGGTTATTAGTAGCAGAAAGTAGTAAGTGTATTCCCCACCAACTTCTGCTACAATGATTGACATTGGAGGAGTAGTGTTGCAATTATTTTTAGAAAACATCTGCATTTTAGTCAAATAAGAAAAGTTGACTGCCTGTGCCACTGTGAGTTGGACTGTAGGTGATGAGTTCATGAAACAAAAAATCCAAAGAGAGACAGTTTATTACTGACTGTGAAACATGTTCTTTTCCATAGACCTTGAGGGAATAAAACCAGGGAGATGCTACAGAGCTGGTTGGTGAATGATGTGGACATCTTGATTTCCAGTAAAAACACTTTCCGTGGTTCCTGTAAGTGGCTCCCTTTTGTAAGACACAAGTTACAAACTGCAGAAAAGAACTCCAGCATTTCAAGAGGGATGCTTCGAAATGGAGTTTTAAAATAGCTTCTTTCTCACTGTTAATTCTTCCACTCCTGTTTCTTAGATGTGACCACAGATCTAGTCTCACGAGGATTCATACTTATGTAAAGGCTCAATCTTCTGCTAATAAAAGTTAACTGTAACTTTGGTTGGTAAATAAATAATATTTAAAAACAAATTATCTAATCCAGTCCTACTAATATGCCATACTTCAGCAACTGCACCCTCTTTTCCAAATTCATATGGTCACACAGCTCTTCTCAGGTATTATATTCACCTTTTTTAGGTCAAGCCTAGGCCGCGCACATGCGCTGTCTGCAAGACATGCTGTAGTCAATCTATGGGATTTTAACGATGCCCACTATTGCCATTCGTTCTTTGTTGTGCTTGTCTTAAATGCTTCCTTTTTGTTGGTGCATTTGTCTAAATGTTCCTCCCTCTGTGTGCTTAGTTCCCTCCTAGGCTGTTTCACTAAGAAAACATTTTTGTTGGCCATCACACTACGTCACGCTTCATCCTATTAGAGCGTGTGATGGCCCCTCCTCTGTTTCGATTTTGCCTTTAATCCCAGCCGCAAACATTTTGGTTGGCCATCACACTACATCACGCTTCCTCCTGTTGAAGCTTGTGATGACCCCTCCTCCCATCTGGTTTTGATTACCTTTGTGCTAATTTCACTGCATTGGAATTCTCTTTACTGGTGAGTATCCACTCCACACTGTCACAAAAATGTCAGGTAAGCAAGGTCCTTTGACGAGTCTTATTCCTGTGTTTGACAATGTATGCAGCGCGAGCATGACCTTCTCGTTAACTTTACCAAACTGGTGCACCCTTCCTGCTGGGGGTTCACTTCACACAGACATCAAAACGAAACACGGAGAGTATTCACACTTCTAATGTTGATTCGTGAGAACTGATGAAGGGTGATACCCTGAAGCTGGTCCCAGGATGCTTGTTTCCTGTCCAGGGAGGACTTCACCTGGAAGTTCGGGCTGAAACGTTCCCACAGGGAACAGGGTCAAGACTATTTTTTGCGTATGGCTAGGTCCAAACTGGGGTGGCATGGTGAGCAAAAGAATTGGTGGATTAAACCCAGATCTGTGACTAGGGGTGAATGTTTGATTGGTTTTGCATTCTGTCCATCTGTGTTTGTTTGTATTGGAGGCTGCAGCATATTTCTTCATGTTGCAGCTGCCAATTAGATTGTTCGATCTTGTGGGCCAGACTAATCAGAATGCAGGTTTCACCATTTTTTTCCCTGTGGCTGAACAGGATTACACTAATTACAAAAAGCACACTTTTGGAGTAAAGATCTGGCTTTCTGCCAAATTTGGTGTAATTCTGTTCAGCCATTTTTGAAGTTCCTTAATACAGGTGACTTCTAACATTTCTAGTCACCTGTAACAAGGAAGTGACATAGCTTCTCAGCTGTAATGAGTTATAACAATTATCTTCTGATGTCAGTGCCTTCTGCCAGAGACGGGGGGAAAGACATGTCACGTACAGAATTAAAGCTGTGGTTTTAACAAGTTAGATGGGAAGCTCATTTCCCTTTTTGTGATATCTTTTTCTAAAAATAAAGTGTTGATAAGAAAGAGATTTATCGCAACCTGCTCAATTTTTAAACACTATAGGGCTGTATAAGAAACCTAGAATCTGAGTTTTTCCACATATTGAGGTACAGTATTTTTTTTTTTTAATCTCATTTACATTAACCTGATTCTAATATCTTTTTGCAAAAATCATTAAATGTTTTTTGGTCTGTTTACTTTCACAATACCGATTTTGATTTTATTCTTCTTTTCTGCAAAGAATGTGAAAGAGCAAGTCACCGAGTATTTAGGCAATTTGAGGAAAGGGTGATAGTGTGGCCCTGTGTTATAATGAATAAAATACCCTCTGCCGTATGTTAAAAGGATATTGCAAGTCACCTCAGCATTCCATGACCTTATAAAGGAACTCTGCCTTTCTCTGTTTTTCTAGATGATCATGCAGCTCTTGGTGATTTTCACTGTCTTTATGTACAGCAGGATTTTTTATCCAATGTATTTGTTATTGTTCAGGCAATCTTCTAATGTGGCTTTCAACTTTTGATGCAAGAGATGAAGTTGTGCCAAATTTGGCATTCACTTGGCGTAGTTAGCAAACGTCTTGCATGCCAACTTTTCTGAACCTCCATACTGGGGACAAAAGTTAAAGGGAGACGACAGGTTCTGCACACTTTACCACTGCTAATCGGTGCTAAAGTGCAAGTGTCCCCTACAGAAATTGTACTGTTGAATGGTTTATCCATTATTGGCATATTTGATTTAATGGTAAGTCCCTAGTAAAGTGCACTAGAGGTGCCCAGGGCCTCTAAATCAAACGCTGCTAGTGGGCCTGCAGCACTGATTGTGCCCCCCACATGAGTCGTCCTGTGAACATGGCTTAGACCTGCCACTGCAGTGTCTGTGTGTGCAGTTTTAAACTGCCAGTTCAACTGGGCAAGTGTACCCACTTGCTAGGCCTAACCCTTCCCTTTTTATACATGTATGGTACCCATAAGGTACACCCTAGGTAGCCCCATGGGCAGGGTGCAGTGTATGTTAAAGGTGGGACATGTACTGATGTGTATTACATGTCCTAACAGTGAAATACTGCCAAATTTGGGTTTCACTGTTGCAAGGCCTCTCTCTCGCAGGTTAACATTGGGGCTGCCTTTAAATATTCTTAAAGTTCACTTTCCCTTTGAGAGCAGATAGAAATGTGGAGATTTGTGTCTCTGAACTCACAATTTAAAAATGCAGCTTTTGGTAATATTGGGTTTTAGATTGTCAGTTTGAAAATGCCACTTTTAGAAAGTGGGCATTTTCTTTCCTGCTTGTGTATTCCACGTCTGGGTCAGACTCAAAGTTCAGCTGTTGAGAATTCCCTCTAGACAGTGACACAAAGGGAGCTGGGGTGTAGCCTGCATACCCTTATGGGCCATCTGGGCTAGAGTGGAGGGAGGAGTGGTCCCTTACACCTGGAAGGGCTGTGCCTGCCATCACACAATGCAGTCTCCGACCCCCTGGTGTGTATCTGGGGCAATGCCTGAGCAAGGCAGGATAGTGTCAGCAACAGAGACTTTCCTTTGAAGTTTGCCTACTTCAAAGGCAGAAATGGATATAAGTAGTGGACCCCAAACATTTAGAATCTTTCTCGATCAAGAGTAACCTTTGCCAAGGAGAAGAGCTGGAAGAGAAGCACTACCCCTTTGCTGTGTGTGCTTTGCTGGGATGGCCTGCAGTTGCTGCTTCTGCCTTAAAAGAAAGCAAATGGTGAACTTTGCTGTGCATTCTGCTTGAGAGAGTTCTCCAAGGGTTGGAATAGAGCTTGCCTCCTCTTGGAAGTCTGAAGGATAACAAAGACTTCTGTTTCATCTGCCTGCAGCACTAGGAACTGTGTGTTCTGTGCTGTTCAAGAAGAAAAACCACTGCAACGCCGCAGGCCTGCACCGTAACCTGACACCGCACTGAGCCGTACCCACCCACTTCACACCTCAACCCTGGTCTCACCGATGCTGCCATCTGATGCCGCCACCAAGCCGCTGCTTTCCCCGTGGCCTGTGGGCCTGCACGCCGGCATCGCCTTGCTCACACCGCAGCCTGGGCATCCCTCACGACAACGCTCCTGCTGACACCGCCGCCACTGCCTGCAGATTGGCCTGTGGACACCACTAGTGAGGTACACAAAGCACCGTCCCGCACCGCGGCCCTGGTCCGCCAATGCCAGCACCATAGACTTGTGTCATCACCAGGCGTCCCTGTCTGCAAGGCGACCCGTGGACACTGCACAGAGCCCGCCATGCCGCGGCCAGCCAGAACTGTTGGATTTGTTGTTCATGACGCCGTGATAGCCTCAGACGGAGCTATTGACTTCAGGGAACTGTCTTTTTAAGTAATTCTTGCAAAATTTGTATCTTATTTATTGTATATTGGATTTTTATGGTATTTGGTCCTGTTTTATATAGATAAATAATGGCTATTTTTTTGTACATCTGGTGTGGTGTCCTTTTGTAGTGTTTTCACTGTATTACTGTGTGTTATGTGCAAATGCTTTACACATTGCTCCAAACTACCAAGGGGGTGAGCAGGGGTTATCTGTACGGGTATCGCCCTTATCCTGACCAGAGTGAGGGTCCCTAATTGGACAGGGTGCAGACTGACTGCCAACTATGGACCCCATTTCTAACGGTGTGCAGAATCTAGAAAGGGTAGTACTGTCTAACCAATCTACCCCTTATAGCACCCAAACAACGGGGAAGGCAAAGGACAAACTACTGTTCCGTTTCTAGTTGGAGGTGTAAAAAAAAAAAAAAAGCACCTTACTAGCTGACTGAAAAACTGAGAGTGGGTGGGTAAGAGCAAACGTGGGAGACTTATATACCCTCTTTTACTTTGTGATATTATTGGTAACACAAATACAGCGAAATAGAGCATAACACTAGCACATGGGGCTTCTAAGGCTCGCGTGGGGCAGCGCTGTCGTGCATCCGGCATTCTTAATTTCCTGAAACTAAACACACCGTCACGTTTTGGGAGCCATTGCCTCTGGAGGGTGACTTCTGTCTGCCCCGTCTTTCGGATGCTTCGTGAGGGATGCTCGTCACTTGTCAATGTGTTGGCTTCCGGTATGCACAGTAGGTAGATGAACCTCAGGGTCCCATTTACTTTTTCACTCCATTACCTGCTCGTGGCAGCTAGTCGCTTTCAGCCACTGGAATCTCTCGGATTCCGTCATTTGCCCCTCTTCCTCCCATCTAATTGGTCCCTGCATCCCCTGCTTCGCTGCCTGGTGTGGCCGCAGGTCTGTGCTTACCTTTGCTGTCAGGCATCCGTGTCTCTCCGATTCATCACAGTGATGCAGTTTGGCGTGCTGCCTGCCCTCTCCTCTCTGCACTCTACAGTGCTGCTAATGTGCACCCCTGCTCCCAGTCCCAGGCCACACACCATATTTGCATCACTAAATGTCACCTCACCGCCCTCAGTTCGTCCATCATTCATCGTCCATTCACAATTCATGCGGCACGCAGAATGCATTCAGCATTCATCCATTGACTACTCGTCTACCTCCACCCAATCATTCTCAGTTGATACCGCATCCATTGCTAATCTTTCATTTAACACCCACCACCTGCCTATTCAGCATCCATTCCTGATGCACGGTCCATTCATTCGCTATACATGCTTGCATCCATATATTTTAATCGCCCTCCCTTCCCCTACCCCAGGGACCTTTTCTGGTGCCAGACACGGTATTTTAGATGACTGCTGAAGCCTTGCCTCCGGCTGGGCACAGTGTGGCAGAGGTGGTCCCCTGCCCTGGGCAAGCACTGCAGATGTGGCCTCCAGTGCCAGCCAGAAACGGCCAGGTGTTGCCTTGGGCACAGGGCACGACACTCCAGGTGAGAGCTTCAGCACCAGGCACGAAATGTCCAAAGGGCATCTGGAATTAAGGATAGGGCGCGCCAGAGGCGGCCTCCGAAGGTAGGAGAGGTAAGATACCTTCAGAGCGGGACACAGTACTCTTGATGTAACTTTCAGAGTAGGACACAGTGCGCCAGAGGTGGCCTCAAAATTGAGGCATTGAGGTTTAGACCCAGTATTCCAATATTGGCTAAATAGGGTTTTTCTAGACGTGTACCGCTTAAATGTTATGCACCTTCCTATTATTTATTATTAAATAATGTATTATTATTATTATTTATTACATTAAAGTATTTATGTATTCTGCACCAGCACAAAACCTCTCAAGCTGCCTTGTCACTCTGGTTGCGCTCGTCGGGGTCACCCCTTTGGTACCTGGACAAGGGAATCTTGCACTTCGGCGTCTGCTGCCCCCGCCCAGCAGTGTTTGGAAGTAAGATGTCCGAGCACCCCCTGTGTAAGAATGAAAGTTACACGCTTGCATGTACACACACGCACGTGTGCTCTGCTGCTTTTTGGCAGGACCCGTGCTTAGTCGTGGGGAAGCTTGGACTTCCAGGTACAGGGTTTACCTCGGTGGTGTATGGCAGTGAAACACGCCTTTCTCAGTGAAGTAGTTTTTTTTTTTTTGCCGGGCAGTGACCACGTTCACGCCGTGCTTAGAGGCATAGAAACCAGGCGCTGTAGTCAGTAGAAAAATCCGCCATGAGCATCAGTCTCAACGTTTGCCATATAATTAAAGCAGAGTAAATCTTAACGTCCACGGGGTGTAAAACGGTAAATGTTTTACCATCACTGCTCCAATAAATCACCCCCGCCTTTGCGCTTTGAAGCGCTGAATGTTTTAGCAGCCAGAAGCCCGGAATGTTCTTGCTCGTCCGCGGCGGCTCGTGTGACTAATACATGTGCGTTAGAGCCCAGAGAAAGGGGCAGAGTGAAATGATAGCCCCCGAGCAGGGAAATAGAGGAGTATTTTCCTTGTAACCGCTCCTCGAGAGTGAAGTGGCGCAGCGGGTAAATGCGGTTTTGCAGTGAAGAACTGCGCCCTGAAGGCAGGGGCCGACTTCACGCGGCGCCTAGAAGAGGCGCACTCCTCCCAGGGCAGAACGAACGGATTTCTCGGAGCTGCTTTCAGGGGTATAGCGTCGCCTCTTAGGCGGAATAACGAAGGCCTCGTTATAGCAGCTGCACGGTGTTGGTTACAGCGTCGGAATTCCTTTGGTAGGCCCGCATTTGTGTGCATGCTTTTTGAAGCACAACATTTAATGATGGCAGGTGTGACCTTTCACCTCTCCCAACTGGAGAACCGTATTGTCAGAAAGCCCTTCCCCAGACCTGTAAGCAGAACACGGCAATTATTTTCTGTTATGTCTCGGGGCGAAGTAAAGCTTATGTGGGGGCAGGGGGTGTGCACCTTGGCGTTTGATGCCTTTGCTAGGGCGGGGATCAGTATTTGCTTTTGTAGATTGACAGCCGTGAATAACAGTGCTATTAGGCCGTCAGGACATTTTGACATGGAAAGTTGAGTGATTTCTGGCGTCACCAGAGCTTAAAGATGGCCCTGCAGTACTGAGATAAAATTTAGCACAATTTGAATGCATCTTTTGTAACATAAAACGTCGTTTAGTGCAGGGCTGGACCCCAGATTACCAGTAAGATTGCACTGGTGTGTTTTGGTCTTTGTGCCACATTACTAAAAGAAGTGTCAGCAAAGCCTAATGTCGCTGTTTATAACGGGGCATAAATCGGTTGTCTTTCTGATTGCTTGTTTCCATCCCAAAAGTACATTTAAAAGAATACATTTGCAAGATGGCTACCATTGGTGTGCAAGTGCACGCGCGCTAACATTTAGGATTTGATTTTTTTTCCTGTGAGCTTTTGGCAAAAAGACATTCCAAGGCGTCTGCCCCTTCATGCATACTCATGCGGGGGAGCTATCCAAGAATGTTTTTTCTTAAAACTATTCCAATATATCCACCCATGCATGTGCGTGCTTACTGAAGCATCGGTGGTCATTTTGGAATTATTATTTTTACTTACAGTTGCAAGATGATCACCGTTCATTTAGGAATTGTAAATCGAATAATAAAGTTTGCACTAATTGTCACACAAATTAAAAGAAGCCTGGTAGCACTGTGCAGCTATCCGGCCTTTGCAAAATTAATTAGCAAAAATATTTTTCAAGAAACACATACATTTATAAAACAGGAGGAGAGTGAGGAGAACAGTGGTTAAGTGGTGCATGCGAGCAGCCCGGTAGCAGTGTTGCAGCTGCCAGGCTGTGATATAAACACTGTTAAAAAAAGATAATGAAACAATCAGTGATGCAGGGTGGGGTTAGCAGTGGGGGAGGGCATTGTAAGCAGGAAAATAACTAGAAAGCCAGGTTCTCCATGGAGAATTGAAAGAAAAATGACACAGAAGTACCCTCGTAGTAGCGGAGGTGAACAATACATCTAATCAAGTTGCTTGAGCAGATATGCTCCAGGAATGGGATAAAAAACAAAAATTGGGTGAATTGGTACCTCGCTTTTGTGATTGAACCCTATTGGACTTGAGGGGTCCCTGGAGAGTCCCTGGCACTGGGACTGTGTGGAAGGGACACTAGATGTGGAGCCTTCTTGGCTTGTGTCCATTCTTGAGTAACTTGGAGCATGTTCACAGGCAAGAGTATTTTCTCCTTTGCATGGATCATTGTGTAGTTCAAATAAGGGAAATCGGACTTACCACGGCGCCTTCGCTACCTGTCCAGACACAGATCTGGTGGCTCCACTGTTTAATATAATTTTACCTCTCATGCTTACCGTCCCACCCTGATAGATGTGGCTTGCCACCCAGACTAGCCACGCATTGTACAACTGTCTAGATAGACGAGTATGAGGCTAGCCTACAGTGTTATCGAAGTCAACCCTTCTGACCCCAAAATACACCCATATGTGTCACCTTGTTGGCCAATACCCAAAAAGTAAACAAAGATGGGTATCAAATCTAGTTAAAAAAAAATGTTTAGTGTGGAATAAGCTGAGCTGAAATGAGCCAGCAGCTCAAGGGGCGCAAATTATTGAAAAGAGGACAAAGTGTACTACAAGGGACACAAGAAAGAGTATCATAATGCTTTCTTGATAATCGAAAAAGGCCTGCTTTGCAAAATATTAGAGACAAGAGGCAGTGATGAGGACAAGAGACTGTAGCGGAGATGGGAGGCATAAATGGGTGTGTGAGGCTGTGACGCTAACCCACTTACAGGTTACCCCAGCCCACTGCGTGAATCTCAAATAGTTTACATCTAATGTTGTTTTGTGGAGACTGTGATAGGACAGGGAACTAGTACAGGAATGGTCCCATGTTGATGATGAAGGTCCTGTGCTCAGACAGTTTACAGACCAAACTCGGACCGTGCAAATGATTCCCATTTGTTGTTTGTAACTGCGTCATTTTGATATTTTGAAATTTTGCCTTGGGTCCACCTTGAGGACCAGTGTTGACACCTCCGTTTTCTTGAGGCTGTAGGAGCCTAGTAGATTTACTATAGGTGCCCAAATGTTTTTTGGAATTGGCCTTGTTGCCACCGCAGAACCTTCTGGCGATGTTCTCCAGAAGTTATTGCTTTGGCTTGAACATGCGAGGCCGAGGCTTACCCCGTACTTCATTTTTTTTCTACTGTGCTAGGCCTCAAGTAGCTAGACATCACCTACTCTAAAGTTAAAGTCACTGTGAATAATAAGTGATACCCCGTCCCCCGCAGTTCGGGCTTTAGGACAAGAACAACTAGGTCTTATAATTTGTTGAGTTGATTGAACCACCTGTTGATTGTGGCCCTGTGTTAAACTCATTAATACTAAATATTGGGAGGGGTGCTGGTGGATCCAGTCTGACAAAGTATATTTTCATTGTTAGCTGGTATCTGAAGATGACTGGGTTTAAGCATAGTTAAGGCACGAAGATTGTTAGAGGTTGTCATTGTCTGATAACCCTCCAGGGGTACCACGGTTCAGAAAAAGACCAAAATCATACTATTCCATAAATGTTGGCTGCTGCAAACCTTCACTGCCATGTCCCATTCGAAGCATTCCGTTTTTTAAATTTTGTACGTCAATATAAAATGTACCTGTGGGTTTAAGCAACACATGGACATTTCATTTCAACAAGGTCATCTTAGTAATGTCAGGTACAACAGCTTACCCACCCCTGCTGCTTCTGATGTGATGCATTGTATGCAAGCAGGTCACTGTTTAAACATCGTAATCAGCAAAAACATCAGTGGCTGTGACTAATCCATACCTTTCATTATATAGTATATTTGTACTTTAGCTAACTTTGAATTTTGTTTGTTTTTCAGGCCAGTAAAACCATGCAAGCTGCCAAAAAGGTAAGTGTGCCAGTCTCCTCAGAGGGTTTAACAAATGTCATAAAGTGGGAGCATATGGAAATCCTTCTCCCGGGTTATCACTTTAGGCTGAGATAAGTGCATTATGACTGCAATCTAGAAAATAAAAGCTTCAAGATTAAAACAGACTAGGAAGCACTCTGCTTTTCCCGAGACACCACTTAAGAAGAGTCTAAACAGCGCTCCAGATAAGATTTTGATGTGAGAGTAATTTAATTCTTAGTTATAAAACTTGTCTGTAAAACTTTGATTTTTATGATTAAACAAACAATTCTCTTTCCAGTCAAAGGTATTTAGATCCTCGTAAAATTTATAAAAATAAAAAATCCAAGTAGTTTTGTGGTAACCTTTGCTGAATAGCTACCAAAGCGCAAAGAGGTATTTTAAAGCTGCATTCCAGATCATGCAGCCACATAGTAAATTGTACTTCCTCAGCGATATGGCTACTCTGTTAGATTATTTGTATTACTTATCACACTTACTTTACAGGATCTGTGGTCCGCATAATAACTTTGATGTATCTAAACACATATCTTCTTTGTATAACATTTGGTTTAGGTTGAGCACAGCAGCGCGCAAGCACTGCTTTTCCGACGTGTTGATATGTATCTGGGCTTTTAACCACACCCACCACACGCCCTTCACTATCACTCATTCATGGGCGTGCGCTTCAAAAATCCTTTGTTTTCGTTGATAACTGCTTTATGTTTGTCCCTCCTTAGGGCGGTTTTGTTACCACCTTGGACGTCGACCTTGTTGCATGGATAATTGTACTTCTGCCGATAACTTTGACTGCACGCAAACTTCTTTTTCCTTTTATCTCTCTCTTTGCGCTCACAGCAGCGCTTTGAGTCAGCTCGCTTATGTCAACTGTTTTACTTTTTATTTTCAGTTTGTGTGGCAAGAAAAGTCCAGTTAGGAATTTACAACGCTAATAGCTTTAACACAAGCAAACACCAGACCCATTTTATTGCAAATGCTTTTTTATATATGTTTTCTAAAAAGGGATGGGGGCTCACCCATCCTCACCTATTCTATGGTGTGTGTGTGTGTATGTATGTATGTGTGTGTGTGTGTATATATACAGGGATGTGGAATTCCTATCGCCCGGGACATCTTGATTGGGGTCAAGGGCAACAAGTTTTTATGTTTACTTTGTCCTTGGGACAAGTAGGCCCAACCCCCTGCAGCACAAACCCTTTGGCTGCCTGTTTACAGAGAGAGAAACTCTCTGCAGTTGAGGTAATGTGTTTCCAAAACATAATGCTGTTCGAACTAGTATTTATGGTTCATTATTTGAAAGTCTTCATTATTAGGGTGAGCGCTGTAAATAAATGTTTTAAGGTCACACTTCACTACTGACGTTGGTTCCAGTACAAAAAAAAAAAAAAAAACGTGTATACACATGTTTGAAAAGTTTAGGCTATGAGGCTCAGTATAATGCTCCCAGAATGCTCTATGATTAGATGCAAATGAAGTGTCATTTAGTAAAATGTGTTAATGCATGTTAGTATTTCCCGAAAATATTTCTAATGGAAAATCAGTGTAACCATTTTCAACACGATTATGGGAAGCATGAAAATAAACAAACACTGACAAATCCAACTGATCTGACATATTTTTATAAGTCTTTTAGTTTCATCAATGCGTGTCTTGTTTTGACATGGCTTTTGTAACACTTTATTGTTGTGGGAGCTACCAGGCCCTCAACATTGTAACAAACACTGGCAAAACCCAGCCAAAAAGTTTTTGAACTCTAAAAGCACACGTTGCCACCAGCGGCATAACAAAGGCCCCGCAGCCGCCCTCCCGGGGCCCCTTCAGCACAGCACCTGCCCTGAGTGAGTCTGGAGAGGGGGCTCCTCCATGTTCTTTGCAAAAGGGGACCCTCCAGTTTCGTTACGTCACTGATTGCCACTGTAGTTCCTGCCACTGAACAAAACTACTTTGTGTGGCAATATGCTCCTTGTGGAAGAGCAGAATGCAATCACTCACAGTAAAGCCAGCCGAAAGAGAGAGAAATAGAAGTTTAATAAAAACAAAATGTCTTTGTTAACACCACACCTAATTAGGGACCAAGACCCACATGTAGGTAGATTTTTGCATGTCGCAAACAGCGACTTTCGCTGTTTGCGACGTGCAAACAGCACATTACGATGCACAAACCCAGTTTTGCGATTCGGTAACCTGGTTACCGAATCGCAAAACGGGTTTGCGACTCGCAATTAGGAAGGGGTGTTCCCTTCCTAATTGCGACTCGCAGTGCAATGTAGGATTGTTTTGTGACCACAAACGCGGGCGCAAACCAACCGCAGTTTGCACCCATTTCAAATGGATGCTAACACTTTCGCAAAAGGGAAGGGATCCCCATGGGATCCCTTCCCCATTGTGAATGTCACTGTAAACATTTGTTTAGAGCAGGCAGTGGCAATGTTTAATTTTTCGTTTTTGTTATGCATCTCGTTTTCCTTTAAGGAAAATGGGCTGCATTACAAAAAAAAAAAAAAAGCTGCTTTATTGAAAAGCAGTCACAGACATGGTGGTCTGCTGTCTCCAGCAGGCCACCGTCCCTGTGAGGGCCCCCATTCGCGAGGGGGTCGCAAATTGCGACCCACCTCATGATTATTCATGAGGTGGGCATTTGCGAAGCCCTTGCGAATAACAGATGGTGTCAGGGACACCATCCTACAATAGGGTTTGCGACTCGCAATTTGTAGGTTCCAAATCTGAACCTACCTACATGTGGCCCCAAATTCTTAAAGAAAGTCACAAAAGTGCACCCATTGTATATGTCGTACCCCTATAAAATATTTGTGAACTGTATTTTAGCATGGGTAAATACGATGTGTAGATTTGCTCATGTGAAAATCTATTGAGCATTAGCAAGTTCATTTTCCCTCCAGCCACTTTCTTCCCCGTCCTGGAAGAAGTTCTAATTCTGCCATTGTCAGGAGTAAATGTCCAACCTTTCTTATTATGGGAAAATATTAGAGAGAAGCTGGTAAAAATCTTTAAAACATGCAGGTTAGTAGGTTTGCAGACTCAAAGTCATTCCAGCCCTGGAACTATTGCTTACTGCTTCCTCCAGCCCCAGTATGCAGATCTGCAGAAAGGTGGCAAAATAAGGAAATTGCTACAGTAGGGATTGAAATTGCAAGTATTCAAGCCCTACTATGGTAGTAGCCCTGGCATAATCAGAGAGGCTATTATCAGAGCACTTACATAATGAGATTGCTGCCATAATTTGTCGCCACACTACATGGCACCAAAGGGACAAGTAGATCTTTTGACAGGACAAGTAGATTTGAGAAGCAACCTGTCCCCTGGACAAGTAGATATTTTAATAAATTCCACACCCCGATATATATATATATATATATGTATTCTTTTCAAGGAACTTATGTGGGTTTAAGAAATTTAAGTATAGCAAATCCTTATCTCCCTTTCAGTAGTTGTCGCTCAGTATTGTGGTAACAGTATTCTGTCATCAGTACTTGGGTTTCAATATTCCCCACTACAATCCATGTTAATACTGCTTTAGATCTAACATAAAATGCAGAAAGTAAAATGGATTAGCGAAGTGGCAGGAAAGCTCTTACTTTCTGAATTTTATTTTTTGTATTTGCACAGTATCTCTAATTTCACACCTTCTCTTCTGTTGGGGTTCACATGGGGAAATGTAGTTTCCAAAAAACGCAGCGGGAAGACCCCATAACAATTTAATAATGTCTATTTTTTCCAGTATAACCCTGCCTTAGAGTCCGTGGATTCTAAACCCATTTTTTTGTCTCACAAATCTTACATTTACACTCCGTTCATGCCTCCTTTGTAATATAGCATTATTTATTTGATCCTAGAATATTTTAAATATGCCCTACAAAGGATTCTAAAAAGCCTAATGTTGCATTAATTCTAGCTTACAGATATTAAAAAGGATAATCTCTATGTCATTATCTTATGCTCTCTTGCACTGAGTGACAGCATTTGATGTAATTACACTGCCTAAAAAGAAGTGCAGTTCAGTGCCAGGGCTGGTGGACCAACACTAAAGTCGACGAATGTGTTTTTATCTTTCTATTCTTCATCTTTTCTGAAGCACTCATACTGTTCTACCTTAACTCTGTGATGGTAATTGTTTTTTTTTGTATTCAAAATGTGTATTGAAAGCATGTAGCCACCAGGTTTAGCTGATGCCACGATTTGTGTTTTCCCTTTTTTATGGCATATGTTGACAATTAGAAAATATAAAAGTGTAACCATCACACAAGTTTGCGATAGCCTAACTCATTATCTTTGCATGCGTGTTTTCAACCTTTGCTTGAAAAAACACTTGTATTGCAGATATGTAATGTAGATCCTTCTGCTAGAGAGGTACACCCCTAAAGGGGGCCACTGAGGTGCATCCACTGGAAAAATGCACATCCCGTTCTTTTCATCATATTGCACATTCTTAAAACCATTTCTAATTGCATGAACTCAAATTGCCTTAAGTTAAACCAATTTAAAGCTGAAACTGCTAAGCCACCCTTCGTCACTTGATCTGTGGTCTCCAGAACTAGGTCATGGTACAGAACAAGTTTCTTTCACCCTGAGCTTGGCTTCCACATTGATAGAGTAGTGAAGTGCTCCTACTTTCCAATGACTGATTCTTATACAATTTTCCTCTATCTTGCCTTTCTTCACAGGGAGCATTTGTTATCTTAAGTCTGTTACCCAGGCTGATTTGTGAACCATATTTTCTCAAATGTACCAAATACTTTTATGTTCTATGGTCAGGCAGAACAGAAAACAGTAGCCCACTTTCTAATGAGTTTGCTAGGATGGCAAATGTACATTACACATAGAAAGAGCAGTGTGGAGTGCTGGGATATGAGAGAGGTAAATGTGGTCGAGAGCTCGTGTGGAGAAGCACTAGGGCGAGAAGGCACCGTGATGGGGATAACCACACAAAGGTGAGCACATTTTGGAGTGGTGTGCGGGAGAAAAGAAAAAAGTAGCACTTGAAATCTTAGCAAGGACACTGGTAATTAAACCATTTTTCAGGGTAACAGGAAACACAATAAGAGGAGAGAAAGCCCACACAAGCTAATTAATAAAAAGCAAGCAAGTGAGTGACAATAACGCCAATCAGTGCTAAGCATGTAGAAGAATCTAGACCCACTGTAAGCTCTTAATAGATCTTTTCGCAAACTGATAGTTAGCGCTGTCTGGTAGGCAAGACTTAAAAAGAGACCATAATGAAAGGATCTGACTAATTCAACACCTTCAAGAAGACCTGCAGGAAGGGTTAACTTCCAAGCAAGCACATCACATCAGACATTAGAGGGAGCCGGTCAGTTAACACAACCGCAGCAAAGTTGGCAGTACAATCTGGAAAAACAGCCTTTTTGTGTCAGGACCCGTGGAAGATGACTTCCACAGGGAGGGGCTACTCACTCAAATAAGTGACTGGAAGGCTTTTCAAAAGCGCCTTCAAACAACATCTTTGAGGGAGGAAAACAAGGAACACCCTGTCCTATACAAAACATCAGTAGGGGGAAGAATAATAAACTTTCTTCAGGAGTGGAGAAAGATCACATCAGATAAATGGATTATAAACGTAATTAAATTTTGAATATTGCCTAGAGCTGGTAAGAACAACGCCACCAAGAAAAGCGAAGGCAGGAGCTCTTTCAAAGGAGGAAACAGCCAGGCTACTCAAGGAGGTGGATGATTTACGGGAGAAAGATGCAGCCAGGCTACTCAAGGAGGTGGACAATTTACTGGAGAAAGATGCAATAGAGCAGGTTCCAAAGGTAGTCAATAAAGCAAGAGTAGATGGATCACTAAGACCTATTCTGGACCTGAGATTTATAAACAAATTAATAAAAACACAAAAATTCAAAATGACAACTTTACAAGATAGAGACAACTACAAATGGGAGATGGCATGGCAACAGTAGACTTAAAATACATTTTCTTGCACATCACAAAGAATGCAGAATACAAGAAACATCTCAGATTTGTGGTAAACAAAGAGCATTACATATTCAGAGTTCTAGCCTTTGGAATAAAATCAGCTCTAAGGGTATTCACAAAGTGCCTTGTGACGGTGAAAGCACACCTGCGAAGACCATGCATTCATGTTTATACTCGTCTAAATGACTGGCTAATAAGAGCAAATTCATGTACAAAATGGAAAGAACACATGCAGAAGGTGATGAAAACACTATTCACCTTGGGATTCTCAATAAATATGGAGAAATCATCGGCAGAACCAGAGCAGGAGAAAATGTTTCTGGGAGTAAGGATCAACTCTATCCAAGGAAACGTTTTCCAAGCGAGAAGAGAATCCATACCCTACTGATGGAAAATCAGTGCTACCAGAACGGGCAAGCTCTGATAGGGAGGGCGTTGGAGAAATTGCTGGGAATTATGGCTACTTGCGTTCCTTGGATTCCATATGCAGAACTTCACATGAGACCATCAAAGGAGTGGCTGCAATATCAGTGGTCACAGGCTACAGGGAGTTGGGAAGATCTAGTTGTTGTCGCACAGAAAGTGGAAGAAGATATAGCGTGGTAGAACAGAGCACATATTACTCGGTGGAAAACATTTTTGGGAGCAACTTCTACAGTGACCATCACAACAGGCACTTTGCATAAAGAATGGGAGGGCACACTTGGACAATCTGAGTATGAGGAGTGTGGAAGGATCAGGAAGCGGTTCAACGTATCTATATTTTGGAACTAAAAACAGTGTTCCTAGCTTTAAAAGCCTTTAAGAAAGAGATATGGGGAAAATCAATTTTCATTCAAACAGGCAATACAACCGCCATCTTCTATATCAACAAACAAGGGGGAACACAATCACTACCGCTATCCAAAAAAACAAGATATTTGGAGGTGGACAATCCAAAGGAAGATGGACCTACTTAGCAGTTCACCTGTCAAGGAAGAACAATCTTAAAGCGGACAGATTGAGCAGACCAGTTTCATGCTCTCACGAATAAGAAGTCATCCAGTCCCTTCTTCAAAGCATCTTTCAGGAATGGGGAACTACAGAAACAGATCTATTTTCAACACCTTGGAATGCAAAATGTCAATGCTTTGCCTCCAGATGATCGTACAACCAATCACTGGGGAATGCACTATTGATTAACTGGTTAGGGAGATTTGCATACGATTTTCCCCCATTACCTCTGATAAACAGGGTGATCAGAAAATGCAAGATCAGCGAAATGCTACTAATTCTAATTGCTCCACAGTGGACAAGACCGGTATGGTTCTCAGAGCTGATTGAACTGGCACAAGGGAGAATAAAACTTCCAAAGAAATAAGACCTGTTATCAATGGGGGAAGGATTCTACATCCAAAGCCAGAATCCTTTAACTTCAGCATGGCTCCTGAGGACTTAGAATTTGGGCGTTTAAAGCTGCCGGAAAAGACAATGGCTGTCCTGAAAGAAGAAAGGAAATCATTAACTAGAAAGTGATTTAGCTAGTGTTATAAATAAGGTATTCTAAGAAAGAATACAAAGGAACAGACAGTGCTGAAAAATATAATGCACCTTGTAGTTTGCAATCTAAATTATGCTTCTTTAAAGGTACATTTAGCTGCGATAGTGCCTTACGCAAGAGGACACATAGAGAGAAGTTTATTCATGACACCAGTAGTAAAAGGATTTTCAGAAGGGGCAAAAAGGATCGCTCCACCAAAAACGGTACCAGCCCCTGCTTGGAATTTAAATGTGGTCCTCACACAGTTAATGAGGAGTCCCTTTGAACCGCTACACAAGGCAGATCTACAAATGCTCTCTTTAAAGACGGCCTTTTTAGTGGCTATAAGTTCATTGTACTGGGTAAGTGAATTGCAGGCGCTCACCTTACAAGAACCATATTTTCAAATACACAAGGACAGACTTGTGTTAAGAACTGATCCTCAATTCTTACCTAAGGTAACTTCACGATTCCACATAAATCAGACTATACAAATACCACGTTTCTTTCAAACTTTAAAAGAATCATGTGTAAAGAGCATTGCACACACTAGATGCAAGACAGGCTATTGTGTTTTCTACTGAAAGAACAAAGCCCTTTGGAAAACCAAAACAACTCTTTATTTATTTCCTTTGCAAACAGATTCCTAGGAAGACCAGTAACCTAGAATTCAATTGCAAGATGGATAGCAAAAGATATTCAATTATGTCACAAGAATGCAGGGAAACCATTGCAATCAGTTCCAGGAGCTCACTCAGCAAGGAAGAAAGGAACAACTATTGTTTTGCTAGCAAATACACCGTTACAAGACATCTGTATGGCTGCAACTTGGTCATCAGTTCACACAGTCACTAAACATTACTGCATATATGTACAAATGAATAATGAAGCTCAAGTGGGACACAAAAATTTGCAACATCTGTTTAGTAATCAGTTTTCATCTTCAACCCATCCGTTCAAAGTCAGTGCACAGCAGGTGAATCCAGAAAAGATTCACACCGCAAAACAAAGTTTCTTACCAGTCGGCGTAGTTTTGCAGCTTGAAGAATTTTCTGGATTCACAAGTAACCCACCCACCTCCGCCAAGAAGATAATGAAGAGGAAGCTGGAGAGAGTGGGATGACATCACAAGGGACACCAAATGGAGGTATGTTGACCCCCCCCCCCCCCCAACATCCACAAACACAAAAATAAAGAAAGGACAACAAGTTTTGGAGGCATTTCCAGACCCACCCACTGGATGGTGGAATAATGCACAGCACGTGAATCCAGAAAATTCTTCAAGCTGCAAAACTCCACCGAAAAGAAAGAAACTTTATGCTTAGTCATTGGTAGCTAGACATGAGTTGTTTTTCAGATTTCCAGTTTTCATGTGGTACCAGGTTTAAATTGTTTATGTAGCAACACTTTTGTTACATATTTTGCATTCTAAGATTCGAACTAGATAGTTAAGTCCCATGTTCAGTTAATATAAATATTTTATGTATGCTTTGCACCACTATAGAGCAAGGTCAGACTGGGGCAAAGAAAGCAGGTCAGGCAACAAAAAGAAAATTAGCCAACACTGACAACAATTAGACCGGTTTTTTCTCACTGTTTTTGTGGCACATTTTGCACTTTTAAAATACTGGACCAGTATCTGCAAATTTATATCTAGGGCCTCTTTACCTTACTTACGGAGATGATATCAACATTACCTTCTAAAGGACCTCTAGTGTGAATTAATGGTGCAAGCATATTTAGGGCACTTTGCGGTGCACTCTCCCATCCCTTTAAGAGTGTGTGCTGACACACGAGAGGCGTGTGTGTATGTCCGTTCACTCTAACCTGCTTGCCTACATACGGAATTAGCTGGCTCTCCAACTCCAGCCACTCCTGCCCATCTGCTTCAGTTCTTGACAGTGGGCCTGCACTAACCCCTACTTAACCAGCCCACCTTGGCCTCTGTTGCAAGGTAGACCACTCCTAACATTGTGTGCCAAGCATCTATAGTTTGCTGATAATCAGCTTTGTAGGCGGGTTGTCAGTACCACGACCAGTGCAAAGATTTGCCTCTTTATTGTGATATTTTACCTCCTCTTCGACAAAGGAGTGCCCTAAGTTTCTTGTTAGGGTAGCGTGGCCTTCCCCTGCCAGTCGTGTCCTCTTTGGTCACCTATTTTTGCCTTGATGCAAGATCCGTCTCTGGAATTTCAATTAGACCAATGAAGTGGTTGTTTGCAGCCTCCGATATGTTTGTCCTGTTGGGAGATTTGTTCTGTAGAATTGAAATGCTGAAACTTCACACCAGGTCCACGCACCCTATTACCTTTGTTTTCACTTTTCTTTGGTTTTCGTGTTTTAAAGTGTAGACTCTCACCTCCTTCAGTTCATGGAAGTGCACATCATAAACCACATGCGCAGAGCATGCGGACAGTGGACCAGGGTGAAAAGCTGTGGGTTTCACAGGAGCACCCAGGGCAGTCTGAATTGGGAGTCTCATCTTTGAAGGGGGAAAGGCTGTCTGTAGCGATGAGGGCACCTGCTATGTTCACTGTGACAATTGATGCCCCACACAGACTCCCGACTGATTACATCTTGAGTGGGAAAGAGGTCGAACACGTTGAACCTGCGCAAGAGAACTTGCGGTCCCCAGCATGCTACCTCATCGCCCCATTCGTCATAAGAAATGTGCACAAGCAACATGAGCCCACAGTGATCCTACCGGTAGCATGTACTAAATGGCACAGACATTTTTAAACCATAAATACCTTACTTAGGCATGCCTCACCAAAGCTCTGCTGAGATCAACACACCGGCTCTTGTAATGCCCCAAACATCAACCACCCCACAGAAGCAGCCACCCTGCTTGGAAGTTCATTTGCAGTAAAGTATTTCTCTTTTCTCATGCTATATTTTTCCAAAGCTATTTAGTAAGTGCATTCATCAGCCTTTTCTTCTTAGGATAACAATCTCCAACGGCCCCTGCTTGAGATGTCCCTAACTTGACAGTATTCACGGTTCGGTAGAACGAATGTCAATGTGAACCCTGTGAGTGCAGGGATAGCATTTTATTTGGTGTAAGTCAGTAACGCAAACTGCGGGTTACTCGCTTTATTAAATGACTCCGTTTGTTTTCAGACAGTGGCTAACAAAAAATGCTAAATATGTATAGTGAAGCGTTTCAGAATCCTATTTTGGTGTTTTCGTGACATGACTCTGATAAGTGTCTTTTCTTCTCATTGTAGTTACTCTGCCCTGATAGCTGATTGGCCGGTGGTAGTTTTGGGCATGTGCACCTTGTTAATAGTGGTCTGTGCACTGGCTGGAATTTTAGTGCCCGATCTTCCAGACTTCTCTGATCCATTGCTGGTGAGTTCACATTGTTGTTACTTTCAAATGCATTTCACAATTTCCTAGTTTGTGCCGTACAAACGCAAAAAATCTTGTGACAACATTATAAAAGCTTTCCTGATAAAAATATTTGTAGAAGATGGCGATGGAGCACGGGAAATGCATTATTAACAGAAATGTGTGCTTCCTCAGTGCTTGTATGACATGAGTTCGCAGGTGGCCTCCCTTTGATAGAACCGGCCACACCACACTAGTCATGACCCAGAGAATAAAGTTGTAGAACTACTGCCACACAGTTAAAGCAAAAAAATACATTACTGAATGATTAATGCTGAGCACTATCATCCCTGTACCCATTAACAGAATATTTATGTCTATAGCAACAATATACTTCTACTTGCAAATTTGTACATAAGGCACAAACAGGAGGCTTAGTTTTACAGTTGATCAAGGCTATTACTAATTCAATCTGCAGCAAGCTGTTCAGCAAAAGGCTTCGTGTTAGATGTCAGACCACCTCCACAAGCAAGCCTCCGTGTCTGCCCATACTTTGACCCATTGAGTTTCACGGGTAATATCCGGATCTTTTTAGGCACCATCAAGGCGAAACAAGTGCAATAATGAACATGAAGTAAGACAGGAGAGGGGATAGTGCTTTTTTATTTATTTTATTTTTTAAGAGGAGTAGCATACAAGAGGATCATACCTCATCAGTATATCAGTTTTTCCTGACAGTGGGGGGAGGTAGCTTATTTTTGTGCATGAAATCATGACCTATTTAAAGGTCATTGTGCCCTCTGCACAAAATGAGGTTTGCAGTCAAGAAAAAGGAGTCAAAATTAATTCCCAACCCACAAAAGACTTTTCTCTGAGTGGCTTTAGGTATAGCTTGCCTTACTTTCTAAACAAACGTATCCTTTAAAAGATGGCATAGTCTAGAATACTGATGAGAGTAGATAACGTTGCCTTCATGATGTTAGTCTGTCTGTAGGCTCTTCCTCATTCTCAATTTGCGGCAGTTCCTGGCAGGACCTGAAGGAGTTCCTATAACTGTTTGAAATTTGGAGATCAAGTGCCAGTACGACGTACCCATAATGTCTTTGTCCGTACATGTATGAGTCCACTCGCCACTTCGCTTCTGTTTGACAAAGGAGCCAATTAGTGTCCTTGTGTTATACTAATGACAGAGGGTTCAGCAGGCGGTGTTCATAATAGGAAAGATCCTATACAGCCTTAAAAACGATAGTCCCCATAATACCATTGTTGGTGTAGGTGCACTGTGTGTGTGTGTGTGTGTGTGTGTGTGTGTGTATATGTATACATATATGTATACACACACACATACACTTATTACTGTTAAAATTTAAGACAAGTTTGTTCTGCTCTTACATCCTGATTCATTTCTTATCACCTGTGGCACGTTCTGAACCTCCTGGCCAAGTTTTGCAAAGCTACAGGAGGAAGACTCTAGAGCATAGTAACAGCACAATGAGTGTGAGGTAGCCCAGATTGCTGCCAGACATGCACTTCCACCTTACCCATACTATAGCATGCCACTGCACAGCAGGTGCTGCATGCCTTTATTCATCTGGAAGTGGTGCCTTCTTCTGCTCGACCAGCAACATTGCTCCCAAGGGTAAAAAAAAAGGCTGATCTGGAGAACATAAGTCCTATTGTTCGGTCAAAATAAAAGTACACAGTATGTTTCATGTCCAAGAAGGATCTTGGCCAAGGAGGCATGGGAGGACTGGAAAAGAAGGTTAGCAGAATAGTTCTTCATTTAGGTAGAACTCTGACAAAACTTTCATAACGAAGGAAGAGTGAGACAGAAGAAAATATACAGCCCTTGTGCAGTTTTGTGGATTACTGCAAGGTCGATAGAGCTTGAAGCAAACCTTTGCACCTGACCTATGTTATGTACATTAAAAAGGCACTAGACAATCGGCAGTTTCTGGCTGCAGGATGAGTTTGCCTTGAAAGCTCTGTCTATCAACCTGGGAGAAACAGAATAAGGTGCCAGATGTGTCTGAATAACACACCAGAGGGATATAATTGCATTAGGCCCATTTCTTAATGGCTTGGTGGCCCTGGAGAAGAATGTATCTATCCTACTCAGGTGGGCTACCGTGGCTGCGAGATGTTTGCACTATTGTTTCTGCCAGTTACATCCTCAACTGAACATGTAGGTGGGATGATCCTCATAAGTTCCCAGTGACAGAACCTCAATCGTTAGAGACAGACGGTTTGGAAGATCTTTTTCCTGCACGTCTGTAGACTCTTCATCTCACTGTCCATGATGAAAGATGTTACTTCACCAGTCTGGGAATCGGCTGTGACCAAAATTGATTGATCTAGTGATTTTTGGACACAAAGGCTAGACCAGTTCAGATTAAGGTTTGTTCCCATTTTCTGGGGCCTACTTGATGCTTTAATGTTCGGTCAAGTTTTGCTTAGGGGCAATGGGCACCATTGCATCCACCCAGGCTTAAGTACCTTCCTTCTGTCAGGATGGTGCCCGTCACAGTGGACAGTATCTCAAACACCTTGGCCATTATGGGTGCAGGGACTCTTGGTTACCAGTACATGTTTCTCAGTGGTTGTCTATCTCTCCCAAACGGGACCTCTTCTGGACCTCCACTGTTCGGAGCAGCAGTTGCGGCTGGGACCAAGATTGCTCTTGTATCTTGGATGAAGTCTGCTGAGTGAGGGAGTCGATTGCTGTGGGCACTCTGGAAGCCGAGCTGCTATGGAGCCCACAGTAGCAACACCAAGGTTATGAGAAGAGAATCTGCTAGAGTCTCTAGCGTTCAACTTTTGCACTCCGAGCACCCAGGAAGGAGTCAAAGGAAAGACTGGAGGACAACTTGAGGCACATCCTGCAGCTGAAATGGGTGCATACTCTTCTGCAGCTGCTACTTGTATAAGTGGTCGGATGAATGTGAACTGTGCACCATGGAGTCCACAAACACTGAAAGAAGGAATGCTGGTATGGTATGCATCCCAGTGAGGCAGGTAGCTAAAGCTGAGTTACCTCCTAAGAGCATAAGTGCTGTTCCAGAGGAATCAGTGCAAAGTTCTCTTTCTCAAGGAAATGGATCAGCACAGTAGGTAGTGGCTGTATTGCCCCTGGTTTTCTCCTGATCCCCCCAGGAGGACTGGAGTGGAACATCTGGTGGCTAGCTGTAATGAGGCTGACACCTCAGAGTGTTTCTTTCCTTTTACGCATCCTGTTCCCCGAAATGAAATCTTTAAATGTATCTAACACAGCATGGCACACTGTGCCTGCGTTCTTGGTTTCCTGATTGGTGCTATCCTCGACAGCTTCCATCCTTGAGAAATCAGGCCTAGCTGTATGGGCAGAGCAGGTTTCTGGAGGATAGTTTATTCTAGATGGCTACTTCAATGGAGACCACCCACAGAATGGACGGGCTCAACTCCACATTACAAGTCACCGGAGACTTCAGACCAGGGTCAGTGCCCAGGACCAGAAACGGCCGCCTGCACTGTTCCCAGGAGACAGGAGACACTTCAGTGCACCGTAACCTGGATCTTCTACACCCAGATAAGGAAACGGGTTTCTCAGACGCTTGCAGGAGGCCTTGATCTTGAAGGATCCACTGCTCCTGGTCGCTTCGTGTCCTTCACCAAGATTGTGATGGTGAGGTCTAACTTGAAGGAAAAAAATGGCCATCCATGCGTGTGCATGTATAGGCAGATGTTTTTCTAGTGAAGTTTTCGAAAAGTATTCACAGATAGCCCACCTTGTGTTCACACGTGTGTGCATGCATGCGCACACACTTGATGTCATCTGTGAATGGGTTGGAAATCTACTTACAAATATCAAGTCTACAAGCAGCATCTGTATGGGATGCAGTGTTCTCCAGGTACTTGCTAAGTAAAAACAAAAAAGAAAAGAGCGGGAGAGAAATAAAATGAGAGAATGTTTTTTGTAAAAGCGTGTAAGGGCCCAGAAGTCCTGACACTGAAGGGGGCTACTCTCTGTAGGGGATGACATTGTGCTTCAGCAGGATGCTCCCACTCACACAGAATGGGGGTGGGCCGACGCAACGCCCCATGCTGCTCGGGGACTTCAATACAATGTGGGCGACAGTGCAGAGACCAATGGATAAAGAGGGCTGGCTGAAAACCCCTATAAATAAGTATTTTAGTGAAATCAAGGTCGTTGCTAATGCCAGACCTGAAAGCCATGAAAAAAGTGCCATAATTTACTATGTGAACAAGAAAATGGAAGGTTAGAAAGGCTAGGTACATTGCTTATGGATCCTCTGATATGTAGCTGCTGAATTCTAATACAGGCATTTATAGATTGTATTACATATACAATCTTATTATTCTTTACGAAAGAAACAGCCATCACTTTCATCGAGAGAACAGTGATTCGCTGTTGCCTCTGTGGCAAATACTCCTTTGTACGAAACTGGTAGAGATGCAGCTCAGAGCTCTGGTCAGACTTTCACAACAAATTGTTTTATTGGTGTTAATACAAGAAAAGATTTACAGGTGAGCAAGTAGTGGTTACATTGTGCTGAGAACTACTTCATCCTCTGGCCTGCCTCCGCCTTAGGATACTACTTGATGTTATGTGCCAACCACTAGATAGCAGAAATATGCTCAGCATGTGGACCTGTGCAGTCTCAGACTGAAGAATGCTGTAACTTATAAAGTAATTTCTTGCAACAGTCACGATAAAGGCCGGCAAAACGGTTTCAAATGTAATCTGCTACCCCACCCCTGTGTACTAACTTCCTAAATCAGGGGAATTAGTAAGCCACTGAACTCCAGGCACTTCGATTCAGAACCACACCATTTTAAACAAGTTTTATCAATAGAAAAGAGGTACTTCATTTGTTGATCTGGATGTGATCTAGATTTCCATTTCAACTACAATTTGTCTCCCCCGGTGTTCTTTCCTTGGCGTCGGCACTTTCAGGACAATTCATGGGGTTCGTGAATCTTCATAGTAATCCTCTGACTTTCTTTGTTTTGTTCATACCTAGAGGAGATGATAACTTTTGACATATGTCCATTATAAACCAGCCATGCTCTTCATCTCTGGATTGTATCCTGAATTTTCCATAATTTCGACATTCAGCCGTACTTCAGTGCAAGGAGGGATGTATATCTATGGTGCTCACGACCACTCGACTGGAGAAGAAATGCAGCTTCAGTAACTTTCTACAACCTGTTCTCATTTGTGCAGACTTACTCCTTCATTTTACGAGCACAAACAGGTTTAGAGCCATTCCCCAACTTGGCTAGCAGACCTTCAGTCTGGTTACTGATACCGAACTTGAAATATCACAGCCTTCGAGGTGTTCACCTTGTCGTGTCATGATAATAATGTTAACTTGTTTTTTGTAGGAATTCTTACTCTCATTTTGGTGCTTGTCAGAACTGTAACTAACAGTTATTACTTTTGCTCAGTTCGATGCTACTCATTTTACTGACTTGACCTTGCTGGGATTAAAACTCGTGTGGCTGAACTCACTCAGCCATCTGCTGTTACTGGCAACGAGCCCGGCACTGAAAGCTCAGACATGAAAGTAGGGAACGGTTACTCACCTAGGTAATCACTCTGGTACTCTTAACAAAAGACTTCCTGCTTTT